>NC_139337.1:9302500-9980000 GCF_056507025.1 Lutjanus erythropterus | reverse complement strand
ACGTATGCTCTCTCCACTATGTATGTATGTATGTATGTATCTATGTATGTATGCTCTCTCCACTATGTATGTATGTATGTATGCACGTATGCTCTCTCCACTATGTATGTATTTATGTATGTATGTATGTATGTATGTATGTATGTATGTATGCTCTCTCCACTATGTATGTATGTATGTATGTATGTATGTATGTATGTATGCTCTCTCCACTATGTATGTGTGTATGTATGTATGTATGTATGTATGTATGTATGTATGCTCTCTCCACTATGTATGTATGTATGCATCTATGTAGGTATGTATGTATGCTCTCTCCACTATGTATGTATGTATGTATGCATGTATGTATGTATGTATGTATGTATGTATGTATGTATTCTCTCTCCACTATGTATGTATGTATGTATGTATGTATGCTCTCTCCACTATGTATGTATGTATGTATGTATGTATGTATATATGTATGTATGCTCTCTCCACTATGTATGTATGTATGTATGTATGTATGCTCTCTCCACTATGTATGTATGTATGTATGTATGTATGTATGTATGCTCTCTCCACTATGTATGTATGTATGTATGTATGTATGTATGCTCTCTCCACTATGTATGTATGTATGTATGTATGCTCTCTCCACTGTGTATGTATGTATGTATGTATGTATGCTCTCTCCACTATGTATGTATGTATGTATGTATGTATGCTCTCTCCACTATATATGTATGTATGTATGCTCTCTCCACTATGTATGTATGTATGTATGTATGCTGTCTCCACTATGTATGTATGTATTTATGTATGTATGTATGCTCTCTCCACTATGTATGTATGTATGTATGTATGTATGCTTTCTCCACTATGTATGTATATATGTATGTATGTATGTATGTATGTATGTATGCTCTCTCCACTATGTATGTATGCATGTATGTATGTATGTATGTATGTCTCAAAAGTCAAAAAATGAACAAGTCAGTTGTCATTATGTTTTGTCATTTTTATTAAACCTGTACTCACAGAGGTAAATCTCATGGCATGTCAGCTGACCACTATCACTTGACATAGGCTAGAGGAAGATGGTAAATGGTCCGTATTTATATAGTGCTTTACTATACCTGAAACGATACCCAAAACGCTTTACATTATACATCACATTCACCCAGTCACACACTCAAGGCGGAAGAGCTGCCATGCAAGACGTTAACCACGACCCATCAGGAGCGGTTAGGGGTTCGGTGTCTTGCTCAGGGACACCTCAACATGACCTCTGTAGGCCAGGATCGAACCAGCAACGGTTACAAGATGGCCACTCTACCCACTGAGCCATACTGCCCCGTCATTCAAAGTGATACAATAGCCATTTATGAGAGGATATATTTATGTCAAATTTTAAATAATATGTTGGTTTTATGAATACCTATGCATACCCTCGTCAAATGAAGTGTTACTTAAATTTGTTTTGTTAGTTTGTGGTTGTTTTCACGAGATAGTGATTTGTTGGAAAACTGTGGAGAGCGAAGTATGTTTAGGGAAGCAATAGTTATTCTCTTGTTTCAAAGTCAGTGTATTTAACAGTCTTAGATTCTCAAAACACAAAATATAGACCTCTATATTACATTATCTGTCAATTTTTACATTATCATTTTTTTTTTTTAAAAAAAGACCCACCTGAAAATGTAATAAATCTCCAATAATGTAATAAGGTATTACATTATCGGTAAAAATGTTATTAAAATATCAGTCAGAATATTTTATTACATTATTGGTCAAGTTATTACATTATCGGGTTTTATTACATTTTCGATTGAGTTAAGTGCAAATTTGAGCACATTTTCAGGCGTTATTACATTTTCAGTAAATTGTTACATTATTGGGTGCTACAAGGGTATCTGCAGGGTCTTAAAAAAGCATTAAGTTTAAACATCTAAAATTAAGGCCATAAAAGTCTGAAATTTGATTTGCAAGTCTTGAATTTTGTTAACAAAGGTCTGATGGGATTCTAGAAATACTGTAAAGTCATAAATAATTGTTAAATGAATACGTTTTGGTGTAAAAAGTCAGTGAAGAGCAGAGCAGAGACTGTGCAGTGAAGAGACAATAAAGTGAAACTAAGTCAAAGATTAGCGTACTTGGGTTCATGACATCATGCTCATTACTGTAAGCAAGTCCTATAAAACCCAGTGAGTTAAAAGCCAATTCTTTATCAATACACCTGTTCAATAACCGTAAAACATGGATGCTGCAAGGTGCCAGTCTGCTCTGTCCACAGTCTCTCATCCATCAGCTTTGTTTTACACAAGCACAGCATGATAGCTTGGCTAATAGCATTAGCTATTAGCTGTCTGTATGAATTCAAACTGTTGAACTCAAATTGCCACAAACCTTAAAACTTTTGTACACTTCCTGCTGGATGAGAAAAATGAGCCCTTCCTCTCTCCGTGATACCTGCAGGCAGTGATCAGAGAAAAACAGACAACATGATGATTCTGACAGATAATGTGACTATGGATTATGGATTATGGTTTATGTAGACACTTAACTGTTGTAAACATTACTGTTGCTGCTATGGAAACAACATTTAGTTATATCGGTGCCAGATTTCAGCAGCTGGGAGATCATCTCAGACAAACAACAGGGTTGAATGCTCTGGTAGGGATGTTAATGATTAATGGAATAATTGCTGTTAAGAATTTAGTGAATTAAAAATTCATTTATCAATAATTAATCAATAATCAAGATTTTTGTCTGGTGGAGCCAGTTGAATTTTCAACTATCAGTTGAAATGCAGAAAATGCAGGAAAATACAAAACACTATATCACTCCAGATGTGAACGGTACCCAACCAAAGCAGTTATGCAGCTCCTTTTGGGAATGTCCAGATCAGTGCAGAGTTCCAGTACATGTATAAAATGTTCTTAAGACAAGGAACCGTTGAGTATTTGGCATTGTTTGTTTAAAAATAAAACAAACATTTTTTACAATTAATAAAGTTATGAAATAAATGCAGATTAAATGCAGATTCTTTGATGGTTTTTTGACTCAGTGATTAATTGCCTAATAGTTGCAAGCTGTATGTCCATTATCCTTTTCAGTGGCAGTAATCCTGCCATACACATAATGTTCTACGTGACAACAGATCTTTATAGATTGTTGTCATTATGTATTTGGCCTGGCCTATGAATTTCTGGACATAAGGTTTGAGTGTGATAGGGCTGGAACTAGTGATTATTTTCTCAATTAATGGATTGATCATTTGCTCTAAAAATATCAGAAAATATAACAAAATTTATATGTCAAAGATGACATCATGAACTGCCTTGTTTCATCGAGCCAAAGGACTTTGATTAATTAATCGATTATCAAAAAATCAGGTTGAGTTGTACAACAAAAGAGTTCTGTGTGTGTGTGTGTGTGTGTGTGTGTGTGTGTGTGTTTCTCCACTTTACAACTTATAAGCAATTTTTGTTTTAACGGACCCTCCAACAATAGCAGGTTGATCTCTCCCTGCTGTTTCTCTGGCTAATTTTCCAGAATCTCTGATATGACATAATGATATGGCGTAAATGGCATAATTTCCACATCTCTCCTGTGGGAACAGCGGAGGAGAGGAGAGTGTGAATGGTTTAATAGGCAGAAGAGGTTGGGAGCTGGAGGGGAGACAGCCTCTCGTTTTCCACCGTCTTCAGCGGCAATTACAGCTAACACTTCCTGACAGTGAACCGTGGCAGCTAAAAGTGCAGCACACACCCTCTGTCCCACCGCCCCGCCATAATTGCAGAGTAATGACAACTGCACGTGAGCTAACAAAAAGACCGAGAGCAAACAAGAAGTGACAGCAGACTTGCTCTACAAACCGAATGCCATGTCACGTTTGTCTCTCCTGCCATCAGCAGCTTTCATAGACATTTGATAGCATTTGATAGAACTACACGTTTGAGTGTGTATATATATGTGTGTTTGTGGGTTTGTGTGTGTGTGTGTGTGTGGTGTCTGTATGCAGATTTGACATCCTGTCTCTGGAGGAATACACCGGCACTTACCAGGTTCTCAGCAACTGTCAGTATTGCAGCAGCACAGCAAAATAACAAAGTGCTCTAAAACCTCTTAGTCGTCTGTACCTGAATTGTTTCATTTACATTTTACCTTTTAGGCATTTGGCGTACTCTCTCATCCACTTACAGTGAGCACATTGTGATACTCCCTGAGATTTTCTTAAATTCACACATCAGTCATTATGTACTTATTAAGAAGGAAGATAAGGATCAAAGCCAAACTGCCAGAACAAATACTCTAGTTAGCTTGGCAGATTTATGTAAGATAAAAATGTGCTGTTAGGTAAAGACATAACAAGTGGGCTGGAAATGTGGCTTCAAGACATGTTGAACAACAGTCTTATTGTGAAGGTTTTTGGTCTTTGCCTTTTTGTTTAGCATCACTGTTGGTTGTTTGTAGAGCTGTACCCGACAGAAATTTGTCAGTTTAATTGGATTTGACTGTTCTACACAAAGATTCAACCTTTGTTTTTCCACATAGACTATCAAGCAACACTTTATTGAATTGTCAGATTTTTGAATGGGTTTTGGCAGGACATTCAGGGCGACAGCAAGGTTCACGTAATATAGTAAACAAGCCAAGTTAAAGCCTGGATTATACTCCCAAGCTAATATGTGCTAAATACAATGATGATGGGTTGGAAACATGCAACATTTTTTTTGTTGACACTAGATATTAAAGAAAGACTGTACCATTGATGTGAGCTGTAAATTCACCACTTCTAAGTAGAGGTCAGAAAATAACCCTGACTGGACAGAGCCTTTCTTCTGGGTCCAGGTCGGCAGGACCTGTCCTTTGCTTTCATCAGCAGGTCAGGTCGACTTGATGTAGTGGTGGATATTTAACCCAAATGAAAAACAAGGAGTGTTCACTTTGCAGCTAATACTGGTGACTGAAATGTACCTGGAGTACACTGCAAAACAAAACAAAACAAAAAAAACCCCCAAAAACTAACAAAAACCAAAAAACGATTGCTCAACTTGAATCTTGGTTGACTGAGGGGTCTCCGACTGATGACTCGTATCTTTGACTTTCAGGGGGCAGCCCAAGTTGTTAGTGTGTTTCTTTTAATTACACTGAAATCTCTTGCTGGATATCTGTATATTAATTCCCTCAATGGAGAAGATCCATTTAATTAGGAACTATTGTACAAGTAAATAATTGTCTGGCCACAGAATTTCATTGCCCTTGCAATCCACAAACGATAAAAGAAATCAAACATCACTGCTGAGTTAACTAAAGATAGCTGTATCCATTTCTTAAATTTCAGTTTAACAACAGCCTGAAATTCACACACTGCTGTGAGGCAATGGGCTGTGGATGTGAGAGTGATTATTTTCATTTTAAGAGTGTAGAACTGACTATAATAGCTTTTGTCTCAGGAAAGAAGAAGGGAGCAATTTGATGCCATAATTGCACAAAATCTGTGTAGTCAGTATAATAAAACTTTGATTTCATTGTAGCTGCTGAAGCTGGTGGGATCTGGGCTTTGACTGACATACTGTAAAATTACACCCCTGTCTTGAGAACGACCATAGCCCCCTTTGGCTGAAAACGAGCACTGTAAAACCAGTCGCTCAGTATGTGTGTCTGAGGCGAACACTTGATCACAGGTTAGTTAATGATGGTATTGAATAAATGGCATGGGGGCTGATTTTCTCTGTAGATCAAAGTGAATCAGAAAAGAGTCTTAGTGATGATCTAACTGAAGTTTTTACTGTAAAAAGTGTGGCCTGCTCTTAGAATGGAGTTTGGTTCAACAGTACCAAAACAGCAAAGTGACAAATGGCCGAATGCATTACCTAAAGATTGAATCACACTGAAAGGACCCCTATTTCTTCTTTTTTTTTTTTCTGTGTAACAACACCAATCGTTGATCGGCAAAGATGCTGCAAAAGTGCTCACCTAAATGGGCTCCTAATAGCTAAACAGTGATACGGTTCTCTTATTTTCTGCAAAGACCTGAATTTATATCGACTGCCAGTCTAATTAGAGTGGCTGTTTTCACCCAGAAAGGGGCAGGAGCATGATGCAGGAGCAAAATATCTGGATGGGCTGCTCTCATCCATTCTAATAAATCTTGTCGGTATGTTGGTCAAAGAAGTTCAGGCAGGAAAACTTGGTCCACAGAGGACCACCAAACCAGACCTGCCTAATCTTTATGGGTCTAGAGGACCTTTGGGGTTTATGGTTAAGGGGAAATTCAGCTCACTTCAACATCTCTGACTGCAAAAAGTTCCCATGATTCCCTCTTCCTTTGCAACTCCCTATGCCTACGATCACAGGGAGTCTTGACCTTGGCTGTCAGACACTGCAGAGATGCCATTAAGTAACACTGAATACTCCCCTCCCTCCTCACCACCCATTCTAAAAACCCTTTAACCTTAATCAACCTTTTAATCAATTACCTTGTCTGATTACACTCCCCACACACCTCCCACCGAGCACACCTCCTATCTTCCCTTCTCTCTGTCTCTCTGCCTCTTGTATTCCCAGGTGGGCTGTACCCTGCAATGTCAGAAGGTGCCTGTAACGATACAGCAGTTTTCTCCAGCCCCGGCCTCTCTAATAGGACAAAGTTTAGTCCCCTAATTAGCCCTTAATGCTGTGTCAATTTGAATTAAGAAGGAAGCCAGTTTTAGAAAGAAAAACTAGATGTGGAGCTCTAGACGCTGCTTGTGTGTGTGAAGGGACTCAACGCTAATCTTAATCAAGAATCAGCTAGCTTTTTTCTTTACGCTCCCTCCATGACTGAACAGGAACAAAAGGGAGCAGAGAAGAAAAAAAGCCTCATAGGAGCGACTGACATACAGTAATAGATTGGAAATATTAAAGGTCTATTAAATGAATGGCTAGGCCTGACCTCAGTGCTATCATGTGGAGCAGCGCATCACGGCTGGTTGGAGAAAGGGCGTGGGAGGAGGGGAATGCTGCATGCATATAAAGAAAGTTTCTGCCTCCGTTTCTCCTCCCAATATAGCTGATAAAATGATGGAGCAAATTATATTATGCATTTGGCATCATTTAGCTTTTTATCCTGTCTATTATCTTGTGGTATAAAGGCTGAAGTGACACTTGCATTCCACTTAAAGAGTACAAGAGGAAAGTCTCTTTAAAGTTTTTTTTTTTTCAAAGTGACCTCTTCTGGTTGAAAGTTTCAAGTGTTTTGTATCACAAAATCTAGATTTTCAGCTGCTGTTAAGGAATTATAGCAACAATAACCAGAAACCTGCTGGATTCCTACTGTGTGAAGCAGTAAATAAAATTTACAATGCACTGTTACTGTATTCCATATTGTGTCCATATTTTGTAAAAGACAAATTTAAAAAGAGTCAGTTGTTGTAACACATTAACATCACATGTTGCCATTGAAAGTGTGTGTCAGCTAGTTTAGAAATAGTTATCTAAAAGTAATGAATAAACAGTTTAAATAGATAGAACTAATGGATAGATGAGTGAAAAGGTTAGGTAAAAGTGGGGTTGCACGATCTGGTAAAAAAGTCATTGCGATTATTTTGACTTACATTGATATTGAGATATGTGATATGATTAGTAGGAATGATAATTTTTGCCTCAGAGGTTCCATTTCCACAGAAAAAAACTATTAAAATTGTGATGATGTGACATTTGAAAACATGTTGGCCAGATTTGTCTGCCAGAGCATCTCTACGGCACTACAGGACTTCATTATAATACTGTTTTGTTACATGTTTTTGTTTGTTTTTTTCTTACTTATCAAAAAATTGCAGATGCTATTTCTGTTGATTCACACATGGCAATTGGCTAAAAGTAATGAATGCAATGACTTATTGATTATATAATCAATAAGATAGTGATTGTGAGACAGTTCTAGCAGCCTGCATGCTTTACCTGCATTTGGCTGGTGGCTAGTGCTTATTTTGTGCCCTGCTTGGAACCTTTTGCCCATTAATATATATATTTTTCATTTAATTCTTCAAGTAGCATGCAGCAGCAATATTGATGTATTTTTTTGCGGTTCTCTTTGCAGTATTGGGTTTATTGAACGTGATCGTGAAGTGAAATGCTAACAGAGTACATGAGCCTCACTATAAATCTGTGTAAGAGCAAGGCAGAAATCATCTTTCATAGCATCTCACCAGCACATTTGGTGGTGTTAAAACTTTCAAGTCATTATCTAAACCATCAATTTGTTCTGACATCTGTACTCCCGTGACAGGAACGTAGCATGTAAGTGTGATCCTGCTTCTAATCAGTGTGAACTTTCTGATGTTGTACCTGATACACCCTCTCCTGGTTCAGGCAGTGTCATTTTATCTTAACAAACGACTGTGTCTCGTGTGGCTCTGTCTCATCTTTATAGATGTAAATACAGCGTCTGTAGAAGAGGGGGACTTTACTGGCTATAAATGAGTTTTCACTTCTGACACTTTCTTCCTTTTCCTGAACTGGATAAAGTGGAAGCACCTTTGCTGTACTTTTCCTATCATCTTCACTGCACTTAAATTCCATTGTGTAGTACAGTGTGAATCTCTTAAATATGATACACTTTTTGTTTCAGCTTGAACACACAATGGAGAGTATTACATCCTCTGTCCTAACAACTGGCTTGTGTGTGTGTCCTTTTTTTTTTGCAGCACAGTGACGTCGGCGGTGTTCACGGTGGGTGACAATGTGGTTTCAGGGAGTGACGACCGCACTGTCAAGGTGTGGGATTTGAAAAACATGAGGTCGCCTATAGCAACCATCCGCACTGACTCAGCTGTGAACAGGTAGGTGAAAGTAGGGATGTGACTGGATGAGAGCCGAGCTCTGTAGGTGCTCCAGGAAGTCTCTTTTGATTCTCTGCGGACAAATAAGGTCACTAAAGAATCTGAGAATAGAGAATTCATACATCAAAATCGATTCCTAATCTGAAAATGATTTTGATTCCACACGAGCATGTTGTCATATTGCTGTGTGAAGGTGTTTCATCGTGGATGAATCATGACACAGTGGGCACAAATGTAAAAGACCATTCTCCTATTGAACAGCAAGTCGCTCAGAAGGGCTCCATATGGAAATGTGTGCAAACTAAAGTTGCAGCATGGTATTAAAATGAATGCTTATTATATTTTTGCTCATCTATGGTATTGAGTCCTGCTGTATTAGTTTTAAAAAAAGAATTTTCCTGTATTAGTGTTATTAAAAAGAAAAATATTAACTTATGCTGTATTGGTTTTGTAAAAATACTAAATTCCATCATATTAAAGTTCTGAAAAATTGTGAATTATATCTCATTAGTGTAATTTAAAAAGCATTTAAGTCTACAGCATTAGTGTAAAAAAAAAAAAAGAAATCTGCTGTATTAGTCGTATTAAAAAATAGGACATAATATCTTAGAAAGTTATAAATATTGTGTTTTTTTCCAACCAAAAAACCTTCTGTTTTCATCTGTTTACTGGTCACTGTAACTGATGTTAATTCTACTACTACTCTCATACTGTTGCAACTCAAGTGCAAACTAGAAAGTGAAAACGTGCGAAAGCGAATTTGTGCTTTGGAGAGCTCTGTAAATCTAATGCTGAGCTATATTTCAAAACAGTGAAAAATTAAAAACAGTAGAATAAAAGTCCACAATGCAGTTGCACTGCAGAACTTGGAGTATCAACAAAGTGTGGCCAAGATTGAAAGTGAACTCTGATCTGATCTTTCAGAGTAAGCGTCTCTGCCAACCAGAGGATCATCGCACTGCCGCATGACAATCGACAGGTCCGACTGTTTGACATGAGCGGAGTGAGGCTGGCCAGACTTCCACGCAGCAACAGAATGGTAAGAACAGGAACAACGTAGATGGGAATGCCGTGTGTTTGATCAGCCATTTGCCATAATTAAACCTAAGTCAAGTCAAAGTTTATTATAGCCCATATCACAAAACATGTCTCAAAGCTCTGTACATAACAAAATACACTGAAAAACAGTGAAATAATCTACATATAAAACTCTGTAACAACATTTTAAAACTATTTAAAAATATATAAAAATAAAGGTCAAATTAAACAAAACACAGTATGCGTATTTGGATAGGGAAGTGGTTTGAAAGAAGAGGTACTTGGTAAGAAAAAAACCTGCCACATAATGATAACTTGTTTACTTATTTACTGACATGTTGTGATCATAGAGCCCTAACAGGTACAAGGACTGACTAGAGGTAATAAGGATAGGATGGTGCAAGTCTGTGTAATACTTAATAGTAGAATATTGACGTCGGATCTAGCATGTACAGGAAAGGGTAATAAGTCTTGGTTATTATCCCAGCAGCAGTATATTTATAAATTGTACTTTGTTAACAGCTGGTTTGAGTAAGCCTGAGAAAAAAGTGTTATTATAGTTGAGTCCAGATCAGAAAAATGTAGAAAAAGTATTTCAACATCACCCAAGGAAAGAATGGAACAGATCTAGGAGATATTTTGTAAATGGAAATATTCAGTCTTTGTAATTTCCTTGATTTGTTTTTAAAAAGGGAGATTAAAAAAAATCTAATCTGATGTGGATCAAGAACTAGCAGTTCATCAGTATTGAAAAGGAGGAAGTTAGATGACATCAGTTGTTTGATACTAAAAAGCATTCTTCCAGCATCACAGGCACCAGGCTTGATGGAGATATAGAGCAGAGTATCATCTGCATAGGAATGTACAAAAACACCTCGATTTAATGATTTATTAATTTATGAAGGGACAACATGTAGAGAACAGAATAGGATCAAGCACAGAGCCTTGTGCCACACCATAATTGACCTTAGTGCAGTCTCATAAGAGTTGTTGTGAAAGACAAAGTGAGATCTGCCAGTTGAATATGATCTAATCGAGGGGAGAACAGGATCAGTGAGACCAGTATAAGTAAAAACCTAATCATTTAAATGTGTGTTTGCACAGGGTCATAGGCGAATGGTGTGTTGCACAGCATGGAACGAAGAGAACCAGTCATGCAACTTGTTCACCTGCGGCTTCGACCGGCAGGCCATCGGCTGGAACATCAACATCCCCGCCCTGCTGCAGGAGAAGTGATGCCGCTGACACACACATATCAGAAACACACAGTAGAGTAGGACTCGGTGCACATAAACACTGTAATCTGTGGCCTCGCACATGCTACTATGTTGGAAGAGTTTACCCTGTGAAGCATTTTAGTTGTCATGTAGTATACTGATTTCCAGCTGCTCGGATGTGTGAAAAACATGATTTATTATCACAGTTACAGTACTGTTGCTTTTGAAAATGCAGCTATTAGCATTGACTGACAGGAGCATGGATTACTCTGATTTATTGTGTACATCTGCAGTTTAAAGCTGCAAAAACATCTCCTGGGGCTGTATTACAGAAACTTCCTACCTTGCAGATCAGCTACCATAACTGTTTGGTTACCATGGTAATTAAGTTTAGGACATGATTTAGGAAAAAAAAACATTACAAATGAACAGCTCCTAAGTTAATGTTCTTAATCCTAACTTAAGATAGGAAATGTGTATTACACAAGCATCCTAACTTCCCAAAACTTTGAGTAAACTCTCCTAACTTCAGCATAATCGTAAAGGTGTTCTATCTTAAACTCTTCCACCTGTACACATAGCTAACATACTAACTAGCTAGTGCTAATGTTTGCTAACAATAGCTAACGATTGCAGTTGCTTACAGTAGTATTTGCTAACAGTAGCTCACAGTAGTGTTTGCTGAAAATAGCTTATAGTAGTGTTCACTAACAGTAGCTCAAAGTAATGTTTGCTAATGGTAGCTAACTGTAGTATTTGCTAACAACAGCTCATGGTAGTGTTCACTAACAGTATCTTACACTATTGTTCTCTAAGGGTCGTGTTCGATAACAGTAGCTGACAGTAGTGTTCACTGACAGTAGCCCTTGGTAGTGTTAGCTAAGGGTAGCTAATAGAACTGTTTGCTAACAATAGCTCATGGTAGAATTCACTAACAATAGCTTACAGTAGTGTTAACTAGTTAGTTAGTTGATAAGTGACATTGTATTGAGTATTTAGGATTTCCTAACCTGAGATACGATAAAATAAATAAAAGAAGATAGGATTCCTGAAGTTAGTTAGGATTTGCTTCTGTAATACCAAATTTCTAAAAATCTCCTCGAAGACTCATCTTGTCTTGAAAATAGGAAGTTTCTGTTCCATGGCCCTCGGTGTTTAAGTGACTAACATGGGGTCCAAGTGTGTGTGTGTGAGGCCACAGAGCTGATCTCGTGTATTTGACCCTTTCACTTATTTAGCATGACTTGTGAATTGTGACCTGGCTAGTATGATCCTCTCACTCCTAGCCTTTTCTGTTTTAAAGTATAAAAGTATATATTTGACTCCACGGTCATAGGCTGCTGCTCACATCACTGTTGTTTAGTTACTGCTGAACAGTTGCTCTTGCATGTAGATAATTTGCGAATGTTACTTGTAAAGTTGTGAGAGAACAATTATAAGGCCAGGAGAGTTTGTAGAATACAATATAAAGACGTTGTGTATATATTATGTCGTGGCCTAGTTAAGTGACCTGATTGTGTTGCAGGTTGTCGCTAATTCATGGATTAAGTGTCTTTACGGTTATCTCCCTTATGAGGGCAGCAAAGATAACGTGGCTCTGTGAAACATTTTTATCCTTTTAGTCAGTCTTTCTTATCATGGAACAAAACATATCATATCGAGGCCTGCCACATCACCCAGCCTGCTGGGTCGTTCAGTTGTCTTAAAAGTGTGTCACACAGGATCTACTGTCCTGCGTGAAAGTTTGAGATTTGAGTCTTTCCCTATTACCTTTTGATGCTTTCGATTCACACTCAGCCTCCATATTATTTCAAACTTATGATGCTGTAACTCTGCCTTGTTCCATGTTTACAGTAGGATTTAATTTTTTAAGTATTACTCTATTCTGCCTCTCTGTCAGAATGCAAAGTGTCAAGAGCATAGCAATAATGGAAAAACAACAGCACTTCTGTTGCTCACAAATCTTTTGTAGGTCTGGGAAAGGGACTTTTCAACATGAACATAATCTAATATTCCTTATATGTTACAGGTTTAGGTGTGACTACTTTTAGCCATAAGATATTTCCTTGTGTCAGTGAATTACAGACCCATCTTCCTCAGCCTGTTGCCAACTCAGAGCCCTGCATTGCTGTAATGTGTCAACCCCAAGTGAACTTGTTGGTTACTGGTTATTTCTGTGCTTCAGTAACAGCCTGTCAATATGAAGTTATAGTGTTTACACTTTGCATTGAACCCTTTTAGCCTTGTATAACCTCTTGCACCTTTTGTTGTAGATGGCGCTTTTCAGTCTGCGAGAGAAACTCTTTATCCCAAATACAGAAGCAATAACCCAGCTCCTCTATGTTTCTGGTGCTCAGTGTGAAGCCCATTTCTGTCTTAGAAATCAGTGAAAACGACTTGAAATACGCACTGAATCTCAGTTTGTTTTAACTAGAACTGACCCTTCCTAAGTCCCACCTCTTTTTGCTGTGCTCCAAAAGCAGTTCTAACTAGCTTGCTAATCTACATCAGTCATTAGCTACTTAACTCGTGTTTTGCTATGTAGAATAACACTGGCAAACTACAACTGACTGCTGATCTTACAGTGGAGGACTCATCGTCGATTGTTATTGTCAAATTAATTGCCTAGCACATATCAAGAACCGAGAATTTCACTGAGGCTCTGCTTGGTACCAACCTCACTCAACTGTTACTGACGGAGCAGTTACTTGGTATGACAGACCCAAAAGGGGTGGGGCTTCGGAAGGGTTATTTGGGCTTGAACGTAATCCAGGAAACTCTATTTGTTACACTTGTGCAATATCCTAAACATGAAGTCATGCTGTAGTTTTTGATCTTCAGATGTTTAACTTATTTCAGAGCTGTAAGTTCCATAAAATGATCTTATGTATTTGTGTGAGTGATGTGGTTGTAGCTCAGTGTGTGTAGGTATGCAAAACTTACCCCAAAGTTGGCTTCAGGCTACACACTTCATCAACAATAGAGTCAGGATGGATTTTTGAAGTAGCATGAACCTAAAAATGTAAGAAACTTATTTAAATGCCTTACCATTGCATTGAAAATTGTGCATTAGCCTTATCCATCTGAGCATCAATGCACTTTTCCAAATGCTTGTTAAATAACTAATTGTGTTCCACTGCACAGCGCGGATAGGATTTTTATTCCTGTTTCATTCAGGGAACTCAATCTCGCGCCCACTGATATCAATGTCATTTTAATCTGCAGGTAGAAAGGCAAGTCCGACTTGCACCCCACATGAATTCTGACTCGGAGGAAATATGATTTTGGATTGATACATTAAATTATTGCGTGCCACGTTGGAGGGGTAAAAAAAAAGTGGATAGGCTTCGCTTCATTGTAGCGAATCATATTCAACTCAAACTTCATTATGTGATCTACTTTGCATACTTTATTGTGACGGGTACGTGCTCTCTGACACTTTCCAATAAAAATGTGTGATTTCCTTTTCCAGTCTCTCGTGTCTCTTTTTCATCTTATTTAACACAAACCTCTCACCCTTTTATTCAGTCCAATAAGATGTATCACTTTAAAATCACACTTTATTCCACTATATGGAAATCTGGGAGCTTGTAATAATGATGTCTTGTGATAATGAGCAAGGAGCTATAAGGTGTATGAATATGTGTAGAGTGCAAACAAGAACTATTCTTCCCAAGGCTGATTTAACACTTAATATTTTTAGTTTGTGTAAAGTTTCATTGCGAAGTCGTCCTCCAGCTCAAAGGAGGCCATTTGACAGGTACACAGTTTTCACACATACATATGCTCTCTAACACATTGAAGTGGGTTAAATAAAGAAGGCAATGTTTTATCTTCTGTCTCAGTTTAGATGCAGTGTCTAATCTTAGTATCTACAGGCATTTTTACAGAAGACATTCTAACTTAACCCAGTAGGAAAAGTAACACCTGACTCTCCTCTAGATAAATGTCACAAGACCAGGGCCCTGCTGACAAATCAGCTAAATGGAATTCAGCCCATAATTAATTTTTATTAAATTCACCTGTCCTTTTCCTGCTGTGACATTTCCAAATGTCTTCCAGGAAAAGGGCCTTTTTTCTAGGTATGGATCTGATGTGTCGATTGTTGATATCTAACCTAAGATCCACTGGAGTTTGAAATTAATATAGACAGACTCGTCGAACAGCATGATGCCATTTTTAATTCCAGGAAGTGTTATATTAAATTAGAACCTCGAGGATCTGTGCATATCAGTTTCTCTTAAAAGCTGTCATTGTAGATATGAAGCTCCGGTAGCTCATGTCTTATGAGACATTTTATCATACGCACCTGTGTCCCAAGCATAACTGCATAGTAGGGCAGCACAGTTCATTGAAATATTATCAGAATGGCCAAGTGCTATATCCAAATTATAAAAGCAACAGTTCTTTGAAAGGAAAAATGTGTGAAAACAGCATTATACTGAAATACTGTAGTGCTAAACTTTCCTACGTTACTTTATGCTGATTACAAGGTTTACAAAGTTAAGATACCCTTTGCTCCAAGTTAATAAAAACACTGTGCTAGATGTGAAAGCTGTAAAGGTGATGATTTGTTAATGATGCATTCATAACAGGTTTCTGCTGCCCCCAAGTGGCCAAAAACTGTTATTGCAGGTTTACGTTAAAACCGTATGAGACGCTTAGAGATAAAATCGCTTTCAAGTCAAAAACATCATATGGAAAGTAACTAGTTAGTCAAAGAAATGTCGTGGAGTAAAAAGCACTGTACATGTCCCTCTGGAAAGTAGTAAAGTAGAACTAGAAAAGATCAAGTACAATACGATCACATCATATTTCTTCTACTACTTATAATAGCATACAGTACTTGGGTAAATATACTTTGTTACTTCTGCAACATTAACTGTATTTTGGTGGCAAAAAGCTGCAACACTTTATTGATTATTAAATGAATCTCCAACTAATTTGATAGTTAATTGTTTTGAGACATTTTTTTAATAGAAATTCTCTGGTTTCAGCTATTCAGTGTAAATATTTTCTGGTTTCTTGACTCCTCTCTGACAGTAAACTGAATATCTTTGGAAAACAGCGATCAACATCTTCACAATTTTCTGACGCATTATAGGCCAAATAATAACTCGTTTAATCAAGAAAATAATCAACGGACTAATTGCTAAGAAAAAAAATGTTAGTTGCAGCCCTACAGAGAATGGTTGGCACCAGTCTAAAAACCACTCAGTATGTAAGGGGTGTATATCGGTCTGAGCCTGTATGTTGAAACAGTGTCATACTTAAAGTGTTATGGCTCTTAGATTTTATTGAGAAACAGCACGACACTGGCAGACAGAATATTCTGTGTTGAGTTTTACCTCTCTGTCCTCGTCCATTAGATTATAGCGGTCTGGCCGTGACCAGCCACTGGAGCAAATTGTCAATTATGATGTTTATTGTAGAGCACACAGTCGACTCCATGGCCTTAGGGGGAAGGGTGGGTGCTGCTGAGGAGGCATACCTCGACCCAACCCCCCCCCTACCACCCTACCACCACCACCACCACCACCACCTCTTTTCTCCTCTCTTCTTCTTCCTCGCTTCATTCTTCCTCCAGGCTAATTTGGTGGCTGGTCTGTATGACACCTGCCACCGAGCCTAACAGAGATAACCATTTCCCCCTGGATTTCCCCTGGGAGAGACAGGAGGAGGGAGGCCTCTAATATTTGTCTGGATGCTCCTGAGGCTGGCTATAGAAAGGTGATCATGAAGCTGACATAGTGGAAACGGACAAATATCAGCACTCATTATTAGATTTTTCTGTATTTCTTTTAAGACAAATAAAATATTGTTGTTGACAAGGTAAAATTACAAGATTTTGTGTTTTTATTCACATATACAGTACAAACATTCACTTTTTATTTGTTACTGAAGTGCAATTTACAGACCTTAGCAGCAATTCTTCATATACTTTAATTTACATCATAATTAGACATTTTAGGATCTCTTTCACATCTTTTTCAACATCTTTTATACATTTGTTTACATATGTACACTCTTAGATACAATATTGCCATTCAGACATGCCTTATAGTTATTATCTCTCAAAATAAATCTGTAAATCTGTTTGGATGGCTAATACAGTCGTCGTGAAACATGGTGCGATGATGTTACCTGTGTGACGAACTATGTTACGTCTGTAGTTATGGAGTGTAGGCTGATGATGAAACAAAGAAAATCTGCACTACATGTTGATTAAAGACAAACACTACCTCTGTGTTCTGATACACACAGACAAGATTTACACAAAAGCTGATCTTTGCCAACATAGGAGGGCAGATTGAGGATTTTCAGCGCTTTTTAAAGGTCTAAACAAAGAATCAGACTAAATGGCCTCTGAAAACTGACTTCAGGTGTTGTTTACTTCATTAAAGCTGCCACAGGCCGAGACCCCAGGCCCTCAGAGACCCTTAAGTCCCAAGCTCAATATATGTCAATTGTGTTTGGTAATTTGGCAAACTGCAGATGTATTAGTGAATTTACATTAGGGCCAGACAAACCTACTGGTTGACCGATATTATTGGCTCGATATTGGACCATCACAGCTATACTGGCGTGTGAAAATGTTTCTTTAAACAGAACAAAATGTCCATTTTTATTTATTTAAATGTTTTTTGTTTTTTTTTGACTCCCTAATATCAGTATCAGCTAAAAAATCCAGTATCATCCAGGCTTTAATTGCATCTCTGCATTTCTAAAGTTCAGTATTAAGTCTTGACCATCAATTCATAATGCACATTTTGCTTTAGGAACTAATTTTGTTTCTTTGTTGTGCCTTCTCTTGTGGCATCAAAATGTATTATTTTAATTTGTGTTTTCATGGGGCATTTTTTCGACTAAAGTTGTGTCTAAACAAATTACCACAAACGAACTGACATACAGAAAATCTAGGGGCAGTTCAGACATAGAAGTTGGCCTCAATACACAATAAAGCTGCTGATGTACAGGGGGTGGGTAGAGGTGTTGGGGGTTAATAAGGGTCCCTAGGCTTATGTCATTTGCACATAATATATTGTAGCAATATCTTTATGTTTTGCCATTTTCAGGACAACCGTCTTCCAGAATTTTACTCTCATGACAAAAAAAAAAACTTTACAATGGCATACAGACCATCATGCAACATAAAAACTCCAATGAAATATGAGATGCTAAAATATTTTAGGTCATCTTTGAAAGGCAGATCCATCATACCCATTCAGTATTAGTAAGAAGCTGACTGAGGAACAGGACCTTTAACTGGTTTGTCTCACATGCCAAGATGTCCCAGAGTTTCCCCTATGAGTAAAGAAGTCTTGCATGAACAGAACATTTTGTGCCAAAGTTGGAACAGTTTTGGTTATTTCATGAGTTTTCTGGGCTTAAAGTGAGGATGAGGGGGTTTGGGAGGTGGGAGGTGGGGGGGTGGCTTCATTTAGAAAAAGGTCACATACTTTAGTGAACCAATCAGGATGATTAGTTGGTTCAATGATTTTTCCCCAAACTTTAACTTTTACTTATTAAATCATGAATATTTAATGTTTTAGAGAAATTCTTAAGATTTGAAACCAAGCTTTTAGGGGCTTTAAAACTTTCAAAAAAGTATATCAAATTTACAGCTGTGAAGATTCAAAACGGGGCCGTACACTCTTAACAGTGTTGCGGAAACCATGAAAAGGAGGTAAACTAATAAATCTACTATCAAAAAAAGCTTGTCAAACTAAAACAACTTTCAAAAAGTAATTTAGCTGCATCAAATGAACACACTGAGTCTGGTATGCAGAGGTACAATTAAACTGACCCTGAGTACTGTGATTTCAAACTGATTTATTGACAAGGGCAGGTCAGTCGTCACTTGGGCAGCTCCAGGATGTGTTTTAAGGTGAGGACAGGGAGCATTTGTTGATGACTACACCCCAACACTGCCTATTAAAGCCCTGTTTAGACCTTTTAAAGGATAAAAAAAATGGCCCAGTGAATGTGAAGCCAGATGCAGGTCACATGTAGGTCAACTTCTGTCTTGTGTGAGTCTGTCTGTGTGTTAGAACATCCTCCCCACACACTGATCTCCACTGACATCTACACTTCAACTGACCAGACAGTCAACAGTTTGACTTGACG
Source organism: Lutjanus erythropterus (assembly GCF_056507025.1). Taxonomy (NCBI): domain Eukaryota; kingdom Metazoa; phylum Chordata; class Actinopteri; order Lutjaniformes; family Lutjanidae; genus Lutjanus; species Lutjanus erythropterus. Next base: position 9,960,808 of record NC_139337.1, on the reverse strand, counting down.
CTGTCTCCTGACTGGAGCACATACAGTACTGTGATGCTGCCAGAACGGGGGGCAGCAACAGTAAGGAACAGGACAGGGGAACAATGACAGGAAAACACCACCAGATGTCACTCTCACAACTCCGATCTTACTGCTGACTGAGCCACGCTGGTGGCGGTTTGGATGCCTCGACTAAAAATCCTTGAAGAGAATACAGCAATGACAGAACCACAACAGTCATATGATCATAATGAACATCAACACTTCAGCTGCATAAAAAAAAATCACACACAGTCAGTGCGGATGTTTACATGGAGACATAAAAACAGTGTGAGGTACAAATGTACATGGTGGTGATCAGGGATATTTACCTCGCTGATTTTTAATCTTTAAATCGTGCGTGAAGTGCGTAGAAAATGACGTTTCAAAATAAAATCCCTCAAGACGATCACTGACAGTGAGGAGGGTGGGGGTTTACAAAACTTTCCTCCACCTCGACTATCTTCTGTCTGTTCAGGGCGGTCATGACCACAGAAAGAAAAGCACGAGTCGATCAGGTCAACGAGGCCTCCCTAATGAGTCACGACCGAAACGCGCTCTTATTGGTGGCTTCGATTCAGACGTACGGAAGCTCGCTGAAAACTGAGGTCATCCAGGTCAAAAGACAGAGAGAGAAATGAATTTAGTATGAAAGGGAAGGAAAAACAGGAATCCCTTCCTCTTCCTCCATCATCACCTCCACCTGTGCTTAAGCGAGCTGTAATGGCGGCGTTTATGCAGCAAGCCTCTATTCTTCTCCGTCTCTCTACCCAGTGGGGTGAGGACGGGAGGAGAAAAAAAAGGAGAGGGTGTATTAACCTGTCGTCGTGTCGTGTTAACCTCCGCCGCGCTTGAAAGGCAGGTGGAGGAGGAGGGGTGGACGGGTAGAGGAGAGAGCGACAAAGAGGAGGAGGAGGCGAGGGGAATGGGTGGAGAGAATAAAATGGAAAAAAAAGAGGGCAAGGAGGGAGAGGTGGAGACAAAAGAAGGAGAAGGGAAGTCAGGAGTCAAAGGGTGAGTCGGAGAAGGAGGACAAAGACAGGAATGAGAGAAGGAAGGTGAGGCTCGTCGCTTCCCGTCCTCTTCCTCTATCAGCCGTCACCCTGACAGGGCTGGTAATTGGACGTGGACCTCTCCGTCTCTCTTTCTTTTCCTCTTTCTCTGTCTCCCTCTCTCCCCCGTGGCTCTGCTCCTCAGCGGGAGCCTTGGGGCCCGGAAATAGCTGATGACAAGATAGCGGCTGCCTTTCATTCCGCTCAAGGTTACCCCACCCTTCCTTGACAGCCGGAGAGGGGGGTATTTAGGTGTGTGTTTGCTTAAAACGTGTGTGTTTGTGCGTTTAAAAGGAGGGCAAGTCAAAGAAAGAAAGAGTCCGTCTTTTTATGTCCTGTTTTCTTTTCAGGCCGTCCGGTTGACCTTCCTCTACAGGGTGGACAGCAACACTCTTAGAAATAGAAATAAGAATTTTTCCTGAAGGAACAAGGTTCTACCCAGAACCATTTGCTTCTGAACCTTTTTTTTTTTTTAAAATAAATGGTTCATTGAACGTTCTTTGTGAGACTAAGGGTTCCCTTAAGAATCTGTCTCCATGGAACCCTTTCTGGAAGAAAGAATTCGTCAAGGATTGCTGAAATCCTCTAAGAAGTCTTTCGTCAAGGGTTTGTTAAGGGTTCTTTGGAAGACAAAGAGTTCCATTAAGAACTTTTTCATCCATAGAACCCTTTTTAGAAAAAGGTTCTTCAAGGATTGTTGAAATCCTTTAAATACTCTTTCCTCAAGTGTTCTTCAAGGGTTCTTTGTAAGATTAAGGGCTCCATTAAGAACCTTTTTTATCCAAAGAGAAGTTAGAGTTCTTCAAGAATTGTTAAAATCCTCCGTCAAGGGTTAGTGAAGAGTATAATATAAAAGGGTTCTCAATAGAACCCCCATGGTGGATTCAAGATAAAACCCTTGCAAAAGAAAAGGGTTCTCAGCTGAACTCCATGGGGTGGGTTCTTCTTAGCAGCCTCAAAAGATGGGCAGGTTTTGGATAGAACCTCCAGACCGGACTCTCAGTAGAGCCTTTCCCCATAGAAAAGTTCTCTGTAGAAACTCTCTTAAGGGATCCAAGGTGAAATCTTTCACAGATGGTTCTTGGTATAACCCGTTATGTTCTAGGGAGAACTCTCTAACAGTCCTTTTCTACCAAATTACCTCTGGTTCTTGAAACAATCTGCGTTTCCACCTATTTTGAGTGGAACCATTGTAATACTGGATGTCATCAACAGAGGGCGCTGTACAATGTACAACAACTTGTAGAACATGACACATCCACTCTGGTTCTCAAGGAAAACCTGCTAATTTTCGATTCCAGCAGGGTACCAACTTTTTGGGTTTGGATCGGTGGAAATCCTTAAAACTGTTCAAATGTAGGTGCAGGAACCAGAACAGGGCCGGTTCCATGTTGGTCTATGAAAAGATTCCACGTGTAAACTCTAAAAAAAGGTTCTACCATGAACCAAAAAGGGTTTTCCAATGGGAACAAGTCGAAGAACCCTTTATGGTTCTAGTTAGCACCTTTATTTCTAAGACTGCGGAATGACACACACACACAAACACACACACACACGGAGGTGATAGTGTTGAGTTCAGAGGTCGCAGTGGGAAACATTCAGGTATGAAGGTGTGAAGCAGGATGTTGGTACAGAGTCATCTTACCCTAAAAAAATAAAGGATAAACAAACATACACTCTGTCTCACACACACACACACACACACACTCTCGTCCTCAGACCGACAGCAGGAACTGTTCCTGCTCAGGCGGCTTCTTGACCCAGGTGCCGAGGCCCGTTTCCTGCAGAGATCTGAACCACTGCTGCTTCACTGTCTGGTAGGGACGCGCCGCCATCTTGGCCTCGCAGTACATGAGCTGGCGGTCCACCGAGCCGGACACGTGGATCCCCAACTGGAGAGGGTAAGCAAGCGAGAAAGACAGGAGGAAAGACAGAGAAAGAGGAATTGTGGGAGTCAGATAAAAGCGACACAGAGACAGACATGAAGATAGGACGGAAAACAAAGAGAGGAATAAAGCCGGGGCAGAGAGGCTAAAGGTTTCGTCAAGCGGGGGGGAAGAGAAGAAGAAGAAGAAGGAGAGCGACCAAACAAAACGAATGAGCCGGCACAAATGCATTTGGGTGGGGTTGGGAGGTGGCGGGGTGGTGGTGGGGGGGCTCCAACAGCTGTGTAATCTCCCCATTTAAATTTCACAAGCAATTGAACATTCTCTGTGCTTTTTGCGCATTCCTATTGTCGCGAGGGGAAACAATGAAGATCGGCGGAGAGACAAGTGGGGAGAGACAGAGAGGGAGAGAGTGAAAGTTTCTTTTGGAGATTAGTGCGACTGCTCTTGCGTGGCCCTTATATACGGCGCGCAGGGAGCACTTAGGGTGGGGGCCTCCTCGAGTACTCCTCCAAATAATTATGGTTTCATAGTCATTATGCTTTAACGGCCGCCATTTGGCGTTGCAGGCAGTGTGTGTTACATAAAGTTTCAGAATGGAAATGAAAGTGCAGCGGCTCTGTGTGCTGACGTTAAAGATCCGAGCTGCCAGTTTTTGATAAGCCGCATAGACAGCAGATGTTGCCGGGCCAACAAATTTATCTATGGCGGGGAGGAAATTCCACATCTCCTCTGCAGAGCGTTCACCTGCAGCCACTCGGATTTTAATACACGTGTCGGTGCTTTTTGACTGAGTGGATGTTGGCATGCAGCTCTGCAGTTAATGCGCGTATGTGCTCACATGCGATTCCTGATGGCAGAGGACTGCATATTGTTCCTGACGACATGTGAGTAATGCTTCCTGTTTTCCAGCAGAGGAGCATTTACAGCAACTGAAGCAGAGTGGTGAAACACATTTATTCACAGAATAAAAATGGAACTATTGTTCAGGCTCATATTAATTAAATAGTACATCATAATATTTTACCAGCGAGTAACAGATACACTGTGGAGGGTGCTTTTTAATTAACATTTAAATTGGTAGGACTCTTTCATAGCAGATATTTTCGACATGTCATAACAAGCAGAGCACAGTGTAATTAGTAATAGCAATAATGGCTGTATTCCATTTAGTTGTGCCAGTAGCCTGGTATTCTTATACCTGTGTTTTTTCTACCATAACGTAAGTGTCAAAATCTCTGCTGTGAGAAAACGCCTACAGAGTGAGAGGAGCATTATTTTTATAACTGTAAATTCACATTTCTTGTGATGATACCCTGAATATTCCACAACAGACACCTGAGAGGCAGGTGTAGAATTTAACACGGTGCAAAGGACATAAATAATAATTAATCACTTGAATTGTCTTGACTTTGACTCTGGGATGCCTCTGTAGTTTAGAATCGCAGCATTCAAAGTGCGAGCCTGACCTGGGCAGTGTTGGAATGTAACTAAGTACATTTACTCAAATACTTTACTTTAGTGTTTCCACTTTTTCCAACTTTTCACTTCTCCTTGACTACATATCAGAGGCAAATTTACTTTACTCCACTACATTTATCTGACAGCTTTAGTTACTTTGCAGATAACAATTTTTAATGCCCTTCCTGTCCAGCGAACACCTTGTATCTCCAAATTTGGTCATTTCGAATGTTTGTGATAAACTGAAGGATTAAGTGTTACTTCAGGGGTTGAGAGAAGATAACTAAGCTTAAGATAAACAAACTTTTTAAAAAAACCCTATTGGATTAGTTGTTATGAGCATCATCAAGCTGAAAAAGGCCTATTTATCTGAGCTCATGAAAAGTTGACCTTTTAAAGACACATGGTTTTACTACACTACAATCACATCCTGGTCTTATAGAATGTGATGCACTGTTGTAGCTTAAACAACCGCAGATAAATCACTTAAAATGAGCTCAACTGAACTCAACATCTACAACAGTAATATGCAACATACACACAAATGCAGCGGTAAAAGACAATGGCACAAATCAGAGCTGTAACAAATTCAGAACTCTTCTTTGGCGTGATTGGGAACAAAACACCACATCACAGTCGCAGTTCATCCAAAAGTTCTGACTTTTAAACTGAAAGTGTTTTATCAGGTTTCTATAAAACAAAATATGTCTTTAGTTTGTGCACACGACAGAATTTTAAGCTCATGATTAAATGGTTCTTAGCGAAATGAAGCTTGTTAGCTTGTTTTCTGGTATACAGTCTAATACCTTTTTTTTTTCCAGCCAAAGATCTGACATCTTCTAACACAGTGTTATTTTCTGTTGCAGTTGCTGATGTCTTGGAAGTGCTGCAAATGCCATTAATTAAATTAACTACTTAATTAATAGCTGTAGCTCCATATATTTGTCAAATGATGAATTTGAAATCAACTTTTAAATGGTTGCAAAAGAAGCAAATTATGCATTAAATAGTTTGTAGTAAATAAACCAGGCTACAAACAGCTCAGCTTTCATCAAAAGTTGGAGAAGAAAGCTATGATCACAAAAAGTAGAGGTTGCAAACTAGAAACAAAGCTAATTATTTGCCTACTGCAGATAAACCTCAAAGGAAAAGAAGAAGAAACAAAACCTGTTGTATTGTTTTGTGATGTTTGTCAGTCAGAAGTTATTCAGAAAAGCTGCTCCCATCTCTTATTAAGTGCATGAACTTTTTCGAAAAAGGCAAAAAGCACCTCAAGCCAGTGTAATTTTTTTTTTTTTTTCAGGTTTTGTTTCCATCAACCTTTTCTAATGCAATACTTAAAAATGTGCATAAAAATACATTGATGGAAACAGATATTGTCTATAAATTTCACAGCAGCCTAAAATACAATTCAGCCACTGACCCAAAGTGTTGCTCTCATAGATTCTCTCTCTCCACTGATAAATTTTCCGGAGCCCGTTCTGCCCTGACTTTAACTTCCCTGTGGACAGTTGCTCTCACCTTGCGGTAAAGTCTGCTCCAGCGGGTGAACAGGGTGTGCTTGCAAAGACGCGAGGGTGTCCCTGATTCCCGTCTCCGTCCTGTGGCCGTGTTGACCACCTCCAACTGTGCGTCACCCAGCGTCCAGTTGACACTCACGCACGAGGCCTTCCCCGGCTGCTGGTACTCGGCGCTGCTCAGCCCTGCAGGGAGGACAACAGGGGAGAGGTTTAATCTCTTAAATTCAAGCCATCCAAATGATCTCTATTGTGTAAAACAAAACATTTCATCAAAGTGTTAGTAAATGTAATGCGGCTGAGAGTAAAACCCAGACAAGAGGAGAAAATTTGTTATTTTCCTTTCAAACCTGCACTTTGTTGTTTCGTTTAACCTTCCTTCACCTTCCCTCACACTCTCCCTGAGGCCGATGGCAGACAAAGTTTTGCAGCGCTGCAAAAAGCCAAGTCAACCCAGGCCTGAAACTGCACGGCTGTTTATATGAAGCTTTGATACGCCCTCAGAGAGAGGCAGGGAGGTGAGAAGAGGAGGGCTACTGAGCACATAAGCAATGTGTTCCTGCCTTTGTATTAGTACTTGTCTGCTCTTGAGCTCCTAACAGCTTCGATGTACGCTGTAAATATTATCCGCAGTCACAAAGATGAACCTTCCCCGACACTGGACCGTCTGTGTCAATGTCCCGCCCTCTCTACCTTCACTCTCTGAAATAATTAGCCTCGCTAGCAAAGCACACAAAGCGATCAGTCGAGGGAGGAGAAACAGAGAGGTGGAAGGAGAGTGGAGGTGAGTGGCAGCCACACTGGGTTCTGCATCGAGAACACGGGTGATTGCAGAGGTGCCGGGGCTGTGGTGGAAACAGAGCTGGCAGCTGGGAGAGAAACGAACGAGCGCCCAGGGCCAAAATGTTCTTGAGAGGTCGGCACGAGTGTTTCAGTTTTCCAGTGTATTCTGGGTAAGGAAATGAGAGTTGTGACACTAGCTATGTTCTGATCTACAGTGTCCTTAGGCTGTACTCCCTGCTCAGGGAATTTTGACTGGAACAAAACACTGAGTGAAACAAAACAAACAAAACAAAAGCTGAAACAAAACTCAATTTTATCGAAATGTAGGCAATGTAAGTTTTGAATAATTTAGAATTAGCAATAAATACAAAATATAAAAATATGTATGGGATGTAAAACTCCTCTGTGAGCTCCATTGTTTGATTCTGGTGTGATGACTTATGGGTAATCTTGCTTGTCAACTTCTGGCAAAGTGATGAACCCTTGTTCACTTCTTCCCCACACAGTTCACAGTTCCCTTTGAACTGAGTATTTCTTGCTCCCTACAGTTCAGAATCTTTCTTAACATGGCTGAATGCCCTGTGCAAGTCCACTTCACAGTCAGCTTCCAGACCATCAGAGTGCAGCCTCTGTGTTGGAGCTGCTCTGCTCCAAGCAGGAGAAAAATGCTGAGCCACGTACTGCTTAGAGATGAAGTGAAGAAATGGATCTGCCAGAAGTTTCCAGCAGTGGTAAAGAGGTATATATTTTTACAGCAATAATGCAAACTGATCACTGTTGTCTCAGATGTGAAGTTGGCCATAAGAGGTTGTAAACTGGTTTTTGTGATTAACAACGGAACAACTGTTATTGCTACAGACAGTTCCACATTTTTCTCTCTTGCCAAGAGTTAGTAGATGATAACTTTGATTAAGTGTCTGTATTTAGAAGTTCTACATGCACTCTTGGACAGAGCCGGACCAGTTCTTTCCTCCTGTTCCCTGTCTTCATTATAAGTTAAACTTAACCAGTGTAGGTACCAGATGTCATTGGCCTGCCAGATGTTCTTGTGGTCATGATTGGCTGTATGTCACAAAGTGCGTGGATGCTGTGTACAAACAACTGCTTATGTAATGTTAGCACTGTGATGTTAATCTGACATTTGTTGCGCATTTGGTTTTGTTAAGGACAATATTCTGTTAAGGTGCCAGCAAAAAGAATTAGGTAATAAGGCCCGGTACCCACAAAATGCATCGTTGACTATTAATAAGTGCATAATTAACTGCTAATAAATGCATAATTAAGTACGTAGAAATCTTAATAAAGGAACAACAATAACTTAGTAAAGGTTCAATGATATAATAGGTACAGTGGGTCAATAAATCTGTTTATAATGCTATTATAAACAATTAGAAGAAACTTTTATTAACATTCTTAAGCAGTCAATAAAGTTATCAAGTTTCTAATAATTGCTTATAAATGTGAATCTAATAATAAACATGTTTGTTATGCTATTATTAACCCTTATATATTCTTATTTACACATTAATGCTAATAAGCATCTTATAAAGGCTTTATTACCTATTAAATAATGCTCATTACAGACACTTTATTATAAAGTGTTACCCAGTATTCTATTAAGTTGGATTAATTAGCTAGTTAACATTAGCTGTTAGAAAAAAAATAAAATAAAATAAGACCACAGAGAAATCTTGATATTACTTTGACAAAAATCCAATTATCAAAGCTTAACATGAAATGTTTGTAAATACTGTCGGGTGTGCAGCCAGTCATAATGTGTATAACCTCTGTGAAGCACAGTTGGCAGGCCGATCACATCTGGTACATACACTGGCTGCTGGCTGTTGGTTCATATTTAGCAAGTGGTATCTGTCTTCTAAACTAACTCTTGGCAAGGTAGGTAGAATTACTGTTTCCCAAAATGTCAAACTGCTTCATTAAGTGTTATGCCCATATACTGATATTATTGTAAATAACAATAAAACAAGTTACAGAAAGCAGCAAATTGCTCATCTGTTTGTTAGCTGACCTCTGTGTCTTCCTCTCAGCATTATCAGAGCTGAAACTGTCTGATGTAAAGTGTTTACTATGATTTACACCACAATATGCTGCATTGTATTTTTATCATGGATGCGTTTTTTTTTTTTTTACTTCTAGCTGACAGTACAGAGGAAACATTGGGTACATTATGTGTCATAGTGCCACACACAAGTTCACATGTAGCATCTAAGCTAACAAAGCCTGACAGTTAAGTGCTGCTTGAACATTATATCCACTCTAAATCTGTAAAAGTGTCTTCAGAAAGGAATCACTGTCTTGGATTTCACCTCGACTTCAAACCCAGTTATTTATCATATCATGCGATGTTAAAGGTTCCTTCATAGAATATCAGTAGACAGATTCTGCGCGACGGGCGAACAACAGTCGCCTCTGATCTCTTCGTCTGACAGACAGCTTGTTACAGTACAATACCTGATGTACAATACCACAATACATGCCTGCAGATCATCTCTCCCCCTGCCACACTCATTTTCCCGTCTTCACTCTTCCATTCACCAATCGCGGCTCTCCTTTTCTGTAGCTCCTTGGAGCTGGAATGAATTGCCTGCCACAGTAACAATCCTCCAAGTCTCTTATTACCCATCTCTTCTCTCTTGTGGAGACGCACCTCTTTGAACAAAAGACCCTCCTATCCATCCTGCCTTTTTCCTTTCTCTCGCTCCATTCATGGCTCATTTCATCCCTTCAATGGACTTGACTCCTCTGTTTCTGTAATAGCCAATTTGATTTTTCCCTCATTGAAGACTTGATCAATTTCTCTTCTGGGAAGTGTTTGGCAGACATGAAAGAGGCAGAATTAGAGCCTTCGGTTATGGGATTTCTAACTGTACAGTACACATACTCGCAGCTTAATATCTGAGGCTGCTGTAGAACTACAATAAAGGAGAGTCTGAGTGTTTATGTGTACACACTGCATCTATCCCGCATTACTGTAGTACTACAGGGTTTCCCACACATGTTCCTCATGGGGGTGGAGCAGCACAGGAGGAGTGATGAAGCAACAGGTAATAGACTTCATCACTTTCTGTGGAAGAGGCAGCATCTCAGCACTTTACCTCACGTGCTTCACGCAAATAGTTAAAGTACACACTCTGACTCTAACTCTAACCTGAACCTTAGTAGGGGCAAAACCACACCAATTCAGCACCATGGACAGCGCTGGCAGTCACTGAACTTCGAACTGCAGGGAAAGTGTGTGTTTTTAGACCATTTGGGTGTTTGTTTTCAGGGTAACGGGCTGTCAGACAAATGGGCATTCAGGCCAACGGGACTATTGAGGTTTTGGAAAAATGGGCCATCAGAACAATGGACAGTCCCCCTTTTCTGTGAGTCCTTATAGGACTAGATTGGAAAGACTGAAAGTCTTATATTCTTGATATATGCAGAATGTGGGGATGTATATAAATATTGCATTGCATCAACACAGCTTCCCCTGTTCCACCAATCATTGCAGTCCCATGCGCAAACATCATACATGTAAGTTTTATTTGTTTAAAAAAACATTGTTAAGGGTACGGAAAAGAACACGGTTTTTGTTACTATTACTGACATTTATTAATGCTCTGTGGACTACGTTTACCAAGAACACTCAGAGCAGAGTGTGGATTTATTCTTCCTGGAACAAGCTGCCTTTGATTTTTAATGAATTATACAAAAAATATGCAAAAAATGCCTAAAAACATTGCAACATGCGTCATAACTTTATTGAAAAGTGGCAGTGAAATCAGGCGTTTAAGGCTACAACAATCCCCAAAAAATGCACATGAAATCCTGGAAGGACTTAAACAATGTGATCAAAAATTTCAAACCACCCTCCCATCATGTAAAACCTACAGGTCTCCAGTTATAGGCCATTTTTTCTCAGGTCGGTGATGTCATGTTCTGTGGCTTTTAGTCTCTGGATGTATTTGTTTGTTTTACAACTTGTTTAACCTGAGGCAGGCCAAACAAGCAACAATGATAGCAATCGTATCACAAAGTTGCTGGAATTGGTATCAGTAATGAAAAATGGTATAGGAACATCTGTACAACAGTGACAATCTGAATTGTGAGTATGTGAAATGTCTAGCTGTAAAACAAGCGCATGTACTGCAAACCTCCAAAAGTGGTGAACAACCATTATTACTGTTTCCTTATCTTTTGTTCTGATTCTTCTTATCCCAAAACGACAAAGCCCTGCCACAGTTTCTGTTCACGCTGCGGTGGAGGCGAACGGCAGGACGGGAGTGAAGGACAAGTCAGTCCATCGATGTGTTTGGCCCTGCGGGTTCAGGTGGAGCTGCTTTGGCTGTGTGTGATAAGAGCACGCCCTGCGATCCCCAGGAATTTCCTCTAGGGGTGTTGCTTTTAAATAACCCTGGACACACAATAGCTGGGGAGCTCATCAGAGCCAATGAAAGGATGGAGGAGGAGGAGATGAGAGGAGGTGGGGGAGGAGGTACCCACACAGACATCTGAATGCAACCGAAGCTCTCTTTTCCTTTCCCCCCTTCCTGCCTTGCTGCCTCCATCTTTCCCCTCTCTCTCTGTCCGAGCTCCCTTCAGATTGAATGGCTGTCTGATAAGGGCTGTGATTACATTGATTTGGTGTAGGGCCATCTCCACTGTCTGTCCATCTTCCTTCCACCCCTTTTTCCCTTCCTTCACCCTTCTACCCTTCAGTGGACTGTAGCTACTTGAGGTACTGCTGGCGCAATGATCTGACAGTTGGGGATGTGTGGACTCACACACAGAAAACACACATCACATGTCAGAGGGGAAGGCAGAGTGTTTGCAGGAGACACAGGAGGCCACCTTTGTTTTGTGTAAAGAGTAGAGCAGAAGGTAAAAATCAGGTCTATATCATTCGTCAACACAAGGAACCCTGAACAAGACCCCGTTTACACCTGCTACTAATACAATACTTTGGTGATCTGATCACAAGTGGACAGCTCAGATATGACAATATTCACTCAGTGTGCAGGCAATATGTTCTGGACCACACTGAAGGACCACTTACTCACTGCAATGTAAACTGACCTGCCCTAAGTCCAGCTACTTTTTATTCTGTGCTTCAGTGACAATTGAGCAAACTTTGTACTTGGTAAACCTTCTCCTTTCCTGTTACATCTACTTAGATATGCTATACGCTAGACTCATCTATGTTGCAATGAAAACTTTTGAAGATGGTTTAAAAAATATCTTTTGCTAAGGGAAAGTTGACAGAAGCACCAAACTTGCTCAACTGTTATTGGAGAACAGAGCAAAAAGTGACGGGACCTGTAACAGGTTTGGGCTCTCTTAACTGCCAGGATAAGCAGGAGATGTTCAGTAACACACTTGCAGTTTCAACTCACCATTGAACTAATAACGGTATATACCCAGCCTCCTTTGAAAAAATTGTGCAAGTTTGTGAGTTATTCTGTAGGGAGAAAAACAATCAACACCGAGGAAAAATGGCTATGGCCTTTTTGATCATTTGTGCCTTTTTGTAGATTCGGCATTAAATGCAATTCATTAAGTTGTTTCCTTCCTTGTAAACAACCCTGTGTCGGTTTGTCATGGCATCACCGTCTAAAGTGCATCTTATCTGGCAAAATTTCAATTGACCCTGTTTCGTACCTAGACTCCCCTAAAAAGTTTTAAATTTTATGAGTTGTTGAGTTAGGAGAAACTTTATAAACTTTGCAAAACACTATCTATGATAAATTCTTAATTATTTGGGCCTTCTTGTAAATTTGGCAAATATTATACATTGAGTTATTTCTTTCTTTCTTGGTGGCGACTACTGTTAGTCCACCAGTAACTATGGTTTGGTCTTGCATATGTGTTTATTTGCATATAGAGCAGAGAAGTGAAATCTGATCACAAATGATCATTCAAGGTTCATGGAAGTCACACAGTATTCAGAGCTGTCCACTTGTGATAAGATCACCTGAGACATGTTAATGCAAGGTGTAAACAGCCTTTAAGAAACAGCGTAGAGGACATTCTGCAGCATCAACTTGTGTTAGCAGGTGAGGAAAAACTCTACATAGTCATTAAACAATCTATGTACTTAATGTGACATTTATTATAGTCAGAGTGAATAACTTAATATTATAAGTAAGTATAAATGATGGACAAATCATACGTGACCACAATCCTCTAAATGTTAGCTGCAGCTTGTACTATCTGAAACCAAAAACTCATCCCTGAAAAGTCAAATGACTCCATTCACAAAGCCATTGAACAAATCATGAGAAATGCTCGCTGAAGGCCGTGGTCGAAGGATTCAATGATGAATTCGTCCCAGCTATCATCACCAGAGGACAATTCAGCACAATTATCAATCTTGATGAGGACAGGCCTCACAAAATATTCATCCTCATGGCACCCAATTACCCGGAGCAGAGGCCCGCAACACAAAGAGCTCCTGTGCCCTTCAAGAAGTACACTTGAAACCTGATAAAAGTACGGTGGATACAGAGAGTGTAGCATGTAGAGTGTGTGATTGTCACCGTCTTTGTTCCTATCAATGATGCTTGCAACAAAATGTGCCCTACATCTCTGCGAGTCTCTGTCGCTCAGCTTCTCCGACTGGCCTAGATCTGAAGTGATGGCTGATGCAGTTCCTACAAGTTGGGTGTCATTCAGATCCTCTTCCAGCATTCATCTCCGCTACAAACGAAAGCCTCAGGTCTCAGCGGAGCCCTGGAGGCAGACGTGCCAGACAACTTCTTAGCTGTTGCTTGTCTGGCTGGCACAATGTAACTGTAGAGAAGCGCGGGTACATGAGTTTGTTGAGCGTGTGCGTGCGTGTGTGTGGGTGTTACACGTGTGATCTGTTGTGTTTCATTTGGTCTGGAGCTGACATATTTATTAAAAGGAACCACTGAAAATAGATAGTGTATACATACAGCCCAGCATCTCTGTATGGGAAACCCCATCTGAAAACACAGAGATGCTTTTATTTAGCACAGAAAGGTATGTCACTGTTTAAAGAGTAGAAAGAACAGTCTGACATTTAGCTGGAGAAAATAAAAATGGAAATAAAAAACTTTCACTAAATCATTTGGAAGCCAAAATAAGATCCAAGCAGGTCAATCAACCAAACTGTTAACTCGTGGTTTAGTAAATTTAAAACGTTTTTAATTAACCACATTGGCTACAGGGTATTCCTGATGTATTTCCCTCATGCTTTAAAAGAGCTAAAAACCATGAATTCTTCTTTTTCTGCAACATGACGTTTGGTATATGAAACATTAAATGTAAAAGTCATTAATAATGAACGCAGACAGACATCTATGAGCTCCCAGTAGATCTTTCATGGTGATGTTCTGTAGTAAAGTACAGAAGTGGCTTCATATTAAATTGCAAAGACTAATCTTAAAAGGGATGTTAATAAATATTTAAGTAATAATATAATGGATACCAATCGATCAAATGACTGCGTTTAATGTGAAAGTGATCGATCACAGTGATAATCCTGCAGTGTTATAATCAGACTCTTCAGTATCACTGAGTTGTGCAGAGATTGATAACACGTTTTAACCTGCTGATTTGGTTTTACAACCTGCAACTTTTTTGTTTTATTCTCTCTCACCAAGCTGTATTTCCACTTACGGTACAGCTTGATATGATGTAGTGAAGCTATTCCAGCACTTAGGAAACAACACACACACACACACACACACGCTTGCCAGGTTGAGTGGCAGTGGAAATGCGACTACAGCATCATTTTCATTCCACAGGAAGCTGTTCTGAGTCACAAAGCTCTAAAATAATTTGGTGCTACCTTCCCAGCACCAAACAGCAGTTAGTCAGCAACCAGCTAGATAACATAGAAGAGCATTTAGCAGCTAAAGAATTTCCTCACAGAAGTTGGTGGAGACCAACACACAAATAAAAGAGAGTCAGTATTGACATACAGTAACGTGGACACCAACATGACAAAAGATGAATGCTAATGTTTCACCATATTGGCTGATGTGCAAAAAACTGCTGTATTTAGTATAGCAACAAATATACCAGATTAATTTAAAAGTGATAATATATCAGTGTTGTGTTCACAGCTTGTTTCTGATGCCCAAAAGTATAAAACTAAAAATAAATCGACTAAATATAGCTGATGTACTACAGTTGACTTGTTTTTGCTGAGTAATGTCATGCAGTGGTTTTCAGTTGGAAGCCCCTTATCCTTCTATGAAATGGGAAAATAGTTGTTTGTGCTTCAACACAGCATGTTATGTGACTTCAAATGCTCTTATTCAAAACTACTGTATTGTAAAAATATCACAGTGATTACAGATATAAAAAACACTAATCAAATCCACTGCACCTGACTCCTGGAACCAAACACTGCATAAAATCAATATACATATTCTATTTGGACACTTCAACCTCCCAACCTCTACTTGCAATTGTTTTACACATTTGTATTTCATTTACATTTAAATTTTAATTTCTAAGATCACCTTCCCTAACCAGACATTTTTCTGTTTCTTTTTTTGTAAGTGACTTGATGTCATTGTAAATGAGGGTCACTCTCTAGTATAAATATATAAAAGGTTGAATGAATGAACGAATGAATGAACGAATGAATGAATGGAAAATTACAGCATCACTTTTGAGATTATGTTAGTGTCCTAAAAACACTTAAAAAAGTGCCAAATGATTATGAATCTAATCTTAGTCACATGGATAATCTGGACGCCCACATTCTCATCACTTACCGGGGAAACTGTACAACACAGTGAAATTCCAGACAGAAATCAGTTCATTTCAATGGATCCCTGCCATCAGTAGATTTGTTCACAGAAGTAAATTTGCACTATTTCACCATCTTGACAGTTCTGACCTTTAAGGAAACGAAAGACCCGCAGACCAATCCCAAACAGAGAAAAATCTCATTACCTGTTGCACCACCCTCAAATAGTCAATATGTCAGTGAGCTTCCAGCTACAGCTATACTGAAAGAACTCGTGAATGAATTCCATTGTGCCACCTTCAATGTGAAGTCGATGTATTCCTAAATGTAATTATCACACTGAGACGTGTTTGCATGGAGATCATACCGCTGAGCAGGGGCTGGTTGCGTCTGTGCGTGGCAGGTAGGGGGCCCAGGCGCTCTAGCCGCTGGTTCAGAACTCTGCCCAGATGGCCCGTGTGGCGGAGGCTGCCGACGGTCACGCTGTGCAGGTACACCGGCTCCACGAAGTGGCTCAGCAACGCCCCCTGCAGGCCAAGGACGTTCCATCTGTGGGGAGGGAGGAGATAGAGAATGGAGGAGCGGTTTGATGGTTTGAAAAGCAGATAAGGAGGGGAAGGTGAGAGGAAGGAGGGACAAAAGAACATTTATGAGGTGTGGATGAAAGAAAGAAGAAAAAAAGGAGAGAAAAAAGGAGAGAAGACAACAGTTGGGAGGAAGGAGAGAAGAAACAGGGGGGAAGGAGGAGAAAGGGGAGAGATGGAAGGGAGAAAAAGGCAGAGAGACAGATGTGAGAGCTTCAATGACAGGTAGAGACAATTTGATCATTATCTTGATGTGGGACGTGATGAATAACAGCCACCGGACTAACAACACACACCAGCAGATACACACATAATCTGACAAACACACACACACGTCCTCTTCTCTCCCTTTCCCTGGTTCAGATACACAAACCATCACCAACAACAGCAACAGCAGCAAAGGTCAGTACATCAGCATTCATTACATGGAACAACACATTACCATGTGTGCATTCATCAGCACCATTGAGGTTAATGCACTGCATGGGATTGCGAGAAAGCCTCCGATGATCGCTCAGAGCGAGGGCCGATCACCTCAGGATTTGTTTCGGGTGAAATCCACAAGTGACACAAAATCACTGTGGGGCTAATCCTGCCAGCCCCAGTGACCAACATCTGATACTGTAGTCTTCAGGTGGACTCAGGAGGGGCAATTTCCACCTCCTGGTGCCCCAGTGTTTGAAAAAACACAGCAAAAGTGCCCTCTTGGATGCCTTTGTGGTAAATAAAACATTGTAAATTGCCCTCTAGGGAGTCCATCCAGTGAACATGTGATAGTGTCCTCTAGGGTGCCTTTTCATTGGTGATAACATGATAAAATGCCCTCCTGGGTGTCTATCCAGTGGACAAGAAGTGGCAAAGTGCCCCCTAGGGTGCCCTACCATTGGACAAAACATGATTAAGTGCCCTCTACAGTGCCTTCCAATGTACAAAACGAAAACCCAGGGTGCTTTTTTAGTGGACAAAACGTGTTCAAGTTTCTGCTTGGGTGCCTTTCAGCGGAGAAAATGCAATGCAGTGGTGTGCGATGTCCTTGTGTTGAGGTGTTGTATTTGTTGGAGCAACTTTTAATCTAAACCAAGGACTGGAACTGTTTCACCGTAAACGCATCACGACTTTTGCTGTTGCTGGTGTCCCACTGCGTACAGCTGGTGCCCTTTTTACTTTTTTCGCCCCTGTCCCTCAAACAGCCTGAGTCCGCCACTGCTGTAGCCAGCTGGTCATGTGCAACCTACTGCAGAAATCCCCTCTATTTAACCAGCAGATGCTAATTTATGGATGGAAAATGATAATTACTGTGTTTATTATCATTCCTGCCCTTCATAGAGGGAGAGAAAGCCTGCTGCGTGCCGTCTCTCCGGTGCACCGGACTAATGAACTTATGCGATGCACAATCAAAGCCTCGACATTATGCTACTAATTTTTAGATCATTGTTCTTTTTGTTAATCAATGTCTCTTTATCATGGATGCAATTACAGCGGCTGCTTGTTTTGTTTTTGTTTTTTTCTCTCCCTCCGACTTAATAATCACTCATTACGGCTTCTTTCGCTTCCCGAGCAGTCAATTAACATCAACGGCTTTCTGGGAATCACTAAATGCGCTCACGAAGCAGGCAGCGCCCGCCCGCCTACGCTGTACCTGCAATCTGTCAGGGAGATCTGTCCTTCCTTCTCAAAACAGAGAGGAGGAGCTTTGTTCAAACAAAAAAAAGCACACACGCACACACACACACACACACACACACACACACACACACACACACACACACACACACACAACCTCCACCAAAACAGAAATAGTTTAGCCTGAAATATTAATTTACCCAGAAAGCGACACCGTGAATCAGAAACATCTTCTAATCTCATGCAAGAAAAGACAGCCATCTGGCTCGGGCGTGTGAATTTAAAGAGAGGAGAGGGGAGAGACCTCCTCTCTGCCTCTCTCTGTCTCTCTACATCTATCCTTTCTTCCCTCCCCCGGTAAACGCAGACCATTAAAGTAATGTGTTCATCTGCATAAAACTGCAGTGGAATTGAGAACATCATCGTTATATGAAAGCCATTTAGGCCCCTCAATTAAATCCAGCTGTCGACTTCAAATCAAATATTAGCAGAGGAGCTTCACTGGGCCTGGATTAAGAAAACAAAATGATGATCATCAGGTGAAGTGATGTTCGGGTGCCCATTATCAGAAATGTTTATGATAAGAGCAAAGATCCTAAATTCCCCGGCGGTCAAAGCTGAACTAACTATAATAAAGTGCAGGAACTGAAGGAAGTGGGGAAATAAAAAAGTAATGGGAGGTTGCAAAATGAGTGTGACAGAGGACAAGAAGAGTATCCAGGGGATCACTTTAAGACTGCAGCAGTGTGTGCGTGTGTGTGTGTGTAGCTGTGTGTGTTGAGTCTGCGGTCCTAAGCTCCTCTCAGTTCCACCCTCCACCCTGACCTTGATAAACTGGCCCTTGGTGACCCACTCACTTTAACGACGGCCACCCATCATTTACAGCAATATAAAAAAAAAAGCGGAAAAGGGGAGGCTGTGGAGCAAAGAGAGTGCGTCTGCTGTCTGGCCTGGTGGGGTGGAGGGGAGGAGGACGGCGGGAGGGAAGAAAAGCAGGGTGTCCCTTCTCCCTCCCCCGTCACTCCATTTTTTTGTAAAGTAATTGCTTTCACCCCCGTTGGTGACCTGGGTAGATTTAATCACACCATCTCCAGCCCTGGCCAACTGAATCAAATTGGTCAAATTAACAGCGGCTCCACAGGAGAAGGGTTCACCTCTCTGTGTGCGTGTGTGTGTGTGTTGGTGCCAGTCCGTTCACACACACTACAGTGGCTCAGCTGTAGTCCTGTATGGCTCAGTTGGCACAGTGCGGTGCTTACTAAGCTAAATTCATGGGTTCAGTTCCTGTTGAGGCCCAGTCCTGGCAGAAAAACTGAGACTATATTAAAAATTTATTTCAGATATGTTAGAAAACACCACATCACACCAGGGTGGAAGTAAAGATTTACTATTGTTGTGTACTTCCATTGTTAACTTTTACAATTTTGAGTGTTTGTAGTCAAGCTAACAGCATGGCTCTAGGGATGATCATGAAGGTCGATGAGTTTGGTCAAGACTGTGATTGAAATATATCATACATTCTTGGTTCACAGACGCACCTCTATAAGGTCAAAAGTGTCCAGGAGTTTAGTTTATATATATATGTAAAAAATCCTCAAAACTGATGACATTCCTATCAGTACTTGTATTAAATGCAAATTATCAAAGATTTTATAATTGTGAGAATTTTTGCATGTTAATGTCAAACAGAGTATAATGAATTCTTCACTAAATCCTGGCTAATCCATTTAGAGGTGGAGCATGAGTGGAGCTGAGATAACTAAATGAAGCAGCTACCTGATGGCCACCAGCAACCATCTGCAACTTTTATAATGTTAATATAATTTCAACGGTTGAGTTATACACAAAGTCACCCCATTTACAGTTGGCATGAATGGAGAAATTAGCCATAGAGACTGAACCTTTTTTTTTTTGTACCAGGCTGTAAACATGTAAACATAGCTCATTCATGCCCCCTTTATATATGACAGCAGATTTGTCCATTTCAAACAATGTGCCACTGCCCACATACTTCCATGTGTCCTTTACATTGGCATAGATGTTAAGCAATACATCCATTAGAGAGCGCCACTGAGAGTCAGAAGTTACCCTGAAGAAAAAGGATAAGACAACAAAAAGTTTCTGACAAGCACAGCAACTGATGATGACAAACCCCATTTCCAATACTTCAGGATTTTTGAAATTTCATCATATCCTGTGGTTGTGTCTTGTTTTAACAATTAGCTACACTGCTCCCACTACTCCTTTGGTGGCTTATGTTAGTTAATGCTAGGAAACTTTACACAGATATTGCTGTGTAATTTAGATTTCACTGAGTTAATAAGTTTTCATTAACTATACTATTTAGCAAAAGTTACACTGACTTTGACTGATGTTTTAGTTGGATATACTGTAATCAAAACTGACTTCATTGTAAAACTTTTATTTTTCCCAATAAAGCCACTGTAGTTCACTGAGAATCTCAGTCCCTGCAGAAGCAGATGTTCTGCAACATGTACAGGAACAAACAGCTTCTTAACACGTTGCAGCTAAAATACTAACATATTTATTTAATCATAGAGACATAATAGTTACCAAAGGATTAACTATCCAGTAGGTGGATATCATTCTGCATATTTGTGTGTGTTTGTGTATGGATGTCTCCCTCTGCCTGTAAAGATGCTCCCGTGTGTACACACCGATGCCTTCACTCCTCACACATGAGGACAGTGTGAAAACGGAGGCGGAAGAGCAAAGCTGTCCTGATTTAGCGTTGCCGTCTGTCCTACGCAGGCTTGCCAGCATGCATTAACAATTCATGAACATACACAGGCTCCATTGTGTTTTTGTTCTCTGTGTAGACTACAAGTATTATCAGTAGTAAATCTGCAAATAACTAAATGGGAAATAAGTGGCATTGCCCTGGAATTCTGGACTTATTTCAAAACACACTTTTGGCTTAGCTAAAATTCCAGCATAGAAACCTTGCCCTGACATTTTAGCATGTAGCTGCTAAAGTACAAATAAATAGCCCACAGCGGAAAATGGGTGTATGACTAATATGCTAGCTAGCTGGAGGAGAGTCAGCCCTACAGATCTGAGGATTAAAACAATGACGTGATTAATACACTAATTCATTACAAAGGGATTAGCCGTTCAAGCCACATATGGGAAATCAATAGTCACCACCCGCACTCTAAAACATTTCACATATAGCGTGGCTCATGTCAACACAAACATGCACCTACACACACAGATGCACTAAGGTAAATATCAGATAAACCTCCGACGAGCTCATAGAACACATTTTAAAATGCTTTATTTAAAAAGAGATTACTCCTTCTCATATGGAAACTAATCTCCTAATAAAGATAAATCTTCCAACAATCCTTTTACCTGTCTTTTCTTACGTAGGCCACAGACCTTTGTGGTGAAAGGATGTGCTGATCACATGGTTCGTTAGGAGTTTATGTTGGGGTGTCTTGTGTCGACCTTTACAAAAAAATCAACATAATCCAAGTGCTAATAACTGCAATGAGAAAAATACGGAAATTGTATTCAAGGGCTGTGGCATTTGTGTTGCTGAACACCTCTGACTGTTTTCTTTAATTTATTCACTTGAGATCAGTGGTAAATGCTTGAGACATACAACTGTGATTCTATTAAACTTTAGTTTTATTGAGGGAGACATGGTGAATAAATCAGAAGGAAGAAAAAAAGTTGCATACAAACAAAAGCATTTTCTGTGCAGTCCAATATCAAACCTACAGGCCAGATCTACATCTGAAGAGTGTACGCACTATATATTTAAGAAAACATTTGATTAGACTGAATTGTGGAGCTAGACCAGTTTTTAACAAAACGACACAGAAGAGAAAAGAAATACCATTCTGTCACCGTCCTCTGGCTCTGGTGGCACACAATTATTGTTGCTTTAAATGATTTTGAAGATATACATTATATACATTATATACATTCGAGGGAATGGGTATGTGTAAAGATTAACTAATTTTGGGCAGGCAGCAGGTGATAACAAAAATCTATTTCTGTTTTTCCCCTGGAGAAATCAGAAAAAATGACTGAGGAAGTATTTTACATATTCATAATCAGTCACCAGAGTTTTATTTTGTTGTGACAATCTACAACACAACCTTTGATCCTGCAGCCAGCCAATAATAAGAAATCACTGATTTGACAGCGATGTAGGCCAACTGTTAGCTAGTACATCAAAATGGACAACTAAAAGCAAAACTAGCTAGTGGAGAAGACCAAACTGTGTAAAATGCATTGAAGGCCAAGTCTGACATTTTAAAGAAATCACCAATGCAACACCAATTGATAGATACTCTTCCAACAGCACAAGTGAGTGAGGGTGTATGCATGTATGTTTAATCATGGGTATATTGTGGTTAATGGTTTGGTTCTGGTACTCAGCTTTTTGGGTGCAGGTTTAAAAAACTGGACGCATGCATGACTCTGGAATATTCAGAATGGCAACAGAACAGAAAATGAGTTTTGATTTTGTAATGTCGTGTCAAAAAGGAAAAATGCAACCTTTAACCCACAAAGTAATAAAGTCTAAAGCTCAGAGATAACATCTGCCAGCACTGACCTGGTGATCTTGTCGGTGCAGGACATGGTGATGAGCTGCTCTCCCTGTAAGACACCGTCCCACGTCTGGACGGGCCCCCGGCATCGCACCGGCACCGTCCCCTCGCCGGACTCGATTTTGGTCCGCAGGTGGCTGCGATGCTTTCTCATGAGGTGTCTGCTGGTGTGTACTGTCAACACAACACACACACAGTCACAGCCTGAGCTTCAGCACTCCACATTGTGTCATTTCTTATTACATGACTTTGCTGGATAATTAGCTGATAATGAAGTCTGTTATTCCTCAGTAACACAAAGCTGGTTCAGATCTGATCATAGTTTATAGCTGCTTATCATTTGAATCCGGTGTGTTGAAGGGGAAACATCTAAAACATGACAAGACCAGTCCAGGGTGGGAAATACTAAAGCATGCAGGAAAACATTTTCCCAATATTATTTTCAATGTATGAGAATAAACAGCACATAGCACTTGTGTTAAATTCTCTGTAATAATTAGGGATGTGTTTATGTGTAAGTAGCTGCATGTAATGAGAAAAAGTTTAAAGGTTTATCCAATATTATGGTAAACCAATCAAAAAAAAAATATTACTGTTACAATGACTGACACAGTTTCAAGTAGAGGACAAATATTGTACTTCCTATGTAAGCACAAGATTAAATGAGGTTAATAGCTTATTTTGGGAAATTTAATTAATTATTTTGGGACCACTGGCTGCCTAACTGTTAATGAAATAAGCATTTAAATGGGCTAACTTAGTTATTTAAATACAATTTAGAGGTACTTGTACTTTACTTGAGTATTGTTTATTTTATGCTACTTTTTACTTTCACTCTGTTGCATTTCAGAGGGAATATTGAACTTTCTGCTCCACTACATTTATTTGACAGCTTAAGTTACAAGTTAGTTTTAAGATGAAGATTTGACACAGTGGGTAATATGACAAGCATTTAAAATACAAAACACTGTTGACTAAACCAGTGGTTTCAAACCTTTTTGGCTTCTTATTTTTCACAAAATGCAGTGTAGTCAGGGACACATTTCAGATGTCTATGAGTTGTTAACCTCTCCACCAAATAGAGACTTTTCCCTCTAAACTTCTCACTTGGTTTTATATCAATAAATGTCCAATATTTCATTAAAATTAAAGACTAGAGAGAAAGTCAAAAAACTTCAGAAGTTTTTTGACTTTCAAAAAAACTTCAGAAGTTTTTTGACTTTCTCTCTTGTTAATTACATCATGGTCTCTCAGATTTATCTGCTGACCTTGTACATAAAACTATATGTAGAGTTTGAGTGAATCTGGATCTTTGGGGTCGATGCCAATATTGATATGAGGGAGTAAAAAAATATTCCTATGTATTTCAATATATTGGCTGATATTGTTATTCTGTTTTTTTTCTCTTAAAGCCCCAACATGCTATTAACTTGCGTACGCAAACCATCACACCACACACACCCAGTTCAGACGGTGTGCTTTTGGATTTCACCAGATGAGCAACATGGAGGCATTTTATTACTGTTGTCATATTTTAAAACTGGTCACCATTCACTCACATTGTTTGGGAAATTCTGTCCAGCAGCGTTTTGTGGACTAGAAAACTAAACCCAACTTTCAGCTGGCATGAAGGTGAGTAGATAATAACTGAATTTTCATTTTTGGGTGAACTAACTGGAACTGGATGAATTATGTACAGATTTTTTGCTTGCTTTCAATAAAATAACAGTGAAGAATTGTATGTCGATAATCACCGTTTTTGTTTTAATAACCTCACAGTTCTTTAGGCTTAAACTCCACTTCGTTTCTCTGCATTTCTCTCTCTTCCTCCACGGCTGTTGCGTCGGCTGATGTGACAGCAGCTAAAAAAAATTAAGCCCTGACTTCCAGCTCAGAAGTGTTTAAGAACAGTCAGGAAAAGGTACTAAGTAATTTTCTAATCTCTGAGAGCGCACTGCAGAACATTTAAAGGTTTAATGACCAAAAAAACGTCAGGTTCAAAGTGACAGCAGCGTCTTTTCTCCCCCTCTCTTTCCATCCTTACTGGTTTCATGTAAATCTCTCCACTGTAGTGTGTATTCATAGAGCTGAACAGCAGCTTCAGTCAGTGATGAAAAGGGAGGGGGGTATATATGTATTCTACTGATGGAAACTGCAGTTCAGATTACATTTCTGAACTCGTAGGCCACCAGAAAAATGCTGGGCAAACCGTCTAAATGAATATACAATTTATTTTCCGTGGGTAAGCAATAAAATGTCATCTAGTCAGCACAGCGTGGCTGAAAGAGGCCAAAGACGGAGTGTGACATGAAAAGGATGCCAGCTTCTTGACTGTGTCTGGAAAAAAAAAAAAAAAAAAGCAGAGCAGTGGCTTTCAGAGTATCTGCCAGATATCTCTCTATAAACCAGAGGGACTGAGAGAATGAGATGATGAGAAAATGACAGTGATTACATTAAAGAGGACATGTTATGCTTTTCCTTGTTTTCTGTCAGATATATAATGTTACAATATTGGATGATATTAAATGTGGCAAAAGTTTTAAATAATGAGGCAAGCATATGTAGGAGTAACCCCTATGAGAAAAATGCTCAGGTTTCTGACTGCGCTTACTGCAACGTTGGTAATGTTTTTTGGCTATGTTCCATGATGGGCTGACATTGGTTTGTCAACACAGCGGCAACTGCTAATTAGCCATGTGCACCCCTGTGTTTGAGCTCCCAGCCCAAGTTAACTGAGTTAACTAGCAGTTAGCGGCTAAAGTAGCTAGCTGCTTCTGCTAGCTAGGGTGGTGCTCCCCCCGGTGTTTGAGATCCCAGTCTGGGCAGAGTCAGCTGCATGATTAACTAAGCTAACTAGCAGTTAGCGGCTAAAGCAGCTAACTGCTAACAGCAAAGCTTTGTCCATCAGGAAACTCCACAAATCACCAAAAGTTGAAGCAGAGCAGGTGAAGGACATCTGAGTAAAAACAAAAAATAATTCCTCTATAAAATATGATATTTCACCAATATCAGTGAACAGAGTAATGAAAGTTGTTTTTCCAACCTAACTCTCGCCTCACTTGTGGTCTGATTAATAGCAAATTAATAAATTCAGTGCTTCATATCACTGTTTTCTATGCTGAGTTACTTTAGCTGTCATATGCCATTTAGTACACCAACAAAAGCCAAACGTTGAGGCAGAGCACCTGAAGGACATCACAGGGACTTTTTTTTTCTTTATGAAATATAATCCAGTTTCACCAAAACCAGAAAATAAAGTGATGTGACACCCAGCACCCAACACACTGTTAGAGATGTTAGAAATGGGCTTTTAGAGAGGCGGCCTTAAAGAAAACTGTTTCATACAAAAGCTGAATGAAGGGGCTGCATAAAGGGCCAGTATAAGATAAATAAAGATGTTTTGAACAGGTAATCATGCAAAGCTACTCTAGTGGAGTCCCACAATAAAAATATAGAACTGTAAATGAGCATTATGGGTCCCCTTTAAATAGAAATACATCATGTGTGTATTAAAAGTAGCTTTCTTTTTCTATTTTTAGCATCAACTCATGTAAAACAAATGAAACAGAAATGCCTGGTGTCTTACGGTCAGTGGTGATCTCATAGGGCGAGTTCAGCCTCCCGTCCCCACACGGCGACGTGCTGATGTACATGTGGAAATGGACGTTGTCTCTCAACCTGTAGCCGCACTCCTTGTGCCGCACGAATATCGACTCCTCCCAGTCCTCCGGCCTTTTACTTTAGTGGTGAGAGAGAGAAAAGGCAAACAACAAGTACGATGGAGACTGATGACAAAGGCAGCACCATTCATCACAGCATAAGAAATAGATTTCCTGTTTTTGTTTCCAATGATAGAGCGAGGCAGAGAGGGCGAGCGATGGACACTGGCCCTCTGTCTGACCACGGCCCATTCTCCTGCTGTCACACACAGTCCTGGACATTACTCAGGCTGTCCAAATGTCTCAGAGGAAACAGAGAGAGTGAGTTCAACCTGTGGCCTACACATGCTTTGCACTCATGAAAGTGTCATCATGGAGGTCAACTAAAGATTTGGCTGTATTAAAGCTACGGTTAAATGTAACAAACATATGTTATATGAAGTAAGGGTTCAACAGTTTCATAGCCACTGTTGTGGTTTGTCACGCTAGTTATACACCTGGAGGGGATCATGTCATCGGGTCTGTGTGTGTGTGACTGAGACAGAGTGAGTGAGTGTGTACATGATCACTCGATCTGGATCTGTGGGGATTGGCTCGCTTTTGGAACCAACCTCAAGCGGTCATTAGAAGAACTGCAGTTTTTGGCACTTCTGTACTGGCTGCATTTTTCATTATATTGTAGCAAAAACACCACACTGTTTATTAGAAAAAATATTGCACATTTTTAAGACAGCTAAATCAGAAGTTTGAAAAAGTTTTTCCCATCCCACGAGCTGAACACTTGGTGATACATAGTCTAACTTTTAAAAAATGGGTCACTGTTTCTGCTGTGAGCAGGAATAAGGCTTTCATCACTCACACACACACACACATATAAGTATGTATAGGATATTTAAACTATGCATCACAATGCAAAGCACGACTGCACGCTTTATATAACCTCTCCTCCGTCTCCGATGTCCTTTCACTGAGTGTAAATATGGCAGTTCTGGCATTTTGTTTGGTCATTTCATTATGACTTATCTTCCCCATTAGCCATTTTACTCAGCCGCAAAGTCTCTGTACCTGCCATCCAGCATTGTGCTAAGACAAAAAGTCAGTGCTGTGTATGCAAATATGACATTCAACGATCTAGACTTCTAGCCACTAATCTGATGAATCAGCCTTGCTATCGAGCTCCTCGGGGAGCTCAAAAACATAATATATGCTTACGCACTGGAGGTAGTTAGGAGTCAAAACTCATCAAGACAGTCTCTTGATACTGGTGAAAAATCTCAGTCAGACTTTGAGTGCACCAAGGTTCACAGGTTACAAAGGCACACAAAGATGATCCATATAAAAAAAAGTGCTAAAAACAAGTAGGCCGTTGGGACCCTGAGCTGAACCAGTCGAGGGTGTGATAGTATGCTTATGTGCTGGAGAGAACAGCACACATATGGCTTGTTGATTATTGGAAGGTCTCTGGTGAACAAAGCAGTGCTGTTTCCATGGAGCTTATTATAGAGGAGAGAGCATTCTTTGGCACCGCAGCGGGAGGTCATAACAAACAACATATTTAATGCTATTAAGCATACTGTAATGTAATGCATGGTGAAATTGTTGGAGGCACCTTGGAAACTAAAGTCTGTAAAGCCTACACAGCTTGTTGGCAGCAGTCTAACATCTAGATATAGCCGGAGTTAAATAAGCATTGTACATTCAAGCAAGTACTATACTTAACGGGGCATTTCAAGGAGCTAACACTGCACTTCTGTAAATAAAAAAAAAAAAAAAAAAAAAAAGAATAGTCAAAATTGAACCAACAGATGCAAACTTCGAAACCCCTAGCTCGCTGCACAGGCTTTCTGGTGAAAACTTCAAGTCTTGACGCTAATCTGAGATAACCCTGATGACATCACTATGATATCATCAGGGTTATTTTTTAAACATTTGAAAGCTTCCTTCAGAGCCACAAAGGACATCATACAACTGCACTAACAGGCTGAGTAAACCTCCTCCTGACAAGTGAACATCAGTGTTAACTTGTGCCCCTTTAAGTACGATTTTGAGGTACTTTTCAGCCACTTTTAACTTGTACCCTACTACAAAGGCAAATATTGTACTTCCTACTACACTACATAGTTATTAGGTACTTTAAGATCTTTCAGACAAAGCATATGATCATTTTATAAAATACACAGGTATAACCTGATACAACAGTAGAATTCTACTTTATTGTCATTTATGCATCAGTAATAATGATCCAATTTCA
Organism: Lutjanus erythropterus; assembly: GCF_056507025.1. Taxonomy (NCBI): domain Eukaryota; kingdom Metazoa; phylum Chordata; class Actinopteri; order Lutjaniformes; family Lutjanidae; genus Lutjanus; species Lutjanus erythropterus. The sequence continues at coordinate 9,932,660 of NC_139337.1, read as the reverse complement.
GAATAATGTAACAATGACAGAGGCAATTCTGACGCATTATGATTTATTACTTTTAATACCAGAGATTATGTAACATTTGGCGACTGTGGCCATAAGTCAACAATTACAGCATAATGGCTCATTCTAAAATATAGTGCAACGGTATAACAGCATGAGAGGAGCCATTAAGTAATTTAAGTGACTCAGGTATGTCAGTCACCCTGCAATATCAAACTTAAGTTTGCTAAAATTAGCTGACATTTAACCACTTTAATGTCCGACTGAAATCCCATTTAGTCTTTCCTGTTTCTAGCCAAAAATGGCAACTTTAAAAAAAAAAAAAAAATGCGTTGTTAATAGTTTTTTTTTATGTTAAATTGAAGAAGAAAGCCTTGGGAAATATCAGAAATTTTTGTCTCAACCTGTTGGAGGGGTGTGTCTGTATTAAACGGACAGCTGCTGGCAGGCTGAGCCCCAGCAGGGGAACAAGAAACAAAGTAAACAAACTTGCACTGAAGCCTACATGTCACGGGCAGACAGTGTGTTGTTAGTGGTATTAAAGGACAGCTTACCCCAAAATCAAAAACAGATATTTTCCGTCTGTCTTCTCTCAAATATAATGGCACTAAATGGCATTTGGATTGTGGCCCTCAAAGCACCAAAAAATACATCTGAAAAATTCAAAACTAGTGTCTCTTTCCAAAAATCATGAACTACTTTAGAATCTGCCTGAACTACTTTCTATCTAATGGAAAGAAGATGCTCACAACAGGGTCTGTGAATTATTTTAAGTACTTTAACTGTGTGATGATTTTTGGAAAGAGGCACCAGTTTTGAATTTTTCAAATGTATTCGTTTGGTGCATTGAGCACCACAAGCTGAGTGCAATTTAGTCCCATTATACTGAAGAGACGACAGACATCTCTATGGCCAATATCCCCAAAACTCACACCACAAAAATCTAGATGGATAAATAGCACTACAAGGCAGGGGTAAAATATGTATTTTGGGGTGAACTGTCCCTTTAAAGAGTAAGGAGAACACCAGCATCTAACTGGACTGAGGTGACATTTGCAGGTATGTTTACATGTTGTTTAATGTGCTGCAGCTGAGCAGCTAATTACTGACATTAGCAGTGCACTTCTTCTCTGTGAATGTTTGTTTGGTGTTTCGTTCAACAAGCTGAGGCGCAGGACAAGATGTGTCTTCATGTTTGTAAGTTAGATAAGAAGGACACTTTGCAGGAAAGCTAATGTGGGCTGTTGTTGTTCAAAGTCTATGGCTCTTGTGTTGTGTAAAACGATGCTGTCTGGCTCAGCATGACTATCTGTTCTGCCTACAATACAACACTGACATTACTGCTTTATACAGATATGTTTACAATGAAGCTATTTGATTGGTTATATCAAAATAAGGTCTTTATTTATTTAGGTGTTTACCAGAATGGTATTCTGTTGAATTAATGCAAAACTCAAGTGTCCTCACCAAAAAAAATATAAACTATACATTTCTCTTTTGGTTTCTAACTGTTTTCTAAAAAAGAGAAAACAGGACAAGTAATTAAAAGAGCAGAGAGAGCAAAGAGCAAAAAAAAAACAATTTAATATCAGTTGGAATTTAAGTCAAACAGATTATTTCGAATGATTTCAACTTTTAATCTGTAAAAGGAATATTCTGTTAATTTTTATTTGAAAAGCTAGTCTCGTTTGAAGTGCATTTGACTGAAAAAACTTACATACTTTAAAAATTTTGAAAGCAAGACTTGTAAGGAAGTGTTTTTACACTTTTTTATAGTTAATTTTACTTAGTAAAGAAATTGATATTTCATGCACCACTGGTTAAATTTATCAGAACCTCTACAACTCTACAGTTCTGCATATACAACATACAAATCAATATTAACTTTGGACTAAGGCTGAAATGATGATGGTAAATATTTGTATTAGCAAACAGACAACTAGTTTGATAATCGATTAATCCCTTAAATCACTGTTTGAGAAAAACAGAAAAACATTGACTTTTGGGTCAATACTTGTTGGTTTTCTTTTTCTTATGACAGTAGAGTAAATGACAGAAATAATCAATTTCAAAATGTCAACGTAAGCTTTAGGAAACTGTGATGGGAATTTGAAATGGAGTCACATGGACAACTATATGGTCAGCAAAGAAGCATGAGATGAAAAAGAAGAACGTCCTTTAATAGTCCCCGTTGGAGGAAATTCAATTTTCTTTTCACTCCATTGTAAATTATTTTACACACATAGGCTTGCATACACTCATTCACATGCAATGTTTTGGCTGGAAAGGTGGTGGAGTGATGGATGCTGCCCAGAAACAGGCACCCTGAGCAGTTGGGGGTTCGGTGTCTGACACCTCATAGTCCCTAGGAGGTGAACCGGTGCCTCTCCAACAACCAGTCCATTCCATTCTTTTTGATCCAAGCTGGACTTGAACAACTACCCTTCAGTTCCTAAGACAAGTTCTTATGAACTGAGCTACTGTTGCCCCCAAGGTGACTGATTTTTCAATAATAAACCAGAGACTTCCAATAGACTAGTTATTGCAAGCATTATCTGACAATATTAAAGACCCCCTCCAGTGAAAATCACATTTTTAACTTTGTTAACATGTCCGTGTGGTGTTTTTCATGTGTTACAAGACATATCAGGAGAGAAATAAACAGTTAACATAATGTCTGAGCCTTTCTTGCTCTGAAACTGCAGTGAGCAAGGCCAGTCTCCAATAAACTGATTCAGTCAGGCTGGGTATATGATGTCATAAAACTAAGGAACCAATCCTGTTAATCGACGGGTTGGTGCTTTACATATCATTATCAGTCATGCCCAGCCCACACGGGAAGCCAGATGTGGCTGGTTACCGTGATTAGCTCGCAAAACAGAGGAGAAGCCAGCTGCAGCGACTCAGGGGTCGGGGCGTGTGGAGACAAATATCAAAGCTGCAGAAAATGGAAGCACAGCACTCAGACAATGACACAGCAGAAGACTGAGCTATTACCTCAAGAAGAGTTCGAGTTGAGAGTAGAGGAAGCGTAGCAGTGCTCTGCGGGCCGTGACTTCAGCGTGACAGTCATTGACCACCTGTCCCTGGTCACTCAGATACTCGCCGTTGATGCACTTGGTGCCCGTGGATAACGCCACCACCTGGGCGTGCCTCAGGTCCAGACCTGTTGAGCAGTTACACACAGACAAATGTTCACTTTAGAGCGCTTGTCATACGTCCCATTGACTACATTGATTCCTTAATCCATGAGCTTAATAGTAACCCTCAGTGTTTAACACCTAATGCATCCGTCCTCACCTTCCTGTCTGTCGGTGGTAGTTTGTCATTATTAAAGGGACAATTTACCACCTTTTATGTGGATGTCCAGTAAATGTTGGTGGTTAATGTAGCTAATTAGAGCAATAAATTCCTCAATGTGTGCTATATTGACTGAAAAAGCTGAAAAAACTGTTGTTCTTCCTGCATCCAGTGATGTCACAGTGATGTCATCAGTGTTAAGGAAGAATTACAGGTGATTTCAGCTTGGAGTTCTATTTTCTGCCTCGGGGTAGGCAGGGCGAGTGCTTGATGAGTAGTTTCATCACCTGTTGCTATGCTTTGGCCAACAAAGTAGCATAATAGCTTTAGGCTAGGCTGATGATACTGTGTAACGAGGGGACGAGCATCACAAGGCTTGCATGCAATGCATCCTGGTACATGTAGGCACTGCTGGCATGGCTCCACGATCAGGAGAACTTGGACTGAGGAATATGGCTACATTTGCCATTTATTTGGTAAATTTTTCCTTTCAGAAATAAATCCAAGCACACACAGACATTCACAAAGAAAGAAAACAGATATACTTTCCTTTGACTGTTAAAATGAATAATGAGAAACTGACAGCAAGGTGGCCAAAGGTGAAAAACAGGGGCATTCAGACAATAAATGTAACTATTATTTCTCTGATTGTAATATATTTATGCATAATCAATAATGGCTCATTTTGGAAGAGGACATCAATAAATCACATCGAACTTCGTGCATATGTTGGCTTTTTTATGTTTTTGTACTATATTATATTATTAGACTAATTTGTATTTAGTGGAGGCGTCATATCTCAAGTAGAAAATAGAGCCACAAAGTCTTTTGCAGAATGAATATTAAAATCTAGGATAAGAAACATATTTTCCATCAATGAGGTCATGCCAACATTCCAGCACACTCTTCACCTGTGCACATTTTAAGAGTTTTATACAATGCCCACTTGGCCCAAGGAAGCAGTGAATATTTATATCATTTTACATGACTTTGTAGGAAGAAACACAAAACATTACCTTTGATAATATAAGATAAATGTAAAATCAAATAAAGCCAATAAATCCTACCATTAACAGAGATGTATGGATGGAAAAATACACCTCAGACTGAACATGGTCATGTCTCTAACTTGATCAAACAAGAGTTCCCTTTGCTCATGCAGTGAAAGGAAAAGGAAAACAGAAGAGGAGAATGGGGTAAAAAGGTCATTCTGACAGACAACTCTGGGTTATTTCCATAACCACAGTTCTCGGAGTGGCATGAGTGAGCGTCTCCTCAGAAGCTCCTATCACGCCACACCAGCTGGGATTAGCTGGACCTGAGGAGTGAGGGAGGGAAGAGACCCTCCACCTATAAACTGGGTTGACACCACCCCTACTCATTCAATAAGCTCACCTCTTCACATGCAGCTGCACAGTGGAGTGGCCTGAGTCTACAAGCAGAAAAGGGAGGAGGACACACACTCCACAATTATTCTGAAACCCAAGTTCAACAGTGCTCTGTGGATTTGTTGTTGCTTTAGAGGCGCTGTAATGAGCCAGTCATTGACCCAGATATATGACCACAAGGATCTAAGGCTGTCAGCTCTCTGGAGGAATATGGCAGTACGAACTTAGCAGTAAGCTCGGACTAAATGTACAGTTTATGTCACAGAGTGTCAGTTAATAAATGCTGCAGCCTCTAAAGACTAAGAAAAGTCTCATCTGTTATTTCCCAACTGCTGGAAAAGTGACAGGGTAAGCCCTGACGAGTTAAGCTAACGCTGACGCTAGTGTTGTACCTTTGTAACGACGGCCCAGTGAGATCATATCCCTTTCAGAAGGTTGGTAATCCAGCCTTGAACCACAGTGTCCTTTTTGGAGACGTGGTACAAAAAATTCATAATGATAAATCTAACGCTGAATGCTCTGTGTGATTGTTTGCCAATCTTTCCCAGTAACATCCATGGCGAGCAGATCCATAGTCAGGAGACATTTGTCGTCATCAATATTCAGGTGGCTTTCGTCAAAGTAACAACAATAACACTGTGAAATGGTCACAGTTTGGTTAGGTTTAGGCATGAAAACTACTTGGTAGGGTTTAGAAAAAGATCATGGTTTGGGTTCAAAATAATTATGTCATAAGTTGCAGCTTATGTACTCGACTGTAACTTAAAACTCTGAATATGTTCAAAGTCTAAGACTGTGTTTTTCGCACTGATGGAAGATTAAAGACAATGGACTTGTGATGCAGATACAGGTATCCATAACATCAAATAAACCAATCATGAAGGCCTAGAAAACACAAAAGAGCCAGATTTTCTTTCCACATCTAAGTAATTTATCAGGCATGCTGTTTCTTCCTACTGAGTGGAACCTGAGGCAGGTTGGACACTCTGGGGGCATTCCTGCTGGAAAAAATATTTTCTTTTTATGCCATGGACTCTTGGGAGTCAGTGCCCTAAAAGGGGCATGACGGACTGTCTGTGCCCTGCTCAGCACGATACAATCTGAGCAAATGTCTCGCATTTCCAACAGCTACAAGAGTGATGGCATGATTGTTCCTGAGTAAACTTCACAGTCTTCACATCCCTCTTTTTCTGCTGTTTTTCATCTTTGTGACAGCTGCAACAAAGATCGAAGTCCTGGGGTGTTATTTGAGGAAAGAAGAGGTCCTCATTTGCCTGCCGGACCATCACTGACTTGTTTTGAGGAGGTACAAATTCTGGGGAAAGAGGGGCATCATGTTTCTTTGCCCCGCCTCAGTATCAGAGAGCACATCAGATTCATCAGCTCCTGGACGGGGGCTGTGGAAGCCGTCATTAGGTCACCAAAGGAAAAAGAGGAACCAGGTGCAGTCGGTCTGCTTCTTCAACAACTCAAGGGTGGCTTGTGCGAGGAGCTTCTAACCCACCCACCTCCTCTAGACAGCATTCTCAGTATGAGAGGGATCATGGATCACAAAGTCATCCTGTCTCATGTTGGTTTTCCTTCGAGGAAAAGACACTTTTTCTCAGGAGGGATTCAGGCCAGTTCAGGGCCATGTGAGAGCCCGACTGACTGACAGATAGACAGAGGTGGTGCAGAGGTGGGGGAGGGAGGGCTGGATCAGCACGTTAACGGCATGCCATTCCTTCCCTGGCTGCCACAAATCTCTCCCATCGCCTCTGAAAGTCAGGCTTCGCTGGCTTCTGGCAGACCTGCAGGCACCGCCGGCCCGGCACATGAGCTTTTATCAGCCTCGGCCCAGATGGCACTGCGGCGGTGGAGTCCTGACACCTCCACTGATGAGGAATGGGAAGGAGGGCAAGGGAAGAAAAAGTTAAGGGAGGGAGGAGTGTGTGTGGTGGGTGAGTGTGGGCAGTTGAGGAAAAAAGAGCAAAGAGAAGAAAGGAAAGTCCGAGGTAAGGTGAACTTTTACTCTATATCCTGCAGCGGAAAACTTTAAATAATGTTCGTCTGAATGTTGTGTGGGTTACGGACTTTTTCGTGGATATTTCTTCCTTAAAACAGATAGCAGGGAAAATTGGGATTAACATATCGTCACCTTTTACATTTATATGGAAAAGTTATCAATAAATAGGTGCTGGTTTACACATCCAGTAGATACAGAGCAACTTAAGCATTCATTTGGAGACACATTTCCAGGAACCTAGAGGTTATAAGTCCAATATTCACTCCTATTTTAGTTTTTCTTCTCCACCAGCTAGGGAAGTTAATGATTAATCACCAACCAATGTTAAGAATTTAAAAGATTTTTATTTTATTTTAATTAAATAAGGACAAGCAAACAAGGTCAGGTTTTTCGAACAAGAACTCTATTATTTTATTATTAAACAAAACTGCACAAACTGCATAAAAATACACAAAATTTGCAACCCTATCACCATCTGAAAAAGATCGGATCTGAAAAACAGGCTAAAAACACTCTGTAAAGCTGAGCAGAACCGAATGATATTTTATATTACTTGATTTTGTTACTATGTAAGGCTGTTTTCAATGGCTAAGGTGTAATTTTTTTGCAAGGAAAATCTCTATTACCATAGCTTAAATTCTGACTAAAAATTAACAAAATCACCACTCTATATAAAAGACTGGAAGTGTTGAAATTCAGACTATAAATGATAAGTCTCCCCGTGCCACAGTTATTTTAAGACATTTCTGGTCTGGCCTGAATCCTCTTCCTTGCAAATTCATGTAAAATTATACTAAAACGTCTATCTCCCAGGCATGCCCAAAGTTAACTGAAAGCTGTGCTTGAACCATTTGGAGTATGTCCATGGGTTTGGTCTCTTTTGAAAGGTAATACTGTGAAGTTTCCACCCAGTCAGAATCACTGGCACTGAGTCAAAGAAGTTTGAACAAACGCAACAAGAAAGTTTTTATTTCCATCTGAGTATATATTTTTTTTTCAAACAGATGCTTGCTGATAACCTATAGCTGGGAATTATTAGCAGGAAAACACAATTTGACCACAGCATTTATCCCTGCATAATCCCAAATTCAAATCTGAAAACACCAGAGAAAATAAATATGTATGTTTTTTCTCTAAGGGGATATCTAGGCCTGGTCTATCTAATTAGCAGTCGTCTGACCCTTTAATGACCTTAATTTGGCCTTTCATCATTTATAAATGTGAAAAAATAGTAAATGCAACTTCCTCCTTAGTTTATGAGTATTACACTGTTTGATCATAAAGGTAATCTTTTTATTAGTAGGCTAATCAGACTGTTCATTTAGACACACCATTTTAAAAAGTCTTAACTCAGGCTGCACAAGCACTGAGGGAATTTAGGAGAGTCAAACTGAATAAAAAAGATGTTAAATGCAACATTACGTTAATAAAATAACAAGTAACTTCTAATGTATCATTGCAAAGGTGCATTGTTTTTTCCCCTCTGCTTAAGTACATGTTTCTTTTCAAAAACTTTTCGAAAACTAATATGGTAGAGGAAACAAAATAGGTATGGGTTGATTCGATATTCAGTATTATCTGATACTATTCAACAGCCTAAACTATCATGTACATGCTTAACCAAAGAGCAGCGTTGTCATCAGGTCTGCTGCGTGGAATAATTTTAAGTTCAAGGAGCAAAAAAGCAAAACAGCCAACATCAGTTTATTTAAATTTAATTTTGAATGTTTGAATGGTGCTGACCAGTCAAAAATGCTGTTCAAACTTTCATGTCGGAACAAGTTTTTAAATAAAATGGACCATGTATTTCTTCCTTCATGGCAGTAGAACATTTGTTTTACAGTTTGAGACTGATGTTAAACAAAGTGCTTCTATACAAATGTTTTATTGATAACTTAGTTGTTCAGGAGAAAGAAAAAGATTGGTTTTGGTATCACGATATCGATAATCAGGTTTGATTCTCAAGGCTGTGTTACTGATATCGGTATCAAACATGAAAAGGTGCACTGTTTTACACATTTAAATTCCTAATTTTATGTCAGACATAGAAAATGTGAATCGTGCCACTTGACACTTTACTTTTTCCAAATCCGGCCCTTCTCAAACAATAATTGAAAAGGATAGTCGGGGTGTTTTCCAACGGAGGCCAGTTGGAGACTCTGAAAAACCCCCTGGCTGGGTAACCATGGGCGGGCAGATTTAAAAGAGATAAATGTCAAAACATAGAAGAAGTGTTGTAAATGCTATTGTTGTAGATAATAATGACTTATTCACTGCTCCTCTACTGAGTCATCATATACATCTATTCACTCCAGCATTGTTGTGTGCAGAGATTAATCAAACATTTCAACAGTTCAAACAGCACCTTTCGTTGTTAGTATCACTCACGGAGGTGCAGGTTAAACCTACTGTACTGCTGCGCAGAAAACATACTGTATCTATGACTGAATAGCACCATAACAATCTCTATATCATGACTCCAGCTGCTGGCATTCCCTGTAAGCAATGCAGCCCAATTCCTTCTCGGTGATAAAGCGAGTTCAAAAAGGTAACAGACTCTCCCAATTTCATTCTCCTGCTTTTCCTTGCCGTTCCACTTTGCGATTGTTTAGATCAATTTTGCAGTGGATAATTTCTGCTGCGCTGCTCACTACCCTGGCATGAAATTGGCAGTGAGGTTGCCTTCAGTTTGCAGGAGAGAGGAGAGGAGAGGAGGAGAGATGAATGAGACGGAGAGACACACACAGAAGCGATGGAGAGGCCCTACAGGCAGTGTGCTGTTTTTAAACCAGGAATAATCAGCTGCATCACAGAAATACAAAACAAGAGGGTCAAAAGGAACAAGGTAGAGTAGAGTCAAAGGCCTGAGGCACTCTTCACACACAAATACATCTGTTACTGGTGATTCAAAGATGTCACACCCCAGGATAACAGCACTGTCAAAAAGCATGTACATCACAGACTGAGACCTGGAACTATTCACTATGGCAACTGCACTATACTGTTCAGTGCACAATACTGTCAGCGGCCTTTAACAGCAAGACAAAGCACGCACCGTCTCGCTATGGTTACTCAGGAGGTAAACACACTTTTTTTTTTTGTCAGGTTAACACAGGTATTTATTTAACAGGGGTTTCTGAGGGCGCACCGAAGTGGAGGAGAAAGCGAGGCAGGGGGCGTGTCAACAATCAAGGAAAACGATGCAATTTCCCTGTCAAGAATTAAAGGGAATTTGTGCACGCATTACCCACCAACCAGACCTAAAAGTTGGAGAAAATTGCACTCATATTCAAGTGAAGTAATATTACCACACTTTTCTGAGGCTAACTTGGCCGGTTCAGCTTATTTAAATCTGCATTATATTCAGCCCATGGGGACTCTGGTTTCCTCTCGGGAGAAGCTTTTGTGGCAGATCCAGTCCACACAGCTCCATCCATCACTGAATTGCTCGAGTGCTGTGGCAGAGACATACTGCTCTCAAAATAAGGAAGTGAAGTAATTTGATTGGTCATGAGCGATGTCAGTAGCTGTGACTGAATGTATTCTTCCTAAAGCCCCCCCCCGCTTCAAACTGTGCCACAAAACTATGTCCCAAATATAGTCTGGTGTCCTCCTTTAACAAAGCAGGACATTATGATTGGGCTCTACTCTAAAGACTAAAGACTATAGAAAAATATAATAATATTCTGAGAGAAACTGAGATTAAAGTAATAAATTTACAAGGAAAAAAAACTCAAGATATTCTTTGAGATTAATTTCATAAATTAACAAGAAAAAAATGTGAATATTTTCTGTGATTATAAAGCCATAAATCTGTGAGGAAAAAACTTAGAAATTCTCTGAGATTATAGTGATAAATTTCAGGAAAAAAACTTCAGGAACAAAATCTTAAATATTCTGATTTTATTAAGTCACATATTTGCATGAAAAAAAGACCCAAGACATTAAAAAATCACAAATTTACGATTAAAAAATATAATACTCTCTGACATTAAAGATGGAAATTCACAAGAAAAAATATATTTTCTGAGATTAAAGTCATAAAATTTACAAGAAAAAACTTGAATATCCTCTGAGATTATTAAAACTCTGAGATTATAGCCATAAAAAAGCTAAAAAATTCTCAGAGATTAAAGTGATAAATTATGAAAAAAATATGAAAAGATTTGAATATACTGAAATTAAAAAGTCATAAATTTCAGAGGGGAAAAAACTTAAATATTCTTGGAGATTACAAAGTCACAAAATTTATGAGTAAAAAAAAACTCATGAGACTTTATGAGAAAAACATTTAAATATTCTCTGAGATTATAAAGTCATATACAACATTATCTGACTGAAACTCTCAGAGATTAAAGTGATAAATTCATGAGCAAAAACCTTCAGTATTCTGAGTTTAAAAAGGGTTAAGTGATAAATTTCTGAGAAAAAGCTCACAAATTTACAAGGAAAAAACAAATATTCTCTGAGGTTCATCCATTTGCAGGGAAAGAATCCTCTAACATTAAAGTAATCCATTAGGAGAAAAACTTGAATAATATTCTCTGAGATTTAATATATTTTAATTAATATACTTAATAAATTCTTCAGGATTCAGGACATCTAATGTAATAGCCACAGCATATGTATTTCCTCTGTGTTCCTACTTAATGCTGCATTACTTCCACACCGGTTCTCCACTCACTCTGCATATTGGTAAAATGGCCTTTAACAACCAGGCTGCATCACACTACATTACACAGTGCTGCAGCAGACTGTGCGCCAGTCATTTAGTCTGTTAGACCAGACGGCCTCACCTAAATCTATATTTTGATTTAAGAGGCCAGGCTTCTGATTGAAGGGGCTGAGCTCTTCTGGGAAAACAAAGTATGGTGCAGCGAGGTCACTGATGTCGACTAAGGACAGACAAAGGGAAAGGGAACATAAAATCAGTGGTTATGCTCCATATGTGGTCGGGGTGGAGCTGAGATAGCCATACATTTAGTCAAATGTTAAAAATCACTCAATCCTACATGTACCATGATGCAACACAGTAGCATCTTTGATTCAGCCTCTCCTGACCCCACCAGGGTTATTTTTTTTCAAACATCTGAAAGCTCCCTGGACAGCTATAGAGGGCAAACTGCTTTCACAGGCTGAATAGTACTCTTCATGATGTGTAAAAACAGTGGAGTGCCCCTTTAATTTGTCACACACTCTATATTAAAATTATACTGGATAAGACTGTTCTTTAGCTATTATGCTGCAATCAAATTAATCTGTTGTTACACTGTTAGTTTCCTTATCAGTCACTAAGAAAAGATGAGAAGCACCAAAAAGAACTTCCTGTTATAGTTATTTATTTATAACTTTACCTGATTCTTTGTTTTAGATGTTTTCTTAAATTTTAGAGAGGCATCTAACACACTGTAACAAATTGTGTACCAAAGGAATGCTAATAAATGCTAAGAAGGGCATTAATTATCCACACTTGTAGAGATTCACTAAAAGTGTGCAGGAATATCAACCCAATAATGTTCTCTCTGAATTCTGTCAGACTCTGTGTGCTGTCTTGATTTCTCAGAAAAAGATTTCTGACCTTTAAGAAATAAATTTTTTAGAGGACAAGATGATTTTAGTTCCCTCTGAAGGTTTTTCCCAACAACAATTATCTGACTCTTTACGGACCAAACGACTTATCAGTTAATTGAGTAATTTTGAGTAAATAAAATATAACTTGCAAGCCTATTCAGGCTGTGCAGTGTTTACTTTTTCCACCACTGCAGAAACTGATAATTTACCCATGCAAATACAGTAACTTCCACACAGAAAGTGTCCAACTGGCTTTGGTTGGGTTTGTCAATGCTAACCAGTGTGACCAGTACAATAACATGGGGTCAACTGAAGCAAATATCTACAAGATATAAAGGATAAAGCCTCAACAAAAAAGCAATTACAAACTGTACTTCAAATGAAAAGTCAGGACAAATTGCTAAGAATACATTACTGGCTATCATGATGAGGACCCACAGGGAGAGTCAAACAGAACAATCCAAATAAACGACATGACCATGAACTTTACAACGATCCATTATTACACACAACTGCAATCGACAGACACTGCAGAGCCATTATCTGAATCCCTTTACTCTCTATGGTTATAAAACAGGGAAAAATGTTTCCTAATAAGCCGCCCATTATCTCTGAGCACCATAAAGCAGACATTTAAACATCTTCTTCTGAAGCAGAATGAGCTCTCAAGGTCAACTTTTAGTAAACTCATTTATATGCCATTTAGGTTGAGCTCCATAAATCCCATCTTTCATGTGTTCTTTCATCACAAGATGTTGGATGATTGCACCGAATGTCATTCAACGCGTGTCGTTTGAATCTCAGAAAATCTCTGAAAATGCTAAAAGACCAAAAAAAAAAAAAACAACTTGGCGAGAGTAGAGAAAGCACCCTGTTGAATCTTTATTAGCTTTAACAGGCAGCCGCTCTGAACATATAAGGGTGTCTTTGTGAAATGCTGCTGAAGCTGTCAAATCTCTCTGCTGCAACACACCCCGTGCACATCTCTGCTAATTTTTTTGCCTCTTAGCAAGCTGTTTTGTTGCCGGATGTGATTATTGAACGTTAAAATTTTGCGGCAGCCGGAAAACCAGATAAAGAGTAGAGGAAAAATCCCTGTTTGAAAATGGATACGCAGACTAAGAACCATAGCTTAACCGTCATTTGTAATCAACTTGTTTGAAACCCTTTGGTCTCATCTCTTTCTTTGAGTCCCTGTGGTATTTTTTCCCACTCGGAGCCTCATCACCCTGCTGAATAAAAAAGCCTCAGAAGAAGAGCTTCTCTCATCCCATCCAACAAACAAGTTTAAAAAAAGAAGGAGGAAGGGGGGTCTTTTTTAGCTTTTTTTTCCATGTGGACGTTCCTGATTTTTCATGTCTCTGAGCACATCTGAACACTGTTTACCATCTCCAGGCACCCAATGCTATCTCAGATAGATTCAAATGAGATTTTCCACACTATTTGACAACGTGTGCTGCTGGTTTACTTTGGCGGCCGTCTCGTGACTCTCAGCCTGGTGGCGAGGCTAATCTCACTCAGGTTGCAGCTCAACTGTCTCGGCGGGACTCCAGCGAGGGTGGGGGGTTCGTTGTGTCTGTCTACGGTTCAAAGACGGACCCTGATTAATATTCTTGAGGCAGAAGCAGAGGCATGAGACACACAGAGAGACAGAGAGAGAAACAGAGCAGGACTCCCCAGCGTTCCTGTCAAGTTCGGTGTCTGACTGTACGGACGCCGGCCGCCGCGCCACTGATGCCGCCGCTGCCTCGCTGCGAATACTTGGCAGCCCTACGTCTGGATCTCTGAAGATAACGTGTGCTATTAATAAACAAACAGAAGCAATTACTGGGAGGCAGAGGAGAGGAGAGGGATTGGATTAGGTCAGGATGAGCGGCGGTCTCACTGAAGTCTAAACTGATGAGCTGCAGCACTCCAAAGACAGCAGAGATACCAATCCCTCCTCACTGACCCCTGCACCCCCACAGCCTGCAGCCACACAGGAAGATAACACTCCTCTGTGTGTGTGTGTGTGTGTGTGTGTGTGTGTGTTAGCACTCCACATGTGTAGACCTGTGTGCATTTGTGTGTGTATGGTCATTTTTATATTATATCCTAGAAAAAGTGAAAGCCCTCTGTTTTTGAACATCTCTTCCACTGTGTATCTTTCTGTCTAAGGCCTTGTTCAGACTGCCAGCCCAAATCTGCTTTTGGTATATCACATGAAGTGCAATATTTGCAAATCAGATCCAAGCCTCGAGACGATGGATTTCCAATGCATGCTTCTGCATTAGAAAGCCACTTCTTCAGCGTACGTAGGTACTGATGCCTACGTCGCTACCATAGCAACCCAAACAGATAGCTTAGTGATGTCTGGACACACAAATCTGATCTAATCACTTGCAAATAACACAGTCTGTGGACAGCCCGTCTGAATGATCTGCATCGAGAAACACATCAGATTTGCCTGCAGCCGCAGCAAAGCCCTAATACTGTCACTTCACCTGTTTATTTCAGATTTGGTTCCATTTCTTGGGGTTGAAGTGATCATATTGTGAGTGACCAATACACACTGTGAAGTGTGCCAAAAGTTGTGTGAGCATATGGAAGCCCAAGATATATTTTAAATGAAGTTGTCAAAAGTACCAAAGTAGCGATACTTTTTTACCATGTATAAAGTTTTAAAAAAATCTAAGACCTTAGTTCAGTCTTTATTACCCTGCCTGAAATGTGGCCTGCAGCGTAGTAAAAGCAGACAGGTTTGGTGATTTTGTCTGCTGTGGTAGCAAAAGAGGTTTTGAGTATCGTTTTTCAATAGCAGTATTACATTTAAGTTTAAAATTCCGGTATCATGACAACTCTAATGTCAAATTGCATTTGATCTACCTTAAGGCCCTACAGGGTATCTCTGACAGGTGACATCATTCTCTAGAACTGATGTAACATATAATTAAACTGTCTTTAAATACTGCTCACCCCCAATCATAGCGCAGATATTCAGCAGCTTGATCAGACTATATCTGCATTGTATCTGCTTAGGCTTAACTACAGTGGCTCTCCCCACTGGCTTCATAGGCATCATCTGAATGCTACAGCTGCCTCAGTTCTCCAGCCACTATCAGTGAATATTTAATTCCACCTGTCTTACAAAAATCCAACAGATAACCTGTTATGAGAAACTATGCATGAGTCATGCCACTTGACTTGTCTTATTAAAGAGGAAAAGAAAAATGGTTTCAAGATAAAGTTGTGTGTAAGAGTACAGACGGGTCTACAGGGTCATCAGATGGGCAGACACTCACTAACCAGTCTTTTCTTGAGTTGGACCCACGACGCTGAGAACGCTCAACAACTCACTGACCTCCTAATCTGCACCCACACACTCAACACAGCCCTCTGACACAAGTAATATTCACTTCTGTGACATCACCAGCTAACATCATCAACTAATAACATGTTAGCTAACACCAAGCTAGGTAGCATGTGGCCACCAAAGAAACTTCAGCTACCTCATATTATGAAACACACACTTATGAACGAAACATCTCTAGCTAGCAGCATCTACTAACAAAACAGCTAATAACACGTTAAGCCAGCTAACAACAGCTAATAACATGTCAAACCAGCTGACAACAGCTAACAACAGCTAATAACATAAGCCGGCTAACAACAACAGCTAATTACATGTTAAGCTAGCAAACACAAACAACTCAGTTTACAACAACTAACAAAAAAGGGTCTTGTTACCAGCCAATGTGACTGGTATTGTTTTTAAGTGTGTGTGTGTGTGTGTGTGTGTGTGTGTGTGTGTGTGTGTGTGTGTGTGTGTGTGTGTGTGTGTGTGTGTGGTCATGGCATAATGTGGTCATGGAGACGACAAAAGTGGAAACTACCACAGAAAGGGTTTTTTGTGTTTGTGTTCGTCTGTGTACAGATTTTGTCAACGCCATAGTGTCACAATGGTGCAACCAGAAGACTTTACAGGTGTGTAGTTGAGATCAACATGAAGGAGGTCAAAAGGTAGGTGTGGTCCAAACAAGGGTGCAGAAAGTAGGGGGGCAGGAATTAGGGAAGGGTCCATTAGAAACTGGGTTGCTGAGGTGTGTCATCGTGGCAAAATGTGGTCCTTGAGACACCTACTGTAGCAAGAATAACCACAGGGGCAGTTTTGAGTACTTGGCCAGGTCTTTTACAAAACTTTACAGGTACAGCACAGAGAACTGAGTACTCATGTAATTATGTAGTAGTGGTTACTGTGTACTCATGGGTCAGAACGTCAGCATGCTGACGGGCGATGTGGCTGGTGTGATCCCACTGCAAGATAGTCTCTAGTTTTGGTTATGATTTAGCTTATTAAGTTCAGATGTTCTACAGTTTTTCATAAATAGCAGATAAAAAAAAACATGACAGCTTGTTTTGTACTAATTTCCTGTGAGATCATCCTGGGGTTTATGTGTGCATCAGTGCACCTATTGTGTTATGAGAGATGCGTAGTGTGTGTGAGTGTGCACTTACTGTACGGATATGTGTGCGTGTTTCCTTGCGTGCACTTGTGTGTGTGTGGGCGGCCCTGATGTCATATGCAACAAACACCACGCAGGAAAAGCTAAATAAAGCATGAAAGATGAATGTGTAGTAATAAGTCATTGTTTCATGCTGCAGGAGAACAGCAATGTGGAGCTTCCTCCTCCTCACTGTTCCTTCAGCGTGTCACTCAGCTGGGTTTCAGATTAAGTTTTAAGCTTATCTAGTTAAGATTTCCACTGTGGCATCTGGAACTCCTGTCAGAGCTGCCTGAGCACAGCAAGTCCAGCATGCAGTGGGGATGACTGACACTCACAACCATGTCTCATTCTCCTCAGAGACTCTGAATAGTCAATAATTCATCAGCGAGGTATACTCTGCTGCACGAGTGCAAGGTATGGAGAGGAAATTCTCTCCTTCTCTCCTCCCACCTTCAGTTTATCATTTCTCTCTCAATCTAGAATTCCTTCACATTTCTCCTCCTCTTTACTCTCTCTATATTGCACCACTTCAATAATTCAAAGTGATATATAAAAGTCAATGAAATTTGCCATACCTCGGGTCATTACGATGCCTGCCAGGGATTTGTGTCGAGCGTGCGCAGGACTGCAGCCGCCCACCAGCGACCGGTACTTCTCCCTCACCAAGTGGAATATTGAATCGGCAAAGTCCTGAAAAACACAATCGCTCCCTTAATTTCTACTAGACACAATCTGTGGAGACTGACTTCACAGGTTTCATTTCGCTGTATAATATTCCACTTCCCTAATCTGTTCAGGTAGTACAGTGAGTTTTTGGGAGAGTGGCCTGAATATCAACTTACCTGTTTATACAGAAATCAAACATTCTCTGTACATCATTATAGAGATGTTTCCAACACGTAAAAGAGTTCGGTTTTAAGTCGTGAGTGTTTGCTTTTGTCACTACATGCAATGCAATAACAAAAACAAACAAAAAATATTAGTAACTTCATATAGCTTTTATAGCTGAGATTACTATTTGAGGTGAGAAATTCATGTTCTCCTCTACTGAGAAGTGATTTCATTCTGCACACAGTCTGCCTCTGGGAAACACTTTTTACTTACATATTGTACAGGGCAAGTGCACCCCTGGTATTCCCCACTGCACAAAACTGCCAGGATCCTACTATCACTCAACATAGTGTGTACTAAAGGGTCTGTGGGGACACATACACTGGATTTAATGTTAACATTCTCATCACTTACTCTAAAGGTTAAGTTGACCAAAGGAGCATAAACTGTATTATCTGTATATTTATGTATTTTTGTTCATGTGTGAAGTGTAAAAGATGTGGCCATTCAGGAGGTACAGAGGAAAGATAATAGAGTTGCATTGTGGGAAATGCAAAATCAGCATTTCTGGGGCTTGATCCATACTAGAGACACATGTTAATGCAAGGCGTTAATGCTACATGATGGGAATGTGATCAGGGGCCAGTTTCACAAAGACAGACTCTGACTGTGGTTTAGATATGACAGATAGACATCGAAATGCATGCATTACACAAAGCAGTTTAGTTCTTGACTATCTTAAGTAGGACTATGGCACAGTGAATTCTGGATAAACTGAGACCTTTGTCAAAAAAAAAAAAGGCCGACCAAGAGATCACATCCAACCACTCGGCTCCGTTTATCCCAGCAGAAAATGTGTCTTTTGAAGGAACTCAACAGTTACATGGAAATTTTACTTGAAAAGTTAGATGAAGAGTTAATAAAATCTCTGGATTACTCTTTAAAAAACAGCAGAGTGTAGGATTTAGTGGCATCTAGCGGTGATCTTGCAGACTGCAAACACCTCATGTTGCCCTCCCCTTCCAAGAGTGTAGAAGATACAATGGCAGCAAAACCTGCAAAAACCATGAAAGGCTGTATCATGAGCCAGTGTTTTGTCTGTCTGTTCTGGGCTACTATAGAAACATGGCGGTTCAACATGGTAGCCTCCATGAAAGAGGACCTGCACCTTCTGTAGGTATGAATTTCTCACTATATGGTAACAAAAACACAATTCTTTTAAAATATGGTTTCTATATTATTTTCAACTATTCTGCCAACAGAGCTAATAATGACTGTCCACTTTTTCAATGTCTCTAGTTCCAGATGTGAATTTCCCTTTCATTCACTCCATTAACATTTCAGAAAATCCTTACATACATTTTGGACAAAAGAAAAGTGGGAAAATAGATAAAAAGGTGAAGGTAAAAGACTGTGTATGTAATAATTTTAGGAGTGAAGGAACTACTCATCCCATAAACCATAATTGTACCGCTTCTTCTTAAATTTAACTTGCCAATATTATAGTGTTTATTGACATTGTTAGTAACAGTGTTGTAATATGTTATAATTTGTGTTTTGTGTGTATATAAATTATATTCACTGTGGTGTAACTGCATTATTAGTATGACTCATGTTAGCTACCAAACTAGCCAGCTCACTAACAGAACTACCGGGCAGTAAACATTTCCATGGTAACAGTAAGCTCCACCAATCAGAGACACAGCTGTTACACTTCAGGATTGTGGGTAATGTTGGACTTCAGGGCATGTTTTTCTTAAGACAGGGCTGATATCGTACAGATCTGTGGCTTCTACAGAACCAGACAGCATTGTTTCACAGTCTCACAGCTCTACCTCGGATGGTAACAACATTATGACTAATAATCTAAATCCTATATCCAGAATATAAATGGCATTTTCACTTCCAGAATCTCACTGTTAAACTCTATAAATCACTGTAAATCTTACACACATACACACACACAAAAAAGAAACAAACAAATCAGGAGGTCAAATAAGGTTTTTCCCTGTGGTCGGTGAAACTCTGCTTCTCAGTCTGGTATTAAGTTATTCTTTACCAAGAAAAAAAAGATGGAAAAAAAGGAAGAAACCTGGAGAAGAGCCGCAAAGGATGTAATAGATGTTGTACTCTAAATACAGAGCAGACAGAAATAACAACTGTTATACTGCGATTATGATTAGATTACATTATGAAGAAACTGGTTGTATCTAACCCTACACTTATGGATCACTTATTGCTGCCAAGTTTCCACTCACATTATCTGACTGTGTGGTGAAAATTACCAGACCTGTGCAAGTGCAATACACACTGTCTGGCTAAAAAAAAAGCCACCACCTGGATTTAACTAAGCAAATTGGTAAAAGCCTTCCATTGGACAATTAATGTTTCAGCTGGCAACAAGTTATTTAACCCAACTGCAGTATTCTATGATGCAGTGAGGAGCTTCTCATTTCTTAAACAACCATGTCAGAAGACATATCCTGTGGTCGTGGAAAAGATGTTACTCTGTTTCCGAAGGCTCAAATTATTGCCCTGCATCAAGCAAAGAAAACAACTAAGGAGTTTGTTGAAACTACTAAAATTGGGTTAAGCACTGTCCAACACATTATTAAAACCTGGAAGGATAAAGGTGAAACATCATCTTCCAGGAGGAAATGTGGTCATGATCAGAGATGACTTAAACGTTTAATGAAATCAAATCGTAAAAAATCAACAGTAGAACTCAGGCTGTGTTTAATAGTGAAAGTAAGAGCATTTCCACACACACAGTGTGAAGAGAACTCAAGGGATTGGGACTAAACTGCTGTGTAGCCTTAAGAAAACCACTTATCAGTGAAGCTAATCAGAAAAAAAGCTTCAATTTGTTAGGGAGCATAAAGATTGGACTCTGGAGCAATGGAAACAGGTCATGTGGTCTGATGAGTCCAGATTTACCCTGTTCCAGAGTGATGGGTGCATCGGGGTAAGAAGAGGATGAAATGATGCTCCCATCATGCCTAGTGCCTACCATACAAGCCTGTGGGGTCAGTGTTATGATCTGGGGTTGCTTCAGTTGCTCAGGTTGAGGTTCAGCAACGTTATGTGCCCAAAAAATGAGGTCTGCTCATTAACTGAATATAATGAATGAACAGATTTTCCCCTCAATGGAATGCACTTTCACACATGGATTGGCCACCACAGAGTCCAGACCTTAACCCCATTGATGATCTTTGAGATGAGCTGGAGAAGACTCCAACTCTCCCATCATCAGTACAAGATCTTGGTGAAAAATGAATGCACCTCTGGACAGAAATAAATGTTGTGACATTGCATAAACTTATTGAAATGATGCCATGGCAAATGTGTGCTGTAATCAAAGCCAAAGGTGGACAAAATATTAGAGTGAGTGACTTTTTTTTGGCCAAGCAAGTTTTTTTGACATTGACATCAACCATTCTTAGGAGAATGGTTACTCATTGGTAACCATTCTCACAGTTCATGTGGAGATCAAAAGAAGAAATGCGATTTTGGACCCCATCGGCTACCATCTGATGATGATTTAGTTGTTTATTCGTTTTTAGTTATCTGCATTTATACTTGTGAAACAGTCTTAGATGAAGTCCAACTTTATTCTCCCATCTCAAGTTCCTAATCGGACTGTAAACAATGGGGCACATGGAAGAGGATGGGCTCAATTACACTCCCAAACGGACACATACACTGACAGGTGCAGACACCACTGACACCTATTAGTCCTTAGCAAACTCTTGCATGCTGGTGGATGCTAAAATATAATACCAGCTGAATTTTGGCCCGGATATCTGTTGTATCTGTTTGCTACACCACAAGTCCCAAAACATCAGCCTTTGCCCCCAGAGACTAAATCGTCATCAGGTGATGGCTGATGGATTCTGTGATTGCATATACATGTACATCATCTTCCATTTGTAAACCCTCTGTAAGCTTTAGCTCACTTTACACTGAACAGTATAGTTATATACCTGTTTTGTGCTGTAAATAACCTCTCAACATGCCACGAAGCAACACAGAAGATTAATCACCAATTTGGCCAGTTTTTTCACAATAAAAAAATGCAGACTGTATATGATTTATTGAGAATAAAACACTAAGTATGAGCAGAACTCTGTCCTTCCAACACTTCTCAGCCGACATCCACTAAATCCACACTGTTCAACAGATGTTGCAAAGACATGTGGATCATATCCACGCCTCTCCGAACCTTTAATGCTCATTACTCTGGTGGTAATTAAGGGCTTAGTCTCGGAGCGGCCTTCACGCCAACTGTAGAGCATAAATGGATCACCGGGAGATGGCAACAGAGTGGCAGCAGAGTGGGCCTTTTGGACAGATTGAGCGCCCGGTAGCTAAAAGGACATCAACAGATGCCACGCTGACGGACGCACAGAGCGAGAGAGGAGGAGAGAGATTAAGGGTGAAAACAGACAGCGAGAGGAGAGAGTGACTGAATTAGTGAGCATATTGCACATTATAGCCCTCGTCAGGGCTGTGAAATATTCTCACAGTTGGAACTGGCGGTCGAGGTGCTCACAGCTTGCGGTGTGGTGGGTGGTGTTTGTGTCCATGTGTGTGTACGCACATGGACATATTGTTGCTCTGACACTGGTGTCAGACCGAAACAGAGAAAGAACGGCGAGATGTTGTGAAATGTAAGAACTTCTACCGTGTTGTTTCAAGATAACTTATCAACCTCCAGAACAGATACATGACACGTCACTTCTGAGGTGAATGTAGTTCTCTGTAACGACTGGAAACAAGGACAAGAAGATAAGTATCTGTCTTAACTTTTTCATGTCATGTTGTTTACTTTATGCTTGAATACTCATTCCCATCTAAGAGCATGTTTGTTGAGCTCTAACTCAGAGCAGCTCATGTAGAACAAAATGAAGAGAAAAATCAAGTGACAAGCACAGGTTGATTCTCCACATCTTCAGTAGATTCTGTGTTACTCAGAAATCACTTTATGTTCCAAAGACATTCATCCTTTGCAAAAATTGACTGCTAAGAAAATGACTGCTAGCATAAAAGTAAGTTGTCTTATGAAATATTATATCAGCTGCTTAAGACGTAACTGGAAATATTCTCATGTTTATTTTGCTACATTCACAGACTCATGACAAAAGTGATTCAATAACAGAGAAATGTGCTGATCGACCTACTGTAGATTCCCTCTGTGCAATGATAGGAATTCTTAGTCCTTTTCTAGCTGATTCAATTAATGTTAACTTAAAAATAGACATGTCTAGAACCCTAGACCATTGAAGGATCTCAGGTTTTTCTGCCCCTAAACCAATGCAGATTTTAACCACAGTTATGTCAGATTATAAAACGTATTTAGTTTGGACAAGAAACAACGTATACAAATCTTATGAGAGTTTTGCCGATCAAGGATTCCCTCCTAGAGACCTACAAATGCTGTCTCTGGCTGACCAACTTGTCAGTAAAGTTTGGTTGTAGTCAATTCCAGGATGAAGAAAGTTCAGACCAGAGGGCTCCACTGTATCTATAACTGGCTGCCATATCTTGATAAATCTTTAGGGGTTTTCCATTTGACCTTTTCGCCATATTGAGTTAAACCATGCCACACTGATTTGTGCTATCATTACCAATTACACCACCCCAAATAAGCATGTGTCACAAGACTCAACTCTGTGCAGGAGAGCAGAGAGAAAGGCATTTTTAAAAGTCCATGTGTTCAGCTCTCAAGACTTGCAGCTCCTTACTGAATCTCTGAGGTTTGAAGTTTAGTTTCTCTCCTGAGTTGCTGTCTGTACTTTCAGGTATCTGCTTTATTTTACTTTTTCATGTTCACTTTCAGCTGTGTAGGAGTCATGTGAAGTTACTGCTCATGAAACTGAAAAATGACTGAATGATGAATGGTTTTTGCTTCTTTGTTTTCTGTCATTTTAAATGGTATACGGACTGTTGATGAGACAAAAACTGTAATAATGCACAGCAAGCGGCAGTATCTGTGGTGTGATGAGGTTGATCTGGAAAGTGAAATAATGTGGTTCCTTGACAAAAAAAAATCTGAGTTTTATTTCTCATAAATTTGAGAGATCAATCACAGAATTTTTTCTTGCAATTTTATGACTTTTTAATCCCAGAGAATATTCAAGTTTTTTCTAGTAAATTTGTGTTTTTCCTTATAAATATACCTCTTTAATCTTGGATGTTTTTTTCTCAGAATATTACCCCCTCCCCTGGCACCTGTTCTTTTTTTAAATGTACAATGGGCATAATATTCTGTCATAAAATCCTGTGAGATTTGAGATCCTTTACTAGATTTTATCAGCCAATATGTTGAAGAATCTTCTGATTCTGTAGTAGCACGAGTTACAAAATTGTGGGGAAAAAAAACCCTCCCTTGTTCCTTGTACCTGAAAGTGACATCCAATTAATTCTAACAGAATCTTACTTGGCTTGGCAGCGTCAGCTGGTGTCGGTCACCGTCTGAACCCTGAGTCAAGTCCTCCATCCCTCCTAAAGGCCTTTTCATTGATGACATTACAGAGGTGAGAGAAGGTGGCAGCTCAGAAAGGCCCAGAGAGCAAAGGTGGAATAGACCCTGGCACGCGGCCCAGGCTTTTTGTCCCTCCCCCCTGCTTCCTCCTCCCCTTCTCCTTTTGTTCTCTCTCCTCTCTTCCCCTTCACCTCTCTGTCAATTCACGTTTCCTCTTCTTCTCTTCCTGTCTTTTTAAGTCTGACTCTTCAGATTCTGGTCTCGCCTTTCATTCTTCCCCTTCTCTTCTGCCTTTAACCAATCTGCCTCCTCCTCCTCCTGCGTTGTCAGGTCTCTCTCCCTCTCTCAGTGCTGCTGTGTGATAGAGGGCAGTGATGTGCCAGGACTGAGAAGCCAACAGTGAGTCAGAACCTATAATTTCCTCATCCTGTGAGCCAGAGTGGGGAAACAACATAATCTACATCAGCTGACACAAAAGGAAAATAGACTCTGATTTACAGCTGCTTCCCTTCATATAAACACCTTCCAATTTCTCTGTCTTTATCTGCTTATATGAGCTAAATACATACATCTGCCTGTAACTGCTTTTTTCACATGTTTCCCCTATCAGTTTTCTTTACACAGTCACACACACTCTCTTTCCTCAGCGGGGGAGTTGAGTGCCACCTTCAGTGTGGGCCTAATGTGGCAGAAAAACGGGGCCAAGGATCTCGCTCCTCCGACAGACAGAACATCAGTGCGACCTGCCACACAGCGAGAAGAGGGCCGGCGTGTGAATGGCTGGCTGGCTGGCTTCCTCCTGGATGAGCATCAAGGTTAACGCTGCTCCATATAGCTACATTTGGGAATTTCAAAATCTGTCTCAGGTAACTGATGTAAGCTCCACTCGGAATACATCTCAGGTAGAAAGTGCTCAGAGCAGAAACTGCTGTAGTGGCTGATGTGTTGCCCACCCCACCTGGTGTCTTTCCTGCATTAGTTCTGACCAATTTACCTAGAAATTCCTCTGGGCCTCCTCAGGGTGGAGAAAACAAGCAGCAGTAGTTATTTGGTAACTGCTACAGCTGCAATGGATGAGATTTACTGCTGCAACAATACCCAAATCAGCCTTAATGAAGAAGAGGTGTTCAAGTACAGAGCACTAAAATGATCCACTGACCTTTGACCCCAATTACACTTTTAATGCATTTTAGGCTGACTGGCTATCTATATTTGATGTCAGAGAAGCTAAGTGTAAATGCAATCAAAAAGCAATCAAGACACATTGAAATCCTATTATGCCAAATGTTGAAAATCATTTGTCTCTCCATGACACATACACAATCTTTACTCCTCCCAGGTGTACTTATGTCAATAAGCTCGCCGTAAAAACAGCCTCTCAAAAGGTCTGTCCCATATATAATGGCAACAAACCTCACACTGAAATTAGTCTTTTCATTTTCCTTCTCATTAAAGTGACTGGAAAAAGTGACTCCAGTGACTTGAACACATATACTTATACAGAGTATACGCATCATGCTCTTATAATCTCACTTTTTAATAGATTTATCTCTTTAATCTTTTTACTAAGAAACTAAACTAAGAGCCAGTTTTAGAGGTGGAATGATTGTATACAGAGTCAAGGCAAAGAAATCAGTGGCGAGAAATTGATGAAAAAGTACCAGTGGGAACTTTCTTCAAGGTGAACAAACTTGGACTGTAAAAACATTTCAACTAATAAATCTGTATGTATATAGCGAGCTAAAAAAAACAACAACTTTGCATTCCATTTCCTTAGAAAGCAACTTTATAGTTGTATAGAAAATGGCACATTACAGCCTTTAATGCAGAATGAGCGCAGTGAAACAAGTTGTTAACAGATCACAGACATACTACCAGTTGGTATGGCTAACTTGCTAGCAGGTAACTGCTAGCAAATATGAAGCAACATTAGCATTCATTTGTCCAATATTCACTGGTGTCCACCAACTCCTGAGAGAAATATCTCGTTCTTTAGCCGCTAAATGCTTCACTGTGTTCACCAGCTAGCTCAGTAACCAACTTTGTATGTCTACGTCTTAAACAAGCAGCATACAGTGGGTTTATTAGAGGTGTTTATCAAAGCTTTTTTTTCCTCTGCTAAAAAAACAGCTGACTGCTGCATCTGGAAATGGCGCTGTGAGAATGATAAGCCTGAAACTAAACAGTTACGTTGTGCACTAAAAGAGGAAAATGTTGTCAAACTGTTTTATCAAATAAAATAAAGTTCAAACTTGCTGATTGTGACCTCTGCTGCTCTCAGCATTATCTAGCAGACTGAAGAAGCAACTGATTTTATTATCGATAAAATATCAATAATTCATACAATAAAAGATCTACACTTGGCATCCACATATTGATACAATATTGCTACTGCCTCCAACATGTAGTTATGTGATTCACTGTTGACGATATTGATTATAGAACTTAAAATGGACAATATGTAAGTTCTACAGCTAAGGGTTTCTCTCACATTAAAACAATAACAAACATTATCAAACAACCACAATTTCAGATGAAAATCTATCTGACATGACTTAAAAATAATTTTATTCTCGTTATATTTAGCCACGTTTGGCGGCTTCCTTCCTCACTCTCTGATGTGTCCTGTGTTTTCCTGTAAGTTACAGCAACTAGCAGGAAACACACCGTTACCTTGAATAAATAACAAATTTGAACATTGTTGAAAACATTTGGGATAATCTACCTACGCAACTCAACAAATTATATAAAATATGTCTAGCTTTTGTAGACATTTTAACACAGAAATGTTACATATTATAGCTTTAAGTAGGGGTATGCTGTGAGGTTCTGGTACTAAAATATTTTTAGATAAGAATCTTTTCCTCCATTTTTTTTTTATCTGTCCATCCATCCATCCCTCCCTGCCTGCGTCTTCTTTCCCACTCTCCCCCTCCCTAACTGTTTGTGCACGTAGACAGTTCGGCATCTATCTCCAAGGTAATGTGGAATGTCATCAACAATCCTCCTGCTGCCTTCCCTCTGAAGTCAATATTGTGCCAGAAACACAAAATGTCAACGGGGAAAATTTTCTCCGCTGCTGCCTGACCTAGAAGTCTGCGCATGCTGGTAGAGGTGATGATATGAGTGTGTGTGTGTGTGTGTGTGTGTTGTGAGGAAGGAAAAATACTCAATTGTATAATTTATTGTTTAGCATGAAGGCCCCAAAGGGAAACAATGACTGAAGATTTGTCAATGATTTCAATTTAAGACCTTCCATAACCTCGCCATATGCTTCCATATAGTCAATCTGATGAGTGTAAAACTGAGGCAGCCATGTTGATTGTGTGTGTCCATGTGTGTCACCGCATTCAGGGTAGCAGGGGGTGGATGTGGGCTTGATTTTACCCCACCCTCAGGATAACACACATGCACACACACACGCTTCAACCCACCACCCTCACCACCTTATCACCCGCCTGCAGAGCGGCCCAGGCAGCATAAAAACGGGGCCATGTCTTATATTTCTTTATAGAGGTATTTAACAATTCATTCTCCCGAGTTTTAATAGTGTCTGCCCTCTGCCTAGATATCTCCCCCCTACACTGCCGCCACCACCACCGGCCCACCCTTCCCTCTCCCCCCATCCCCTCGCCTGCTGCCGAGCATGAGGCTTTTGAAAATGGATATCTATTCATTTGGTGGAAACGTTGCCTCTGGGGGCTTTTTAGATTCTCAAAAAAGCCAGACTCCTCGCGGCGAGACAGATTTCCCTCTTGTTTGTTCTCCATATGACACATAGCATCACTCTCACTCGCTAAATCTTTTGCTCCTTCTCACTGTCCTCCAGATCTGTATCACACGAAGAGGAAGAAATAAAAAAAACGAGATGTGTCAATGCCGATGCTCAGATCCTCTTTCAGCGGTTGTCCTGTTGTCTCGTCTTTTATTGACAGTAAAATACGCCGTCGTGTCGTGTGATGACAACAAAGTGCAACCTAGAGAAGTTGAACTGTGTACAAATTTGGAGAACGCTGTGCAACACTCCAGCACCTCGCCTCGAACTACATCCAACCTTTTCTTGTGTTATGGCCAGATGGCCCCGCAGCCTGTGGTACAGATCTCTCTCAGTGCGTGCGTGTCTGTGTTTGTGTGTCAAACTTTTTGCCTGAACAGCGGGGCCTTGTCAGTCAGATCAGACGGCTGGCCTGCGCCATGCGGCCGGCGTCATCATAAGAAGAGGTTTTTCCCTTTCAAACCGTGAGCTTGATGTTAGCGAGGGAGAACAAAGGCGGACCGGAGAGGGAGCAAGTGGCAGAGATTGTGCAATTGATCTGCCTTTGCCACAGCTCGCCCAACCTTCTTTCCCCGGCGCGCACAAGGAGGGGGAGACGCGATGCCGCACCACAGGTTTCCAACAGCAAAGCAGAGCTCAAGCAGAGATTCCTCATTAGGCCTGAAAAGGTGGAAACCAAGACGACAAGCCTGGTGCATGTGGTAAGGATCAGAGTCAGGGATGAGCTACCACAAGAATGATCGCCTCACCCAAAAACCAAGGACACTGCTTCCTAGCGGTGATGCTAAACATAGAAGTGGATCATTATTTCTTTTCTATTCTCCTCTTGAGACCACAATCAATCCCTATGGCCCAGTTCTTCTGTACGGAATAATCAGAACTGTAAAGCAAAATACACAACAAAGGCAACAGACAGCTTGGAATATGCAGTGAGACTTTTATCCATGCTGGCAGTGTGGCTCTATGGATGGAAAAATCCATTGGTCCACCTCTCTGGTCCAGAAATATTCACCCAATATTTGTTGCAATTCACCCAACAAATACTGAGTGAATTGTAGGGTTCAGCACTGACCATGACCCAATGGCCACAAGAAGTTACTCAGTGGCCACCAAATAGTCCATGCAGGTGGCCCTCTGTGGCCTCTAAGTTTTATCTCTATACGCAGCTTTTGCCAACACAATGTTGAAGTTCCACAAACCTTCTGAGTCCTTCATGCATTTCAGTTTAACATTCTATGAAAACAGCAAACAGTACTTGCTGCCAGCTGGCTATAGATATGTTGGGCCAGCTGAAGTACTAAACCTACTCAAACTGCTAACACAATCCTTACAAAAGAACCAGAAACACAAAAGGTGGACTATGAAGAAACAAAGACGGCAACAATAATTCAGATGTGAATGGAAGCTGCCATTTTCCCTAACTAGCCAACTAGCTTGTTTGTCATCTGAAACAACGTCTTCAGGGAACACCATGTCAGAATTCATGGGTATTTTTTTTTTACAGAGGTTTACATTTGTGACACCTAATTTATGGGTTGGTGGCCCATGGGGCAAGTGCTTAAAATATTAGTGTCTATCAGTGGATTGCCATTAAATTTTGTGGACTAGTGGTGCACGGACAGCAGTTAAAACCATGGACAACACAGTTAATCGGCAGACTGGGCGGTCTGGGTCATAAAAATAACCATTCTGATTAATAGTGGATGGGTTGCAGGAGGGTAATTGGGTGCATCTTCTCATTAAGAGAGACGGTGAATGTGCATTTATGCACAAGGCACAGCATTGCAGCTTCATTGATTATTTAATTCTGTTTTCTCTGGAGAGTTTCCTCCGAAACTGAAAGCAGCTTCTCTATCATTCATGTAACTCATTCAGAAAACACTCATCAGTACAACTCACAATAAAGAAATCACCTGAAAGCTTGCACTGCATGAAATAATTTTAAATGTAATATAACTCTGCAGGGTCTCTAAATTGGAGATGATAATTAGTTCAGGTGGGTGGCGAATGGATGGTTTATGTGTGCATGTGGATTCAGATGAACTCAGAGCACATTCACACATCACAAGTAGAGTTTGACTTTCGTGATTCCCTGACTTTTCCTCGAATTTCTCACTTATCTAGTAAAATATTTCAACGTCTGCTTGTTGTATTGGAAAAAAAATCTGGTCCAGACATTAAATCTCCCCTCAGGATGAAATGTACTAACATGTTTGATGCCCTGACCTTTTATCTAGCGCCATCATCAGATGAAAATTTGATTTAAACTCTACTTTGTGTTCAGTATGAATTGATAGTTTGCTAACACACTATTCTATGGTGAACATGGTAAATCTTACCGTAGTTACACATCAGCATGTTATCATGCACTCTGGGTCTTGTTACTAATTTTCTTAGAAACTAAAACAAAGGGAATAAGGACAAAGTGCTGTAAATGCAGTTACAAGAGTTGCATAAAAAACAATTTCAAGCTAAGTGTATCAATTTACAACAATGTGATATTACTCTTATCTCAAATTATGTTGAAAGTGCTTTGTCAGCTTGTCACTTAGTATCCAGACAGTATCTCAGAGCACAATCAGACGTTTTATGACTATGAATGACACTACCTCAACACAGGAAAAAAAGAACTAGAACAGAAATGTTTTATTTGTGCTGAAAAGAAGAACGTGTTTTTGCAGTGTACAGTAATTCATGGATAACACAAAACTAGAAACCCAAACTTTGGTCACAGCTAACTTCATATGTCCCCTGATTGGTTACATCTGCTCAAAGCCACTAATGCTCTTAAGCCTAAATCCAAACATTAATTTGGGAAATGAAACCCCAACATTCAAGCCAAAACGAACTGAAGCCACTGAATCAGAACCACCAACCGCAGATGTTAAGCGCGACTGACTCTAAAACTCATTATCAATCTAAATTCTCTTCATCTGATCAAACAAGCACAGCCAGTTATGACAACATAGACGCTATCAGGGTCTGGCCCATGTGAGGCGCCATGTTTGGTGTGGTTGTGCCCTGGAAACCCTGCCTGCCAGGTTCCCAAACAACCTTCACCAGCCCCCCCCCCCCCGCGATGGCGGTTCACACGAGCTCTCTGCCTCAGAAAGACGACAGCATCTTTACAGAGTTTATTCCACTGAGCTGTCACTGATTCTGCAGCAGCTTTTAAAAAACAGACATTTGCCAGAGGGGAAATGTTAATTTGTAGGTGTCAGACATCAGACACATTCACAGGTAATGCTGCATTAATCAGCACTTTGGCTCTCTGGTTCATCTACATCTCTTTTGTAAAGAGTATAATAATGTTCCACCTAATGAGCTCATATTACAAAAAAGCAGTTGAAAATTAAATGCTTAACAAAGGTCCTGGGTTATATCCCTAATCAGAAAAATATCATTTCTTTGTTAGAAGAAATTGTTTTTGCTGAGTATAAAGAACAGGAGGCTCACAACATAATCTGTTTTTTAAAGTATGAAGTGTATCTTTATGTGCACAGTTCAGATCTGGCATTTTAATGATTCATTCATCAGACTTTAGAGCTGCAAATGATTAGTGGATTAATTGATTAGCTGGTTGAAGAAAATTAGTTGCAAAATATACATATTAATTAATAGTTTCAGTCATTTTTCAAGCAAAAATGTCAAACGTTTGTTGGTTCGAGCTTCTTAAATGTGAGGATGTGCTGCTTTTCTTTGTCATTTATGACAGTAAATGAAAAGTCTTTGGGTTTTGGACTGATTGTTGGACAGGTGAAGTCCTTTCAAGACATCACATTGGGCTCTTTTCTTCCTGATGTTGAGCCACAATGTTTCTACAGTAGCCCAGATCAGACAAACCAAAAAGGGCTTTTTGCAAGTTTTGCTGTCACTATAGCTTTGCTCACACCCTTGGCAACGAAGAGAGAGGTGAGGTGTTTGCAATCTTCAAGCTCACCACCAGATGCAACTAAATCCCACACACTGGTCCTTGTGTTGTCTGTGAGCACCATCATGGATTGAAATCATGTAGATATAGTGGCTGTAATACTGATACTGAGTAGTTTCTAAGAAGAGTGGGTAACACTTCATTTGAAGGGGTGTGCGTAACACCTTTAATTTGGTCAGTTGTGTTCATTTTAATGCAACGTTAGGTTTAGGTGTAGGGTTAGAGATTAATGACAACAGTCACAAAATTGATAAAGATGACTACACAATCTATTCTTGATGGACGCTGCATCAATCTGCTCACAGCAGATCAAGCAAACAGGAAATCAGACACAGACAGAGCAGAGAGTATCCTGTCATTTTTAAAAATAAAAGACCTCAGGCAGACTTGTGATCATAGAAACAGACAAAAAAGAAGCTATTTAACTACATAGCCAACGTATCCATGGTAATAACACAAAAATTTATGAAAAAATGACCAAATCAACAAAATCTGAGCAGGAAAAACATAATCAGGTGAAGAAAACGCTCCGCTTCTGAAATGCTGCTGGTGGGACATGAAGCCTTGTAAAGAACGAATCAAAACAAGACAAAGAGTCAATCTTATGCACACCACTTCAAATGAATAGTTACTGTCGTGTGTTTTATTATACAGTTTTTTAAAGTTTTACATCCCATTTATACCTAGAATTTTTAATTACGTTATATATTACATTAAGCCATAATTACAGTAAGTATTGCATTTCCTACAGGGCAAAACCACTACGCTGAGTATCAGTTGTTTTTTTCTGCATGATTATGCTCCACAGGGCTGCTCCCAGACCTCGCAAAGACTTGCTATATCAATTTCGTCTTTACTACAAAGTTCACAGTTTAAATACACTAACATCCTGTTCCTGAATCTGTCTTTAAATTATGCACAGGGCCGGGAGAAAGAAAAAAAGGTTCAGGGTGACAACGGTTGAAGCGCGTCTAAGTCGTTTTTGGTATAAATCCCCTCTGATTAACCTCCGTGGTGGAGATAAAAGCAGCGATATGCCTGAAACGACTTAATAATGTCAGGCACAGTGTAAAACACACACCAGCGGCTTTATACATTATGCACCAAAGGCCAGCAGAGGGACTCCTGCGAAAAGATAACATGACCTACCCCCGAGAGAGACGGAGGAGAGAGAAAGAGAGAGGAGACGAACTGGCAGGCACTTATAGGCTGGAGACAGAGGAGGAAATGAGAGGGTCAGCAATGAGGATTTAACAAGAGTCTATCATCTACAGTATGTAGTTGACTAAGGGAGGATGGAGGAGGAGGAGGAGGAGGAGGAGGAGGAGGAGGAGGCCACTCCAAAGGCCCCTGAGGGCTGTTCACACAACTCCCATTAATCTGCACATGATTCAGCACAGAGAGAGCGAAGAGACACTAACCTCTGTGGTCTGCCTGATCATTCAGGACAGAAACTTTACATATACATGCTGTACTGTATTATGAAATCCTTGCAGTACCTTCAGTACCAATTTAAGACTTGTCGTGATATTGAACAGCCGCCTCAGAGATTTATTAGCCACTTTGAAGGGACACGCTCTCTGATAAGTGCTTATCAACTGAAACTAATTGTCACTAAAACATCAACAGTTATGACTACAGGGGAATTTCCTGTGTAACTGACTTCTGAGTTGATTGCTTTGTGTGATTTATTGCTGAAACCAAGCAAATATATGGCAGCTACACCTGTCTATTAGCACCGGAATAATGCCTTTAAAGATGACATTTTCAGATTACAGCTGCCAGAAGTGAATACTGGAGACTTTCAAGATCAGGTTCAAACATTAAAAAAGAGCATGCAAGAAGGGTTCAGTCCAGGGCCACATCAGTAATCTGCTACACTGTCCGGTGCAAACACATACAGTATTTAGGAAAACACTGGCTTTGGATATGGCCTTTCATGTTTTTCACGAGTTCTGCTGCCATCAGAGCTTCTCCTACACCAGGCCTATAGGCATCATTCTAATTATGCTATAATTATGTATTATAATAAACCAGTTATATCAATTTATATTAGCCAACTCTTTAACAGAAATATCTTGGAAAATAACTGGATAAGCACAGATTACATCTGGGCTGTAGTTACTGGGCTTGAGTTAGTGTTTTAACAGAGACACACATGAAACTTCTGCTAAATGAATATTTGTCCAAATCATTCATTTGAGGAAATACATTTTCTGAACAAGTTTTCAAATGATGATTCAGAAGAAGATTTCAGTTATGCACAAGGACAGCATTGACAGACGCTTCTCAAGCCTGCACTGCTTAATAAAGTAATTATTTTCAGAAAGAGCCTGGTTTACAGAATTTTTTAAAAAATTATTTCATTATCACAGGTTGTCAGCAACACGTTTTTAATTTGGATATGCTTTGACCTTGCAGGCCAGATGGATGTGCTGGTGTAGCCAGGCAGGAGGATGCAGGTATTACTCCAGGGTTTATACTGCACCTCCACACCAGACCTGTAGGGTTTTTCCAGTCATATATGTGAAATAAAAAAAACAAAAACAAAAACATAATGAAGTAATATTCACTGGCTGCGATCACAGATGGATTTCTATCATAAAATAGGTGGAGGACATTGAGTTTTTAATAAAAGTCACATATTGGCATGATGTGTATGTTCACAGATTTATCAGTCTGACTCTATTCTCAGTCTCCCAACAGTTTTTGTCAGTTGACAGTCTGCAATCTGTAATATTTTATGCTGTCCAGAGTAGAGCCACAAAAGTAATAACAAAAACCAAATGGCGTTTGCTGTTTCGACATGTGGAGAGGCTGCAGCGACGGCTTTAAAACATTTGGGAGGATGGCGGGATCTAGCATCGCCTTTCATGTCTTGAAAGAGCCAAACCATTCAAATGGCTCCTCTGAAGCGCTGCGATGGCTCCCTCCAAAGGGCTGGGCGATTGTGTCGGCCTCCGCCCAGACGCGGCGGCCGCGCCTCCATCTCTGCTGCTCTTGAAGATACCGCTGTGGCTCTTTTGGCGGGCTCGACCCTGGCAATCAGCGAGACTTCAAACCCCGGCGCCACCCTTTGAACGGCGCCCGTGAACGTCTGTTGCCAAGCACCGCTCTCCCCTCGGCGTGGAGATTAGAGACGCAGACGAGGGGAAACACTGGTGCTTTCAGATGCTTTTCTGTCTCCTTGTCAAGCAGTGCCTGCAACATATTGTACTGTCAAGGGTACAATGTGCTGCTAATAACAACGCAGGAATACAACAAACTCACTACTGTTCACAAATGCATCATCATGGCCAGCTCAAGTGATGCAGCATTAATATACATTAATATCCTGCAAGATTACACAACCAATCAAATCAACCTCAGAGCAGAGGAAATAATGGTTGAAAAGAAAAATAAGAGTGGGTGTACTTAATTAGAGTGTCTTAAATCTCCTGCCTGACTTTCTGATTATGTGTTTCAAGAAAAAATCTGGGTTGCACCAGCAAGGATTAATTTTTAAATTTGATCAAATCATGGTTTACCTTTAAATTATGTTGCACTGATCTTTTAAAATGTAGAAATATTAACTTTTACTTTAAACCTACCTTAAATTTAATCTTATTGCACCAAATCTTTAAGAGCCAGTATTAACTTTAAAGTTAAACGTGAGGAGGTTTAACTTTTAAAATGGCTGTCTTTTTGAGATGGATTGAGCGAAATGATCAGTTTTCTCCAGGAATGTTCAGGGACAGAGTCACAGACTGATCTGGTAAAACAATCCGCCTATTGCTGCCAGGCAGTTTCTTTTTTCCTTACTGTGCCATCGTCCATTTTTTAGTCTTCTGTTATTTGGCCATAACGCTCCTTTAATTCTGCCAAGTTTTTCTGAAAAGAGGAGCTCTTCTGTCAAGCCATCATGTGTAGGTTATCTAGGCTAACTAACTTTTAGCTAGCTGGAAAACAATTAAACACAGAGCAGATAAAAGTTAACTTTCCCCCTTTTATATTTACTTGGGTAAGTAAGCATCTCCATACTGATTAAACAGTTACATTTCTGTGATTAGTTTTAAATGTGCAACAGAGCTTGGCTTAATTTTAAATCTGGATTTAGTCATTTAAAACCTAGTTTTGCTAAATTCTGATTAGAACTAATAAAATGAAATAATGATCAAATGAATCTTCATTGGTGCAACACAATCAAATAGTTTTTATGACTGAGTATGAGACCATTTGAGTTTTTCAGCTGTATTTTTTTCCAGTGTGGTGCGAGTCCATTTGCTTCTGAAAGAGTCATTTATCCAGCGGCCTTCCTCTGCTGATGACTAAGTGTGGACCAGACTCCGTGTCATGTCTGTGGGTGCGGCTGTGGCCAAAAGGCCCTACAGCCAGCCATACATCATCAGATATTGATACGGTTCCACCACAGCGCCACAGCTGACATTTGATTCATAGCTCTGGGTGCTCTTTTTGAATTCCTAACAGTCAACAAGGGATCATGAGGAAATGTCAATGCTGTGTTGGTTTGGGGCGCCTCAACGACAGGAGGGAGACTGCTAGAAATAATGGAGGCGGTCGGGACAGGTGGGTAACTTTGTCTTGAACTAATGGCCCTTCAGTTGTGTTTCAGGAGGCAGGATTTAATGTAATTTGAGGCTGTATCCATTCTTATTTGTTTATCAATTTGGTTTTAGTAAATCTTTTCTCAGATTTTTTAGCATAGTTCAGTAAATAAACCAAACATCTTATTTAACTTTTATTATCATCTATTGATGCCTTGGGTTGCATGAGAGTGGGATCTAAACACCAGACTCAGCTTGCATCCCATTGGTTGTACAGCTCATCATCACGGCTGCCTTAAAGCGCAACATCTGGTCTTTTAACAGTTACGACCATTTACGTTGACAGTTACTGAAGGTGAGTTATTTCTCCTTCTGAATGGACTTTGGGACTGGGTGCCAACTCACAAAAAATGTTCTCTCATGTATGGGTTTTACTAAAAAATACAAAGGCTCTGTATATAATAGGTGGGGGCTGAAATGAATGAACAGCTTGTGCTTGAATGTCTGCAAAAAGAAAAAAAATACAAAATGTGTTGCCAAAAAAAACATTTTTGGCTGTTGTGCATGCACTTTTGAGATGGCACCTATCTTCAGCTTGTGAGTTTTACATTTATTCTCCAGTCATGTAAGGCACTAGGTTTCAGTGTTATATCACAAGGTTAATAGTGGCATTTATGTAAACATCTGTTAAGTCACTATCTATCGCTGAATGAGGTAACACAATGGTGATTGAGGCTACAGTCCACAGATGAAAATATCAGAATATTTATATTTTATATTTGGGTCTGGGTGTCAACATCCCAGGAAAAAATGCTGTATTAAGTTAGAAGTTGGCAAAATATTAGTTGATTTTATTATGAAGTAGTCACAGGAAATGAAATGTATTTGTCAGTAAACTCAGCACTTACTGCTATTGTTCATCAAAGTCAACACTACAACACAACATTCATTTTTGGCGTTTTTTGACACTGGATCAATTTGAAACATTGAAGAGAGAAATGGAACAAGAAGGAGCAGCCACAGCGTGCTTAGATGACATGACATGGTGACAGGCTGCACACCTCTAACCTCCAACTTCTTACCGAGGTAACTGACTCCTTTCACTTTGACTGTTTGCAGACTCGTGTGCAACATAAAATTAGATTACATTTGCTCTGAGATGACAACAGTTTGTTGTGCAGCCCCCAGGATTCTGTGACTTGCAGTATTAAACCACATTAGCTGTTAGCACCAGTAACTACAGGTGTCGCCAAATCAACCAGATTTTGAAGCTTATCCTGCGCTGCCCTGCAAGTATGGTGCAAAATGTCTAATGATGAAGAATATTACTGCTAAAAATGTTTGTAGTATTTGAGTGCATTATCTGTTCACATCTCCAAAAGAATTCATATTTGTTTCCATCCTAACCCTTCAAGCAATGCATATGCATTGTTGTGACCCAATGTGAGGTGAAATGATCAATGCTGGGTGAGACCTCATACCTTCAGCTTTTACTGACTGCCATGTTTCAGCCTCAGCTGAAAGCTGACATGCTCCTCGGTGGTGTGAGAAAGTTAACCTTTGAGGCCTTATGACAGCCTTTAAAATCCCCGTGGACAAACTGAATGTATGTCAGACTCCACACGGCGCTGCTCTGATTGAGATGTGAGGTTTTCTCCCCACACTACTGATATGTTGATCCTGCAGACAGTCACTATAAGTTTACACCTGCCCTTTGGAGAAAAACAGCGCTGCTCTTTTCTGCACTGATGAATGTGGCTTCTAACAAACATCCCCTGACAGAAGGAGCTTAAACAGTGCATGATCCCTCTCACCGCCAACCGCTGCGCACGCACACACACACACACGACATAATATAATATGCACTTTGCAGCCCGCAGATGAAATGAATGCAAATAAGTGCGTTAGAAAGGCTTTTGAGCGTGCCGAAGAAATCAGTCTGTGGCCCCTGCTCTTTTAACATTTACTAAAAATCCATCACGTGGCGTTTGCAGAGTAAGCAGAACGGCAGATAGACTGTAACAAATGCTCATGCTCTCTTTTGTCACCTTTTTCTTTCCTTTCTGCCAAACCTTTCAAGTGCACACACACACACACACACTTCATAAGCTCCTGCAGCAGGCCAGCAGAGAGAGCAGGAGAGGCATGACAATAGACTGAAAGGAGAGTCAATATTGAACTGAGCAGAAAAAAAAGGCAAAGAACACTGAAGGTCTATACCTATTGTGTGTGTGTATGTGTGCGTGCATGTTGTGCTTTTAAGTCTGAAAATTACACACTACTACTCTGTGTGCGATGTGTCAGACAGTTTCTCTAATGAATGCGTGTCAGGCTACTGAGCATTGTGCAGATTTACAGAGATTTAACAAGCTGTTTTCTTTATTCCTTACACATGTTTTCTGTCCTTCCCTGCAGCTCACATCGCACGCCGTTGCCGTGTTTAGAGAGTGAGGTGAAGAAGGGTGGTCAGAAAAAGAAACGGAGACAAATGAGCGGTTCACCTCAAGACAGGAAGATCATCGTCTCTCCACCTCCATAATCTGCCTCCACCGCTGGTTAGGTTAAGCTCTAATAACAGCACTGAGAAAAAGCACTGAACGTCAGGCTGTATGTGTGAAGGAGCTGCAACGTCTAAACAAGCCAAATCTGTAAATGTGTTTCTATAAGGCAGTTCACAGGGGAAGATGCCCGACTTCAGCGTGGTTGTGGACAGGAGACAGAAAGCAGGAAGGGCAGAATGAAAGCAGTCTGTGTATAGTATACTCTAAGTGTGCATGTGCCGCTTGATTATGAGCAGAACTGTGGGAGATTGAGAGGACTGAAAGAGGCAATACAGCATGCAGTGTCACAACGCTCAAGGCTGACATTTCACGCAGCAATTAGAAAAAACAAAACAGCAGGTAGACGGAGCCTTTCCAAAAAACTATGCACATGTTTAATTATTTTAAGTATTGTAAAGAAGAAAATCAATCATGTATCTCCAAAATGTCAACTTTTCATGCGTTAAGAAAAACAGATGTTTTCAGCCTGGCGATGAAGCATTTTCTGACGATCCAGTGGGTTTCTATGATGTTGTTGGTATTCAGTTTCCCTGTTGATTAAATGGAAAGTCCACTACTCTAAAAGTAGAAAGAAAATATCTACAAATTTATTAATCAGTAACGTTAAATACTGCATGTATTAAGAAGCACTTGAAGCCATTACTCACATTCTTCAATAAAACCAAATCGTATTTAAATACTATTTAAATGTGTGGCACTTTGCACCGTGTATTATGAATACTGCACATTATCCTGCAAAACACAACTACAATTCACTAAATACTTAATTCTTTAGACTGCGTCTGCATTGCTAGCTGCCTGCTATCCTTGCAGGTTAACGTCCACGTGACCATACTGAATGTGGTTACACATCGCTCTGGTTGACTGGTTACATGCCAGTTTATTCTGACACAGCATACATACAACATTATTTTAAACTGTGCTGGTTATATGATATGTCAACTTTGTCGCACTTTCTGCTTCCCACCTTGCTGTATAAGAGGCATAACATCACATAATTACCTCTGGATAAAGTAGTCTTCATTGTTAGGGGCGGAGTCCGCCATTCCTTCCCTTAATTTGAATTATATACCTACTTACAGAAGATTCACAGGAAATGATGCATATGTGTACTATTTTTAATTCTATCTAATTAATATCATCTTGTTTTAGATGTACAATGAGTTATTTCTAATGCTAAACCAACATTGCTACTGCAGCGATTCGTACATTAAAAGCATTCTACTAGCAATACATGAGCTGGCTTTTATTGTGAAGTAGTCACAGGAAACTAGGGCCAGACTAGTATAATGATTAGCTCATATTCTCACGGTTAATGCTATGTATCTGCATGCTTTGACAGGAGATCAGTTTGAAATATTACAAGGAGCAGCCACAGTGAGCTGGTAGCAGGATAACCAACTCCTATCACTGCCCTGCTGTTGTGCAGAAAGCTTCTAACGGCACGCACAGCATGAGATCAGATTGCGGTCGCTCTTGGATTGATGGGAAAAGGCAGATTTTTGACTGACTTCTTTATTGTTACATCAGTTTTTTTTAGCTCCACTGTTAACAGATACACCAATTGGTCTTTTGTTGCGTTTCTGACAAAGTAGATGCTCAAGGAGTGTTACCACAGTAACCACGGGTGTTGCCAAATCAACAAGAGCTGAAACCTGGAGAATGCCCATAAAGGAAGACTTTATGCTTCAGTTAATTGAGAAATTCTTGCTTTTTCATTTCCTCCTCCTATATTATTAATATTCCTCTACCCTATATTACATTTTATGCTTTTTTTTACTCTGTTTATTTTGCTTATAGCTTTCACCGTCACTGTCACATCGCATGTTGTGTACAACATGTTCCAGTGGGTGAAAAGTGACACTAAAAAAACAGAAAACATTCCCACACAGAATGATGTTACTTCATCCACCACCGTCATCTTTTAAGCTAAGTTCACTTGTGTTTATGCCTTTGGTGCATAAAACTCTCCTTGTCAACCTATATGCGTCTGTCTGCGACTGTGGTGTTTCATTTCCCCATCAGCAGGAGTGGTGCGAGTTCATCATCCTGCACAGGAGAGTGCAACACAGGCCCTGAAATTCAGCCGGGATGTGGAGACAGCAAACAGGGCAGCAGGAATGGATTTGTTATGTACCTGCTGACGTACAACCAGGTGCTAAAGCGACGGCAGAAATGTATTAAAAGTCAGAGCGTGTGCATTGGTGGTTAAAGTTACACACAACTGTGAGGACAAATCTGCCAGTTCTATTAGTAATTCATCATCTTTTTACCAAATGTGATGGATAAGTGCAGCGAGCTGGGTCAAACTTTTCTCAGTCTAAGAGCTTAAAAGTCACCGGGACTGAAAACTTTTCCTTTCAGCCTCCGACTAAAGCACATGATAACTATTCATGCTGTGAGCCGTGGATTTTTTTCCCTTATAACACAATTTGTCAAAGCTTTATCACTGCTCTGTGAAGCCAATCGAATGGCTAATCAGCCCATCTACCCAGAAGACTTTGTTCTAAAGTTCACGCTGCCGAGATATCTCGAAGCTGTACATACGAGCCACCTCTGTGATAGCGCGAGTGATTGGTACAAACGTTCTGAGGGCATGATTTGCCCTAGCCTCCAGAATGGCTCTTATTTGATCTGCTAAGTGCTTTGCGAGGAAGACGGCGTCGGGCGAAGATATTATGACTCACGGCAACCCTGCCTGTCATCTGTATGCGGGGTTCAGCACTTCCTGTATCGGAGGGGAAGGAGCGCCATCAAAGGTCGCCCTGGAAACATCCCTCTGTGACAATGACAACGGAGAGGGTATTAACAGGCAGCTTCGGGTCCGCCTCTGAAATTTAGAGGTGACGCCTGTGACCCGAATCAGCGATTCAGCTGTTCTGTTACACAAAAAAAAAAATCAGCTGATAAAAGCAGAGAAAAGTGGGAAGTTCAGTAAGAGTTCAGCTGCATGTATTTTGTGCATTCATACTCCTCTAATTTGGCAGGGCTCAGCTATCGCGGAGGGGAACTCGGGCACGGAGAAATGCTGCTATACGGAGTGAATACTATGAAATATTGCACCTATTTCCCTGCAATTTTACACACACACATACACACACTCGTGCATGCACGCCTGATCACATTTACAAAATATGTGCGGAGAAGCCTAACACAGGGTGTGAAAACCATCATGTAAACATTATGCGGTACATATATGACCTCTGTGCTTCCTCTTATTGCCCAGTGGGAGAACATAAAAATACATGAAGATGTAGAGGGGGCTCCATCCATAACCCGACGGACAGTGGTTCCAGGCGCAGTGCAGGCCTTAACTAGCTGCCTGTTGTATACTCATGGGCAGGCAGGCTGAAATATGAGGGCTGAGGACATGAGGTCTTCCCAGAATGCTAAACTCTCTCCCTCTTTCTCCCCCCGCTGTGCCCTGCAACCAATCTGACGCCTAATTAATCCTGAAGGTCTTTTGTTCCGCTGAGGTTTTCCTCTCTTTCCCCCCACTGCACTCCATCCATCCTCACCTCCCCCCCTCTTATCCCTCCACCCCTGCCAGCTCTGTTTTCACCCCTCCTCCTCCTCCTCCTCCTCCTCCTCCTCCTCCTCCTCCGCTGCACACCTACACACACACACTCTCTCATACATACACCTTATTCCAGTCGCTCCCATTTTGCCCCCCCCCCTCCCAAGGGAGGCAGGGTGCAGTCCCAGAGAGCAGGACAGAGGTAACAGATGTTTTGCTTTTTCTTTTTTTCCCTCCATGTTTGGGGTAATTTAGGCATAAAAATGTATGACTGTTGTTACGTTTATTCCCAGTGTTCGACTAATTATGCTCATATGAGATATTTTCATGTATGCAGCATGTGGACACAGTGGAGACAATTAGCAGCAGAATAATGCAAAGATGTGTACTTTCACAACAGCAACCCTAATTGGTTGAGTCTTCATGTCTTTACAAGTCCAGTCTGTAAGATTTATTGGGATTTATTGGCAGAATAGACTGAATCTAATATTCATAAATATGTTTTTATTTGTGCACAATCATCTGTTTTTGTTACCTTAGAATGAGCCGTTTCTGTCTGCAGAGTGTTTGGGTCCTCTTCCATGAAGCCTGCCATGTTTCACTACTATGTTTCTACAATAACCCAGAATGGAAAAAACAAA
Organism: Lutjanus erythropterus; assembly: GCF_056507025.1. Lineage (NCBI taxonomy): Eukaryota > Metazoa > Chordata > Actinopteri > Lutjaniformes > Lutjanidae > Lutjanus > Lutjanus erythropterus. The sequence continues at coordinate 9,889,631 of NC_139337.1, read as the reverse complement.
TACTAGAGAGGGCCTTTTACTTTTGTGAATTCGTGACCAGTGTAAGAGGTTGAGATGAGGTGTTTTCAATCTGCATATTTACAGCTAGGTGCCACTAAATCCTACACGCTGGTTCTTTAAAGAACTTTGTCAGCATTCAGGGAAATACACTCCTATGCTGTCTTGCCATGAGTAAGATGGAAAAAACTGATGTCACTCTCATGCTTGTGCACTGAATATGAATGTGGACTGGTCATTGTTCCACTGGCCAATTATTCAGAAACCCAAACAGCCTAAAAAATGTCTTATTGGACTGAAAACCCATTTCTACAACAGCCTGTTAAAAATATTGTTCTGAAGGCCCATTGCTCTGAAAATAAACACTCTCCCTTGATAGTTCACTGACTGTTGGACCTGTCCATGGTGCTGAATAGGCAGTGGGTTGACCCCGAATATTTAAGTGAATTTAGGTTTGGGTTAGCAGCTACAGGGAGAGTGTGTATTTTTGAAGCAATGGGCATTTTTCGGGACAACGTTCTGTCGTAGTGAGGCGCGGATGGCCTCATCTGATGTGATCTTACCTTGTAAATTAGGTGAGATTTCCTTATCGTGTGTTAACAGTTTACTTTAATTATTTGAGAGGATGCTTTCAGTTTTATTTGGATGCACGCAGACATGCTGCTGCAGCAAATATCATGGGACAGCAGCAAAACTAAAAACTGTACCTGCAGAGGAAACCGATGAAATGCTGTGCAGCAAATGGTTGTGCTGCTGTGCCTCATGCATAAATGTGCACACAGTGTCACTCTTAATGGGGACGACGCACCCTATTTCCTACCCACAACCCATTTGTTATTAGTTAGAATGACCTGGCCCACCCAGTCTGCAGATTAACCACAGTGCCCACAGTTTTAACTGCTGTTCACATATCAAGTCTCATTTAAGTCTGTAAGAAAGGGATTTCCCAACACGTCTAACTATTCCTGCCATTTGACGGTGAAAACACAATGACATTTGATATAAAATACATCTATTATCAGATCAACGACAAAGGTGGTTCTTAAAAGACCATTCCCTTTTTAAGTATGTCATGAACATGTATACTGTGATTACTTGCTGTATTTTTCATAAAATCCAGTTTGATGCACTAACAGAAGATGTTACAGGTGTGTTTATGCTATGAAGAAACTAGTTTGAATCAATAGAATTAGCAGACTGATGCAAAGGTGAGTATTTTAACGTAATAGTCGTAAAAAAAATTCCCCTGCTCCCATTCCTCAGCCAAGCAGAGCGTATCAGCAGCACAAGCCATGTTGCCTCTGCTCTGCAGTGAGGGGAGGAAACCCTCGGGAGAACATCTACAGAGGTTTGGTGAGGCCCAGTGGGTCCAAGTGATCAGCCAGGCATGTGAGTAGGTGGAGAGGGACAATCACTGTCGAGGGACGCGTGTCTGTTTCTGTGTGTCTGTGTAGCAGAAAGAGAGCTGATATTTTGGACATTTTGTTTTGAGGATATAATCCAGTCTCATGGCTGATTATTGTTTGAAAACCCAAATTAACAATCAGCAGCTGAGATGTCTGTAATCAGTTCAGGAAGCCTAGAAACATCAACATCATATTGGTAGACTAAAAGCAAAAGCTAGATGAACTAATTTATGATCAGAAGGCAATCTGTTATAATAGTAAGCAAAATGCAGTATGTGTAACTGCAAATATTATAATCTGTATAAATAAATTATAGCTCATTGCTTGCAGATAGAGATTTTCTTCTTTCTGTTCATCCTCCTCTGTTTGTCTCACCCTCTCAAAAGAATTTTACATCACTGGAAATAGTGAAAGTTACTAAAAGTTAACAGTGGTTATCTCCAACATGTTCTGAGGCATCAGTCCAAACTTTCCTGTCACAGCATTTCCAAACTCCCAGTTCTCTTTCCACAGATACTGGAAGATAGAAAAACAGAAAAATAGACATTTCACACACACAGAAAAAAAAAAAAACTTGTGGGGAGAAAAAAAACCTTCTGTAAAAACTACACGGCCACACAACAGCCAAAGGTGCTTTAGATAATATCATTAACAATCCACTCGCAGGTATGAAAGCTTCATAATTTAAATGTATAACAAAGTGAAATAGACAAAGCCTGCTTCTGTCAGAGGTCAACACTCTCTCATGGGGTCTGCTTAATGTCCCATGCTCATTTTAACTATGCTGAGTAGATTACTAACAGACCTTTTCAACCAAACAGTTTCAGGAACTATGGAACCAAAAGAACTTGTGATTCTGCTCCATCAGCAACTTTAGACCACTGATGGAAGAAAAAAAAAAGACATGATAGTACTGAAAAAAAAGTATGCTATTTCTTTGAAAAAGGAAATAAGTTCCAACATTAAAACTGTGGAGAGAATCTGTTCAATCATTAAAGACAAGTTAAAAGAATTTGAGAGGATCTGGTGATCTTTTGTCTCTCATCTCACAGAAGGAACCAAATCCTAACTGCAGTCTGTGGTGAGGGGTGGGAATGGTCATGAGGGGAGATAAGGAGAGAGCATGTGGTTGGTTATGGGTTAGAGGTCTTAAGGCTTTTTAAATTTATTCGGTTGTTTTATTTATTTATACATTTTTGATATGTGGAGCGTGTGCTTTTCTTATGTTTTTTGAGATTGTTAATATGGAAAGGAAGCATGGCAACAGCACGCTTTGTTATCATTTAAATTGATGCAATAAAAAAAAAAACATTTGAAACACAAAAACTCCCGCAGTGACTTTCAGACACAAGGAAACACAAGGCTGTGCTGTTCTTTGTATTTACTAAAGAACAGAGGTAGAATGGACTGAAAACCCAGATAGCCCTGACAGTTCCCGCATCATCAGAAAATAGTAGCTTGGGAACAGGGACTTTTTTGACAGCTCAAGAAACTAAATTTAACTGTTGCTTTCTCCGGTTGAAATGCAGGTTTTGTTCTTCAAAAGGCTCCTGGTTGCTTCTGAGGAAAAGCTCTATAAATGCATGTTTCCACCACAGGAACTTTCCCTAGGCACATTTCTGATTGGTCGGGGATTCACAGCATTTTATCAGCCACAATTTTAAAAAAATTGGCAAACCAGTTTGTTTTTTGTTCACTGTGCTTCAACAGATCAATGCCACATTTTAATTGAAAGTACCAGGAACCTTCATGACCCAGGAACTATTTTTCAAGGAATAAAAAGGTTCCTTCAGCCTGCTGTTGTCTGAGTTTCCACAACATTCTAAAGATCCACAAAGATTAAGAAAATTAGTCACGTATGAAAAACAACCATCTGATGAAAGCTTTCCTCTGTAACACCATGTTTGTGTTTCAAAGCACAATGAACAAAAAACAAACTAGTTTGCAGCTGCAGGTTGTTAAAAAAAATGGTGGTTGAAATAAAATGCTGCATGTACTGAACCAATCCAAAATGATCAACAGTGCAAGTCCCACGCACAAAGTTCTACCCCCCAAATAGGGACTTTTTGGGGTTTTAAAATAATGTCCCTGGAACTAAAAACACATTGAGTTCCTCCAAATGTTCCTAGTTCCTGGGAAAAATTTCTATGGTGGAAACCATGCACAACATGGAGTTAAATAAGAAAGCATTTGAGAGACAGGCTTACTGCTGTTGCAGTGCACCAAGTCACTTGCAAAGTGATGTGTAAACCAGCTGTCATTTTCATATATCAGCAGATTACTTTGCAGAATCTCTGTGGGTCTTTAGACTGCAGTGGAAACAGAGGCAACGATGGGATGAAAACACTTTTTCCTTCTAAATTAGTTCCTGGGACTAAAGGTTTTTAGTATCTTGTGTGAAAATCCAACTATAGAGAGTCTCAGTCCTCTGACCTAGCAAAAAAAATGTTATACCAGCCACTAAGTCTCAGCTAATGCTAAGATAATCGATATCATGTATTTACTGCAGGACTGATCAATACTACAGCAGGAACCATTCAGCATTCAGTTTTAATATCCCAAGGTTTGAATATTGTTTTTTGATGGCTTTCTTCTCACTAATGAGAATAGAGAATTTTAAAGATAATACAAGTAATCATCTGAAGGTGAACAAGTCAATCATGTGGGTGTTTTTATCTAGTTGCAGCATGCGTGTTAAGTTTTAAAACAACACTTTGGTGTCACATCTGTTGATCTGCTTACAGTATGTCATCACGCTGGCTTCACGAACGATCTGATCTCCCAGCTGCGACGCGTGCTGATTTGGGTGTGTGCACATCTCCATTCAGCGTGTATGACAGAACGGTCCATTGCTCCGGGCTGGAAGGTCATTTAAAGGCCAGACATCCAGACCTCTCCTCCCTCCTCCTCCTCTCCTGCCTGAGAGCCAGAGATAAACCTACACATGCCAGCCACACAGGACCAATAGTCGTGATTTATCGGAAGCCATTTGGTACCTGAACGCCTATGAAATTGTAATGAACTTGATTATGCTTTTAATGAAGTGTGAGAGGTTCTTCAGAAATGATTATAGCCATGCTCCGGCTCACAGCTAGGGGCTGCAGGGGGGGGGAAGGAGGAGGAGGAGGAAAGAGGGAAAGGGAGGAATGGAGGACTGCCACAAACAATGAAGACTTTGTAGCATCGACTCAGGATACTGTAGGGCGAGCAGAGGTGCACACAGGAGCGCTACGCTTCTTTGGAATAGATTACAGGGGCGTTTTACTGTATACGCGAGGTGCCTTGACCCGACCAACCCCATTTCAATTCCTCCCCGCGAAGGGATTTTCCCTCAAAGCTGCATGCTGACGCGGTACATTAGATTCAACAGCCTGCAGCCTCATAGGTCATATTTTGCATACATATTAGACAGTGGAGGATGATTCTAACCTTTCCATGTACGGGGCGCTCCCATTCACGTGGGGAAACATTATTGTTCGGTAATTTCACACGCAAATCTCCACTATCCCATGCTGCTTTTTCTTTAAATACCACATGATGAGGTAAGTGGCTGCTTAAAGGGCAGACTGACAGTCCAGGTGCAAACAGAGGCTTTTTGCTCAAATTATTATTGTGTGCTAAGTGACAAATTGTAATGAGATACTTTATGGAGACACATAAGGAATTCTCTTCCCCCTCTCATTTATACACCAGGATTAGTTTTCAAATACAACAAGACCTACTGAGGTTCTTTAAAAGATCATTCTAGTTTATTACAGTTGAGTATTACCTCCCAAGTTCTCTCTTTTTTTCAGTCATAAGAATATTGTACTCACCGAAGGAGTTCTGGGAACTTGTGACTGCTAGAGCTGCACATAATGATTATTTTCATTATCTACTAATCTATCATTATTTTCTCATTTAATAGATTCTTTGCAAATGCCATAAAAAAAATCACAAAATAGTGAAAAAAAAGCTCATCACAACACCTTAAGACCAACTGTGACACCTTCAAATTCCTCATTATGTCTTATGAACAGTCCTACATACAAATATATTCGATCCTCACAGCCGTCTTTATTATCCAAAAGCACTCTTCCTGTCTCTCACCTCCTTTCTTCTGATTGGTCGATACTGTTTGTCTGTGTAGTTCTCTTGAACTATATGTTTTGTGAGCTGTGCTGACAACAGTCCTTTGACAAAAAGTTGACTTTTTTGTCACACTATTGTCACCTTTTGAATGAATAAACTGATTTATTTTGCACCTGAAGAGCTTCTCATACTTTTCATGCACCTCACACTACTGCACAGTACAGTCAGGATTCAAAAGCACAAAAATCTTTTCACACATCCTTTTTTTATTTAACTTTTTAACCCTGACCATGTTTTTGTGTCTAAGTGACTAATTGGAACAACAGTTTTTGAAACTGGTCCAACATTGAGGATGAGCACTGCAGCAATACAGGCTGCAGTCTAATCTCTGTGGGCAGTAAAAGTGCAATAAAAGTGCTTGTTTTGCCACTGACTGACTCACTTGTTATTCATCATTATGGAAAGGATCCCTAAATAGATAGACCTTTGTGTTAAGAGTAAAATATGTTTTGGTTTACCAGAAACAGCTGATTTACCGCTCTCGCCAAAGCTACCACACTCAGTAAAACAAGCGTAAAACACGCTTCATTCAAACTTGACAGAAACGAGACGAAACTCGACAAAAACATCTCGATTTGTCTTTCACTGTTTGGAATGAAAAGAATTCACAGAGATGAGAAGATGAGAAGAAGGTCAGCAGGGAAAACAGCGTGTTGAACCAGAATAACACTGAATAGTATGCAGTTGTCCATAAGGATTACATGTAAATACTGCACCAATTTAAAAAACTTTTGTCCCTTTCTCCCTTTGTCCCACAAACATGGAAAAATACGGTCTAGAAAAATACTGCAGTTACTCTTCACTTTATATTCTAAATCACTTTATACATATTGTTAAACAACTGTATTACTGACATTTTGCATAATGAATGGTGCTTGATATTTAAAAGAATTACATTTTCATATTAAATTATGAATGTAAATTCATTACAATTTAATCCATTAACGCACAAGAAAACTGTATGACTGTTCAACCTCAGTTAGTGCCGTAAATCAATTTGAACCAGAAGGTTGGTCAGAAAACTATCTGGATGTTTATACCAGCTTTTTTTTGTGGCAGTTTTGCTGTTCATTTGTGTGACCTTGAGTTTTGCTTAAAATTTGCATGATTATTTTACTACTTGTGTTTATTAACATTCAAACTTTGTTGCAGCTATGTTGCCAAGTTCCCAGATCTCGCCAATTATCTTCAAGAGTACGATGTTATTACCAGTGATCAAAATGATCAAAACTCGAAAATTGGACAGGAATTATCCTTAAACTATTTAAAATACCAAACTAGAAACATTTTATTTGTCACACTTAACTTAGTCTGAGTGCTCTAATGCAATCAGCTGTAATAAAGTTAAGATAACTTCAGATAATATTACCACTTTATTGTCACTTGATGACACTTAGTAAAGGATTGTAATTTTTTCTACATTTATTTCAGCCTGCCTGGAGAAAACCTCAGCTGTGAGAGGCATTTTGTTTGACTGTATCAGCAGACAGTGACGAATGCAGATGTTTTATCAGTCTATTTGCGCTGCACCACTCGTGGTGATAATCACAGTTGATCCTGCGAGTACAGCCTGCCGCGCTAGCTGTCACTATGTGTGTATCTGTCGCTGTCACTGTCCACATGCTGAGGCTGTAACACTATCTGCAAGGTCTCCGAAGCTGTTAATCAACTCCTCTCTAATGTGTTGTTCACACCTTCTCCCTCTCTCCGCGACTCGGTGGATTTCTATCTTAGACAGGGCGCTTGGCTGGGCGATCGCTGTCGCTAATTTGTTGTGGCAATATTAATTAATGATCAGCCTGTCACAGCTGTTTATATTGAGACAGATTAGAAGTGGGAGAGATTAGACAAAGAAAACAATCTGCGAGAGGCTCAGCGGCTGACAGGGGTCACCTTCACGTGTCTGAAATCATATTCAATTTGCCGCGGCGGAGGCAGGGAAATTACTCCACTTGACCAGTCTGTATCCTTCTCTGTCTGTGATGGCTCACATTTAGAGATAACTAAATCAAATCATTTTGAACCGCAATAAACTAAAGGACAATATACAGTCGGGTCCGATCTCAGCTGATACGATGAAAAATTAAAATATTCTGTTTGTAATGACCAGAAGACAAACATGCTGCATTTTTCATCTGCAGCTTTTTCGTGCCTCTCCTCCATTAACTCTAATTTTCATTCTGCTCTGCCACCGAGCACATTTCCCTATTCAAATGGACCTTAATCCGAGGTGGCAGAGCGCGGCGTCCTCCTGACCACTGACCTCCGCACTGTCCTTTCCGCGTGGACCTGCTGACTCTGTGCCTTCCCACGGCTGCACACGAGTCTCGGTGCTCAGTTGACTTGGCAACACCGCAGCGCATTGTGATGGCGAGAGGGAGATTAAGTGGCCAATCAAGGCCTGAACAGTGGGGTAATCATTCCACTTGGCGAAATGGGTGTCAGGATTACTCCGGCACTTTCTCACTTCACTGTGCAGCCTTTAATAGGGCAAAGACATTTGCTGGTAACTAGAGTGCTGTGAGTTGGATTAAAGAACAGCCTCCTACTGACTGATTAATGACAAAGACGAAACATTATGATTACAGGCAAATGTAACACTGAAGTTAGGGACTGTACAAAAAGTATTAGGGGAGGAGGGGGGGTCAGTAAAGGGGGAGAGTCCTGTAAGTGTTATTTTTGCTGCGGGGAGACTGAGTCTGTCCTTCTTAGACCATAGTGCAACATTTGATACAATCTTTTTTCTATACCAGCACTGTGTACAGGTTCATTTTTGTCACGGTATCAAAAGAAGTATGGAGCATCGCTTTTTAATACTAGAATTGTATCGATGCTTAGAATTATGGCAATGTGACAACCCTACTGTGTACTAGCCTGTTTTCAGTCATACTGTATGTTTCTCAGGGTATAGAATATGGTATTCCTCTAGGAAGCGTTCTTGGCCCAGTTTTGTTTTTGTTATATATGCACTCTCTTGGAAATATTATTAACCATCACCATGGCAATTACAATTTGAGTCATACTGAACTCTGATTTAAATTTTAAGTTCCTTTATCTTCATGGGAATATGAACAAAGTCAGACCCCTTTTAACTCAAACATCTTCAAATATTCACCAAGGCTGTAATTCCTCCTCCCATAGGAAAACTACAGCTTGTTCAGTATGCTGCAGCCAGGGTCTTAAATAAAAGAAGAAAATGGATTACAATACCCAACTGCCTAATTGCATCCATACTAGGGCTGCACGATATTGGAAAAAACTGACATTGTGATTTTTTTTAACCTGCAATATATATTGCGATATGAAAAAATACAGGAATTTTAACCAGATGACTTGGATAGCACTTTATGTTACTGCTGCCATCTTGTGGACAATTAACCTGCACTGATCTTGCGACTCATTACATATGCAGGGGCGTGGTCTGCTTTGGCAAACTGATTAAGAACGATTGTGACTGGTGGATCGCTATGCGCAGTGTGTCAGGTACCCTTAAATTAGATGATTTCGTTTGCCTCCTACATTGCAGGATCTGTGATGTGACTATTGCGCACACGTACATTGCGATGACGATGCTCAAATGATATATTGTGCAGCTCTAATCCATACATAGTTATTTTAACCCAAACAGGAATCTTTCCCTAAACCTAACCAAGTAGTTTTGTTGCCCAAACTGTGTCCATTTCACAACGTTAACCACAACAAAAACCACTTTGACAGCAAAGGTCACCTAACTATTGTTACAATGTCCAAAACTCATAAAATATACAGGACTAAACAGTGTTAAATGGCACGCAAAAAGCTTAAACAACATAGACATGACATGTGAAATATCCTTAAAAGTGATGTGCTATTGTACACGATCCCATAAGATCACAAATTTTGGTCTCCTAGAAATAGACTTTACTCTTAACTGATCTGCAAAAGCAAATATGCTTTAGAAAAAACATAATGGTGCCTGACTTACGTTTTCTATTTACATAATGAGGAGTTCACGTTAACATTTCATTTGTTTTCTGCCAAAATATCTTCCAACACAACATCCACTCATATCAAATACAGCATTATTAAACTTTTTTTATTGTTATGTTTTGGCATTAACCTTAAGTTCTTTTGTTCCCTAAACTTAACCACAGACAGTGTCAAGGACTTCCGCTTTGTACGCCCACCAACCACTGTTGAGTGAGGCAGTTAACTCCCAAAAGCTCTTGGAGAGCTGCTAAATGTGGATGAATGTGGTTGTACTGGGCATCTCTCAGCTATGAATAAATATAGTGAAGTCAAGATAAGGCAACATATCTCTGCAGAATGCGTTCCCATTTGATTTCCCTAGATAAATAAAGGTTAAATGGTGGAATAAAAAATTAAAGTCCTTGCTGGAAGACAAATAGCTCTTTAATGTCAAGCAGACTGTGGCCCAATGCCTCATTTCTGCTATAAATGCTCAAGTCAATTCCCATAGACATGAGCGTAGGAGGGATTGAGGAAAATATAAGCTATATTAATGCAGGATAGAGTTCATTGCATGTGTGGACTTTCTTGGCACTCCCACTGTATTATTCCTTAGTATGTATGTGAAGAAGAGCAAAGCACCATGCGGTTCAGGTGAGTTTAAATATTTTATTGGGGGGATGGATTCTGGAGCTACTTGCCTTTCAGTTTGAGGGACTAATGCTGCCCCTCATGCTTATGTTCAACACCGGTGAGTTGATGCAATATCCTGATAATACAGTCCTGCCTCCCCTTACTTACTTTCACTGTCCCCTGTCAATATGTTCAAGTGCTGAATCCCTGTTTTTCTTCTCCCCGTTTCTTTTTACAAGACAGAAGCAGCAGTGTTGTCCTAACCCTGTGCTTTCCTTCTGACCTTTTGTTAGACAGTGGCTGGTGGTACACCCTGTGGCTCTTTATAAAAGTAAACCAATCAGTTGAGAGGTTGGGTATGAAACCTCTCCGCCACCATTGGGAGTGATGAAGATGACCCACTGCCTCCTTTGCCAGGAGGAAATATGTGTTCATGTAAGGAGAGAGTATCCACATGGGTACAGGCTGTTACAGCAGCTAAGTTGGATCAGAACTATTTTCCAGTATGTATCTTCAACATTAAGTTTGTATTAAGTTTATCAACAAAAACACTGGTAGTTAGTGTTTGACTGACCGCTGGGATTAAATACCAAAAGATGTGCATTTTGATCTGTAAAAAGACAAAGCAAGAAAGAAAAAAACATTTACCAGCTACATTAAATTGTCTTTTTTTTGTAAAATGCTGGATATTGCCACTTCTTTAAGCCTATTAAATAATTATTCAGATAAAACTGAGATGTTTTGTAAAAGACTGAACTTTTCAAGTCATTTTCAACCAGTCATGATGAGTTGTATATATAAACCGTTTCAAAGGATTACATTAATTTTAAAAGATTAATTACAACGTGGGTGTTATTTTCATTAGGCATCATCAGAAATCACAACAACGAACAGCAGTCACAGCAGAATTAGCATCAGATCACAAATGTACACATTTATCTCAGATTAGTTTAGATTCAAAGTTTTTTCTAATTTCACGATCTTTTCAGCTCTTTATAGTTACAGAATATTGAGGCAACACGAGAGGCGTAACTTGACTCTGGTTTCACAGGAACTTGGTTGAAGAATAAGGTTAAAGAATAATTTGGGTAATTGGAAACTTAGTAATTAGTTACAATTACTAGTTACTTCTCACAAACTTACTTTAATCAGAAATGATTGCATATAAATGTAATTAGTTAGTAGGTAAAGTAATTTTTGAGTTATTATGTTAGTTTTTATTTAACGTTTTGAGACATTAAGTAAGTGTTGCAGGTATTATCTTTTTCTTTGACATCCTTTCTGATCACAAACCTTTCATCTACATTTCTGTGATCAATAAGGCGATCTGATCCCAAACAGACCAATGAGAACAATCAATCAAGGATGAAAAACGATGAAAAACAGCACAGCACAGTTCTGAAGTAAAGATTTTCATGATTAATCATTAATCCGTTAACAATTTATCTAATTAAGAATGTACTAATCAATAGTATAAAAAATAGCAGTAACTGTACCTCATTCAACACTGTTTTGTCTGGTGGAGCCATTTGTTAAAAAAAATGTTTTAGACTGAAGATTTGGAAAACAGAAACCCCTTTGACTGAATTCTATTGATAATGCATTAAAAGTCAACAATTCAAAAGTAACTAATACTGAGTGGTTTCACAGAAGAATACTTATACTTTTACTTAAGTAATATTTTAGTAATGCAACAGTACTTTTCAGTACTCTTTCCACCAGTGGTTACCATGATAAGTAGAGAAAATACAGTAATATGTTACTCCTGTCACTGCTTTGGAGATGTAACTTTTTCTTTTCAAATTGTAGGGCCATTAATGCATCAAACTACAACAAACAAAATATTAATAACTCCTCAAAGAATAAGGTTTTTTAACAAAAATATCAACAAATGCCCTAATAATTCCACAGTCAGGAAAAGGGGTTAATGCTACATACTGTGCAAGACCATAAACATCTTCTCAACAAAGCTTTATCATGCAACAGGTATAGCCAGAGGGAATTGTGGGAGAAAAAAAAAAAGAAGGGACTGAGGTGGCACACATAACTTGGCATGCCACCATAACGTTTGCATTACCCTCAGGCTGCAGCTGGCAGCCGCCTCCACATTACCCGTCACATCTGCAGTGTAGTCAACCACTGCCCATGCAATCAGTGCTTGGCAAGAAGACGGACTCACATGTGAACATGAACTGAGTGTACGTGAGCTGGAGGCTTTATCATCAACATTATGCAACAGTCCACGCATGCAACACAACATACCTATATGTTTATACGCACATGCACGTATACATATAGTATCTGCGCTTTTGTCCTTTACCCATGAAAATAAAATGCCTCTCGAGGCTGGCAGACAGCACGGCTGACTTTCAAGAAATTCCACAAGCGAGTGCTTTCTGGAACTAAACGGGTGCGGCAAATCCTCTTAAAATCCTTTTAGACACCGTGGCAGCAGGGAGAAAAAGAAAAAGTTTCTCCCAGGCAAACATGTGCAGGTTTGTTGGGTTGATGTCGTGCTCTGGGGAAGGACACACTCGCCAGTTTATTTCTTCAAGGCTGGAAAAGAATGTTAATACGACACATACCCTACAGGACGCGCCGAAGCACAATATGGTGCCGCATGTGTCGACAGAGGGCTGCAAGGGAAGACTTTAGGGAGAGGACGCTTTGGATGTGTACGGCTTAATTTTTCGATCCAAGACTTGAAGAGTGTGGCGCTTTGCACATTCTTTTGTGTTGTATTAGGACGGTGGAGGAGAAATTTAAAGTTTCACTTTCAGCTGCCAACACGCAGTGACCTGAACAACTTGTATAGGAGGTTTGTCTCTATACACAAACAATAGTAAACAAGTAAAATCAGTGTGACTATCTACTCAGGGCAGTTTTACTTTAGATGAAATTCTTCAGCGGAAATGAAGTTTTAAATGGCTGTCAACAAGTGCCAGCCAATACAGCCACTATGTCTTTAGGCTCTCCAATTTCCTCAAGTTTCTAAAAAACTAGTTTCCTCGCTCTGATTGCCATTTACATATTTGGGTAAATGAGCATGGGATTGGGCTCGGTGGTTTGTTTGTCGATTTGCTCTTTGCTTTTCTATCTCCTTTGGGCAACAGATTGAATTAATGTTTGTAGACACTGTGATGCCACACATGAGGAAACAGGAGATCTTGCAAAATTACAAAACTCCCCCAATTACAGCTCTACAAACACATAAGACTGTGAAAAAAACTCATTTGGGTTGCGATGCAGATTTCTCTTGTGTCACACACACAAGGACAATAATTAGCTTCATTTACATGCTTTTCTATTTAAATAGACCAACAAACAGATATTGTTTACTCAAGACCCAAGCTTTGCAGAACACACACAAACACATGCACACACAGTTGTGATCTGTACTTCCTCTATATGCACTATTTTTCGACACAAGGTAAATGCCAGCTTGCTTACACATATCTTTATCAGTGCTGCGACCATTTTTCCTTCCATCTTGACTCCTTTTAGCTCCTATCTTCTTTCCCCCTTAATTACTTGTTAGAAGGTGTTTGGCTTTTCGCTGCACGCCTGCTGTTTTGGTCATTACAGGCCCCTGTAGGAAGTGGAGGAGCTGCCAAAGAAGCTTAGCAGAAGACAGGCGCTGGGGATGTGTCTCTACTCACCTGGGGTAAATGAGGACAGCTCTTCCTGCTGGCTTTCAGGCCTGTCCTCCCCTCGGGGGCCGTCCTGATGTTGAAGAGGGCCTGAAGAGCACACTGGGCTGCCTGGTTCTTGGCCAGCTTCTTGCTGCGACCACAGCCCTCGAATATCCGCCCATCCACGCGCACTGCCATCACAAAGCTACGCAGCCGCCGGCCTTCGGCTCGCTCTGAAAGGCAGGCGTAGCGCAGGCCCGGCCGGAGCTCATTGAGCAACGCCACGGGGCTCTTGGGAGCCTCGGGCTCTGGAACAATCCCGCCCAGCCTTTGCTGAGCCTGCACCATCAGGTCCAAGGTGTGGCGAAGCAACCGTCCATGTCTCAGCAGCTCGCTCGACAGCAGTTCACTCTCGGCGGCTGAGCTGCAGAGCGAGAGGCCGTCAGAGCACGGTGAAGTCTCGAACTCCTTGAAGAGTGTGTCAGGGAAGTCCGCTTGATCTGAGGTGAAGTCAGCCGAAGGGTTGGAGATGTTTCCCATGGCCAAGTGGGCCTGAGGAGCGTTGGGGAACTGGATGAAGGACTTGAGGGCCAACTCAGCGGCCCTCATCTTAGCTTTCTTTTTCGTGGGACCCGTCCCCTCGAAGGTCAGACCATTTACTTCCACGGCGATGGAGAAGACAGGAGCATGGACCGGCCCCGTCTGAGACACCATGCGATACTGCAGGCCTGGCCGGAGCTCGTTAAGCTGCACCAAAGCGTTCTTCGGCGCCTCGGACCAGGACACTTTCTTATAGATCAGACGGAGTTGACACAAGTGGCCGTTGTTGTCTTCCTCCAGCGGCCGCTTCCTCTTCAGACCTGAGCTGCCACTTCTCGCAGAGTCGGAGCAGAAGAGCGACTGGCACTCTGCAGATGCTATGGAACAATCCTCTAAGTTACCAATATTCCGGTTTTCCTTTACCTCTGCACTGCTGGTACCTGCAATAAAAACAGGAAAACAGAAACAATGTAACTCAAAGAGAAAGTGAGAAAAGAAAGCAGTCATTACTGCGTGACACATTTATCCTGGCTGAACAAAATGGAAAATCTCCCAAGGCAGATTGAGCCACTTGATACACAATGAAATGGTAATGAACAAATCTACAATCATCTCCCTGAGCCGAGCCCACTTCATACCATGGGGCTCTATCATATTTAAGTGTTTTAAAATCCAAATACAAATCCCCTAAAAATGGCGATGTTATCTGCCAAATCATTCTGTAATCTGCCTCCAAATTGGTTCTGAATCTGCGTTGTAAGGGTGGGGGGGGGGGCATCGGCCCCTGTGGCCAATGCAAAGCATCAATCCTATTTGTAATGGGGGTGGGGATCACATCAAGTGGCAGACATTCCAAGAAAGGATGAAATGTCTGTAGCCCCGCTTTATTTCACACTTCTATCCTCTGTGAGAGCAAAGTCTGAACAGCTGTGATACGCTCTTCAAACCTAGTTACGGGGAAGTGGTGGCGTATTGCATTTCTGATGGGAAATGAACAAAAATAGGGTGTTCAGATCTTGCCACAAGAATGTTAATGGTGGAGTGGGAGGCTGGGATCAAGTGCTGACATTCACTGGTGGGCTGGAGCAGATTGGAGCTTGATATGATAGGTACACGCACGCCTGGAAACACTATCTAATGACTTATTTATCACGAACACTCAAAATTTAATATTCAATAGCTCACTTTTATAAGATAATACAGATTTTAACACACAAGCTGACACCCGTGCGTAATCAAATAGCCCATTTCCCAAATAATTAATTATGTGGGTGACAGAGAGATGATTTCCATATTAGGCCTGCCACTGAGGGAGTTAGCGTGGCGTGCTGACAGAAAGAAAGAAAAGAGGCGGCAGCTTACTTAAACTGTCCTCGTCCTCTGTGCTGCTGGTCCCAGGGCTTATGTACTTGAAAGGAGCGATCAATGCTGACAGCATACTGACTTTCTCTGGAGGAGAGACAAGAGACACGCAGAGTCAACAAGAGGGCAGCGGCGCAGATGTTTTGATAGTTTTATCGATTAAAGCCGCGGACCGGCGTCGGCCCAACACGGAGACAGAGACGGGGCATAAGTGAGCAGGAGTATGCACACAAGGCTGTTCCTCTGTCACCGTTGCAGGAACAGCGATGCATGTATGACCACATAAAGAGGCAATCATACATATTAACACACTCACACACACATATGAAAACAAAGAAATAAAGTGAAATACACACTGGGCCTCATGCAAGGACATTTTTGTATTCTCATCCTAATCCTCTCTTACTATTTTCTGTCTGATCTGTGTGTACTTGTCCAAGTTGGATTCACCAAACTCTCTTAAAGCTGGGGTAGGCACTTTATTTTTGATGTCACCGGGCAAAAGTTCCATGATACCATTTAAGTGTAACATAATTAAAGTGGTCTGAGAGAAAACTACGCTTGTGCTCTTCCTCTCTGCTGCTGTTTCTGCCTTTAGAAAATCTTGCCTGTGATGAGAGACTTTGGCCAATCATTTGCCCCTCCCCTTCCGAAAAACTACGATGGCTGTGAGACTTGTGAAAACTAGAGCCAAGGTTTGGTTTGTTCATTCTGGGCTGCTGTAGAAACATGGCAACATGGAGGACCTGTACCCTTGCGTAGCTATAAACAAATAAAAATATAAATAAAAATACAAAAATTCTTATTTTCAGGTCATTATACACTAATGAAAACTTAATAGTTAATCCATTTTTGCCATTTTCTGCCAACAGATCCCTGCAAATTTTACACGGTGGACTTTTAAATCATTCATCTTGCATGAGAGGTTGTTCTATGAGGCTCATTATTAAAAGTATTTCACCTTTGTATATGAATTTAAAAGATGAATTATTTCAATTTTAGCTAATGGCAACTCGTGCAAGCAACACTGAGCTCTGCCCATGTCCCCCCCCCAAGCCCAAAATGAGATTGGCGACTCATTTTGTCATGCAAATTTCATGTCACAATGAAAAATACAGTTAGTAAATACAAGACAACATTTAGCCATCATTCAGTCATGACACAGCAAATGAATAGATAAAAAGAAAATACTTAGAACACCGTAAATCTTTTAAAACTGTTCATACACACACACACACACACACACACACTACATCTCTAGTTAGAAAGTTCCTTTCTTTATCAGTGCTAACTTGTCGACAGTGTGTTTGTCCCTGGGGTCTGCTGCTGTCCAGGTGTGCGTGTTGTTTACAGTATGAAGTCCTATTAGGGCGATCGCTTGGTCTGCTGCGCTCCATGCAGCACTGAACAGAATTGACAGACCAGTCTGGCTCCTTAATTACACCCCCTCTCTCTTCCCAACACCAGCTAATGATCAATAAAGAGGAAGGTAAGGGAGCGGCAACGAGAAGGAGGAACTGGAGGTGGACAGGAGTAGGGGGAGGTGATAAAGTAGGAAAAAGTAAAAAGAAGGAAATGAGTTTCTGTGGGCGTGTGGAATGTTAGAGGGCGAGCCCGAGGTCAGGCTCCCGCTGCCGCCGTCGCGGAGCAGCATTCAGGCCTGCAGCGGCAACAATCTCGGAGAGCTAAACGCTGCATAAATGGGGCGCCACATTACAGTGCAATAAACATGTTTTGATAAGAGCGCGAGGTTGTGAATGAGCTCCGGCCCCTGGTGCTCGCTCTCGCTCCTCGCAGCTCAACAGCACTAGAGGGGCTCAATGAGTCACTCTGACACACATGGATACACTCTAAACACTGAGACTGGAGCTGTGCTGGTCCTCCTGGGCCAACATCACAATACAAGCATTTGCATTCTGACCTAATTACGGACTAAAGCCCGACACAAGCAGCAATTTGGCCCTAAATGACTCCCTTGGCCAACAGGGTCATTATCCGGGCCATTTTCAAATCAGTCTATATTGTTTTTTAAAGCCCCTAAAGCCCTGTTTACAGTAAAAACATGGCTGTGTGCTGTGTTTACAAAAGTGGCAAAATTAGGCGTTTAAGGGGTTGTTGGCCGGCACAGCATATCTTAGCTAATTCTTGCATTTGTACACAAAAAAATATCCAGTTTCTCTGTAGCTTGAAAGACAAATGCTCACATCAAGCATGAAATTACAGGCAATTAACACACAGGAGTCCAGGCTCTCACACTGTGGCCTGTAATGTCTGTAATGTATATTTGATAATCCTGTTTCGCCGAGGGGTCTGCACCACCCACTTGACAGCTCCCGCCAAGTCAAAGGGCCCACTGGGCAATGAGATACCGAGGTCTGGTGTAAACAGATGAACACAGTGTGTACAATAGGCCATGAGCTTTAAAATCACAGCCTGCTACAGCATGAGTAAATTTATTCTCCTGAGAGAATAAACTGGTGCTGGTAACACTTAGATCTACAGGTTTAGAGCACACAGGGAGAAGAGAGCAGTTTGATATTTTATTGATCTCCTTTACTGCTGTCTTATGTGAATAAAGATCTGAGAGGAGAGTGTAGAGGCAACAGATATCCAGGTAAAGAGCTACAAAAGGCATTTTATCTTTCCCTCCCAAAAAGTAGCAGGTTTTACCATCTGGTTTCCAAATATGACCAGAGATGGTTTATCACTCTGACTTTGATGAAAAGTGTTTGTTAATTAGTTGTAAGCATGTTCAGTTGGTCCTAATGCTGCCACTTGCCTTTTGAGCCTGCGAGTGAAAATTGCAGGTTCAAAAGCTTTTAACAGTCAGGGCACAAATGTACTGTTCGTCAAAGACGATCCAGGAGGAAGGCCATTTATACCTGACACTAACATGGAATCTGTATCTGGACATCCTATTTGGATGAGGAAAAGTCCAAGTTAATGGCAAACATTAACACAATCAGCAAGACCACATTAAGAAGTGGTCTTGCACGTAAAAATGCAATCTGTACATTGACGCATTCTCTTAAAAAAACAAATATGCCCAACAAGCTTAAGCAAGTCTTACAAAAGTTAGACATGGCAGCAAAGATGTGTCAGTCTTTTGTTTGAATCAGCTCAGCAAAGAAGCTGCTGGTGTGTCTGTGGCTGCAGGAGGGCTGAGCTGTATGTCCAGAGATACATGTTGACCTTAATTAATCACAGATGCATGTGCCACACTGCAAGAATGCTAAGTAACCTAAGTGTTGGAGCTGGACTCACCACCCTGGACCATCCAAGGAGGAGTGGAGGACAGTGGGGATAAGAGCCATGCTAACCCCAACCTGGACTTAAGGCTGCTCCTGGCTAGCATCCGGCCACACAGCGTCAAGTCAGAGACTGTTGTGTCCAAACCTGCTTCACAAAGTCATGGATCAAGCTGTTGCACTTTGACGGGAGTACCGTATTCTAAACTGACAGGATGCAACATGCTGGACACCGGCAGGACAAGAGGAAGCAGTGTTTACATTGATGATGTTTCATGTACAAGTGCACACACAGTTGACAGTCGGTGTTCTCCAGATGTCAAACTTTTTACACCATCTTCTCACTGCTGTTCACATTCAACTAGATGCAAAAATGCATGTCAGAATTATTTCCTGGGTGTATACATGGATATATCTGTGTGTGAGTGTTGCATGAACTTTCTTTTTGTTGTGCAACCTTGTGTTACCTGGATTTATTGAAATACGTGTACTTTCAGTGAGGGGTGTGAGTTCTTTCTGCTGTTTTTAACTGTTAATCCTTGTCACGGTTGCGACTGAAGACAGAAGAGTCTCATTCAGCTCAAAGGTTTTTGAAAACTCTGAGGACCGCAGTGGGACAGAGAGGCTGTGTGTACTGGTTTTATCAGGACAGAGAGACTGAGTGAAATGGTTACATTGGGACAAAGAGGCTCAGTATCCTGGTTATATCAGGACAAAGAGAATGAATGAATTGGACATATCTGGACAGAGAGGCGGTTGGACCTAGAGCAGCTTGAGGAGGACTTCATGGTGCTCAAGACTTGCAGAATGTCGTTCAGACAGATGAGTACAACAACAAACTCACTGATGGATGCAAGTCTCTGGAGGAGAGCATCAGCAGGCACTGTGTATGTCTATGCGCGTGTGTGTGTGTGTGCATTCTGTGGTGTGTATAAACTGTGCAGGCTGTTTTTGCTGTCGAGTTTATATTGTCTGTCGGTTGCCTTGGTGATGCTTTATTCTGCTGGTAAAGTGGCATGTTACTTACTTTCATATCCCAATTTTGTTGGTTGCACCCGCTGCAGTGTCTGCAGCTCGTTCTATTTATTGTTGGCCATTTTTGTTTAATTGTCTGAATTTTGCTCTTCTTTCTGGTTGTTTCTGGTGAACCAACACAAAGAGAGGTGACTGTTTGTTTCAAATTTCTAATCAGCTGTATGCACAGGGTACAAACGTCTGTACATAGAAATGGAATTTATTGAGGGTTTGAACATAAGAGCTCAATTGTGCCATTCTCCATGACAGAGTGTACGCTGTCTTATTAGTCTTATTAGACATGTACCAATCCATTTCAGTTCTGATCTGACTCTGGTACCTGTATTTGAATATCTGCCAATACAAACACTATACAGATACCAACACGTCCATCTGTCCCGCTCTTATGAGCGCATTATATCAACAACGCCATGAGGGAATTTCAAATTTGGTACAAACATCCGCTTGGTTACAAGGATGATCAAGGATTTTGGTGGTCAAAGTGCAAGATATGACCCTCATTTCCCATGATGCATTGCTGAGAAGTCTGCTTTTTTATCCTCCAAAATGCTAATGTTACTCTGTAATTTGATAATAATGTGTTTGTTCAGAACACAGTGGTTTATGGTGATAAACATGAGTACATTTCTTTATTCCAACTGCATTTTAAAGCCAGAACTTGGTGCATGTTTTCTTTATAAATTGATAATGCACAGACGACATGAAAAGAGATTTTCACCTCTCACTTTGCGCAATGTAGCATGGTATTTACAAATGCACAAGGTTGTAGAATTTAGATCAGAATGCGGATCGGTGACATGAGTCCGATATCTGAAGAATGAATTCTGTCAGTCAATCGCTAGTCTGCATACATCACCATGTTAATGCATTTTATTTTGTAGCCTATGCTATAGATGTGCCTTAACAGTTTTATCAAATAACATTATCATATCCCCCACCACCTCCTTTTAAAAATGTAACACAGAAGTTACTGATCCACTTTTATCTTTTATCTGAGTACATTTTTTCACAAGTAACAAAGTACCAATCCCTGTAAAGAGGAAAGTAATTCTCAGCACTATCCTCAGTGCTTGCTGCTGTGTTTGGCTACATAAAAGCCTGAATAGACCCTTTTATTCTGTATTCAGGGGATTTTCATTTCGATGACAAAGTTCACAGTCAGAATAGAGCATGTCTGTATAGAGCTCCTCAGGTCTGTATAATTTCAAAGTAACCCTCAAAAACAATTCTTCTCACTTTCAATGGACCACAGTTCATTTCAAATGTCTCAGGAAGTAGCTATTGAGTGGAAAATACCATCATGTTTTCAATAACTCTGATGCTGAATCAACTGCGCAGTGGTAAGCGGTGCAGTTTAGAGGTCATCCTCGAAATGCCACCTCTTATCGTTTTTTGATAGGTTTATGAAGTGCTGGCAAAAACACACTTCACCCTGATTTATGAGCGAGCTGTGCGTAACGTCAGAGGCACTTTTTGTTTGTGTTTTACAGTATGTAGTGTGATTGATTTTTCCCAGAGAGATGCAGCATATTTTCAGCCTTATAAATTAAAAGAGTCTGCAGAGAGCTCACTCAGTCTCATGCTGCAGGACAATAATACAACTGCTTGTTGGATTGTTAGTACAAAACTCCAAGAACAGATTGTTCTGGTATTAAATTTTAAAGTCTAAACATCTAAGCTGCCAGACAGCTGTGCACACCAGCAATCCTAAATAATGTCAATAACGTCTTGGAAATGTGAAGAGTTTAGTTTAATCAGGAAATTTCCTGCAAATAATGATGCATTTTGGTATTAATTATAGATATCATTTAAATTTCCTTAAGAGAATTTGAACCAAAGGAAATATAACTATGTATTCATTTGTTATTGTCAATTTTATTTGTCATATAGCTTTAATTATATGCTAGACTGTAGAGACATTTCACATGTTGGCATGTATAACTGACCTATTGTGCACTTAAGTCTCTGTAGGTTACACTCAGTTAATTGGAATTAATTTAATAGAAATGTACCAATTGAAATCTGTCTTGACTGTATTTTCCCTGTAATTAGCATCAAATTACACAGTTCTTTCCAGGAAACTTCTAAATCAGTTCTTGGGAAAATAAATTGTAGAATAAAGCATTAATAAAAGACAGTATCTCTTGTAAATAACAGACTAATTTCAAACCATATGGGGAGATTTATTACAATCTATGAGCACAATAAATCCCTTAAAATGGTTATCTGAACCATCTGGAGGGAGAATAGTGTGATAATAATTATGGAGGACTGTAATTGCTAAATAAATAACTAAACAATTAAATTACTCAATATATACATAAATATGCCAATAAGTTCACCAAAATAATATTAAAAATAAATGTAGGCATTAATTAATTCAGCAAATGTGATCAAATTGAGGTTCTTGATGTATTTATCTCTGTATTAATTCCCTTATATTTTTTTGCTTTCCCATTTTTTATTTACTTCTGTATTTTCTTTTTACGTTTCTGTATACATTTCTGCTTCATTATTGAAATGAAGGGGCTGTCATTCATTCATACATTTATTGTCTAATCATGCGCATACATAGATCAACTGTACATTATCTGAACCTTTAAGAGGTTGGATGTACTGACTGTAATGGGGCCAAAATCCACAAAGAAAAATAATGAGGCCAGTATGTTCTTGCCAAGCAGTTTAAGGGAGCAATTTGTAAGACCCTCGCATTAAAAAATGAGTGCAGTCCAAACAGCGAGTTGAAGCCAAAGACAGTATATTAAATAGGTTGAATTTTTATTTATTATCCAATCTATGGTTGAAGCGAGTTGTTTCCCGCCCGACCCCTCCTCCCCAGACTCAAGACCCAGGCAGGTTGCCTGCAGGCTGCATCGACACCGGACCTTCATGAGCGCAACCTTATACTTTGACGCTGACAGGCGATGACGAGTCCTACACTGTAAGTCGATCAGCTGTTTACAGTCAGTTTACTATCACTTGTCTGTCAAAGTAAAATTAAGCCTGTTATCCCAAAAATAAAAGCCCAGTTGGAGTTGGAGTTCAGTGACTGCCTGCCAACCTCCATTAGCATATTGCTTAATTTTATCTGTTATAAGCATCCACTCCTTCTAAAACATTATTAATGATTTCTTATGAGTCATAAAGAGACACTCACTCATTCAGTGAACGTTCGGCATTAATTTAAAATCAATGTGAAGTGGGTAAACATGAAACAGGCAAACAAAAACAGATGTTCCCCAACAAAATGGAAGCTGGCTGTAACACTGATGGTTTTTCAACTTAGCATGTTTTCTTAATATCTGATGACCTATCATGGTTATTTGATGATCTATTACAGTAAATATATTACAATATTTTCCTGTAAGTATTAATTATTTGAGGACAGTGCATTTGGTACAGTCTGGCTCAAACACAGTCAGCTGTACACGGAGCTACTGTAATGCTGCTGAGGAAGTCCATATGGCCGCCAGACTGTTAGACCACCTGAAAGCTACATTACACAGAAATCATGTGGCATGTTGTCAGTAAATGCACCTCCCTCACACCTACTTTTCTTCTTTGTGTGTGTTCTTTAGTGGCGATGAAGAGTGTGAGGCCAACTGTAAAATCTGACATTGACCTTACATGATATCAGAGTTCCATTTGGGCTAATAAGGTGAACCTTTTCTGTTAAAGCCTCACTTCAAAGCTGGGAGAAAAAACCCCGTCCGGTGCAAAGTTCATCAAACGTACCACCAATCACTGCCGCTGATGTGGACATTGTTACCTTACATGCCCTTCACGCTATCTGTCATCCATCCCTTCTTATTCACCAGCCAGCCGAGTGGATGAGACAATGCATGCCAATAGTCTCGGCTCGCTACGTCCATCCCCCACTGCACCAGGACACGGTGAGAGGAGACGGCGCTCATTTGTTTCCACCGCGCAAAGGCGGGGAGGCGGAGGAGAGCCAGGTTAGATAGGGAGAGCCTTGGCAGATGGCCATACACTCCTGATAGTGACAACAGCGGTGATGGTGTCCATTCACAATGAGCCGGAGAAGAAGACTCTCTCTCTCTCTCTCTCTGTCTCTCTCTCTCTTTCTCTCTCCTTGCACTTCCTGTATCAGTTCTGAGGAGAGGGTAATGAGCCCAATCAGATTTCCCCATGGCTCAGCATAACGAATGGGTCAGATGAGCGACGGGAGACACTATTGAAACAGGCGCTGGGGGAAATCATTGACTCTCTCTCTTTCTCTCCATTCACCACCTGCCTTTCTCTCCCTCCTGTCTCCATCGTTCTCACAGTGTCTTCCTGCAGCCTCAGATTGAAAGCCACTGAGCCACTAAATGAGAGGCTGCATTGTTTCTCCACAGCACTTAAAACCAGATTCCTGTCACTTCTCGCATCTGATCTCCGAGCAAAGAGCAGCGTAAAAATAGACACTGAGTTAAGTGTCCTCTTCACCTCTTGTCTGTATTTATTAGACATAACTGCAGGGCTTTTATGCTGAAAGTTGATCTTGCCATGTCTGTTCACTGCAGATGTAACCAACATGTCTATACTGCTTTATTTCTGTGTTGTAAATTTTCGTAACAAAATTCTCTATATGTAGTTATTTGTGTCAGTCTTACTTGGAGATAAATTATATCTCCATATTTTTAAACTATTCCGCAATTTACGATATATATCTCCAGGAAAACGTCATCTAAAAAATTATAAAGCATAAGGGTCAGGCAGTATAGACAAAATCAATATTTTTGACCAAATACCTTGATATCAATATTCATCAATACTGCGGTACGACCATAGGGATGACTAATGGTACTCACAAAATATTAACACAGTGAGATTCTTGATAATCATCAGTAATGTGTAGAGCTGCCACAAGTATTCTATTAAACAATTAGTTGTCAGCCATTAAATTTATTGCCAATTATTTTTTATAAGTGGTTAATTTGTCAAGGAGCATTTTTAATAGAAAAAAATAGCCAAATACTGTCATTTCAGCTCCTCAAATATTAATATTTTCTGGTTTCTTTTGTCCATCCTGGCAGCAAACTGGATATTTTTTTTTCGTTGTGGGCAAAACAAGACCTTTGAGGACCGTGATCAATTCCCAATTTTCTGATATTTTATGGACCATGTAACTATCAATTAATCGAGAAAATGACTGACAGATTAATCGATAATGGAAATAATTGTTAGTTGGAGCCTGTCTGTAAAGGCAAATAACAGAACAGCTTGAACAGTCTGTTAAATTCAGAAAGTTACACCAGTTAACTGTGATGCAGCCTTTAAACACAGCAGGAGATTGGATGGCTTTGAAATCACATCATCGCAACATTACAATTTTATTCTGGGACAAATATGAGGCACAACTCAGACGTAATAGGCTATTTTTTTCTAATGTTTGGATTTGATTATGGGTCTGACTAACAAAGGAAACAACTATTTTCATGAGAAAATTTTTCTTTTCATGATCTGTTATTTCCCCTGTCAGCCAGAGGTCGACCAAGTCAGGTTCTTCAGTAGCTGGTGTCTCTATTTAGAGAGCAGGCTGATCTGAGAACACAGAAAGGTCATATGTAAGTCCATTATTCCATCTACATGTTTTCTTTACTGTGTCATCTTTCAAGTGTTTCACACACTGGATGCCATTAGTAGGTGGAGGTGGACGATTTTTGATTTAATACTGAAATTGTGAGTCCCCTGTTCTACACATTTTGGGGCAATAGAATACATAGCAATGTAGAAATATAGAAATTAAAATAGAAATCTTAAGTATGTAGAGACAAAATATGTAAAAAATAAAAATATGAACATTATACATTAAGAAATAAGAAGTGCAAGAATATGTAAAGAGTGGTGCACATAATGGTGTAAAATAACAGCTGAAGATGGAGGACAAGTGTGTTAGGATACACATATTATAATAGGTGTATAGATTATACACACATAGATTAGACACTATTGAATTATTATTATTGCACAGGCTATTAAACAGTTTAAATTACTGCACATGTAACCATACTGCTACATCAACACATATGAGATATGAATCAAATATAAATAATCATTTTCTGATGAAGTTGAGCATCTGATGGGTTGACATATAAATAACTAATAAGTAGCTTCTGACAGTGATGAAATAAGTCCAGGTCGGTCTATTTACTCAGACTGACAGAGGGAAGAGTTGTAGAGTTTGATGGCCACAGGTAGGAATGACTTCCTGTTGTGCTCTGTGGTGCATTTTGGAGGAGTCAGTCTCCCCCTGCATGTGCTCCTGTGTTTAACCAGCATGTCATGGAGTGTGTGGGAGACACAGTCCGAGTGTAGCATAAAGGGGCTACAGCTTGCAGTTGGTTGTAAAACACTGTGTTATAGAGTGATTAATATATGAACCTTAAAATGATTTAATTTTTAAACAAATTTTGCAGCAGTAACTGTGAGCCCTCTGTATGTTAAGGACAGGGAATGTGAGTACACACGAAAAAACAAGTGAGAAATCATGGATGGGAACTTAATTTCCAGACACTGACACAAGTATTTAGCTTTTAGTTTTAATTCTTGTGTCACTGTAGAGCTTTAACTACACAGCTCAGCTTTAAACACTACAGTTAGTTCAAACAAAAAAAAAAACCCACACAAATAACACTAACACTGTCATGGAACCTGTTAACAAAGGATTTCTGCATATTCAAACACGTCGAGCTTGATATATATTGACTGTAGTGTGAGAACAAAGTGTCAGCTGGGGAGACCTGTTCACATCAACCACCAGAGATAATTATTAACAGGATCTGGCTTTCTCTTCAGGCTCTGATATATCACACAAGCGTGCTGGAGGAACGTGTTTTAATCACGTTTAGGTTGCAGTTTGTCTTAAGTTTCTATCAGTGAGTGTTGTTGCAGACGAACTGAGGTTATATATGCAATGAAACAACTGGAATTATCCTTTGATAGAGGACAGAGGGAGTAAAATAGAGGTAGGGGGATGAATTAGCACAGACTGATGGATATTTAGCACCTGATTAGCCACAGTGAGGACAAAGTAGCCGGGCCATCTGCTTTACATTTGCTCCCCAGCCCATGAATGCCAAGGACAGAGAGTTGTTGTGTTATGTTGTTGTTAATGCTTTTCATATACATGCAGGTCAGCGCTCATGAAAATACAGTATGATGCAGTTTGGACTGTGCACACGCATCATTCACATCACATGCATGCTGTGACACGAGGTATTTATGTTGATGCCTTTAGGCAAATGTCTCACTTTCTGTTCCACTTGCTGTAATTTCTCACTTCTGCATCTAGAGACTGAGGCTGGCAGATATTGCATTTCATTTAATCGTGTTAAAAGCTATGTGTGTGACACCCTTTGAGACTGAGACTGATTAAACTTCTGAAATTCACACATCCGTTTGCTTTGTATTGTCGTACGTTTTTTTGTCATTTGATTTATTTGCAAATAATTTCTTATTAAACTTTGTAAAATAATAATGACAACAGACACTATGAATTATGAGGAAGCAAATCTTAAATAATGATAATTTAAAAAAGAGACAGAAAAAGAAATAAATAAAGTCAACGTTAAACTCTTCACGGGGATTTGACAGACGGTAATGTATAACATTCACCTAAATAGAAATCCCTGCATATTATACACCTACACACTTTATAACACAGTATACCAAAACATTTCTGGCACCTTCAAATGTGCAGTGCATAATTTCTGCCCCTACAGACCTCTCACATCAGAACAGTGACAGTTTTAGATGTAGTTTAGTGACAGTTGTGTGAGATCATAGGAGTTGTTGTCTGCATTATTAAAGGTAGTATAAGTAGGATTTTTCAGTTGCGCATCAAATACTGACGTTTTGGGTGAGTGAAACGCCCGAGCACAACAAAATAATGAGAAGACAAGAAGGTACAGTTGGAGGACCGGGTCCCTGTGGATGCAGGCGCCACTACGTGGTCCTGGTGGGTCGTGGTTGATGATTGAGAGGGATTATTTTTGTATGTATACGTCTATGCATTGTTTTCTGGAAACCATTGCCTTTAAACTAAATGTGTTAAAGTTTTAGCCACGTTATATTTAGTCACATTTGACCAATTCCTCCCTCACTCTCTGATGAAACCCAGGTTTCTCTGGAAGTTGTACTAACAGTCAACCAAATAAAGATAGCTTGAGTAAAATTTCTCTGGGTTTAAACATGGTTGGAAACATTTGGAACAATGTAAACTTACACAACTCAACAAATTCTACAACATAGGTCTACAATTTAAAGCGAAAATGTGATATATTTTATGTTAAAAGCAATAATTTGACATTTTGGAAAATATGCTTTGGCACTTGCTTGCAAAGAACTTTCATTCCAGGAGCTCTTTAAGCAGCAGCTAGCTAGCTTATCTTAGCATAAAGACTGGAAACAGGAGGAAACAGCTAGTTTGACTCTGTCTTAAGGTACCTGTTGTTTTACCACTAATTCTTTTAAGCGGTAGGGTCAGGTGGATTTTGTTATCTTTGGCATCCTTTCCAGTTTTCTGTGATAGCTCGCCAGCTGCTGGCTGTAGCTTCATATTTAGCATTCTAACATGAGAGCAGTATCAGACTTCTCATCTGCGCTAACTCTCGGTGAGAGAGAATCCTGAAATATATGTGTGAATGATGTGGCTTATATTAATAAAGTTGAGCTGAGTTAAGGACCAGCTTTGTGATTCCTTAAGTGTGGGCCGTGAAAGTTCTACAGATTAAGAATAAATAAAAAATAAATAAATAAAAAGTTTAAGTTTCAATTTTGTAGGTTTGAAATCACCCTAAATAGTTATGATTAATTGTAAAACAAAGTAATCAGAACCAAATAAACAAAGCCAATGGATTTAAAGTGAGTGTTTGTCTTCATTTATCTTCATTTATCTAGTTTAACAGGTGTTACAGCATATTTGATGATCCGTCACATTAATGATGAAATGTTTCTTGTATCTTGTCATTGGTACAATCAACGTCATGTGTTGATCAGAGCTGTGATTAAAGGTTTAGGTGGGCCGCAAAAGATTTTCAGATTTTAAACCAAGCGATGGAATGCTGAAGTTTGGGAATGGCTGTTTTAGAGAATTACATAATTAAGAAATCGAGATAATAATGAAGCCAGGGTTTGGTGCCAGTTAAAGAAGCCAAAAAACATTTGTTTTTGTAAGTTTGTTAATCTCACAGCACTTTTGTTGCCAAGACGTAATCAAGCTGGACTGTCTCTAAATGATATGACAGCACAGAAGTGAAATACTGTACTGTGTATCATTCATCATCATACTGTGTATATATACAAACCACAGACTGTGTTCTGACATACTGTACCATGTATGTGAAGTATGTAGGTCTGTCATTCATGTGATTATTCTCAGCATGTTTAACCAGAGTTACTTTTTATTCATTCTGCTTATTCTTTCTACTTCACATGATTTTCCATTTGCTGTATTCTATGACTATTTATTGCCACAAATACAGCAGGGCCCTGCTGTTCTACACTATATAACACAATCAAAGATAAGATTTAGCAGAGTCTTTTTGAATTCATAGGCAGCGCTGCCAGCAAGCGCTACTTTACTCAGAGTGAGACCGAGGTGGCCACAGAATACAACAATGTATTCCACTGTGGAGTGTATAAGCAGAAGAACTCCAGTGGACACTGAATTGCTTAATCATATTGTGGCACAGGGGAACATTTGATGCCACTTTCTCACTTTTTTTTTTTTTCATTTTGACAGCGAGACACAGAGTACACTCTCATGCTCCTGAGAGGCGACTTGCCATGGTTGAGTGTCATTGAGGAACCTGCTCAGAGTGTGTGACGGCTGTGGATTGTCACAGAGGCCCAGCAGACGGTGAGATGGTACAGCGGGGCTTATGATCACGCCGAGGCTCCGCCTGGTCGACCACACCGGCGCCTTACTCCGCTCGAGCACCCGCCTCTGAGAGCTGCGCTTACTTTGGAAAAGTGTCATGATAAAAGCTTTTTAATGTCACATCTCATGCCTGATTGGTACAAAAGTATGGTTTTTCATGGGCCAAAAAATATTAATTTTTCACTGCGTATTTTTTTCCAGCATGCACCTTGAATAAAAGTTATGTTGCCTTTGGACAGCTTTGCGTCTGACTTCAAAAGCTTTTAGAGCTAAAATAGCAGCCTTAGAGTGCAGAAAACAGGATTCCTACAGTTTTTCCAGGGTAAAATTCAAGTACTTAACATTACACATTTTCAAGCTTGTGGATTGGAGAATCTTTAAGTCAATTCTATTCAATGTTTGGAATTAAACTTTTTGCACAGTCGGCTATGCAATTATTAGACTATTGAGTCTTGATTGGTAAAGATCATAGAATCATTGGTTTTATGCCCTGATATTTATATTTTTGAAAAGATAGCCTATACGGTAAAAGGTTTGATATAATAGTTGGTCAGCTGTGCCGTGTTGTCTTTTTAAATGTTTTTTCTTTGGACATGCACCGATGACACAACTATTCAAGGGAGGAAAAAATACTGAAAATCTCAGATTCTGCCTTTGATTTCAATTATTTACACTGAAAGATCAACTGGAGTGAAGCAGTTTTTTGGGTGCTTGTACTTTTATGAGTTTATTTTCAAGTCTGTACTTTTACAAATACTTAAGTATGCATTGCACTATGTAATCTAAACTCCGCAGCAGTCACAGGTTTGGAGAGGTGAGTGGAAGAGGAGAGCTGACCAGAACAGGAGTTGAGTTGAGACTAATTTAGAATGAAGATGTGGAGGAAGAGAAACCTGTTTCATTTGAATGCCTGCTATTGATAATACATTATAAATCAGTGGTTAAAAAGTATGATAATAGTAATACTCTGAGATTTTTTTGAGAAAAATAATTTTTACTTCTTTCTAACACCGGTACTTTTACTTCTGATTGAGTAAAATTTTGGTAATGCAATGGTACTTGCTCTTGAGTGTAAATTTTCAGTAGTCTCCCCACTATTGGCCACAAAAAAACAAAACTACATTTAATGATAGTGTTCTACCAAAGGGTGACACAAACACAACAAATCTGTTTCAAGATGTTTGAAAATGTGTCATCTGTCTGTAGGCAAACCTGGCTGAGCCAATATAAAACAGTAACTCAGTTACCAGACAAATAAGTTCAGTTTCAATCAAATCTTTTTCATTTTTTTGTTTTCACATCAGTGTTCATTCAAACAACAAACTCCCGGCATGTTGTCGTCTGTTAGCCTCCCACTCACTGCTCCATCGGAGAGCATGCATCAGCAAAGAAAGACAGATCAAACACACAGAGCGACAAGCTGCTTGAGCGGAGTCATCTTCATTTTGAATAAAAGGCAAAAGCGATCAAGTTCTTCTCCAACTTAGTATCTCCACCTGCCATAAGCCTGGAGGGGATCATGTGATCGCTTGTGCATGTTTGTGATCAATTAACCTGATCTTGCCCATCGTTAATCTTGAATGCTACTGTACCGATTGGCCAATTTTTTTCAGTGCACATTCATGACTTTATGTTGAAAGACCTCTGTGATTCAGAACAAAAAAAAAAACTCCAGAAACCCTTTTTTATGCCTCCATGCTGGCAACAGCTGTGACCAGAGCATTATGTATTTGGGTCAACCCATTGTTGTGAACGCCGCATCTTCTTAAGGGAATTTCTTCAAACTTAGCATAAATGGGTTACTTGCCACTTGGACTCAAGGATAAACTGATAAAGTTTTGCTGGTCAAAGGTCACTGTGCCCTCATGTCCGTACCATTCTTGTGAACGTGACATTTCAAGAACGCTTTCCTCAAATTTGGTACTTGGACTCAAGGTGACTGTGACCTCATGAAACACGCTTTTGGTCATAACCCAAGATTTCCAGTCTGACAAAATTTCACACAAATGTCTAACAGGATATTAACAGTGTCAGAGAGTAACTACTTACATGTAACTGGTTACTTGTAATTAAATTACAAAATAAATATAACTATAAATATGGTTACTGAGATAAAATATGTAATTAAATTATAGCTACTAACCAAAATGTTGGTGACTACAAAGAGGCTACACCCAAATATTCTTTTCAGGTTGCCTGGCAAAGATCTGCACACTAAATGACCTCACTCTGTCTTATAAAACCTATTCAGTGACAATTTCAAGTGGTTTCAAAGCACTTTATCCAAAATTTAGGGACTTTTTCCATAACTTGACAATGCTACATTAAAAATCAAGTGCCTTAAGGATTTCCAGCACCCATATGAACCTTGTTCAAAGGCCTTTATGAAAAGAGTGAAAGAGAAGAAACATACAAGCAACATGTCATCCTAAAAACGAACTTAGCCTCAGTTGTGATGTCAGTGTGGCCTGGAGATGGAATAGGAATAATCCAAATAAATCCCATATGCTGTCACCATCCATCCTCCGAATACCTTTTGGCAATTAAAAGCAAACAGGCATGACTTTTTTTTTTCTCCCGAAGTTCGACACAGATCACGATCACTACCTGATAAGTGGCGGATTTAATGCGCGCTCGCTTCCCTCCTTAACAGAATATTAATGTAGGCTGTCATCCATGAGAATGACTCATTTACAAGCATGCAGAGGAAGCTGAGGACTGAAACCTGGATGAGGTTTGTCGCCTCGCTCGTTTGATAACAAGCACTCGAGTGTATTTACAAGGCAGAGCGAGCGAGATAAGTCTGCGGTGTAATGACACTAAGCAGGTCAGGAATGTCTCTGCCTCTCAGTGTGTTGCTGCTCACCTCCCTCCTGTGGTTATCCCTCTTTCTGTCAGAGAGCTATACTTCCCCACGCAGCCCGACGCCGCGCGGCGCTGTCATCTGCGCCAAAGCAACGCATGAATATCAAATGCTGCCATTCTCTAGTTTGACTTGTGAAGCCTTTTTATTGCACTCTTTCAACTTTCATCACATTTGTGTGCTCGGAGCTGAGATCCTGTCCTGCTGGTGCAGTCAGAGCACAGAAAACATTGTGTCGCTTATTGCCTGTCTCGGCAGTAAGTGCGCAACCATGCTGACATGGCACTCAGATGGCGATGTGACCCTGCATGTAGTCTCCAATCTCCGAGTGTGTGGGAGTCAATAGGTAGGTGTGAGGTTAGATACAAATTGGCCCGTTCGTGTCACAGCCCTGCAGTCACCAGCTCAAGCCTGGACGGCGGCTCCGACTGGAAAGCAACAATCTGAGGAGATGGAAAGTGTGAGGGAGAAAAATAGCTGAAAGGTGATTTTTGTGCAACTTAATATGAACCACAATACACACTGCCTGGTCCAAAAAAAGTCACACACTCTAAGATTTGTTAGACCACCTTTAGCTTTGATTGGCATGCATTCGACATTGTTTTGATAAGCTTATGGAAAGTTACAACATCACTTCATCTGCCTCTCTTCTCACCCTGGTGTGCCCATCACTCTGGAGCAGGGTAAATCTGGACTCATCAGACCACATGACCTTTTTCCATTGCTCCAGAGTCCAATCTTTAATCCCTCTAGCAAAATGACGCCTTTTTTCCCAGTTAACCTTTTCTTAAGGCTACACAGCAGTTTAGTCCCAATCCTTTGAGTTCTCTTCACACTGTGTGTGTGGAAATGCTCTTACTTTCACTATTAAACACAGCCTGAGTTCTACTGTTGATTTTTATGATTTGATTTCATGATGTTTCAAGATGTTTTTCCGACCACATTTCCTCCTGGAAGATGATGTTTCACCTCTATCCTTCCAGGTTTTAATAATGTGTTGGACAGTGCTTAACCCAGTTTTAGTAGTTTCAACAATCTCCTTACAGTAACATCTTTTCCACGACCACAGGATATGTCTTCTGACATGGTTGTTTAAGAAATGAGAAGCTACTCACTGCATCAGTTAGGGTTAAATATCTTGTTGCGAGCTGAAACATGTTAGTCACTGCAGCAATTATCCAATGGAAGGCTATTACCATTTTTTTTTTAGTTAAATCTAGGTGGTGACTTTTTTTGGCCAGGCAGTGTATGTGTTTGGAGGGCTGAAAGAAATCTGTATTGCTCCAGTATTGTTCCAATTTTTTTAATTTTTTTTGTTCTTTCACTTTTATGCACCAGATCGCTGAATGTCTACCCAGGACCATTTGCTTCTGAGGAACACTTTGCTGTAGAAAATGATTTGTCAAGGTTCTTTGAAAGACTGAAGGTTCCAGTCTTTTAAGACTTAAAAGGTTCTTTGAGGACTGTTGAAATCCTTGAAGGACTCTTTTGTCAAGATCCATCAAGGGTTCTTTGTACCAATGATATAAAAGAATTCTTAGTAGAACCCCACCAGGTGGGTTCTAGATAAAACCTTTGGTATAAATAAGTCCTCAGTAGAACCCCTTGTATGAGCTCTAGATAAAAGCTTTGAATTACTAAAGCTTGCCTTTAGTACCCCTTGGGTGGGTTCTAGATTGAACCTTTGGAATAAAAGCGTGCTCAGTAGAACCCCTAGGGTGGTTTCTTATTACCATCCAGAAGGTGGAAAGGTACTTGATAGACCTCCCAGATAGGGTTCAGGGTGAAAACATTACATCATACAGAGGTTTTCTGTAGAACCTAGGAGTTTTGTGGGAAACCTTTCACAAACGCTTTCACGTTTAACCCTTTATGTTGGGTTCCAGGCAGAAATCTCTGACAGGATCCAAGTGTAACTTTTATAAAAGGTTCTACCAAGAACCTAAAAAGAGTTCTCCTATGGGGACAAGCTGAAGAACCTTTGATGGTTCTATTTAGCACCTGTATTTGAAGAGTGTACTTCACCTACATCCTGTCCTTCTCTGCTCACTCCCTCCTCTCCTCTCATCAAATAAACCTGCCAGAGACTGTGTGATCTTCCCCAGCAGTGTTTTATGCCTCACATTATGACACATATAATCAGCCTGGCTGTTTGCACTACTTTGTTCAGCACAAATTGCTGCACCGATGGTCGCGGCAAAGCACAGATGGGACGTGGACAGTTTTTCATCGGCTGTTCCATACCACAGAGCCCAACACATCTGGTATGCAGCGAGAAGCATCTTTGCACTAATTTGTTTGTCACTATACATTGAAGGGACTATCTGTCATCCTGCCATGCTTTGGTTGCGGCATGATGTTTGAAGAACATGACTAGTCACAAGTTTCAGGCAGCCCGGCTGGCTGGCCGCTTGGGACTCACTCACATGAGCCATCTGACTGTGGGAACGAAGGGGAGGAGGAGGGAGGGAAGGAATGGGATGCAGAGGAGGAGAGGAAAATAGAAAGACTAGAGAGAGTTTGTCAATTTCACTCCTTAACCCTCAATGTCCAAGGCGAGGGAGAGAGGTAATCCATTTTCACTCCCAAGTCTCCTGCAAACTTGAATCAGCATGCGTCAGTTATAAAATAAGAATTTTCAAAAGGTTTCATTAGTGGTGTGAACTGTGTGTATGGTGGTTCTCTGCCCTGTCGCCCTGAGCTGCTGTTGCTCGTAGCGTAGACTGTAAACTGAATAGTGGACAGAGCTACCAGGTCTGGAAAGTGAAGCCTGTCAAAGTATCAACCTGTCAAACTGGGCAGCCCTGATCGAATATGGATCAGGCAGCCATTTTTCCCTGCTGAACAGACGAGCCAAAACCAAATATCACCCAACGGCCATAAGGCAAAACTCATGGCTTCAAAACTTTAGTCCATAAACAAATGGTTGACGGTGGGTTTACACTTAAAATTCTCTGCACATGTGCTGTTTCTAGAACTTAGAGCAAGGGCTGCTATCGTTAGCCTAAACTTTGATAGCATCCAGGATCAGCATTATTTGTGATAAAGCATTTTTTTCAGTGCAGCCTGCAAGTTAGGATGTGCTTCCTGGCCTTACTGTAAGACTTAGTTGCTACTATAGGTAGCATCCTCAGCTAGTTAGCCAGACATGCTAATGATTGTGGCTTACACTGGAGCAGATAAACACAATGTTACACTGCACTGTTCAGGAAAGCTACTAAAAATGACACCACCTTCCAAACACACATGAAACCCAAAGCTTGAGAGGCCTGCCATGCCTCATTACGGTGCTAAGCTCTGGTTGGACAATCAGTGATAAGAGGAGGAGTTTAGTACATCAGTTTCATGTGTCAGACTCCTCACAGATTTCTTGGCCTGTTTTTTTTTCCAAGCTTTGATTTTCCATACAATCCCAGAGTGGAAAAAAAGAAAGAACATGATGAATGCAACCTGACAGCTCATAATATCCCCTTTCCCATTCTATGCTCTACATTTAGTGTGATTCTAAGTCAATTAAAGAACTGTTTGATGTTGATGCATTCAGACTTGGAAATTAAGCACCAGTCTGGTAGTTTGTTAGTTGACAGCGTTGGTCTTCACGTCCATTTTTACACCAACAGTCTCCTACAGGCAATTTAAGTAGCTTCTCTGGGAATATCCATCTCTATCTATATATACTGTGAACCTAGCTTTGGATAAACAACGGATAAGATGCACACTTTTGATGATATATTTTTATCCAAAATACAATAAAACAGGGAGAAGTAGACTGGAAGGGGGCCTGAAAAAGTGTGCTTTTTGAGTGAAATGTAAATGGCTCGGTGCTTGCACAGCAATCTATTTTTCAGAGGGGAAAAAAACACTTTTATCTGACGACAAGCACTTTCCGTGGCTACTTAAGGATGACATTAATGTTGCAGGGGAGGATGATGCTGTGGTAATACTGGCTGCAAAGAGACTTGGAGTAACAGGGCACTCAATATCTTAGAAATATCAGTTTTATGTTTACTTACATTGAAAAGGAAAAAGCTTCTGCATTTTTCCTAAGGCTTATTTTAGCCCAATCTAGTTGTAAGTAACTTAAAAATATTTTCCAATTTGCGCAAATTCATGTAGCAAAAGCTGAAAACTACATAAGAGGGCAGAGCAGGGAAATGTGATTTCCTGTAATTCAATGAACTGAATTTGTGATGTCTGAAATGGAGGCTTTTTATGAATTGTAGAGACAGAATGTTCTCTGAACAGGAAAGAAGATAACTGGATTATTCACATTCATTGGTTAGAAAATGAAAATTCAAACATTAAGGTAAAAATGAAGTCTAAAATCTCTCATATGCCTTCATACAAACACACACTGGTCACTGTTTTGACTCACTGAATAATTGTGCATTCAGAGTCCCCACAGAGAAACCTGTGGCCTCTTCACTCAGGCTATATTTCCACTTGCGTGTTGCATTCAGGTGCACATAACCTTACAGCTGGTTTAATGCACAGCTGGTTTAAAAAAAAAAAAAACAGAGCCCTCTCATGAAACAAATGTACAGTCACGCAGAACTAAAGTGAAAGACAGAGAAAAGGAGAAGGTATATTTAGTTCTCAAACTGTCAGAAGTGTGCTGAATAATAGAGCGGCAGAATGTGGGCACGCAGACACAGTAAAAGGTTTTTGCTGTATTTCTTTGATTTGGTGTCACTGAGATGAAGGTATGTGTTGTGTCATCATGAAGCACAGTCTTTAATGCCCTGTGTCCCCATGTGCTGAAGCACAGCTTCTCCATCAACATGTTTTTAAAGGCTTTAATTCAGTCTGACAGATTAGGAATCATAGCCTGCTGACCTGTAAAAAAGGTCAGGGTGACAGTCAGTAGAAGGTCTCAGATCTATATTTTCAGAGTGTGACAAGCTGGGAGAATTACCAAACACTTGACAGCTGCCTCCTCCCTTATTATAAAGTGTGCTGTATGACTGCATCACATTATATTACAGCAGCTAATACCAATATCAATACATTAATAAGAACTAAACAAACATTAGCCCTACAAATACTGAAACAAAATAATCTGTCTAATGAATAATAATTTAGTCTATAAAATGTAATAAAAGAGTGTAAAATGTCAGAACATAGCCATCAGCCAAAACACAGTTATTCTGTTTACCGTCAAATAAGAACTAAGACTTAAATAAAAGTAGCAAGTCATCATGTTTGAAAAGTTGGATCCAGTAAATGATGGCTTGAATAATTTCCGAGTTGGGGCTCTCCAGACTTCTTTATTTTTAAATCTGCTCAAAAATCTGTCTTGTTTGTTGTTGTTTCATTTGGATGTTTGAGCTCCACTGTGAAGAATGACATACGTGCAGAGACTTTCTCTGCATGCACCTTAAATCTCAGTTTAAGACGTACAAGAGCGTGATTTAGTGACATTACAACTAGTCAAGAGGCCAGTCGCAGATCAGTGTATAACTTACGTAAGTGTGATGTGGAAACCGTTTGGATCAGTGCGCGACTACGTCAGTTTGGTGTGCTCTGTTACCCAAACTGTCAAAATTGTCTATTTATATGTACTCCTCACACCGACAATTTTTGACATTTCTAAAGCACGAGTTTTATTATTTTTAAATTTTTTATGATAAATCATACTACATAAAATTCAAATCATGATAATGGAGATATCAGAATATTATAAATTCACATTGTGATGATGCCAATATTAGAGTGGAGGAGTTAGTTCTAAAAAAGGAAGTCACTTCAGTAGTGTGGAAATGATTTGGTTACAAAAGATCAGATATACAGTGTTATATGGAAGAAGGGCAAGAAGACTGTAACAGCAAAATCAACACAACAAACTAATTTCACCAGCTCAAACAGAAGCACTCGGTGGAGTGTGATGAGAGCCAACATCCAGCAAGAGAAGTCAACAACTATTGTGAGGTCTAAACCAAAAATATATTTCAGTATTTTTTCATATTGTCAAGAATACTGTTATAGCAAAATACCCAAAAATATTGTGATATTACTTCAGGGCTATATTGTTCACCCCTGACGTTGGGTCTGTCTGTGGAAACATGACATCACCCAAATGCGTTGACAAGCAGGATAAAACAGAGTGGAATGCGACTCCGTCTCACCACAGTGTTCAGGCCGCCTCTCGCTGTAGATTCAGACCAAAGCAATAACTAATAGGAGCATCTATCTCTATGGATACATGACTATACTCAGTCTAAAGAATACAGAATGAAAACATACGGTCAAAGGGCTTGAGCTCTGCTACAATGTGCCTTGACACGTGCATGTTAGTCAGTCCAGTGTGCAACTGCAATTATGACAAAGAGACACAATTTTTAATGTTTTTCAAAATAAATTACGTTATCTTCTTTTTTCGTTTTCCCTGTTGTACTGAACCGTGACCCTAAAAAAAAGGTACATACAGAATGGTGAAGTTTGTGTATCGTTACACCCCCAATTCACTTTTTTAAATGGAAAAGTATTTTTCGTACAAGTACAAATTTTAACTAAGTAATTGAACGTTTTTGGAAAAAGTATTTGCACATATCGCGAAACAAATCTGGAGAGGAAGTTTATAGAATATATATATTTAAACCATATCATTCAGCGTCATGCAGGGATGGAGTGGAGGGTAAACACATCCAAATTCAGCTGCATAAATAGAGCTTATCACCCTTTCAGGCTGACATAAAGGAGTGACATCAGGAGTGAAATTCACAGTGTTCTAGTAGGTAGCATCAAACTGAAGTAAGTCATAGACAGAAGAGTCTTGAGCTGCAATCACATCGTATTTAAACTACAGATAAAAAAGAGCTAATGAAGCCAAACACAGCGAGGCAAACGTCATATGGAAGGAAAACTGACTATTATTCTGAGGGGGGACCAGAAAGTCTTATCCCAACTACTCCAAGCTGCTTTCATTCACGCAAGTCTCCCGCCCCCCTATCACCTTCTGCGAGCCTCGAATCCACGAGCCAGCACTACCTTCCCACCACAGCAGTGGCTGAATGAATGATGAGTAATCGTGTAGGAGAGTGAGGTCATTATCGAGATGTGGAAGTTTGAATCGGCACACCGGAGCCTTCATTTGTGCTGCATTCACGACTCCTTTTGACTTTGAAGTGTGCAGCACACCTGACTCTTAGAGGGGAGACTGGTGTTTCTGCTCATTTCCGCTCCGTCTTTTTGAAGCTAAAGCAGGCTGGTCTATTTTGAGAAGGGCCTCTACAATACTTCCCTAAATGCTGGATGGAAGAAATGTGGGAAGCTGCAGTAAAATGTAATGTTCTCGTGTCTGTGTATAGAGATTTCTTGCCCACAGTGTTGCTCACTGCAGGAGTGTGAGAGAAAAAGCAAGAGGGATAGAAATGTGTAGTCTGTATCTACTGCATATGAGGGAGAAGAGGAGTGTTTCATGAATCCAAAACATTTCATGTTTTTTATGATGATATTTTAATCATATATTTGATTATAACCCCACTACACACTAAATGAGCTTCACATACAAATTTGAATATACATAATCTTGGTAAATGGTAGTTTGAAGTCTGTGCTTTCTCTGACTGGCCATATTAGAGGTTGAGAACGTTCAGAATGAACAAAAGATATAAACACTTTTTTATAACTTTATTTTGCAGATGATGAGTTAGTGTTTCAAAGTTGCGTATCAGCCAGCTATCAAAAGCCTCTGGCTTGTCAGAGCTGACATTTGCTCCTTTTCTAAACTAGCATGCTATATTAAAGCTGCACTAATCAATATTTTTATACAAACAATCAGTCCAATGACTTCCTGTTAAGTGAAAGGCACTGTGGGTAGTGATGAAGCAACAGAGAATTAGAGGTATGTTGGTCAGAGAACACAGTACCTGATAATAAGGTTAAAAAAAAACTGTATGTATGTGACGTGCTAAGTATTTTATGTAGATAATGTTTGAAAAAGTCGCAGTTTGGTTAGGTTTAGATGGCAAAACTGCTTGGTTATGTTTAGGAAAAAGTCATGGTTTGGGTTAAAATAAGTATGTTAATTACAGAAATACGCAAGTTAAGTAATGTGTGCATACTAATAAGCAAAGGATAAATGTAGTATAAAGTGAGCACGAGTGGAGAGACAAAAAAAATACTAGGAGAATTGCTGTTTCTGCCCTTGATTTCAATTTGGACACCACTATTGCATATCCCACAATTTCAGAGGAAAAGGAAAAATCATGGTCGACCGTATATAACTAATCACACTACAAACCTTTGTATACTACAGCAGTTAGGTAGAGTTAACACGTTCTTGTTTTCACTCTTCTGCCAGCAGACAGACAGATGGT
Organism: Lutjanus erythropterus; assembly: GCF_056507025.1. Taxonomy (NCBI): domain Eukaryota; kingdom Metazoa; phylum Chordata; class Actinopteri; order Lutjaniformes; family Lutjanidae; genus Lutjanus; species Lutjanus erythropterus. The sequence goes on along the minus strand of NC_139337.1, from coordinate 9,848,632 downwards.
TCATCCAATCACCTGCCAAGTACCTTTTGAAAGTGCCTGCCCTTATCCAAACAGTTTCCAAGGATGACAAACTTGTAACAAACTTGTTAGCTATTTACTTTTTAACATTCATTGTTTTCCTACATTAGCTACAAGTGAGCTACAACTTGAGGGTTTTGGAGTGCAACTGAAGACACAGGTGGAGTTTAGTTTAATTTGTGTTATTTTAAATGTAATTTGGACCCTACTGAGTCTAAATCAATAGACTTACACCCACACTGAATCAACATCTTCATGTACTTGTCTTTGACTTCACTGGTTGTTACTCATTATTTGTGTACAGCTCAATCTCCAGCGGACCTGCATGACACCAGGCATGGTTGCTAGGAGACCTGTGACGCAACTTCAAAGTTTCCAAGAAAACATCACATTATTCTTATTTCCAACAGAGGTGTGGGTTTTTTTTGTGTGAGAAGACATCGACTTCACTCCGTGTGTGTGTCTCCTCTCTGAAATGTCTGCTCTGAGTCACTCTCTGGTTTCATTTTCTTTGATCTCAAGTGGATAGCTGTTATTTCTCAGGTGATGCCACATATTTAGTCATTTCAAGGTTGTGCTTGTTTGTTAACTACAAGAAAGAGAGTATTGTGATACCCTCCCTGGAGTAACCAGGTGAAAGCAGATAAAAAAGAAAAACTACCCCCATAAAAAAAAAAAAAAAAAAAAAAAAAAAAAAATCTCACCACAGGGAATGTTTAAGTCTTCCACAGAGTAAATAATGGGATCAGAGATGTTATCCGCTGTCTGTGTAGGCAAAGCATTTCGCTTCTGGTGCATGACCCAAAACAGACAAGCCCATGAAATGGAACACCAGCTTAGTATTGCTCTAGTAGACTCTGATGGGTGGAAACAAATGGAGTTTGGCACTGCTACCCAACATAGCTGTGTATGATACAGTGTGTCCTAAATGCTCTCTGACAGTAATACAAGCCTTTGTCTGTTTACATCCATACAGCGATACAGATCAGAGGGAGGAGAGGGCTACGTTCATACGATACTGCCTTGCAAATTTTGTCTGCATCCAAGGTAATAGAGCCTGTGTTTCTGCATTACAATCATAGACTGTATAAGAGTCGTGGATGTAGCCACCGTGAAGTCACCCATTGTTTTTGTCGGCATCTTGGTCTTTTGGAGCCAGAGGTGACCGTATCTGGATTGGAGTGCGGAGGTGGGAAGGTCGCCGTGGTAGTGACATGACAGATCGTTGTAATAGCAACTTGTCAATCACAAGGTAACCCCGCCCTAAAGCATACCCTGCTTTCTCATGTATTTTACTCTGAACTGGATCACAATTTACAAAATAAACATCATGCTGTCATGAAAAAGACTTGAAACTAACGATTGAGACCATAAAGTCATTATGAAATTGTTTACTGAGGTCATAATTCAAGTGTAATTTTCTCATAGACTTTCATACAATCAGACTTGTTTTTGCAACCAGTGGAGTTGCCCCCTGATGGCCATTAAAAGAAGGCAAGCTCGAGGCATTTATGAACTTGCTTCACTGTTCAGACCCAAAAGCTACCATTATCTTAAACAGTCTATGATCACAGATTACCAACTAGTAATCTGAGGTCTAATGTCTATAGACACATGTCTGAATATGAAAACACAATTTGTAAGCAAGCAACAAGATTTTGGTATCTGCAGTGTTCTGGTTTTCATTTGTTGTCTGAATAGTATTAACCAATCGTGTCTGAGTGGACTTTGGTTGCATGCAGGTGAACAGTCCATAGGGAAAGACGCAGAAGTCATTGGCTGAAATGTAATATTTGAAAACATCAGTTATCATCTGACAAAGATTTAGCTTTTCATTAACTTTTTCAAATGTGCAGATATCTGGTTACAGAGATTTGCTCCCAACTTCATTTTCACGCCTCAAGTTGCTAGTCGGACTGTAAACAATGACCGGCACATGAAAGAGGCCCAGATATCTGTTATCTGGATATCTGCTAGCTACACTGGAGGGCCAGAAACTCTGGCTTTTGCCTCAAGAGAATCACTGTCAGATGATAGCCAGTGGTTTCCAAGATTGTTTGAAACCCACTTTTGTCTTCTTTTGTCTGAAATCAAGTACCCAAGAATTTGTGGTTAAACCTGCTGGGACTTAGCTAACGGTCAATTCCACTGCTTCAGTGTGGCCAGAACTGTCAGAATCTGTACCAGGAATAAACCGTGTACATTACAAATGGTGTTTTTAAATAGGAACTGTAAAAGATTTCATGAACCAGCTGCAGGCCGTACCTCTTGTTGTGTTAAATCTGAGGAATAAATGGGAAAGGTTGTGGATAATTACAGTTTTATTAATGAGGACCATCAAGTCAATATCAAGTGTGAGACTTGTGACCAGTGTCCTTGTAATCAACTGCCTCTGCCCCATGTTATTGCCTCTCCCTGTCTATCTTTACCTCCCTCTGTCTGCCTCCACCCTGTGTGCATGCCTCTGTAAGCCTCTCTACCTGGCTGCCTGTCGCCCTGCCTGTCAGAGCAACTATCTACCTATCAATCTGTGAGTGTGTCCGCCTGCGTGTGGTGATAAGGAGCCGTGGGTGTCTGTAGCCCTGACACCAGCTGATTTATGCCGGCCTCTTTCCCTTTAGGGGGCCGATTTGTGAGAAAATCCCCAACGAATCATGCTGACTTTGTGTGCGTGAGTGTGTTTCTGTTTGTCTGGCTGTTTGCATGTGCGTGTGTGCGCCGTGCCGGGATCGTCTGTCAAAACAAAGATGACAGGGAGCTGTAACTCTTTTATTGCCATATTTCAACTCCTGTATATCACTCACACCTGATTTAATATTTGTACTGCAGTCTCAAAAACAACGTAATGGAACGGTTTTCATTTACAGAAACATATCGGAGCCTCTTCTACCCACACATGAGTGAAATCAATATGCAATAAAAGATAAATGAGTAAAAGTCAAGCGTATTGCTAACTCGACTTAAAAGTTGATGACTTCCACCTTAAAGGACCATTTGATTTAGAGTTAAAAATTGATGTGAGAAACAGCCTGAAATCTGTTTCTCAGTATGTGGGAGGGTGTATCTTTAATATTTTATGTTATTCAATCAATTCAGATGATTCTTGGTGAAAAACTGCAGACTAAAAATAACATTAAAAATACATATGAACAGAAATATAATTAAAGTTAAAGCTTGAGAATAGATTTTAACAAAGCAGTATGACCTCCAACTGCTGGTAACTGCCACAAAACCTCTCTGTGTGTTTCCATCAAGCTGGTTATATCTGTCTTTTCAATGTGGAAACACTGGGGGGAAAAAAGTGGAAAAGTAAAAAAAAAAATTAAAAAAATGCTTTAAATATACACCGAAGCTTCCGCTCCACATCACATCTGTGTGCAGCAATGAGGACACCGCAACCTTCCTCAAATCAAAACTGAGCAAACCTAAATGCCATATTTCCATCATGTTTTCTGCATGGTTCTACAATATTTGTTATGAAACCCTCCCTGGGTCAGCTGAATAAAAGAAGAGTCATTTGTAAAGCTACACTCTTCTGTGATAAATCTGTGTCTGGATTTGTAATCTATACCCACAGTTTTGTAAACTGTGTGTACTGAATCTGCTTGCAAATCCATGTGCGTGGATTTGTAACCCAAGAACACAGATCTTTTACTCAGCTGCTCACCCCAGAGGGAGTGCTATAGTTTGAGGTAGGGCTGCACAATTAATCGCAATAAAATCACAATATAGCAAAGTGCACTATGCAAATTGCAGGAACAGAACCAAGTTGCAATTTTAAGAAAAAGGAAAAATGTATTAGAAAACAGCATTATAATGAGGCACTGTAGAGCTGCAAAGATGACCTGGCCAAAAAATCTTGTTCTCCAGATAAAATAAAACATATTTGAATAGTTTTTATCTCAGTGAACATGAAAATTTCAATCAAAACTTTCTAAAGCAAAACTGTCCACTAATCGTATCACATATCACAATCAGTCAAAATAATCGCAATATGACTTTTTACCAGATCATCCAGCCATAGTTTGAGGTGGTCGTGTCTAAATTAGGGGTGTCACGATCCTTTATGTAAATGAAATCATTAATATCACAATGTAAAAATACTTCATTACAAGTAGAAATCCTGCATTTAAAGTCCTACACAAAGTACTAAAGTAAAAGCACTAAGTGAAGTAACTTTACCTTTACTGTAGTACCCTACTTAGTACTTTTTACTTTACTTTTATTTTACTTAAGTACAGGCATGTCCAAACTATGGAAGTTTTTGTTCTAACCAATCAACAGCACGCCTGATTCCATTAATCAGCTGTTTGAAGACTGAAATCAGTTGAATAAATGAGTTGAGTCTGGTAAGAATGAAAACCTGCAGCCACATGGCCTGTTATGGAAAAGTTTAGACATGTCTGCTTTAGTGCCTTATTTTATTAAGGCAAAAGTAAAAGTAATGTCTGCAGATGATGATGAACAGAAGATGTAGGTCACTCTTTAAACAGGAACAGAGTGCAGTGTGAATATGTTATATATTTATTTATTTACGCAAGAGTTATAGATTAGATAGATTAGAACCTAATCTAAACTGTTTATCATGATTAGTTAAATGAATGGAGCTTAAAACTTTTGCCACAGACCCCTACTGGTCCCCAGACCCCTATTTGAAAACCACAGCTCTAGACAGCCATGTAGGAGCTGACCTGAGGTCATATCCCAGGCAATTTATCATGTCCCAACCTGAACAGCTCACCGTTCACATAAATACAAGTAACTTCAAAACTTCACATCAGCAAAGATGACGATGACAGCGTTCTGCTTTGTGAACTGAGTGACTGACCGTTATGGGTCAGGGGAAGTCCTCAGTCCACCTCAGCTGGCCCGATGTGAACTCACTCCTGTATCTGTCTGTCATTTATCACATCTAGCCCCACTCGCCAAAGATACTCTCAGAGATCCAGAGCACTCAGGCTTCCGGATTGACTCGGATCAAGTGAGCTAACAGGGGGAGCGCAGAGGAGACTCTGGCTAAGGGATGGATGCACCCACTGGGTGTCATTCAGAGGCTGTTACTCAGCACTCAATCGTACTATCTCCACTTCATCTCCTGTTTTCTATTTAAAGTTTTGTCCTCATGTTTGTGGCAAGCGACAGCCTGGAATGACACAGACGAGTCAGAATGAAACAACATGTCTCTGCGCTGTTTTGGCTCCAGTACAACTCTGTTGATAGAATGTATATTCAACACACCCAGAGCCTGTTTGCAGAGATAATTAAATTCTCAAAGGATGCGAGGAGACGCAACACGTAAATTAATTTGAGCTGCAGCAACAGACAGGATTTATGCCGCTTTGGCGGGAGCATTCACTTCCAGAACAAATAAATGGGATGTTTTTGAAATTAATTACTGTTCCAGTGCGCCATTAAAGAGTATCAGTTATCAGATGACTTTGAAATACACACTTGGCTCTTTTGATGTGTTAATGATGACAAAGTAAATCATCCTCCCTGCCATGGAGGAGTTTGAGAGACAGAGGAGGAGAGGAATCCAATGAAAAAGAGGAAAGAGCATCAGTGAATAACAGACAAAAGAAAAAAGAATTGTGTAAAGGACTAAATGGCAGAAACTAACAGTGCAAACTCATGCATTTTATGTATATCAGATCCTTTAATATGAAGGTTATGGCCTTCATGGTTCAGACGCTAAAATGTCTGTTCCTGCTCGTATTCCCCGTTCACCGTCCCTGAGAAGATTTCAAGTGGAGGTTCAGGTCATGCCTGAGGCTCGTTCAGTCGACTCTATAAAATATAAACTTCATTCACTTCAAATGAAGCAACGTGCATCAGAATGTAGGCCAGAATTACAGTAGATATGACTGATTGTGTTTCAGTCTCTCCTCTGTTGTAATGTAGGGCTGGATTTAATAGTCCGGCTGTTAATCCGTGTCAAGGAAGGCAGAAAAGGCCCATTTGACATGGGCTAACTTCCCTCTGTAATTAGAAAACCTCATTAAGTTCATTAAGTCATTCCTTGTGTTGGGGGATTTGTTTTACATGCGCCGCCAACAGACTCAGGCCACCGCTAGCAGAATGTGGGCTAACTGAGGCTGGACCCAGTGAATGAAATACAGTGTGGGAAACAGTCAGGATGACCAAAAAAAGCATTAAAAAAAAAAGTTCATATATGAAAGTGCTGACAACAAGCTCTATGTCTCATCTTCAGTAATCAGGTCATGACCTTTGGAAAGAAACTGGCTGTCAATTTTTCAAAACCAATTTTTTTTCTTACTTAGAGCACCACAAGCCAAGTGCCATTTAGTGCCATTATATTGGAGAATGAAGGCAGGCATCTCTATGGCCAATATCTCTAAAACTCTGTAAATCAGAGCAATAATTTCTACAAGGATGAATAGTACTACAGGCCAGAGGAAAAATACATATTTTTGATTTTGGGATGAACTGTCCCTTTAAGTGTGTTTTTTTGGTACAATGTAAGTTATTAATATATGTAAGTATATTGACAGGTATGATTTCAGTAAATAATTTCCAGCGTGAAGCATGCTGTCTTCACAGTGAAGTACAGAGGACTGACAGAGAGCTGAAGAATATTATCATGTCACAATGAGGTTGACCTTTGACCTTTTGGATATTAAATGTCATCGCTTCATCATTTTATCTTAAGACATTTATGTGACATTTTGTTATAATTAGCGTATGAATTATTGCGTTATAGCCGATAACATGTTTGTGAGGTCACAAAGATCTTGACTTTTGATCTCCAAAATCTAATGAGCTCATCATTGAGTCCAAGTGAACATTTGTACCAACTTGAAAGAAATTCAATCAAGGCGTTGTTGAGATATCACGTTCACAAAGATGTGACAAGACTGGGACGGAAGCTGTCAGCAGTGCTGAGGCATAAAAAGCAAAACTCTCATGGTTGTCCTACAGCTTTTATTATCATGACCATTTCTTGTCTTTACGAGGGGCCTTGGCTACAGCTATCAGTCTAACAACTCCAAATGGGGATCATCATAGCGGCATCATTTTGATGGGGAGGGATATCAATGTGACACCTTCCTGAAAGGCCCTTTGTTTTTCTATTTATCAGAGGCCTTGAGCACACAGAGGGGGGGAATACCTTGTGCGGCCTCGGAAAGCGACACAGTAACAGATGACTAGACGCCACCGCCAGAGGCCCTCTGTGTTTTTTTTTTTTTTTGCAGTTTTTTTTTTTTTTTTTTGCAGTTTTGGCTCCGGGACCCAATGATTCCAATTTGGGTGTCAGTGAGAGCAGCGATTCATCATTGGCTGGATTACTTAGTGGGCCGAGAGCAGAGGGCTATTCATCTCTGTAGCTGACACAACCCCGGCCAGAGAGACGCCATGCTGCCAGCGCTGCCACTGCTGCTGATGCAGCTGCTGCAGAACTGAGTGCTAGAAACACACTCACGTGCACGCAGATGCTCTCCTTCACAGATTTATGTGTAAATTTGAGTTGTTACCTGGGTACAGAGACCTTACCATCACTGTATAGAAAATGAGCTGATCTCTTACACTTTTTTTAGTGGTTTAAAGAGCACCACTTTAAATATTTTTAACTAGGTGCAATAATACCACAATAGAAAGTCCACAATACAATATTTATCATGATATTAAAAAACAAAAATAAATAATTAAATAATAAATCAGATGAGTATACCATTTTTGTTTGTTCAAAATTAATTTTTTCTTCTAACTTAAAGTGCTGAAGTTCTTTCTTTCTTTCTTTCCATCTTTCCTTCCTTCTTTAAACCATAACATAAACGTGTGCAAAAAATTGGCATAAACTGCTGAATTTTTGAATTAAATATGTACTGCAAAACAAAAAGAAGGAAGCTAGCACAACACATTGATACAAAAACAGAAGCATTAAAAACAACATTTTTTTTTGTTTTTTACAGTGCAAACAGATGAGCTATAATGTATTAAGCAGTGAGCCATAAAGGTTTTGGTTGACAAATTTTGTTAACTTAGAACAGAGCCATGCTTCCCCCTATTTGCAGTCTTTATGCTAAGCTAAGCTAAGCTTCATTTTAATGACAAAATATAAACAGCAAATAAGTGCATTTCCCCAAATGTATCCCCTTAAAAAGAGGGGGTAAAAATGAGGATGCAAGTACATGCATGTGTGCACAAATAAATTCAGCTTGTGTGAAAAACAGCCATAAATACAATACTAAAAATACAGCTCTGCATGGAACTATACAGGGAACCCCCACTCTCACAAACACACACTCATAAACACACACCTCCACCCCCTGCCAGGCCTAAACACCGCTGTGTGCTGATAAGACAGAGAAACCACTTGCTTCCCTGCAGGTGAAAAACAAGGTGGACATCCACATACTGCGCCTCACACAGTGTACAACATTTACAATACACCTCTGTGGCATCAACATAAATCTGCAGTATGTGCTCGTCGAGGATACACATGATTTAAAGCCCTGGAATGGGTGTCAGAGCCTCTATTCAGTTTAGGGGCAACAATAGAGTGAAACGCATAAGCACAGGGGAATAAAAGGGTTAGTTGAAAATGGTAAATGGGGCACCTCGAGGTAAAGTGGAACATTTTTCTGTCTTGTAGTGGCACACTTTTACTTTGGTCTGGAGTTAGATTTTTTTTTTTTTTAAAAGAGGAAAAAAAAAAGGCAAAGGGCACATTTTTTGAGCCATGCCAAACGAGGGCAAGTGTGCACCTTCATACACAGAATCTTTGCTGTCTTGTTTTGTTTCTTTCATTTCATCTTTGACCCTAACCACAGAGGGCCATCAGTGCTAAAGTGCATCCCCTGACTTCATTTAACTCCACTTTTACCACAGGCCACCACCACACATCGGACAACATGGCTGTCTACATGTTGTAACTGTCAGAGTCATGTTTCACTGACATGTCCAGGTCATATTTTTGGGTCATAAATTTGTGATTATTTAAGTTCAAGTATTATTTATAGTATTTAAGTCAATTATGTTGCCTCAATCTAACCAAATATGTTGCTTAAACCTAACTAAATATTATACCTGAACCAAACTAAGTATGTTGCCTAAATCTAACCAAGTATGTTGTCTCAACTTAACCAAGCAGTTTTGTTACCTAAACCTGACCAAGTAGACTTCTTCCATAAACTCAACCAAGCACTTTCAATGCCCAAACCTACCAAAAGATTTTTGTTGCCTAAACTTAACCAAGTAATGAAAGCAAGCAGTTGCACAACCAGCAGAAATGTTGGCGAGAGTCTGGGTCTTTTGATGCAGATCATTCACATGTTATTTTGGAAATGTCAGAAAAAGAAATGGCATGTGAGGAGCAACAGGAGTTGAGGTTCCTAAAAGTTGTTTGGTGCTTTATTTCTCTAAATTCTCTGAAGAAAATGTCCTTGCCAGTGATAGATGTTTGATCAAAATTCTGCTAGTAGCAAGCAAGAAAGCTATCACTGGGATCTGGGGTTAGGTACCACCACCAACGCAAAACCACTGGCTAACAACTGCAGAGGAAATATTTTTAATGGAAAAACTGACACACAAACGGAGACTGCAAGAAGCCCAACTGGACAGAAAATAGGAAAAATGGACTGTATACTGGAACATTAGATACATTAATCTTCAAGGTTATAAAAATATGAACTTCACAAGCAGTTTCTGTTAGCTTTTGTTGGTGGTTTGCCATTTTGTTGTTGCAACTGGCATGCAAATGTTGTAAACATAATATCAATAAAGATTTAAATTAACAAAAAAACCTAACCAAGTAAACTTGATACCTAAACCTAACAAAATTCTGACTTATAAGTGAAAATAATAACCAATAAAAAAACGCAATAATAAGTTGACAAAAACTACAAATGTAGTTAACACCAACTCCTGATTTCACACTAGAATAAAATCCTGCTCTCCCAGGACAGGATTTGACTCCTGTGCTTAACCCAGTGAACACCTATTCTCACCCAGGTGCAAATAGACACTTGGTAAAAAAGAAATTTTCAATAGAAGTGTGTATGCTGCATGGCTATTATTTCACTGAGCCAGTGTAGTTACACATACCATCCGCAGCCTGCACAGCCTGAGCTAATTCACACACATGTTGCCACCGCTGAGCCTTCACTGTGAACTGTGCACTCCATAAGCTGTATGACAACTCAGGGAAATGGACTTCAGAGTCGTGCCCAGCCATCTGAAATGCCACAACTAAATTATCAGCTATCAGTGAGGAGGGAGAAACAGAGAGAGAGACACAGATGGAGAAAAGAGAGATTCCATCTAGAGTCCGCTTATTCTTGTGAGTCGCATCAAAAGGAAAAGTAATTAAGTCGTCTGAGGATGTTATTGGAAACGAGAATTCTATCAGTGAGGCTGTGGGCTTGTGATGCCTGCAGCTTATCCAGCCTGTGTGTGTGTGTGTGTGTGTGTGTGTATTTCTGTGACTGACACGCTGCCGTGCAGTAGAAGATGAGACCTCTGTTGTGCGTTTGTAACAGGCGCAGCCAGCCGCTCCTCATTAACCTTTTGGGAGATAAGCCTGTTTTAAGTCCATGTTTGAACAGCCTGTGTGAAGTATCTCCCACTGATATGTGGCTAGCCAACCACCCAAACCGTCCTTCCCTCCCCTTTCACATTCAATATTCCTCTTCCCTCACCTCCACCAGATTACCAGAATTAAATTTCAATTTTAATCACAGCCCTGAAAATCTCCATAAATCTAGCACCTGAGCCACCCTTAATTACGGAACAAGCATTCTGGGGCGTGCGCTGCCGTGGCCCGCTAACAAGGTTAAAAGGTGCAAAGTGTGTGTAATGGGAGGCAGAGGAACTCACTGAGCAATTGTTAACACCATGTTAGCTACTCTCACTTCTTTGTCTCATGCCATGTTCCCTTCCTATTTTCCCAGCTAGCAGAATACACAGAGCACCTTGTTAGAGGCGCTAGGCTAGAAGTAATGTAATTTAGCTAAGTGGTGAATGTGGAGGTGCCAGATGCGTGTTTTTCAGTGGATGGTGTCGGCAGCGGTGATGGAGCAGGCACACAGAGGCAAAGCTGTTACATTATCTGCTGCTCGCTGGACTGCTGTAGACACAATCTGATAATTGGCAAAGAGGTGGAGTCTGTTTTCTGGAGGGAGCTAGTGTTTTCTTTGCTTTTTGTCAACATCCAAAACTGCATAAAAGTAACATGGGAAATATATTGACAGCAATGTAAATATTAAATGCTATTCGTTATGATTTTTCATCCTATACAGTACCATATACAGGAGTCTGATTCTGCTGAATGGTTATATACAATTTAAAGACTCCATCTGATCCTTACACAGTGAGGCTTTACAATGGGTGGATACCCAGTCCCTGGAAAATACCACCTTAAAGCTATATTCCTAAAGATTTTCAAGAAATCAACCTCCATTTTTGATGCCATGTATGGTTGCTTCGTTTCATAAATAGCCAATCAATATGTTTACATCTAGTTATTTCCTCTCTATATTGCTGTTTTCATTGATAGTGGCGGGGCCCGCCATTCTCGCACTAGTTTAAAGTATCAATTTGTATGTGAAACACTTAGTCTTTAGTTTTTAGTCTTTTAGTCTTTATATCCACATTACTGATGATGATTTATTAAACATCCACTTGTGTTAATATTTTGTGAAAGTACCAACAGTCATTTCTACAATATTGTTGCAATATCGATATATATCAATATCAAAGTATTTAGTCAAAAATAGTGATATTTCATTTTGTCCATATCGCCAAATCTTAATTTATAGTCAGCACTTGTTTTATAAATATTCATAAATACATTTACATTTAGCAACAACCTCTTTATATTGTGGTTTTAATTGTTAGTTGCGGGGTCTGCTATTCCCAGACTTTTAAAATAACCAACCTTAGCATAAGGGATTCACAGAGAACTTTTAAAATTTGACCTGTCTCAGTTGTTTGAACAAATCAAAGGGATGTTAGCAGTGTTTAAATTACACTGTGGCTTTTGGGGAAGCCCTGTTTCTCATGGGTGGAGTACACGTGCATACAGGTAAGCACCCACCTACATGCAAAAATATCACACACATTTTAATTCAAACACAGATTATTTTGCCTTGGACAGTCTACAAACAAACAAACACTGAGAATCACTTTACACCGAGAAACTATACAAAAAATCCAATGCATGGTTGAGAGAAGTGGCTGTTAGCCATGAGAAGTTCACTTCAAAGATAACATACAGTGTGTAACGTGTGTTAAGTGCACCCCAGCTCAATGTGTTTATTAGACACAAATGATCAGAAACTATTATGTGCGAATAAACAGACAAGTCAACTATGAGCCTATTATTTATTTCAGGAATCTAATTATACAGCAAAATAAAAACACTGAAAATTTCTCAAATGAGGCATTCAGGGGATCCGAGATCCCTGTAGTTGCCTCATATTTTTGGACCCTCGTGTTTCAGACTGTTAAAAACATCTACTACTGTCTTAAAGATGATTAATTATTTCTTACAACTCGTTAACAGACACATACTCATTCTGCAAATGTGCTACATTGATTTTAACTCCAATTAATGTAAATCGGGCAAATAATAACACAAGTTGTGTGGCAGAAAAATCTGGAAGGACACTGCTTCTGGAGCGTTGTCAGAGAAGCGAGTATTTCAACTCAGCATGTTTCCTTAATCCCTGATAAAAAAAAAATGGTCATTTTATGTTGTATTACAGTAAATATATTACAGATCGCTCCTTTAAATGTTAGTTTCAATGTTAGACATGGATTTAGTGTGATTTTAAAAAAAGTACAGTGTTTAAGCTAAGACATGACCTCCAGATTTACAGTTTCAGGCTCCATTTGTCTCCTGACTTTGGATACACAAGGTGATGGGATGTGTTTCAGCCTATCGGGGGAATAATCACTGACTGCGCGCTGTCACAAAGAGTCTGAAAAACCAGTGAATCCCACATACGCTTGAGTCTTTGTTTCACAATGTGTAAGCCGCAGGCTGTGAATTAAAGCGAGACAATGTAATGCAGTCCATAATACAATTATGCGTGAGAGGACTGCATGTAGGAATTGTGAAAAGGGGTTTTGTGACAGGATTTCAGAGTGCGAAAAAGCGACTTTAATTAAGCAGTGGTGCATAATAGGAGTCTTTGAGCTTTCCACTGTGTGAAATTGTATGCCAATTAGATAATCATCTGTGAAAACATTGGACATGAAAGACAATTCCATGATAACAGTATGATTATACACAAATGCAGCATCACAGTAATTATGCATGTCATTCATTTTGTGCAAAGTCTGTGTGATTATTATATTATCGCTGCACAAAAACACTCCCATCGCCCATGCAGTATGTCCCAACACAGACAGAAAAACGTCTAAAAATGTCCATTAAATTTGCTTTCTGTTTACTGTATTGTTAATATGCTTTTCCCTGTCTGACAAATAAATAAAGAAATAAATGGAAACTGCTAGAAAGAGACTAATTTACACAAGTTTCATCCTGACAGCTGGCCAGCTAATACTGCATAGCCGCCTTGTTTTGTTTACACATTGGCTTGATTTTGATCACTGGTCTGCTCAGCTTTCCAGATGTCTTGCCCACATGTGTGTCTGCCATTTCTGAATGCTGAAACCACGGTGATGAATCTAAGTGGCTGTCTGTCTGGAAAGCTGGAAAGTACATCTGAACGTGTGATTTTTCTTTTTTTAGGACATGTTTCATTTTCTTTAACACACACACAGACACACACAGAATAATCAATATGACTCCAGCAGCAGTGAGCATTGAGTGTGCACGTGCAGCCGTGTGTGTGTGTGTGTGTGTGTGTGTGTGTGTGTGTGTCAGATAGCAATGGGGGAAGCAGCTGTTCTCCCTCCCGTCCCCTGCCACTGATTTAACATATGGCTAACCTTTTGGAGATAGCACCGCTGTTTACTTTCCTGCTCTGCACTGATAACATCCCAAATCATTACCCGAAACCTGTGTCACACTAAGCTTTTAGAACCCAGCCACAATAAATTGGTACCACGCGCGTGTTTAAGGGAGAAAACAAAAAGATGGCGATCGTTTTCACACATCTGGTTGAAAGCTCGGAGAGAAACGCAGGTTTGCTTTGTTTTGATCATCAGGGAAAATTAAGCCTGCGCATGTGCCTGTGTGCCACATTGTTAAACAACAATTTTAATACTAAAGCCTGTAAAAATCTTGCAATCATTCAGTGTTACTTCAGTGTTTCAATACCAATTTTTCACCATTGGAAAATATGGGCACTGTCACTTTTAGTTCAGTTCATCTATGCTGGTGTGACAGCTGTCAATCACACTCTAATGTGGTTCATTTGTGACAACAAATATTTTGTAATAGAAATGTCATTTAAGCATTAATACAAAACATTAAACTACAGATAAATTCATCTGCTGATTGTAGCTGTGAAGAGAGGGGTCTGTATTAGAGCCCGACAGATAAATTGGTCAACCAGTAAAACTGTCCGACACTGGCCTATCAGTATCTGCATATATGTAATATGATATGGCCCTATAAACAAACTTTAAAAAAAAAAAAAAAAAAAACATTTAAAACATATGTTTTGCTCTATATAGTCTATATACTTTATATTATATTCTGGATAACAAATATTGGCCAATATATAGATATCAGATTATTTTTTTTACTCCCAATATCGGTATTGGCCCTAGAAATCCAGTATTAGTCAGGGCCCTAATCTATATATGAACGCAATATCGTAACTATTTTGCTCCCATTTCTCCCTGTTCGTTATCATACACGCTGTTCACAACAATCAGTCAAAGAAAATTTGATTTTCCTTTCCAATGAATGCGTTACCCACCAGTCCATACGATTTCATGGTTACAGATCTTGAAATCTTTGTAATATGCACTGCTGTACAAGCCACTGAAATTTAGTAATTAGTTACTATTATCAGTTACTTCTCTCAAAAGCAATACTGCTTATAAAAGTAATTAATTACTAGGTAAAGTGACTTCTACGTTACTTTTAAGCATCTGCTTCAATTGTCTTATTACTGCACACATAGCTATATTATTTTAGTATAGTTATTTTACGGTCAAGTGCCAAATTTTTATCTATCATTGTACCCATTATCACTGAGTTATTAATACCCCTGACCACCAGAGGGCAACAATGACTCCCTGTAAGCTACATATTCATTGCTTGTGGGAATGTAGGATTTGGTAGAAAAAGGCCACAGACAATGTTGGATCTACATCTTAACTAAGCGTTGCCCCATTACATGTCTGGTTACCAACAAAAGTAGAGGAATTACAGTAATGTGTGACTTTAAGGCCCAACACTGCTAATATTTGAGTGTGAACATAAATGAAACTAAAAGGAAACAATGTACATTAGAATTTTTTTATCACCTGAAATATAGGTGTCAAAGTACTTTTTCTCTCTTGAGTCTGTTCAGGTCAAGCTGCAGGTTATAAAAACTGCTGCAAATATGATCTGTGTAAAGTTTTCTTTAGCACAAATACATGGTTTGCTTTACTCTATGTAACCTTGCAAGTGATCTAGTGGTTGTTTGTGGTGGAGTTACACGGTTACACACGTCGCTGATACTGAGGGATTCTTGCCTCTCTGCTTCCTAACAACATTAAATGAATGGTCCACTTAGAATTAATGACTTCCTCACTCTGGACAAATTTGATTGTGTTAAGCTAACGACCAATCCTCAGTGAGAACCGGGCCAACATTTAGGTAGAGCTACGATTGGTTCCGCCGCTGTTTGAGACCTTTATTGATGGTGCCACACACGCACACACACATACACACACACACCTACACACACACACACACACACACACACAGAAGCACTCTTGAATGGGTGAGCACACACATACACACACCTTGAAATCAACACCTTCCCTCTGTTTCACAGTCAAGCAGGGGCAGCAAATCGCACGGCTCCCCAGACAATATTATCTCATATGCACAGACAAATTACCTCTTTGTTTTAAGGACATGAGTATTTCTCAAAAAGGAAAAAAAAAACACTCACACATTATGAAAATCCCTCCATAAATAGGAAAAAGAAAGCACTCAAAGGGAAGCTAAAGTGGCACTTATGGATACTGTTAGCGTTTTGCTTGGGCAAAAGAAATTCTCCTATTAAATGGGTCTCACTCTCTCTCTTTCTCTCTCGCCTGGCTCGCTGCAGAACAGATCAAATGAAGGTTACGCTGTCCTCTCTCATGGCCTACATCCTGATGCCAGAGCTAATTGCATAATTTGTTTCAGAATTAACAGCTAATAGCAGTCTCTTCTAGGCTCATGCCAGCCCCCTCCCTCCATATACTCACTTTCTATTTTTTTTTTTTTCCCCCATCAACCTCTCATTCCATTACGGCTGTATTTGCAAAAGCTTTGGACAATATAGCCCAAAAAATCATGCTGGAGTAAATTACATTCATACCCAAGAAGGCAGTCTGGTGATGAATTACAGGCTAATTCCCCACTTGGCCCTTGCTTATTGAATCTAATAGCATTGTTAAAATCTACAATGGATATTTCTCACCGCATTGACTGTTTGTCAAAGCAACTGAAAGAAGACAAAAAAGCACTATAATGAAACTAGAATTACCACCTTGCAGTTGTATGCCTCAGCCAACCAGTCAAGTTGCAGTTTACAACCAATTTTGTCAAGACTGATATAATAAATGCAGTGCATTATATGAGTCTGGACATGGATGTAAACTGTAACTTGACTGGTTGGAGGCATACAACTGGCAACTAGGGGCCGCAAGTCATCAACAACTCGAGACAATGAGTGTGGGGTCATGGGAATGTTGGTGGAACTTTGCAAATTTTGGCAGTTGTATTGGCATTGCAGTAGGTGCTTCACCATCTGCTGCCTGGGGGGGGTTGCACTCTACTGAGTGCATGCTTTAAATTCTTGTGTTATGGCCAAAACTTATTCTGTGAGGTCACAGGGCTATGGCCGGTTGACCATCAAACTGTAATAAATGCATTATTAAGTCCAAGTGGATGTTTGTGCCAGATGTAATGAAATTCGCCCCAGGGGTTCCTGGGATATCACGTTCGAGAGAATGGGATGATCATGAAGTCAAAGTGATCTTTGACCTCCAAAGTCAAATCACTTCATCCTTGTGGACACGTGGACATTTAGGCCAAATGTGAAGACACTTTGTTCTTGAGATATCACGTTCACAAGAAAGGGACAGACGACCCGAAAACATAATGCCTCCGGCCACGGCTGTCGCTGGTGTGGATGCATAAAAACTGCTCACTTTGAAAGATTCATCAGCTGCACTCTCTCCTCTCTGCGAGAAATGTTGATATTGTGCTCATTATGATCAGCTGACTGTTTCCGCAGTAGGATCCGTATTGAAACAAGCCTGCCTCCATGCATGTGCGGGCAGGCGGGCCTGCTAACAGATGACGGAGGATGCGAGAAGCTGAGAAAGACAGATGAGCTGCTCCAAAGGTGGCCACTATAAGTCAATGCCCCCTCGCACCAGGCAATAACCTTCTCTCTTCTCTGTGTAATAACCAGCCTGAATTTCAAAACTAAACCAAACAAACAGGAAGGGGAGCGAGGGAGGAAGAGGAGGAGGCAGGAGAGAAAGAGAGAGAGAGACACCGGTACTGCAAAACAAAGAGACTCTGGATTCAATCAATACTGTGATCCAGCTGTCAATCACTGGCTATATTAACCTGCGGTTGGAGGGTGTGAATGTTTTATCTGTTTATCTGTCCCAGATGCATCAGCAGCCACCGCAAATATGTCTTTTACATCATGTAAATGAGCTGCTCCCAGGAAGTGAAGCAAAATCTGTTATTTGGCTGCGGCCAAGTTCTGATCACAGCGAGAACAACAAATATTTCACCAAGAAGTTGTTTCAATCAATAAATCTGTGAGCGGTGTTATTTTTCTGTGGTAGACACCCTCACCCTGGCCTCACAGTGTGTGCCTTTTATACAAAAACAACAACACATTCACGTCACTAGAAAGCTACAATACAACCTCTTCACATTTCTCAAATTAAAGGTCACTTTCACCTAAAACTGACGATGCCATGGCAGGTAGTGAATGAGTTTACTCGCCTGCATCTGACTTCAAAAAAACAAGAAACTAAAGAAACCCCACAACATATTTGATTGCTAAGTCAGAAGGGTCGCCATGGTGAAAATGTTAATATTTTCTCCTAATCACATGACTTGACCCGGGTAGCCAATGATCTGTATCTGGCTCTCGCTCGTTCCTGATGTACTACAGCTTGCAAACAGAGCCCCAGGCACAAAAATCTTAATTAAGGTCCTTCCCAATGTGCAACCTTCAGACGACAACACTGAAACAAAGGGGGAGAGGGAAAAAAAAAGAGAAAGAAACCCTTTTTATTTCTGTATATACCATTTAGGAAATAACAGCCACTCGTTGAAAACTCTTCAAACCTTTGCCTGCATTTGGAATTTGATTGTAACCTCAGGTTGCCTTTTCTATTATGGTGGGAAATAATGTTACAATGCACAGCACCGGTTTTTAAATTGAAATTTGACAGCTCTACCACGCTGCAATGTGGGGGAAAAAAAAGCAGACTCAATATTGCATATTCACAGCTCATGCCCTTTTTACTCTCTCAGCTTTTTATGTGAAAAAAAAAGACTACTGCTGGCAATTTCCTTCAGTTGAAAAACAGTCTTAATCATGTATTTCTGCACCAGATTTTTCTTGTCGTTAACATGATAACAGCCGATACATAGAGTATCAATTTTATAAAAGCAGCCAGTCAACAGGGTTCTGTGTTTCTGTTATATAAACATGTACATTGAGCTGGGATCATCTGAGAGGGTGACTCACTGTTACATTAGTAGAGATCTGTACACCTGGTGAGTGATGCAAAATAATATGGAAATAATACACAATTTGATATTAGACTTGTTAGACAGCATTTTTGCTCTGAAATATAAAAGACCCTGGAGTTTAAAAATGACTACTGCAGTCCCGATAGCCAGTTGGAACCATAGACTGTATTTAAACGTTTTTTTTTTCCTATGTAATATACAATCTATGTTTGAAGTGACTTGTTTTCCCTCTCCTACCCAGACTCAGGCAGGTTGCTTACAAGCTGCTGGAGGTGGAGAACATATTGCTCTATTTAACTGTTGTTAACTTCTACTCCATCTAAAAGATTATGCATGGTTTCTTACAATGCATAGACACACCAATTTAGTACAGAAAACATATTTTATATTTCTCCTTTACATTAGAAATGATCATTCTTTAATTTCAGTTAATATGGGCGAGAAACAGGTTGAGAAAATATTCCCCTTTCATCAGGACTTCACTGACAAATATTTAACTTTTTTCTTGTTTTTTACATGAAGTCAACTTCAGGTTCACTTATGGTAAAAATAATTAACTGCAACTACAGAAAATTAAGCTGAAGATTTAATCTAAATTCATCCACTTAAAAGCTCTCAGGCTCCCCTTTGAATCTTCAGTTATTCTTATGAGAGCTAATGTTAGCTAACATTATACTTGCATCAACTGGCAGAGCAAACTGCTGCTTTTTAAGGGCTTTTACTACTTATAAATATAACTGACTGATTCTGACCATTCTTTGTTATCTGATAGCATTAGCTGTTGCTCAGTTCTTGACTGCAATCCAGCGACATTGGTCAGGGCTAGAAAATAATTTACGATGGCAGTTAACTTTGAGGGTTTACTGACTGACACACCTGTCTTTCTGTTTTTAAATATGATTCAAAAATTCAAATTCAAAACAATACCCTGTGGCATTTCACTCCTAAAACTCAACTACTGAGTTACTGTTATGTTAGCTAATGTTATACTTGCACAGACTGACAGAGCAAATACTGCACTTTACATGCTTTCATGCTAGGTGAATAAAACATTAATTTTAAGTACTATTTAAGAGTACTTAGTAAGTAAGTGACTGTTTCACACTACTGTTTTTTCTCTGCTAGCATTAGCCATTGGTTTGTTCTTGACTGCTATCTAGCTAGACTGTACACTGCTAAAAATTGATGTGTGCAGGCAGCTAAAGCTAACTTTAACTGTTTATTGACTGACATGTCTATCTCTCTGTTGGTCTTTGTTAACAGTAAAAATAGTCTTCTCTAACTTTTCAAATACAACTGAAAAATTCTAATTCAAAAGGATGCACAATGGCATTTCACTCTCTAAAAACCATCTTTGGCAGAGCTTTGGTTAATCCACAACATTCAAGCCAACAGCTTTGATATAAAAACGAGAAGCTAGTTAACGGCAATGATCCATTGCCACTGATTTTATGAGGACAATAGACCTTTTAGGCGGCAGCCATATTGATATAAGTAGTGTAGTACAGTACAGTACTCCTTCATATGGCTGCAATGAAAAACGTCTATGGTGCGCAGTTTGTAGTGATGGGACATTTTATATATGTATGTTTTAAAAGGGTCATCATCACAAATGCATGTATTTATATACACATGAACTGTATATATGTATATATCCAGTAACAGTGAGGAGGCTGTCAAACTTGCACTATAGTTACACTGGTCTACAGTATGTTACTCAGGTATATCATCCAATTGTAACTCGTCAATAGTGGGTCTAAAGTGTGCTGGCCACGGTCTGTTATTGGATGTGTGTCTCTGTGCATGTGTGTGTGTGCGAATGAGCGTGTGTCATAATTCTTTCACTTTCAGCAGTGCCCCCTGTAAGCCCCCCCACAGCCGGAGCAATATCAGCAGCACCAGAGACAGCATGTGACCCAGCTTTACTCATCTCAGCTAAACCCACCTCTGACACACACATATACACACACAACCACATGCACACACGCCGGCGCACGAACATATACTTTGAAAAAAGCACACAAGCTGAAAGGAGAGAGCTAATAATTGTCTTACCTGCTTCACCGAGTCAGCAACAGCAAATGAAGCCAGACAGGAAAGAAACAAAAGAAGTTGATGTGAGAGGCAGCATGGAAAAACTGATGCTTTACGAGACAGTATTGTGATAGATTATAAAACAGGTTATATGAGAAGAATAGATAAACACGTTTAAGTATAACCATCAGGAAATTACATCCAATACACTTCATGTAGCCTTTTTAAACACTGTTTTATTCACGTATAATTAATCACCGCTCAATTAACATGGTTTAATTAGTGTAAACAAGTAAAACCACGGTTGAGATGAATATAGCCTTTATCTTACGCCAGTGGTATTGTTAGCACTGCTGTGTCCAAATTAAGAGCACATTAACAACAATCCCTGCTGAATGAGATCTTTAATGCTGGTCAAAGATTTTCTGCTTCAGCTTCACTTAGGAGAATAAATATGCTTATTTTTCATTTTTCTAATGTCTTGGCTCATGATATAAAGTATTGCCCAATAGAAGTTGTTTATCCTTTCAGCATTACACTTACTTGTTAAAGCAACTGACCCTTCCTAAGTCCCACCCCTTTCTACTCTCTGCACTGTTGAGCAAACGTGGTACCTTTGTCAACTTTCTCCTTTTCCTGTAAAAGCAACATATAGAGTTACATCTTAAGTTAGCTAATGTAAGCTAGTTAGCTAGCATTTTGCTAAAATAAGATGTAATTATATGTTGCTTTTACAGGTCCCTCAGCAATGTCTTTTAACCAACTTCAACATTTGGTTCAACATTACATAAAAAAGCCTAGTACACATCATGTCTAAGTACAAAAGGTCATGACCCGCCCTACTCTGACTGGCTAGCACTTGTCAGTTTGGCCCAGATACCAAGCTTACTGGCAAGTCCTTGGAGTGCAGACCAAAAAGGGGCGGAGCTTGTAAAGAGTCATTGTTTGGAATTTTGCTTTCTTTCCAAGATGCGTCTGTTAAGTAGGCTATAAAGCTAGAGCTAGGCGGCAATTAGCTTAGCTTAGCATAGCATAAAGACTGGAAGCATGGGGGAAACAGCTAACCTTCCAAGAAATCTGCATGGCTGCACCTTTAAAAGTCAGTGAATAACACACTGCCACTTACTTACAAGTTGTCTTTTGCAGTGAGTTGCTGTAATCGTTTCTTGGCCAGGAACAGCGACTTTGCAGCTGATTAGCTTGGACTAACATAAAGACTGGAAAGAAGAGAAAATTCTTAATACTGACTTTCAGACTCCCCTAGTTGCCAGAAAAGAGTAAGCTAGCTGCTTCCTCGTTTCAAGTCTTTATGCTAAGCTAACTGGTTGCTAGCTTCAGGTTCATGTTCACTATACAGACATGAAAGTGCTATTGTTCTTCACATCCAACTCTTGGCAACAAAGCAAATAAGTGCATTTCCCCATTCCACTACTCATTTTAATAAAATTTTACTAATGTCTCAAAACGAATATGATAATGATAATTTGAATGATTTTATTGTATATTTACTTGGCTCATAACATTTAACCCCATAGATGTTTGTACATACAGTAAATTGAGTAGTAATGATAATAATCTTAATGTGAGCACATTATGTACTTATAATGACGTTCATGATCTTTTATGACCACCACTTCATTAAGAGTAAAGATATCAATATGGCCTGATCACACGACTGCAGACACAATCCCTGTGAGGACACAGCCTCCACCCCTCCCCCCGTTACAGTTACGGTAAACAACACGTGGTTGCAAAACCTGCCACATTCTAAAACAAATATTCATACTCTGAAAAGCAAGCATCAGGATCGAGGTAAAGGGAGGGAAGACGTTAGGAAAATGCAGTCATGCTGATTGGCTTTTTAGAGCGAGCAAAAACCGAGAGATTTCAATCAAGATTTCTGACAGTCTATTAGGATTGGCATAGGTTATCATTACCTTGTGTGTCGGCATCCTAATGCATGTTTTCCTTATCGACGTTTAGCACATTGATAACGCCAGAGAACAGCAAAATGTCATTCTCTGGCTAAAGGCAGGGCTATATGTCTCTGGCAAACAATGCAGCTGTCTTTGAAATAATCAGGTTTATCTTGTGGGGACATATTTTGAGCGTCAACTTAGGTGAAGATTGAGGTAATTTCCCCGATTTGCCTCTTGTGTACATTACTGTACCTGCCAAATGTCCAGAGGTTAGAGTAAATGCTAAATGCCAGCCATTTTCAACAATATTTTTGCAAAGCATTGATGTCAAGCACAGCTTTTGGTGTGATTAAATTCAATTAAATGTCTTGTTCTTTTTACACTGTTCAATATCCTCTTATGTCATGAACCACACCCTAAACCATGAATCACTACTCATATGCATTGATTTATGGGTCTGTCTGGGCAGCTTACTGAGATACAACACTACTGCAAACCCTCAGTCTTTTGTTGACCTATTTCAAGACTGCATGCTTGCTTTCTTTTCACACTTCGATGTCCTCAACTGACACTGGGATAATTATTTAAAATGTAAAAAATCTTATTCTGCTAACCAAGTTCTACTAAGTCTCTTATTCTGGACAAATTCAACTTGCCTCTGTGTGGTATTTTGGTGCTGCACAGAGGCAGTGTTTCTGACTCAGACCCCCTTTACACCTGGTATTAAAATGGGCTCAGAAACTGGATATGTTTTCTGGATAATAAATGATCTGATCTTGCTTTTGCATTTACATCTGGTATTTTAAATGCGTTCTGATTATCCTTCATGAGATTGGATCTTTGTCCTCGAGAGCAAAACCTGCGCCTGAGTACGCTACACCTACATGAATTAAAATAGCAGGTGTACTTGGAAACGTGCACACCCTGCACCCAGGATGTACGGCTTTGCACTTGACGTTGGGTTCGGAAATTAAAACAGAACCCTAAGAGTCGACAGTTATGCTAACAGCTCTGTGAGGCTGTACACATCTGTGGTTTGTGCTAAACACTAACATCAGTATGTGCACATGCCCACAGTAACAATGCTTCTAAACTAACACTTTAGCACTAAACAAAATGCAGCTGGGGTTGATGGGAAAGTCACAGGTTTTGCAGGTATTTGGTCATAAACCAAAGTATTGGGCAAACTGGTGATCCCTTGTGCCATCAGCAGGTCAAAATGTCAAGGTATTACAATCCAAACTTCATAGCAACTGATTCAACAGTTGTTGAGATATGTCACTCAAAAGCACATGCTATATGTGAACCTCATGGTGAAAGGTCAGGGGATCACTAAAGTCATTGGGCTACTTCATCCGGGAACCTTGAATGTGCACAAAATGTACCAATATAAAGTAAATGCTGAGATATTTCAGTCTGAACCAAAGTAGTGGACCGACCAATAGACTGATATTGACATCTACAGAGGAGCTAGCATGGCTAAAAATCTTGCCCAAAACCACTTTAAGCAGACAGTGTTCTCACCCGCAACCTTCATTCCACAATTCTAACCCAACTTGAACTTTTTATATCTCCAGATGACATCTCTGCCAAGCCCTCCAGCCTCTTGGCGAAGAGAGCTACTTATCATTCAACCTCACCAAGTACAGTATTCAAGCAACATGAGCTAACAGACAAACGGATGAAAAGATACCAGACTCTGAGACGATCTAAGGACGTGCACCTACAGATATGCAAATAGAGATTAGAGGGAGATGTGAATGAAGAGGAGAGGGACTGACACAGAGACAAAGTGAGAAAGGAGAGAAGATGCCACAAGACACTGGCAGATTAAGCAGGTTTCTTGGCTGAAGCCACACACGCTTACACAGAAAACAGCAGTGTGTGTGTTTGTAGCTGAACAGTGTTGCTGGCAGGCTTCTCTCTTGTCTGTCATACGGATCATCCAGCTCTGGCCAGATGCGGGTTACATCTGTACTAACATGTGGTTTTGGATCCTGTAAGTTCAGTGACAGTACAAGTGAGTGCTGTGATAAAAACAAGCCAAGAATTTGGTTTTACCTCCTCTTGTACCCTCAAAACTTCACAACACACACATACTGAATGTGCAAACACTGCACTCACTACACAGTAAAACTGCAACAGTCAGAACTGATTATTTCTTGTGGTTGAGCCAGCGTCTTCAACCTCTGACGTGCAAATTATGGCTGTGCATTGGCAAGAATCTGGCAATCCAATACAATTCATTATATTATGATACTTAGCGAGATGATATGTTGCTGTTTTTTTAAATCTTAATTTTTTTTTTATCTGTCATAGTATAAATAACACACCACCATATGCCTACAATCCGAGTTAAAAGGTTTACTTTTTTATTAAATCAGAACAGTAATGATAGACAACAAAACTGGTATCTGGTGATCGAGGGCTTTAAACACAACACAAAATGAACCACTGCCACAAATCTTTGTATGTATCAAGATTAAGTTTGGGTTATTGTTTTAATTTGAACAATTCTGATTCCAGCAACCTGTACTGTTAAAAAAGCCATTTGGGCTGAAGAGAGAAAAACAAATTTGTCTGGAACCTCAATTTTCTATCTTCTTTGGAGACTTTTCCGTTTTCTTGGATGTGGCATCCATATTATACAACCATCACAATGTGGAATTATGACTTTAAAAAAAACTTTAAAAACAACCGTAACATGTAATTTGATATAATGTGATGTGAGTTAGCATGACAACTCAACAGGAGTATACATACGTTCATACATAGTGATGCTTTTTACATGTATTATATGTCTTGTTTTATATGTTATATTTTATTACATGTGGACCCCAGACAGAGTAGAAGCTACAGTAGTGGCAGCTAGACTCAAAATAAGATTAGATAGCCAGGTTTATACATAGTAGTGTTCGCAATACATGGTTTAATTTGAAACTAGCATGAGTGAAATTTGTATAGGAAACAATATGCAGAATCAAAATTAAAATTTCTTAATGATTCCTTTGGAATCGTAATTTCAGAACAGATTAATATTTAAAATTAGTTCTTGGTACCCAACACTAATCACAATATCACAATACAGTGTTTTTAAGAATCAATACAGTATCACAAAATATAACATTGCAGTATTCAAGTGTATCAGTATTTTCTTATACCCCTAGTGTAATACGGTATGGTACGTCATATTTGACAGTATTAGTCATTGTGGTGGCATATCCTTGTTTTTCATGAGTTTTAGATTCTCAAGGTCCAAATTCTATTACAGATGGTTTTCCATCTCTAAAAGATTGAAGACTGGATGGAAAATACAGAATATAATTTTTTTTTTCAGCATCAAAATCACACTGATGATATCTGAATGAGCAGGATATATCATTTTTTTCCATTTCCATTTTTTATTCAGAAAATATCGGTACTGACCTTCAATAACCCATTTCTGTTGCCCCCTAAACTGCACACTGTCAAAGAGAGAAAGAGCGTTTGATGCTATTGTCCTCATTCCGCTGACATAGTTGCCAGCTTATCTCGGTGCTGAAACTGGAGCTCCTGGAGTCAGCACTCAGAATCAGATACATAGACCATTACTACACAGATGTTGCAGTGTTGTAGTGCTCAACTCTCTCATGATTTGATTGGCAGGCCAAGCCAGACAGCGACACGGTGCTATAATTACTGATGGTGTGGCTGTATGCGCAAAACAAACACAAGTCGACACAGAAATCTACGTCGAGCCGAGCTGCAGCATTCATCTCAACAGAGGCAACATCCTCAGAGTTGTGCTAACATCATTCAATCATGGAGGTAATTGATGTATTTTTTTTTTTTGCAGCTACAAGCAAGCTCGGGGGAAGAAGCTTTTGTCAGTGCGCTTTTTTCCCCCCTCACTCTTGCTTTTCCCTCTCAACACCTGCCACATGTTGCTCTGGCAGACAATCGACTGCACAGACGAGGGGAAGAAAGCGACGAGAGGGAAGTCAGAGAAACGCAGGGATGCGATGAGAAAGACAAGGCACCGGGAGAAACCCAGAAAAAAAAAAAAAACACACAGAGACACAGAAACACAAGGACGGTGAGATGACTGAAGGCAGAGAAAAACTGGGAGTCAATGTGGAGGAGGAGAAGGAGTGAAGGAATAAGTAATATACATCCAAACAGAGCAAAACACATGAGGGCGAATGTGTGACAGAGTCATGCTGGCAGCCATCCATCCACCACAGTGAGGCTGACACTAACATGCATGTCAAGCAATTAAGACCCAGCCACGGTGGAAAAGCCATAAATCATCAGCAGGCGCATGAAACACTCTTCTACTTCATTATGTACTTGTAAATATTGATGTGGATTTACAAGAAAGGTCAGGGGTGTAAAAATATGACAAACTGAATGTATACAGGCCTAAGAAATACACCTGAATAATGTATACAAAGGAATAATAAGTCACATTTAAAGATGAGTTAAGTGATTCTGGACAGTATCAACATTGTAAGTTGTAAGGTCTGCTGATTAATACTAATGCCCTAACAATTAATTCAGCCTCCTAAGGTAGTATGTCTCTGTTGAGTATCTGCTGCCATTAGCTTCTTGTTCTTCTATAAATGTGGCTCTATTCAATTTTAGATCAATACTGATTGACACAATTGCAGTTCCATGGTTGCCAGACGTGTCTGCTAAAGAAATATTTTGACATCTTGGGAGATACAAGTATTCACACTCTTGCACAGAATTAGATGAGAAGATTGATACCATTCTCATGTCTGATGGGTAAAAATGTAGCTTGAGCCAGGAGGCAAGTACTTTAGCTTAGCATGAAGACAGGAAACGGGGAAAGCAGCTAGCCTGGCTCTGTCATAAGCTATTGACACCTACATCATGTTTGTAATTATAATTAGGAAGTGTTTAGCTTAGCTTAGCATGAAGACTAGAAATGGGGAAGCAGCTATCTTGGCTGTCAAAAGCTTAAAAAGTCATCACATCAGAAATGAACCCCTGTGTCTTGTTTGCCAGAATTGTCGTTCCCCCTTGTGTGTAGTAAGAATTAGAAGGTGATTAGCTTAGCTTAGCATAAAGACTGGAAGCAAGGGGAAATGGCTAACCTTGTTCTTTCTAATGTTAAAAAAAAACCATCACATCAGTAAAGAACATAGTATATCTCATTTGCTAGGCTGTTTTTCCTCCTATGTAGCCACAGCTGTGAGGAAAGTAGCTTAGCTTAGCATAAAGGATGGAAGTAGGGAAAACAGTTCTCTCTAAAGTTAAAAAAACATTACATCAGTAATTAACACAGTATATCTAATGTTCCAGACTAACTGTTTTCACTTGTATGTCGCTAGAGTTAGGAGGTGATTAGCTTAGCATAAAGACTGGAAGAAGCAGGAAACAGCTGGCCTGGCAAACAGGACATGTTTTAATTACTGAGCCTCCAAGGTGCTGACATGGTTAACTTTAACTTTGACTGAGCCAGGCTAGCTGTTTCCTTGCTTCAGCTCTATAATGCACACATAGACATGAGATTGGTATCTTCTCAATGAAACTTTTGGTTTGGAAGCAAAAAATAAAATATATATACATCCCAAAATGTGAAATTAGTGTTTTAACAGAATACTGATTAAAGTAACTAACTTTACTGCCTGCCACACTGCAGTTATGTGTTACTGTGATTTTGCACTGACTTCTCTTTAGAGTAGTTTTGGGTTATGTTTGTTGCTCTTGTTGGCTATGAGACTCCCCTTGATACAGTAAGTGGACTGGATACCAGCTGCCAATGTTTGTACTTCAAGTATGTATCAACCAATTAGTTATCCAACTGTAGATCTGAGGAAAATGTGTTTGAAGAGACCCCATTTCCCATGTCGCACAACCCCACTACACCAGAGCCCTGGCTTCATGATACTATGTGACCAGTGCTGAGAGCTGACCCATTTGTATGTCGCTGAGCGCACCACAGTAGGAGGAAGGGCCATTCTTCTGCCATCTGCTGCACACAGAGCCACAGTTGCCCACTGCCCCCATTGATTTCAACTGGCTGGAGGTGCAACTGCTGAGCCAGTCAAGACACAAGGAGGTGCATTCAGGTCCTGCCAGCTCCGACTCTCAGCTCGGTTACACAAGCTCACTTGTACAAATTGGAGAGCCAAAAACGAGATAGATGACGGTGAAAACAAATGAAGGAATAATGAGCTGTTCAGAATGCATGATAATTGGCAATACATCTGTTTGTCATTTTGCTGAACTTTCCACCATCATGAAAAAAAAAACAAAACCCAACTGACTAATTAGAAATAGGTTACATGGTTAAATGTAAATGTGTCATTATTTTGTGAAGCCAGTGCATTCGCCAGCGAGGGCAAGCATTTCAGTGGTGGGGCCTAATTAAATCCGGGTTTGTCTGCACACAGCCAATGAACCTTGATGTGCGATGCCGTCTCATTAAATAACAGTGATGAATAGATGGATAGATAGACTGATAGATAGATGACTGCTCGGATGGATGGATGGAGACATAAACAGAACACATGCAAGTGCTCGATGTCGCTGTCAAAACAAACCCGAGACAAACACGAATGAGAAAACACACAGACACACAGACACAGCCAGTCTAGCAAACAGCTGGCTACTGACAGGAGTGCCAACCTGCCCAGCGTCGTATCTCTTTATTGGACACTTCATGCGTGACCGTCGTGATGCTGCTAAGTTTGGAGCGCCCACAGACAAACAACAGGGGAAAGAAAGTTGTTTCTGTCAGTGAGTCAGAGGCTGACAGAATGAGACAGGGCTGAGACGGCCACTGCTGTCTCTTACAAAGAGATGGCTGCCAGTTTGGTGAGGAAATCCAACTGAACCCATACCCTATGCAGTCATTAGTGTGACTTAGTGTGTCACGGTTTGGCACGCTTGTTGATATCTGACCCCTAAATGCACCTGTAATTTAATGCATTGTTGGTAAAGCAATAAAACCATTTAATTTAGCACATTCTGTTGAGCTTAATATCAATTTATTTAAGAGTATGGCAGCATAAAGTGTGCTGCCAGTGCCTGCCAGCACTCATACAATGTTGGCACAGGTAGGATCTCACTGAATATTTTCAGACTTCTTTTTTTTGCACATGATCTGTCTTTAAGGCTAAATATGCAACTAAGAGTAGGCGCATGGCATCCATTCAGATGTGACTCAAGAAATAACAACTAATTGGCCGACCATGACTAAAAACAATTTTTAATATTGCTTCTTGGAGCGATACCTCGTTCTAAATCTGCAGAGTTGAGTCTCACCCAAAGATAAGCGGGCCATCCCACAGTTCTCTCTTCCCCCCATTGTTAGCGTTCTTCCTGGCAGGCTGCTTCTTTTCTGATATGTTCTTATAGGCTCTTTCCCTGAAGCTACACAACATATATGTGTGTTTGTGTCCACTGGTCTTCACAAAGTGTGCTTATCTCTATACGTGCAATAACCTGTCAAACATACTTTTACTGCTCCTCTCCCTTCTGTGTACACTGTAAAATAAACTGTTTTAACTTAAAGGGTTAGATTGGGTTGCATCAACAAAGATTAGTTGTCTAAGATAAGTGCTAATCAGAATTTAGTAAAACTATAAACCAGATTCGAAATTAAACAAAGCTCTGTTGCACAATTTAAAAGTGAATGTCTGTATAGTAAATCAATTATAATCAATATGGAGATGCTTGCTTACCAAAATTAAAGTGAATATGAATCAAAATAACTACACTTAAGTGCTTTTGGGACATATGTATAAAAGAGAGGGAAAACCATTTTGGCCGCTCTTTATTCCTTAACAAAAGTTGTATTGTTTTTTTTTTTCTAGGTAGCTAAATAGTTTTTTTTTTTTTTTTTTTTTTTTAAAGTTATATTATTTGCTAGCTAGAAAAAAAAAAACGTTTTTTTAAAGGATATATTGTTTGCTAGCGAGCTAAAAACTTTTCAAAAATTATACTGTTTGCTAGCTATCTTAACAGTACATTAACCTAGTTATCTTATGCATGATGGCTCAGCAGAGAACTATTTTGCTCAGTCCATTTCAAAAAGGCAGCCACTTTAAAAGCTACCTCAAAAGGTCACATGTAAGTTTAAAGCCAATTCTGGATCACAGTTTCAATTGAAATTTAAAGCTTTGCTGCAACAGGAATCAGGTTTAAAAATTAATCCTTGTTGGTGAAATCCAGCCTTAGTGTCTGGGCTACCTAAAAATTTGACAGAATTAGAAAAGAAAAGGTGTGGTAGTTTTGTGGTGACTCAAAACAAATAAACTTCTAATCAAATACACTTGATACTAATTCAGTTGTACATGAGAAAAAATGTTAAATAAGCTTACGACATTAAGTTTAACCAACAACTCTTCGTTCAGGCTGCCAAACATTACAAACAAATTTGATTTCCTTTTCTAGCTTCTCAGTAAGAACCTTCAAACTATGAAGACTCTGAGTAGAGTTTGAACAGTGCACGCTGGAGAGCCTTAATGTGCTGATGATGCTACTTTAGAAACTTTATTTAATGAGTTGATTGAACTCTGTACAGTACATTCATTCAACTCATCATGTCAAGTCAAAGATTTCAAGTTAGAAGAACTTGTGAGTGAGACTTTTGTATTTACATTAAGTTCATGAGCAAAGATTTATTCCACCAAACTCCTGTATGATTTTTTGACAGTGAATGCATGTGCAAAACAGTTTGTTGTGTTAGCACTGGCCTGACATGCTTTTATTGGCTCTCAGGTGATCCTGCTGCTGAGGCATAAGCATAGCAGCGCTAAAGCAGCAGAGGAATCCTCACCATCACTGCCACCAATATGCAACCAGTAACACAAACAGAAGCGAGTTGTTTAATGCCTTCCCTACCATTAACTCTCAGGGTGTGTGCTTGTGTGTTAAAGCATGCATACGCATGTGTCTGATTGTCTGTGTGTGTGTGAACGAGAGAAGCATTTCCTCCGGGGGCCCTCTGGAAGACAACAAACACTTCAAAGGATCCCTCCGCGATACTGAGCATGATATCTGCCCGAAGACACGAGGTTTAAGCGCTGATCCGCCACTGTTTTCTTTACGATTAGCCAGGCGGCAGAGCAAAATGTCATTTAGTCTAACACTGTTCTGGTGGATTTGCAGCGCTGTTTGTCTTCTTAAATCTACAACAGAGGACTTGGCAAATGAACCCTGAGCCCTATGAATAAAACAACAGGGGAGGAGGGAGGTGGCGAGAGAAAAGCCTCGCTCGGTTTGAGCGTTTGAGGAACAGCGTGGTACAGAAGGCAACGTGATTGGAGCTGACAGCGGCAGCCGGCAGTCACCTGCGCGGGAGAAAAAGCCCCGTCTGGCTTTGCTCAGAAGGGCTTTTAGCGTTCAATCAGCGAGGGAGCGTTTTGTCAGGTGTATTAACACGTAAGGCCTGTGTGGCTTTTACCTCGCTGCAGTGGTGTCGGCAAGGACAAGTTGTTGCCATGTTGCATTTTGTTCCACCCTGACCGCTTTTAACTGCTGTGACCCAGAACACACACTTGATCATTAGAGTTATTCATCACGGCTCCTGACACTTCATAACCTGGACTATTTGCAAAAGCTGTTTCCATGGCGCAGCCAGCCTCCTGTAGAGCGACCTGAGACAGCAGATCTCCAGCTCTGACTTCACAAATTCACACTCATCTCAAAAGATACAGTTTAGCTCAATATTTCATATGAAGACACTTTTATACAGCTAACAAACACAAATGCATTCTAGGAGGGTAATTCATCCTTTACATGGTTGTTATTTACTATAAATACCAGCTGCAACATGGGAAAACATCCAGGTCAACCTTCATATAGTAATTATATGTGGGACATGTGAGTATATTTTGTAGGGCTCCAATATCTCCTCCTTGTGTATAAATTGTCTGAAAACAGGTGGCAGATGCACCAGTGTTATTTGAAGCTGCAACTGATTATTATTTTCACCAGCCACTCATCTAACAAGTATTTTTCTCTTTGCATTACCCTATTAATTGAATCAAATGCTCATTCTAACAGCTGGAATGGATGATGATGGATGGTTTGGCATTTTTATCCATGCTAGCACAAGTCTTAGTTTGTCAGTGATGGTCAGTCCAACATTTTGCTTAAGACTGAAATATATCAGAAACAACTGGATGGATTACTGTCAAATTGTGTACATAGAAAATACCTCCTATTGACTTTTAGTTAAATTCTGGACAGCTATAGGATAGATTCCCATAATAGCACTAATTATCTTAACTTAGCATGCTAACTCACTACACTAAGACATAGTGCCTTTGTGAGCATGTTAGCATGCTGATATTAGCATTTAGCTCAAAGCACCGCGATGGCTACAGTCTCAAAGACCTGTTAACAGAGCTGTTGACCAAACTGTTGGCCAGTGAGAAGAGTATTAGTGGAACCAAATTCTTATTTATCCGTTAGTCGCGGGAAAAAAACCCAGATCAAACTCCATTTGCGAGCTGCATCTCACCATCAGTCCCGCGGCATTGTTGCAAGTCAGACCTTCTCTCTTGTAACCAGCACACTCTTGTGCTATAGCTGCACTTAGCTAGTTATCAGTCCCATTAGACTGGGACACAGCCTCTGAGACCGACAGAGAAATATGACATTACCAAGGTGATTTAATGTTACAGCGGCTCCGACCAAGACTTCAGACTCCAGGACAATGAAGACACGGTGGGTTCAGGTGGAGACAAGAGGCGTGAAGAGGTTGAGGGGTGAGTTTCAAACTTTAGTGAATCAATTTGTAATTTGTACATCATCCACTGCAGGGTTGGGCAATATATAGATATTACATTGTATCTTCAAACTAAATATCATCTTATATACTGGATCGTTATATCATTGTATGGCATTACATGTTGTCACTGCTTTTGCCGTTAGCAGCTTGCATTGTGCTCCAAAAACATTTTACAAACAAATTTATATCATAAATGCGCGATGACCAGCCAACTAATAGCTTGAACTAACAACTGCTTGTTAAAATTTTCAGTCGGGGGCAACCTTATTATAATTTAGTTTTTGATAGACTTTTTGTTCTTGGTGGTGACGGCCCTTTAGTCTGGTTGCATGACACATAACAATTTATCATCATCATCATGATCGTTAAAATTACCGGTTCCGTTATTTCAACACTGAAGTACAAATGTAAATGACACCGTCTGATTCAGTTCTGTGATCACTGATGTTGTCAGTTGATTCTGGTTGGCCCATCAGGCACCAGCGCCTAGTACTTACTGGTCATTGGTCAGGAAGAGTTAACACCTCCAGAATATTATGACTCCATCTAACAGACATGGAGAGGTCATTAGTCCAGGGAGACGGTTTGGCCCAGTGACATTTCAACCAGCCCAGTCACTCATTCCTCACTAATGAATATGTTAGTGTCTGGCCAAAGAGAGCCTGTGTAATTTTTCCCTCCTTTTATCACAAGGATGCAGGCCGACACAGCCATGGCATACATTCAACACTCTGCGGGGACAGACAAACAGGCTCTGCCAACAAGATGGAGTGTTTATGTATTTCCCACCTCTCAGTTAATATTCAAATACCTCTACCCA
Organism: Lutjanus erythropterus; assembly: GCF_056507025.1. Lineage (NCBI taxonomy): Eukaryota > Metazoa > Chordata > Actinopteri > Lutjaniformes > Lutjanidae > Lutjanus > Lutjanus erythropterus. Next base: position 9,814,220 of record NC_139337.1, on the reverse strand, counting down.
CTGGCACTGAGTCTGTGCCTGTGGTACACGAAGCACTGCTTTAGCATGATATCCTATCTCGCCAGTATTGATGACAATTCAATGGGCCCTCCTGACCCGCTGGTTCTAATCACCATCATAATCCACCCACTCACTATCGCTCGCCTCCTCCATAACAGACCGCTAGTGGCTGCGTCACCAATGGGCTCATTAACTCGTTGTGTCAAGGGAAACCTTTTTCATGGTGCAGGTAGGTTGGTGGACATTAATTAGTCCAACAATTGTCCATATGCATTATTCAAATGTGTAGGAGGTATTTTGGCTAAGGAAAGCCAGAAAAGTAAAATGTGATTGCTTCACTCTTCGCCTCCATATGAAGTGATTTGCAGCTAATCACACCATTTACATATTCACATCTGAAAGCGTGGGTTTCCTCCGGGTGCTCCAGCTTCCACGCAGCCCAAAGACCTGCAGGTGAGGTTAACTGGAGACTTTAAATCGCCCGTAGGTGTGAATGTGAGCGCGAATGGTTGTTTGTCTTTATGTGTCAGCCCTGTGATGGACTAGCAAGGTTTAGAGGCAGGGTACACCCATGACCCCCACCCCGTGACCCTCTGAAACATAAGCGGGTATCGATGAGGGATGCACTGCTGGACTTAAGGCAGGGGCAGGAGAGGCGATCACCCCCTCTGGTGCCCCCATCCTAAAAAAAAGGCACAAAACTGTCCTCTTGGATGCCCCTGTGGCAGATAAAATGTGAGGCAGTGCCCCCTGGGGTGCCCTTCTAGCAGACAAAAGAAGGTAAAGGGCCCTCTGAGGTGCCCTTCTAGTGGACAACACATGATAAAATCATCCAGTGGAGAAAACACAATGCAGTACCATATAGACTGTACTATACACTAGAAAATGATTTGGCTTCTATGTGCCTTTAAATGGTTAAATATTTCTCTATGTGATTTTAGTTTACAATTTTAATCTTAAAAAGAAATTGGGACTGTTTCACTTTAAATGCATAATCGTTTGCCACTGAATGAATGGATGGACATCTGAAAAGCTCCATTCTACTTGACTACAGTTACTGTATTAACAATAGTTTTCTTTCTTCTTCACTGTTGGTAAATAAAACTTGTTCTTCCAGTGAGTCAGACGATGATCAACACCAAAAGAAAGGCGAGAGTTGGTGAAGAAACACATCCAAGCTTTAATGGATCATTAGAGGCAACTTTTGGCTGGTAAAAATGTCTTGGATGACATCTCGATGTAATAAACTGCCCCAGCGAGGTTTTAGATGAAGCTCTGAGGCCGACTGCCAGCAGTGATAGAGCGCTGGCACAGTTGAGCAATAACAAGAATATTTAAAAGACCAGTTCAAAACACACACACACACACACACACACGCATGTGGCAGTGACTCAAATGTTAACTCAACAAGTCAGTGAGTAAGGCAGGAATGCTGACAGCCACAGCAAATATCAGCAGCCATGGTCAGCTGTGATTTGAGAGGTTTTGAAATTGTGTCTCTTGCCTACTTAAAATATTAATGTGAATTCTTTTTTTTTTTTTTAAATCACAACAGAATGAAGTAATGGATCAATGTACAAAACGGTCCTGTCCCAGATAATGAACAATTTTTTTTCAATGTCCCCATGCTGGTGAACGGTCTGTATATCTGTTGAAACTGACAGTGGGCCTCCCTGGTAAAACAACAGGGGCCCCTCTCAAACAACAGGAGCGTCCGGATTGAAAAAGTCACAAAACGACAACAAAGGACATGGCTGCCATGTTTGTGTTTTCTTGTAGTTCTTTGTGTCTCTGTGTGCTCTCTGTGTCTCTTTGTAGTCAACTCTTTGTTGCTGTTTGGCATCTCATTGTACCAGCTTGCACCATTTGTACAAATTTGTTGTCATTTTTGTGTCTCTTTGTAGTTGTTTTGCATCTATTTGTAGTCATTTTGTGTTTCTCTGTAGCTGTCTTGCATCTCTTTTAGTTGTGCATCTTTTTGTTGTTGTTTAGCGTCTCTTTCAGTGACATTCTGCAAGTCAAACTTTTCTTTGTAGTTCTTTTGTGTCACTGTGTAGTTATCTCGTGTCTCATTGTAGTCTTTTGTCTTCTATGTAATTTTGCATCTCTGTGTTGTTGTTTTGTGTCTCTTTGTGGGTGTTTTGCATCCTTTTATAGACATTTTGCATCTATTTCTAGTTGTTTTGTGTCTGTTTATCATCATTTTGTGTCTCTTCAGAGTTAGAATTTTTTTGTATAAACTTTTTGCATCTTTGTTGTTGTTGTCTCTTGTCATGTTGTGCCTCTTTGAAGCGGTTTTGAATCTTTTTATAGACATTTTGCATCTATTTGTAGGTGTTTTGTATGTTTGTAGTCATTTTGTGTCTCTTTGTACTTGTTTTGCATGTCTTTGAAGTTTTTGTGAATCTCTATTCTCTCATTTATCTTCTCTTTCAGTGACATTTTGCCAGTGAAACAACCTATCAGCTGCCTCTGTTGGTTAAGGCCTGTTCAGTCCATACAGATATTGCAACAACAACAATTACTACCACCAACATTGTTGGCAAAACCAAAGATTCACACCCTCTGGAAAACAGTAACATATGAGACCCCATCATGGCAGAAAAAAAGCAGTCCTCCTTTCAGTAGTTACAATTTTTATCAAATAAGTACACAAGTATGTATGCACTGTATGTATACAGTGATTTCTTCATATTTTCTGTATTTCAGTTCAACTTTAACGTTTAAGTGCAGTTTGGTGGTTAGCCTAAATCCTACATTAGTCCTGTGACAACCATCTGCCAAACCAGAGTCGAGCGGGAAGTGGAAGGCAATCATGGCTACATTTTATTAACAACTCCATTTAAATGGCTTAGTGGCAGCAGCAATCTGCAGAGGGCACCTTCAGCAATCAACAGCGTTTTGAGCACAGCTGCCATGTGAGGTGCACTATGGGTAGTGGAGAACGCTGAACAATGCGATTAATCCTGCAGGATAAGAGAAAAAGAAGAAATTCTACAGACAATCACAGTGGTACGACCTATTTGCTATACACAGGTCCGTTTGAATAAGTGCTTCATTTAATCATAATTGATGGAGGAGAAATCTGAACTGAGGACTGAGGTAGTGCACTGGTGACACACTCCCTTCTCTTTCTCTCCCTCTTCTGCCCGCTTTTCCTCCTCTCTCCAGAAATGTATTTTGTGCTTGAGTGAATTAGGTGATCATTTTTTATCTTACATGCCGCGCTGGCTTCTGGAGTTTCTAGCTCCAAGGAAATTGGAAGGGAAGAAGAAGTCGAACATTTATCGCATGCCGAGGTTAATCTCCTGAAATGGTGGGATTTGGTCAGGGAGGAAGTAGAAAATCCACGCTTGCCACTGTTATTTTTTTCTCTCCCTCCCTCCTTTCGCTCCCTCCATCCTGCCTTCCTCGTGGTGGAAGTAAAATCCTTCGAGCTGAACAGCGGTGACAAGACGGAGTAGCAATGCATAAATTAAGGCAGTGACTGTACTCATCACTCACTGTCTGATGCGCTGATAATACTCTGTGCCGTGTGATCATCTTTCATCGCTGTTGTTAATGCCTCAAATGCCAGCACCTGCACTGTTGTGTTTTGTCTAGCAGCAGTGCATGTGAGATGTTTACTACGACGTGACCGTAGACGGCTAACGATTTCAACAGCAGTGCTGCTAATTGCTCCACTGCGGGCGAGAAAAACGAAACCTGTTAACAAACAGGAAGTAAATCCAGGTGTCTTTTTCAAACGACTGATGCATAGGCACAAAAGTTTCTCCACCCATTTAACAACAGTGTTTTTAGGTCATTTCTGACATGCCTAATGTCAATCTGGAGCCATTTACGACAAATGAATGTCAAGTCTCAAGTCTCTGACTTGTTTTGACTCATTTTGCATCTACTTACAGTTGCTGTACGCCTCTTTATAGTCATTTTATATCTCTTTGTAGTTGTTTTGCAACTTTTTACAAAAATGTTGCATCTCTTCAGATTTGTTATTTTCATCTGGCACCTATTTATAGTTTGTCTCTTTGTAGTCATTTTGCATCTATTTGTAGTTGTTTTAAAGGCATTTCGCATCGATCTGTGGTTGTTTTGTGTCTCTTTTTAGACATTTTTCATCTATTTGTATTTGTTTTGTGATTTAGCAACTATTTGTGTTTTTTAATCTCTGTAGCTGTTTTGCATCTCCTTCTAGTTGTACGTCTCTTTGTTGTTGGTCAAGCAATACACTTTATAATACAAGACTGTTAGGTAACATTTTCCCATCCATGTTTGCCTAAAACTATTCTTACCTTGAATTAAAATTGGAATAAGAATAAAATTGAAACTGATATAAATAAATAAATAATTTGACATGACCAAAAGCTCCAGAAGAGCTACAAATGGACCTTAAGGGGAGACAGTTTTTGTCAACAAGGTTCATAATGACTGAATAAATGAAAAGACAATAATATCCAGGAAGTCTTGCTTGATATAAAGTCATGCAGACAACCATGGAAAAACATACTCCGTCTTCCAGTGAAATTTATTCTTTAAGTTTTTAAGTTTTTGTCTATATTAAAAAGACAAATAAATCTGACTGATGACAGTTGTGACATTGTTTACAAAGGCTGTGCTTGAAGAATAAATTTATAGTATTGTTTCATCAGAAGACAGAGTGGTTTTTTTCATGGTTGTCTGCATGACTTTATATCATGCAACAGCTGTCAGAGCCATAATGAACTAATATATATAACTGTATAACTGATTTTTAATCTTGATCTGAAAGTTTTCAGCCAACATAGACAAGAAGTCCAGAGGAAATTTTCCACATCTACTTTGAATTGTGTGATATGGAGCAAACTGTCTGCTGATGAAGATCAGGTGGTAGGAATCAAAGCCTGAGAACAGCTGCAGAACAATCTTATGATGAAGAAAAAATCAAGAATTAACTTTAACAATTACAGGATTTCACCTGGTCAAAACTCTCCAGGTCAATCTCTTTTTGATTTCAACTTTGCTTTTGTAACTCATGTCAACTCTTGGAAGTTAAATTTGCAGTTTGTCAAGTTTCAGATCTTTCAAAGTGCTTTTTTTGTGTGACTTTCAGTCAGATCTGTATCTATATCTGTATTTTACTTGAATATTTATTTTTTCTGACAACTTTTTACTTGTACTCCCTACATTTTAACACTAAACTTGTTTAGTAGTTTTAATGCATTTAAGGGGAATTATTATTTTTATTTTGTATCATCCTCAACATCCAGACTGATTTCAACCTAAATGGATGGAACAATCACACACAGAACAGACAGTTCCTTGATGTATCCATCACTGCATGTTGTGCATGGCAGTTGTAACAAGATGAAAACGACGTGAAAGATGCAACAAGACGAAACAGGCAAGAGAGGGAGACTTGACTGTGGATAAAGGGCACAGAAACAGCTTTTAGAAATGTTTGTCAGTGGGCAACTTTTTACTTTTATACTTTGAGTACATGTCAGAGTCTGCACATTTCCCACTTTGACTTGATTAAAGAAGTTGAATTAATACTTCTACTTTAACCAGTCTTTATAACACAAGTATCTGTACCTCTGCTTGAATAAAGAATGTGCCATCTCTGCTTACAGCAAGTCTGCCTCAAGACATCAAACACAAAATACTACCTTCTTTCCATAAGTCTCCTACAAGTATTGTATGAAATCACTGAGTTGACATGTGGTAGGACTGAAAGCCTAAGAACAGCCTCACGGTGAGATGGTTTTGTCAACTGAGGTTTCCAAGTTCAAGAATGAACTTTGAACTTTTTTTTTTTTTTTTTTTACATAATTTCACCAGGTCAATTGCACGATCCTGGCAGTGATTATTTCATCACAGAAACTATAGAGCCCTACCTTAATGCTGCTATCAGGCTCTTGCTGGCCTGTGACAGACCCCCGTCAAAAAAGACACTTGGCCACCGCCCCCTGTTAAAAGGTACTTGCCACAACTTTGCTGGGCAAAACCCTATTTTACCTTTGCAACACTTTTGGAAGTTAAGTTTCAAGTGAGACAAGTTTTGAGGTTTTCAAACCTTTCAAATGCAAATTCTGTGTGGCTCAAGACACTTAAGCAAAATAACAACTTCTTTCCATAACTTTCTCCTAAATATTGTCTGAAATCATAGACTTTGCAGAAGCCAAAATGCAGCCATACACTGAATAAGAGCAGTAGAACATCTTTTCTCTTTCACAACTTGTTTGCCTGTCGACTGTATAAATCATGTGAAAAGTTTTTGCCATGATTGCAGGACATCTGTCAAAATCACCTGGAGGCCTCCAAAGCTTTTTACCTGTTTTTAGATATCTACAGAAAGCATCAGTCACCACTGTGTACCAGCCACTTTTATCTCCACTGTACAATGCTTCTTCCTCTTCTTTTTTCCTTTTTCTTCCTCCAACCTTTCACTGTAAACACATGCTTGACAAGACGGAGGCTGCTGAAGAGCCCAGAAGCCTCAGATTAAGTGGATCTGGGTAAGAGATTTATACCTGCACTTTATGGCATTTGCAAATGACTGCCTCAGTGGTGGCAGAGTAATTCCATCCTGTCATATTTGTCTTTAGAAATTGTAACAAATTACAGTGAGTTTGCGGCAGAAGAAACTCTTCTCTACCATTTTCCAGCTTCCTTCCCTTCCCTTTTCCTCGCCCTTTTTTCCACTTTAGGGCTGCAGAGATAAGTCGCTGATGGCAAGATTGCGGGGGCCATCCATTTACAGTGTGTGGCAGGTGACAAGGAGACATGTTTCATTCTGCCTCGTGCCGCGTGATGCGGCTCCCCCCTTTCCCCTCTCTGTCTATTCTCCCTCCTCTGTTCTCCTCCCCTCTCTGAACTCCCCCAGCTTTCACCCTTCCATCACTTTTTTCCTTCTCCTCTTTCCTCCCCCCTCTTTCGACTTTCTCCCTCCCCACACTTTCTAGAGGGGTGCCTGTCAGCATAACTCAACCCGTCAGCTCAAGGGACAGGATAGGGGTAATTGGGGTAGAAGTGTGTGTGTGTGTGTGTGTGTGTGTGTGTGTGTGTGTGTGTGTGTGTGTGTGTGTGTGTGTGTGTGTGTGTGTGTGTGTGTGAGAGAGAGACAGCGCTTTCACGGCAGACATAACTGCCATTCTCTTTTCCACTACCTACTAATGAGGTGTGACTTGTGTCTTGTGGAGAGTCGGACAGACGATCATACCCTCCCTCCCCTCACACACCTCCCAGTGACCCTCTCTTTTCTCTTCTTTTCCAGTCAATAGATGCTGGAGATCCATCAGTCACCCAGACGGCGACTGAGGCCTGACCAGAGCACAGCGAGCAGGGTGTCAACACATTGCACATGGCTGCATCCACCGCAGCTAACACTCTCTCCCCAGTGTCAGAGTCAATACTTCCTGTAAAGACAGGGTTTATCGCTGGAGGAACTGCAACAAGCCATAAAGCAACAGGCTATTTATAATGACTGAATGATGCCAAGATCCTTCACGGGATAAAGTTAGAGGTAAATGGTAGGTACATGCGGAAATGTTTGAGTTATACAAAGTTAGTTATTTATGGAAAATCAGCATTTTGTTCCATTTCTCATCTCACTTTGCCAAAAGTACAGATGGATGGCAAATTAAATCAACCAGAAAAGAAACTTAAATTGGGCTTGCTGGCACTGAAAGATGCAGGTGAGAATACTGAAAACAGGTGTATATGTCTTAAAATGTTTATTCTTTTCTTGCTGCAGTTTAAGTTGAAGAAATGAAAAAGAGTCAAAGTGTCAGTTGATGTTAAACCATTGAAATGAGTTTGGTGTGTCAGGAGTTGAGGTGTCAGATAAGCTGTTGAATCAGAGGAAGTTTTTACTTAAAGAACGTGGAATTTCAAGTTAAAGCTGCAACTAGGCAATACATGAATATTATATCGTTATTGTGACATGAGACTGGACATTGTCTTAGATTTTGATAAGTGTTATCTTGATGTATGATGTAATTTTCTGAACTTACCAGAAAGTTTGAGTTGTTGTCATTTGCCTTTACCCACTTAGTCATCATGTCCACATTATTGATGATTATCTATTAAACACTGCATTCTGTTCATACTTTGTGAAAGCAGCAATACTCATCCTTACAATATGGCTGCATTATTAATAGGTAGATATTGATATTGAGGTATTGGACTTGGATGTAGTTGTTGTCAAGATCTGTCTGTGAATTAAAAGTGCTGTTGATCAATTACAAAATGCTAACAGATTGTGTTTACAGTTTCCTTCCATCACTTTTTAAGTTAGAAAATTGTCGCTACTTGACAACAAGACGGAGGTACTTGTCAGTGGAGCAGAGGCACACAGAGAGAAACTGACCTCTCAACTGAAGTTAATGACATTCAAATTAAGGTTTTGAACCCACATCCAAAATATTACAAAATCTGATTTACAGCAGCTGAAAAACTGCCAGAGTTTGTCTGCTTCTCTCCCAGGCTGATGCTGAAAAACTTGTGCATGCTTTTGTTACAACCAAACTTGTGTATTGTAATGCCCCCAAAAAGAGCTATCGTTCAGCTGCAACTTGTACAAAATTCAGCACTGGCTACCCATTAGTTTTAGAACTGACTTTAAGAATCTTTTATTGGCCTATAAATCCCAAAACGGTCTAGCTCCCGACTTCCTGTCTGACTTTTTACGTTTTAACATATGTGCCACTAGTCCCCTCAGGTCCTCTGACAGTTCTCTCTTGGTTGTTCCCTGGGTTTGGTCTGAGACCCACGGCGAAGCCGCCTTCAGCCACTACGGCCCCAGCATGAGGACCTAAGGGGAGCAGGGATTGTGGGTACTTTTAAAAGACAACCATCTTTTTAGCCTGGTTTTTATCTAGTTTGGTTGATTTTTGCTTGCACTTTACTGTTAAATTTATCTCCTATTTCCATATCTTTCATTTTTGTGTTTTATTTGTTCAAATGTTGTATTATGCACTTGGAATTGCATTTGATGTATGACTTGTGCTATATGAATAAAGATTAGATGACTGAACAGCAATTCATCAAGACTACATGGTGAATACAGGACTGTAGTAGTGTGCATGTAAATCATAGTCATCATCAGTAGTGTCCCAATTACGTGAGGTGATTCTTCTGTTGTAACTAATACTGATCAACTAAAAAGACAGAGTATGATGTATATTATGTGTGACACTGTATGATTATGTACAAAGTTAGATGCTTGTTGTACACTTTAGTCTATTGTCTAAGTCAACTATGGTGACCCATGCAAAACTAATTATTATCCTGAGTAAAGGGTGTGATATACTGAATAATGCACGTTCCATATCAATCCCAGGTATTCATCCATAAAAATAATACATGAGCTTTATAACTAAATATGAATTAATGTAGTGATTAAAAGCAACAGCTGTATTGTCTTGTACACACAGTCACAGAAACTGTTAACCTTAATTCCCCTCCAGACTGATGCACAGGATTTCTATTTTTAAGCCCTCGTAGCCAGTCTTTTCTGGTTATATGTGAATCAGACCTGACCTCATCTCACCCCGACGCCTCGGTCACAACAATGAGCATTTAGCCAGCGCGCTCCCTGTTGCTCAACCTGTCATCCTCTCTAACAAACCACTTGCTTGCTGTGGTGGCTTGTACCTCAGCAGCAAGGCCGGCGGTCTCATCGCTCAACTACAAAAGTGCCTGTGTACAATATCTCCTCTCATTAAGTCAGCTATAATGTGTCCCTCAGGCGGGAGTCACACGTAATGTGAAGCCGTCTCATTAGCGCTGTCACGTCACTTTCATTTAGGAGCTATCCGACAGCATTACGCGCCTCTTTGAGCGCTCTGGCCCTCCTGGCCTAGTTCAGCATGTCCAATGACTTATTCCTGCTTAGCGCTTCACATTTCCTTAACTTTCACTCATTACGGCTGTATTATAAAAACATATTCGCCACAGAGTTCTGCCAATTTAATCTTTTGTTAAACGTGTGAGCTGGAGTTGTAATCTAATAAACCTCATTAGTAGGAAATAAGACTTGATGAAGACGAGGGGATTTACGAGAGGCCGGCTAACCGCCCCGCTTTGGCCCTGAAAGAAATTACTAATCAACGACCAGCCCGCAATTAATTGCTAAAATAGCTTGGACAGACATTCCCAGGAAATATCAAGGGAATATTGCTGTCACTGTCTTCAATTCAACTTGAAACTGACGGTAAATTAAACTCCAATTCTACGAAAAAAAAAAAAAAAAACTTTGGCTGTTGTGCAAAACATAAAAACAGAACGCAATGACTTGCAAAAGCTTTTCAAAGACAGTACAAACACAAAATATTAAATGTTCAAAATGATGAATTTTATTGTCTTTTTGGTAATATGCCTAACTCTAAATTTGATGCGTGTAACAAAGTTGGGACAGGGACATATTTACCACTGTGATATATCACCTTTCTTTTAACAACACTCAGTGAGCGTCTGGGAACAACTTTTGTAATTGGGGTTTGTAGTTTAAAATCCATGACTACATTACTTGCAGCTCTAAATTTATTCTGAAAGTTTGTAATGATGAAATGTTCATGTTGAGCTATCACTGTCACATAATGCAGTTGTTGTTAATTAACATACAGTTTCTTTGCTAAAGAGGTTTACTGTAATAGAATACAACAATGGTTTAAGCAAATTAGTTTAAATTGCCTTTAGAAGCTGGAAAATGAATTAGAACAATATCACTATTGAGCTAAAGTGATTAAAAGAGGAATATTGCACCCTCATAAGCCAAAACAACCCCCTGGCATGAATGGTAATATGAGTGTTTGCTGCAGTGCGTTTTCTTCTATTCATTCCGACATTTAGCCGCTCATTCAGACAGTCGCTAGTGTCTTTACATACTTCAAATACAGTGCCTGAAAAAACAACTTCAAGGAAACTGCTGTTTGTTCAGATGTTTTGTCAGAGAGAAAAAGCAGGAGTGGGAGAGAAAAGCCAGATGAGAGGAAAAGTGGCCCAGAGCGGCAGGTTGGAGGCGTTCATCCAAACCGGAGAGGAAATTTGAGATGAAAATAGTCACCTGGGTGGCGACAGTGGGCCGGTTATCGATTTGTCCTCATGGGCGTCCGTCATTGAGACAAACTAAGGGGAAATCCCTGGAGGTGATCATTACCGCTGAATGCATGTCAGTAGGCCACCAGGGAACATGGCTGCCACTGGACTACGGGGAAGCAGAGGGGTAAAATGCTCGCTGGTACTAATGGAAACAAGACAGTACAGGACACATCTACAAATAAATCACTGACCACTCCCATTAACTGAGCATGTTTTTAGATCAGATACAGTTCAGTCCACTAAGGGACTATATAACAATTGTAAGCGGGGAGGGAAGGTTGAAGAGAGTGGGCTACTTACTTTGTATTTTTCACTGAAGGGAGAGTCGTCAGGCCTTATTTGGAGGGCAGGGGAGGGTATTTAAATTTGCACTCGTCCCTAAATTCAGATTTCAGCCTTTTAACGCAAACTATGTCATTTCTGCTGCTAGGGATCCCTTGCATCAAAACAATAACAAAAGACATAGTTTGATGACGATCATGAAGCAGCATGGGATCATGGGAGTTCTTGTTTTCATTGTTACACAACCACCACTGCCAGTGAAAATCTATCTGACATGATAAAATCATGTTCACAGTGGAGGTGATGTATTCAAGTGTTATTACTGTTACGTTAAGTCACATTTGCCAAATTTTCTCCTCCAAATAGTCATTTAAACTGTTGCTTCCATGCACTCCTACATTTTTGTTGCTGTTTTGCTCTTCAGTACTTCAGTAGCCCTGACATTTTGGTAGCTAGCAGACGACGATTATTGTTTGCTGTTTTTGTAGGATGTTGAACTAAAAGGTGCGAAGGAATCAAGGTGTTTGTGGAGCTGTAACGTTGCGTTGGCAAATGCTCACAGTATGGTCACCACACGGGGTCACGCACATGCAATATTTGGTGGCCTCAGATTAACTTTTTGTTAGCGTGGCTAATGACAAACACTGAACAAAGAAATTTCTAATTCCACTTCTAATGTGTGTATGATAAGTATTATTCCAAAGAAAATATTACCAAAATGCCTGCTTAAAAAGAATTATAATATAAATATATAATTATGATATACACCCCCTCACCACCCTAATAATTTTCAAACAGTCCCAAATTTTACCCAGAAGCTTTAACACCTCAGAATAGTGTAAGACTGTGTGTGTGCATGTATATGTTCTGTAGTGATCACCATTTGTAATATTTGGAGTACAAGTCTCTTGGGCTCATTCCAAACACATTATGTGCAGTTCACTTAACACCATTTTTGATTGACAACAAGCCAGGCAAACATTCATAGGGAACAGCAGGCTGTGTGTGATACTGCTGACTACACAAACCCGCCGTTTAAGTCCCGCTCTCGCTCGCCAAGCTGGGCACTTTTTCAGCTACTTTTGTCCTTTCAGCTCTCCTTCGCTCCCCCCTTCTTTCCCCCTTCCTCCCTCCTCTCTTTCTCCGTCAATCCCCGTCGTCCTACCTCATTTGATCCCACTCTCTATCCCTCTTCTTCTCCCGCACTCTTCCTTCCTTCCGTCGCCCCCCTCTCTCTGTCCAAAGCAGAGACAAATTAAACAAGTCTCCCCGTAATGGTGGAAACATAAGCCTCTGGCAGTGCTCTATTAGCCGGGCTGCTTATTTGTTAACAGACTGGATTAATGTGCTGTACTTGGTATGGGAGGCCACCTGCTCAGGCAGTGAAGGGTATTCACAGGCTCACCGGTCCGCTCACTAATCTGCCTCTAAGGATGATTGCAGGTTTCTGTGGCATGATAAGGCGGCTAACCCCCTTTTCCTCCCACTTTCCCCCCTCTCCCTCTCCAGGAACATCAGTGAATGGTTAATTTTATCACTTGAGGGACTGTTGACCCCTGAGCTGCCTTGACTTCCCTGGTATAGCTGGATGACCCGCATGCTAATGGAACGGTTTTGTCAGCTGAGACTCCGTCCTCAGCATTGAACTACGCCACCAAACATAAAACTTTAAACCTGGATATGGGCGCATACAAAGTGTCTCTCTTATTTTGGAGTACAATTTAGCCCCTTTTACACTGGACAAAAAATTTATTTACCATCTGGCATGTCTTGAATAGGAAAGGGTACCACCCCCATTATACCCTGGTTAAAAGACTGCAATAGTCACAGGTATGTATTGGTTCCAGCTCCAATCAGCAGTAATGGAAACATGAAAAAAGATATGTGTGGCTTGACTTGACTCTGTTTGACCCGGTGTGTCAGGCCAGCAAAGCAGAGTTTGGACCTGCTTGAAGGTGTGTATTTACTGATGAAGGTGTTTGTCTTTAGTCAAGCATCTGTAAATGGCGCATAAACATCTAATTTCCTATAAATTCTTCACAATAAAAGCCTCCCATTATTTTGTTATCAAAAAGCTTTCATTAAGAAGCAGCAAAATCAGGAAATGGGTTTTCATCAGCAGTAAATGAACACTACTCCTATCCAGCTGAAAGCAAATGTAAAACAGTAAATTAATCAAGACACATTAACTTAAAAACAGCTATGCAAGAGAGAAACTAAATTTCAAACAACAGAGATTCAGTTAGAAGCTACACCTGTAGTAACCTTAGTCTTGTTTAAAAAAATTATATACATGGTAATTTTGGTGTAAAACTTTAAAGATGAGGTCTTTATGGGTTGACTTAGTTTTTACCAACACCCGATTTAGTCTCTTAGACACGGTCCAAATCACAATTTTGTACCAGATGTTAAAATGAATTGGGTTCGGGTAAGCTCCCATTGCCAAACTGAAGGGGGTGTGTGCATCAATATACACCCGAGATCTGAGTAGATTCACAAGTATCTCTGACCACAAGGTGGGTCATTGGGTGTCACATTAGACTAAGGTAGGTTTTCCATTTTGGACCAGTGAGGACATCTACTGATTCCGTCACATAGTCTCAAACTTCACTGATGTGATACATCCCTTATTTTCCTCCAGAGCCTTTTTCCTCTTGTTTTGATGCTCATGCAAACGAGTCTTCCAAATTTTGGATAAGCACAGATTATTTGCTTAAGCTGAAGCATAAAGTGGATCTTTGCCCCACTGCCTAAAGCAAATCCGTGCGTGATCTGCTTAAATCTTTACATTGAGTTTGTAAGCATTCACCTTGAATTTTTGCTTCAACTTCAGTCTCACGTGCCTTGTCAGAGCGCGTCCACTGCAGTGATATTTTCTCCTTGGATTTCAGTTGAACTCAATGCTTGCATGTCAGGTTGCTAATCGGACTGCAAACAACCGGTACATAGAAGTTGTGGTGATGACAGCACCTATCCTTTCATCACACAGTACCAAATACTTGGGCCAATCACCCACCCAGCCATGACCAAGATTACAAACAATCACTCTCACTTGAATTAAGCAGGCCACCTTAGTAAAGTATAGATGAGACCCTTGGGCCAGATCTATAGAGAAGCCCAAGGGATGGGTGCACCAAAAAGGAGGTCTTGGCATGGATGTTCACTGTCTACACCAGAAGCCCTGAAATATTGGCCATTGTTGTCAGATGACAGCGATGGGTTTCAAGATTGAGACCAGTCTGAACAGTACTATTTGGAATAATGTATACTCTGTGTAGGATTGTGTTAGTTACATTAAACACATTTTTAGACAAGTGCATCATGATCATAATAAGTTGTTAAAACAGTATTTCTGCAAAGGGTTTCTCTACAAGACATGCCTACGTAATTAGCTAATAATGGAGGACGTGCCTTTGTTGATAATGTACTTTAGTGCTGCTAATTCCCAAACAAATTTGCAATTAATTAAGCTAGCAAAACCAATTGACATGCAATGAACCTTGGGCTTTTAGGCCCCCACAGGGTCACCAATCGCCTGCTTTGGCCAGTCTTGTGTAGGTGGCCCTCCCTTAAAGCATTTCTTGTCACATTATTATAGAGAAAGTACAATGGATAGTTTCCTGTGCATCAGATTGGTTTTCTTCATAAACCAGCAATAAGACACAATCAGTTTCTGAACATCAAATATAAAGCTTTCTGTAAATCACTAAAGTATTCGATAAATCAGAGACAAAAAAAAGAGCCAAGCGGCTATTTATTACAGATTAGGTTGAAAGTTGAGGCTGATAAAAACTCACTCGGAGCACATAACAGAATAACAACATGTAGCTGACAGTCACAGACTATTTCAAGAGGTGAGATTTTCAGCAGGCAGCGGCTTTAGTGAGCTGAATTGTACTGCAGAGAAACCAAAATTTGATTTCCTGCAATTTGTCAATATATTGATTACTTTTAAATGAGTTTAAATGAATACCACACACTGTTGTGTCTGTGAACTGACTTTCAATATGATGAATTACCTGTGATTCAGAGACCTCACACCTCTGCAGAACAATAAAACACATTTAATTGTCTGTCTGAACAGTAAATAATGAGCCAACCCTGTGTTTCTGACTCCACACAGCTGCAGTATCAAATTAAGTCTTTGGGCAGAGTTTTTAGTACAGATATATTCAGCAGTGTCCACGGCAACCTTGCGAAAACCGTAGTTTGCATTTACCTCCATCATCATACAGCATGTTAACAAAGTGAGGCAGCTGACTTG
Source organism: Lutjanus erythropterus (assembly GCF_056507025.1). Classification (NCBI taxonomy): domain Eukaryota; kingdom Metazoa; phylum Chordata; class Actinopteri; order Lutjaniformes; family Lutjanidae; genus Lutjanus; species Lutjanus erythropterus. The sequence goes on along the minus strand of NC_139337.1, from coordinate 9,798,595 downwards.
AATGGCAGGGGGCCCTGAGGGTTTGCAGTCTGCAGGAGGTGCTGATGGGTTGAGGTTTGGGCCCCTTTGCAACACACACATAAGCGCACACAAACAGAGGCGATGTCATGCTCTGTCAGGCACCCTAGGGCAGTGCTGCTTGTAGCATGTCAGGAAAGAGAAATGATCTGTGAATCCTGGGGGAGCAGTCGACTAATGTGCACTGAGCTCTGTGTCCCTGTACAACGTGGATAAGTGACATAAAAGGTTCGCTCCTCTCTTCACGCATCTCTTTCTTCCTAGACATCTCAGCTCATTGTCTCATGGTCCAATGAAATCAGAGGTGTGATGGCTTTTCTGCAGGCGATCCCTTAAAAATGGTTAGAATGTTAAAGACAACAGTGCCGTTTATATCCTTATATCTGAAAGTCACTTTGCTAATAGATTGTTTTCTCCCAAACAGCGATTGACCAATCAGAGCTTAGCAGCTGTAGCTAGGCACAGCAGGACTGTCAAGATTTGGATTTCTCCACATGTCAAAGTGGTGCACATGGGGCTCAAATGAGAGTGATATCTCTGTAGCTTGGAGGGTAGTGTCTTTGTTTCAAGCCTTTTCCCAAACCAAAAACACAAGAACAAAAGTGGAAGAATGGATTAATCAGCGTGTTTGTCTGTTTTAACTTAAGCTTTTTTAATGTGACATTACTTCCAAAGCCAAGAATCATATCAACAGCTATGCTTGGATGGTATAAAGGTATCACAGTACACCAGGGTATTAAGAGAACCTGATGGTGTGATTTCCAATACAGACATTCCTCTTCCTATTAAACTGATGCAGAGATGCTCTGTTGAGGTTATGTACTGTACACAAGAGGTCAGTCTCTCTACTAGTGAACAAGGCATCGTAGCCGAGCTGCTAGGGCTAACTAGCTTGAGCAGAAGTACAAAAACAACGCTGCTCCTTCAGGTTAATGTCTTCTGATAGTTATAACCATCAACTTGTGAGGATGCTGACCTTTTGTCTGAAGCCTCTTAAGCATCAGTCTTTTAGCATGATATCATGTATGTAACAATCAAGTACACATTTAAGACCCTTTAACAGGTCTGTCATTACAAAACAAGTTGAACACAGAGCTTTCAAACAACTATGGAGCTAATGTTAATTGGCTAGCCAGCTATGATAAAATATGCTTGCAAGAGTTCTTATTTCAGCCAGCAAAATTGATGGTTTCCAGCCAGAAATTGGCTTTTGTCAACCCTGTGTGACATCAAGGACCCATGGTTTCAAAAATCATAAAAGAACTTGAGTGGTAAACCTGCCACTGTTATTGCTGACAGTAAAAACAGAAACTATGAAGGCAGGAAACCCAATTACCCTTCTACTGCACAAAAAGATTTCTTTAAAGATAGAGACACGGCTCTTCACAACACAAGCCAAAGACCTTTAACATTTAACACTGACCAAACAATCATTTGTTCCTTCTAAATACGAGATGCAGCTTTTTTCATACCTCAATTAATTTGTGAGCAGAGAGAAACAGAGAGACCAAGAGCGGGAGGAGGCAGGAAGAGAAATAAAACGCATCACAGAGAAACGAGTGAAAGAGAGATGAATATGATGAGAGGGAGCGGGAGAGACATAGATGGGCGCCACCACTCGCTGTGTAGTCGGGTGACAAAGCGCCCCGCCCGAGGCTACAGCCGTCATAAAAGCAGTAATAGAGTGAACACACATTTTCATTAGCTATTGATTCATTTCCAATTCTCCATTAATTTCGGGGGGCCATCACCGCACAGTGGCCTTTCTCCTCCCCAGGCTACGTTCCTCAGCTCCGCCTGACATAACCGTGGTAATTACTGCGCTCCCGCCCCGCAAGCTGTTCACAGTCTCATATAGCAGTAAAAATTGAATGAGTATTCGAGAGGAAAAAGGCAGAGGAAGGGAAGAGAGGGAAGAAAAAACATTGACTGAAAGGGAGAAATCAAAAGACAGCGAGGCTATCACCTACAGGCGTGCGGTTTGACAAAACAGAATTACAATGGGCGTGAACAATTGCCATTGTGCTATTTCAGCCTTAATTGTCAAAGTGCTCGATCTGTTCAAAGCTCCGGGTGTGCACAGCAGCTGTGGCTGCTACAGTCGGCACAAACTTTTGCTCAGAAAGTGAGGAGAGGGGTGTAATAACAAGCACCAGTGACTGAGCGCAGGATTCAACGTTAAATGAGACCAACCTTGAGGAAAATGCTTGACTCAGAAAGCACAAGCTAACTGTGCATTATATACTCCTTGCAGATGGTGATACATCCCCCGTACAGTGTATACTTTATGGGTATATAATTCTCAGCGGCTGACAAACACACCAGGATGCCTATGATGTATGACAACATGCAGCTGACCTGTGCTTCAGACTGCAGGGAGGTTTATGTCAGGGAGACTGTGCACGCAGGGCCCTTGGCCTGTTAGTGAAAGGTCAGTGACTGATTCAAGTGTCTGACATGATGAAACACACGCAATAAAATGTGTACAATACACACACGCACGAACAAGCACATTTGTGTGGAAACAAACTGAGGGAGAAGAGAGTTCTTACCTGATGGAGAAGACATCAAGAAATGCATGAAAAACAAAAGAAAAGAGAATAATTAGTATTTTGTGTAGTTTTTGACATAATTAGTAATAAAAACAACATGTAAATATACATCATGTCTTGATGAAACATAACAAAAGAGCAACTGAAGGAGAAATCTGTAATAATAAATCCTAATATGAGCATTGTATGTCATCAAAGATGGAAACATGTTAAACATTAAATGCTTCTCTGACAGTAATGCTACAGCTGTGGTGTTTGAAATTTTTGTTCTGGTCCATAACTTTTGTTACTGTTTACCTGTTTCACATTAACTGGAATTCAAATTAATGCTGAATGTTTACCGTTTGTGTATGTGTCTGTTTACGAGTCTTACAAAATCATTACTAATCTTGTAGCAGGCGTAGATGTTTATAACAGTTAAACTGAACAATACATGAACAGAGTTTGAACTCCAACTCCAAAGTGTGTATTATCATAGCAATAGGCTTTTGTTTTCAGGGCTTAATGGGTTTAGTTTTACATTGACATTCAGTGTCAAACTTGTCATTGCTTGTTTTTGCCAAGTTAAAATTTTGCACTTGTCTTGCACTCCTGCAATGCTCCATCAGCCCGCCTGAGCTTCCTTGAGACTGGGGAGGGGGTGGTGGTGGGAAACAACTTGCCTCAACAAACCAAAGACTGTATATTAAATAGTATTTCAAGCTATGCAATATATTCTCTTCGTCTCCAACTCGCTGTTTGGATTGTAGTACCCATTTTTGGATGCACAACTGATATATATTGCTCCTTTAAATCTGATCTTAGAGATCAACCTAGTGGGAACAACTTTATATTTTTACAGGTGGGAGGAAAAGACAGTTCTTTAAAGAAATGTGATTCTGTTTTTATGATTCCTGAACGGATTTTTGAATTGCTTAATCTTTTTTCAATACACATAAATAACTAGTGCTTAGTCCGTTAGCTTGATGCTAATACATAATAGGAACGCCGATTGATGTTGCAATTGTGGTGATTTGACTTTAACAAACGGATTCTATTTCTTGCTCTGTGTTGCATTGCACATTTGGGAAATTTGACTCTTGATCTACATTCTCTAGAAGTGTATGATTCAACATTATCCCACAGTCTAGTGTTAAAAAAGCAAACAAAAATTCAAATAAATCATGACATCGAATCACAGCACTTGTAGAATTGCAATATTTAAGAATCGCCATACATATTGAATCAGCACCAAATAGTATCAGCCTGGGAGATAAGTGTATCATCCCAGCTCAACTATTTTTTCCTGTTCACATTGCTTTGCTCCCTCTTTACCAAAAAAATCTAAACACCATGCAGAATGAACATCCACATATACTAGGAGACACATGTTTAATAAGCGAGGAACATTACTATTCTGCCATAACCTGCACAGGAAAGCACCACTGTTCACTGCACTGGAGGCTACCCAGCAGTGTGAAGGGAAAAATGAACTGCACCAGGTTCATCTATCACACTAGCTGCCTCCTATGCTCCACAAAAGATGAAAAAAGGGAGAAACAAATGGCAAAGCAAATCAATTACACGAAAAAGAATCATGTCACCTGTCAAATATACACTCTGTTCTATGTCACTGTTTTTTTTTCCCCCCTTCCAACGGCGCACATTTTCGAAATTGAATTTTGAAAACCTTATACATTATTAACACTCTTCATGCTTCATCAATTTACAGTCCCTTTTTCCTGCTCGCTTTCTCTTCCGTTTCAATGAGGCAACATCTAATAAACACAGAGTTTGTTTGTGACATCTATGCTCTTTTTAATCCCACATATTAGGAGAGAATGCCACATATGAAATTCAACAGGGAGCCCCTTCAAACTCACAATGGGTGGAAGAGAATCAGAACAAGAGGAAGCGAGAAAAATCAAGCAGTGACCACACTTCCCATTTAAGTCATACAGAAAAGAGCCCCATGATGTGGGCTTAAGAGGTTGGACAGACAGTGTGGCTAACTGAGAAAAAAAAATACACATGAAGAGTTTTCATATCCGCTCAGATTAAGGGTACTTGGAAGAAGGGTGAAGTAACGACGGCGTTGTCAAGGAAACAAGTGCTACGGCGACACCTTAATCTGGAGAAATATAATTGGAAAAGGAGTGATAAACATCTTCCTATCTGAGTGTGTGATGTACTGAACGGTATTCGTAAGGAAGCCGCCTGAGCACTCATTACTGGAGTTATTGTAAGAATAACACTAATGAATACATATGGAGAGACATCCTCAGGGGCTAAAAGACGGATCTAGAAACAGCCTTCTAGGGCTTTCTTACAGGATGGAACAAGGCTTAAGAAGGCTTGTTGCACATCCACGCATACAAATGTGATGAGCGGCGGTGGAGATGGCACTTGTACAGAAAATGAATCTGGATTACTCCGCAAAACAAATATTGGATCTTGCGAGTGTGTACAGGTGCACGCCACACATGCTGCTTCACTTCCCTCTTCGGCTGCACGCTCGCAGTTTGAATCCACAACACGAGCAAGTCACACCGTAGGACACAGTATCATTAGCGACTCAACCTTCACAGATGAAAAAAGAAGTCATAAAGAACTCTGTGCAAAATGACATGCAAATAAGGAAGAACTCAAGAAATCTTTGCCATCTCTCACCAATTATCTTGTTAATTACAAGCCATTGTGAAGGGCTCCCACTGTCGACGGGCTCTCTGATTATACAGTGCATTTGTCCCCACTTTCCACAGCCTAATCAGTAATTACTACCTGCAGCTGCAGCTCAGTACAGAATGGGCTCGGCCATCTTGGGACAACAGGGAACACTGGGCAATTTGAAGCGACTCTGGGCCTGTCAGCAGCGTACATATTTAGTTCACTCAGTAGGAGTGTGTTGCTGGAGAAGTCAGGGCCTCTGGGAGTTCACCGAGTTGCCCATGAGTCACTCGGCAGTTTTCACTTTCACACCTCGCAGCTTCTTTCAACAGTGGTATGTGTAACATTTTAATCATCGCTGTTGTTAATTTGGGAGTTGACTACTGTACAAAATGACATCATCCAAGAGAATTAGTTGCCTCTACATGTCTCTAAACTGAATTTTAGAAGGTCCTTTTCCATCACATTAGCTCTGGTTCTTGAACCTTGGTTCTATCCAGTGAAGCAGCCCGTATTTCCACCAGTTTGCTTGGAACCACTATAATCAAGGATATCATCAACAGAGAGCGCTGCACAATGCAACAAGCTGTAGAATATGGCACGCACACTTTGGTTCCCAAGGAAAACCTGCTATTTTTCGTTTCCAACTGGGAACCACCTTTTCAAGTTCTGAACCAGTTTACTTTTGGTGGAAATGGTCAGAACGGTTTAATGTTGAGTGCATGCTTGTTGATGGAAAAGTCCTAACACTGTGCATCAGAGTAGGAAACGAGTCACTTTCTGTATATTCTTAGACAAGTTATTAACATCTAGTGTAGCTTCAACTTAATTGTCATATAATTACACAAAATAAATGTCTCCAAAGTCATTCTTTAACTTAGTTCTATAAGGTTCCGCCCTGTGAAGCCAATGTCAAGTCCTGCTTCTTGACCATGTTGCCTATAGTGCTCCAATTTTACAAGTTGTTTACCTTTTTTGAACTTGATGAAAAGCTGTGTTCTCTTTAGCCACCTATGCTACATAGGAGGACTGCCCATTATTTGGATGGTCCATTATTCTGATACCGCAATAGTCTGAAAAATTTCCCATTGGACTGCCTGCAGTTGTCAGTTCAGTAACTGTTGGCCCTGTCCATGGTGCTGAATCTGCAGGTGTTCTGCTCTGAACAGACTATCTTTCTGGCCTTACATCAAACAACATGTCAAGCAGTTTTACTGTTGCGGAATAAAATCAGGAGTTTTACTTCAATTTTTGCACGCCCTGTGACCTGAGTCATTAAACACAGGCTGATCAAAACCTCAGTCAGACCGGTTCTAATAGTCTACAGTCTTTTTGCCGTCTTGGCTGTTCAAACAAAATTAAACATGTTTAATCTTTATTATTAGATATTGTGTTGGGGTGCAATAGGCCTTCAGAGTTTTTGGGATGATGGGCTGTCAGACAACGGGGCATTTTTTGGGGTTTCAGAATAATAGGCCCTTGGAACAATGGTTTGGCACCTTATATGGCAGTTTGCTAATTTGATTTACAGAGCCCATGTTATCGTTTGTGTGCAAAAAATAAAAAAGTGGAAGTCAATTTGGGAGCAGAGAAGAGACAAGAAGAGCACAGACAACAAAAACATTAGACAAAGCAATAGGCTATGAAACCAAATATGTATACAAATATGTAACAGACAGAAAAAAAACATTTTATTTATTGCATTGTTTGTAATTAGGAATTCTATTGTCATATTAAATCTGTCAGTGAAAATATTTGACCAAGTGTCTAAGTTAATTTAAATAAAACTTTTGTCAGGACAGAATCTTAAATCTCTTCAGTAACACATAGAATTTACATGTTAACACAAACTAAACTTTACTTTACCTTTTTCAAGAACATGCCTGCTTTGTTTAGTGCCTTCCAGACAGAATGTTATAAACACAAGCAAAAGAAAGGTTTTGATTATTAGAAGTCTCAACAATCCAGCTGATCTCTGAACCATATTAAAAATATTTACTGTATGTCTAGCTATCTAGAATCTGAACCAGTTTGACTGTAAATAGAAGCTTGTACTCTTGAGGTGAAAAGTTGGAAAGCTTTATAACACAAATGAAAATGATGGTATAACCAATTCCTTAACTTTGAGAATATACATTTTCAATAGTTCTGTTGGCAACAAGAGATTTTCAAACACAATAAACCTAAATAACTACAAATACAAACTATCAAACCACACCCTGGAAAAATTACTGGTTGTTCAGCCGCAGAAATAATGATGCAAAGCAATGGTTTAATAAAAGGAGTACAACTCTGCCCTTTGCTACTGCTGCACCAAACGCGAGGACTACATCGACAGCATGATCCCTCCGGGCGATTACATTGGGGGGGCCTCAGGCTGTATTCAGCTGCCACCTTCATGTCGATATCCCTGGGGGAAACTACAATCTGCCTCTGATTATTCACTAGTTAGCACACTCCTGCATTCCTCACACCTACAGGGTTAAGTGCCATTTCTGAAACCACTCTGTATAGAATTTAAAATTACACTGCAACTGCTTAAAAAGCATTTTGTGGTAATTCAAGACAATTAATTGACAGGGCCTGTAGAGAACACCGGCTTCACACCTGGAGGTTAGAGCACTGGGTTTGTAAAGCGCCTTTTCCATCGAACAAATAACCCACTACATCTGGCTTTTTAATTCAGTGGGAAAGGGTACAATCAGCATTCACTCTTGGGTCAAATAACTCCGCAGTAATCACAAGTATTTATCGTCTAAGCTCCCATCAGCTGTGATGTAGACATCACACCTGGGTGGACACGCTATGTTCGGCCATTTTTGGCAATGAAGGCACCTCCTTCGACAAATCCTGCGAATCTTCTGTTCCTATTTCATACACGAGTGCTGCTTGGCTTGACTCTGACTTGGTGCGTCAGCCCACCACAAACGAAGCTTCCCCCTGCTTGAAGGTGTGCATTTAACTGAAACGCGCTCGATTTGAGTAAAGCAGCTGTTGAACAGTGAATAGCCATTTTATTTCACACAAATTCTTTACAATAAAAGTCCCATGTTATTTTGTTTTCTAAAAGCTTTTATTATGAAAAAAAAAAAACAAAATCGGGAAATGCTGGGTTGTCATCCGTATTAACTTAATACAACTTCCATCAGCTAAAAGTGAACATGAAAGTATAGCAGACACCTGAAGGTACAAATAGCAACACTGGAGAGAAACCAACCTTCAAAGCGCAGAGATGCAGTTAGAAGCAACAAAAGTACTGAAAGTCTTGGCTTTCAAGCACAAAACAGAAAAGCAAACTCATCTACTGGCAATGTGAAAGGAGTCAGTCACCAATCTATAAGTAGGTTTAGCTGCATTTAAAAAAAAACCTGGATATATGTACTAATTTTAGTGTAAAACAGTACAGGAGAAGTATTTATGGTTGGGATCGCAATGATGTACAGACACTCCAGATCAGGGATACTCAACTTGCAGTCGTGGGCTGAATTTGATCCATGATGAGGGCCCAGCTATTTTTAGTTACTGTAACAAAAATAAATTCAGCCACACTGTTTGTCCCAGGGAGGGGTGTCCAGTCTCCCACTCTCCCATAACTTCCGCCTGTGGTGACACCACATGTCTCTACACAGTTGACCTGCATGGGGCTGCAGCAGTCAGATTTGCTGCTTAGTAGAAATGAGTGAGGACAGCATACAAGGAAAGGTTGGAATTTGAAAGACAATTTAATGAAAAATGGACAGATGAATTTGCCTTTATTTTGCCACCTTATACCAATTCTGTGTTAAATTGCCAAATGGCAATTGCTAGCTTCTCTCCCATTCTGTTCCAGGCTCTGGGGGTCACAACCTGCACCCACACACCAGCACCCAGAGAGAAAGACTTGTTCTCTAGTGGGAAGCAATGCATATCAATAGGGAAGCTCTATTAAGGAGGTGTTGAGGGAGAGGATCTCCAGGGGCAGGATGGGTTCTATTTGACTGCCATCAAGGTCGGGGAAGGTTGAGGAGGGCATTAGGTATGATGACTCAGACCAGATGGATTCACTGGTATGACTTATGGGAGAAACAGCCTGGCCTTCATCTTTCTCATCTTCTCCCAATGGAGGAGGACGTGGAGATGCACCAATTAATGCCTGTCTGTGGAATACAGCCCAAGCTTGAGTTTCAAGTCCACCATGGGGGTTGTTTATGATCTCGACTTGGTCACATGTCATTTGGCAGGGGCAGTATTATGACTCTGAGACATGCTAATGAAAGCCAAGGCGTCTTATCACGCCAGTAAACCTGAGACTCAGATATTTAAAGCTCTTCAGTGGCCAGTAAACACACAGAATATTGTCTCGGCGGAATCAGTGCAGAGGCACTGGTGCGTTAGACTGCCTCGGTGTGCGCTGTTGTATGTGCTTATGAATAAGTGGGCTGTGTATGTGTGTGCTCATGTGGCTAGTCAAACAGGAAACAACCCGGCGACCTTCAGAGGTCAGGGCTCCACCGTCAGCCTATTAATCACAGCCGCGTCTCGCTCCTCTACTGCCATGAAGACAGACTGGCAGAGCTCGCCGTGTTCAGCGCTGATGTCTGAGTGTCAGGTTAGACATCCACCACTCGGGCTCACTGCCCACATGTCCACTCCATCGAAGAACAAATCCCCAAACAGGTAATCAAATGAAACATCAGCTGTTGAGTAACAGATTATTAGCCCAGAATTATTGCTAATCAGTGGAGATACTACATAGTGAATGTATACTGAGTGAATCAGACAGACTGTGTGTGAATGCAACCAAGAGATCAACTGCAGTCCAACTGTCCAAACTGCCTCTGGATCTGGTTTTATATGCAGATGTTTCATTATCAGAACTGTTTTAGTAGATGGATACCTTTGTTAGCTAGCAGCTATCTAAATGTACAGGCAGAGAGTAAGACTACTGTCACAGCGAGGGGTGGGGTGCAATAATCTTTCAAATGGCAATAATGGCACCTCCCTGAAGGTAGTCATGGTTTGGCACTTGTTTCTACACGCAAAAATTGTCAGAAGTAGCTGCTTGAAGAATGAAAAAGAGAGCTTGGTAGAGAAATACAAATCTTGCATATTTTCCAGCCTCCACACACAGCCAATCATTGCATAAAGTGGCCATAATAGTCACATTACAACAGCAGCAAAGAAGTGAGGGGATTGAGTTTTACACACTTTTCAACAACTTGACAAGCACTTCATCTGAAGCATATGAACCCCTTTAAGGTGATTGTATACTCCTTCATCAAGGCTTGCCTGATAATCAGAACAACTTGGGAAACCTCCTCCCATAACTTTCAGATGTTAGACTTGAAGGGGCATTTCTGATATTTCTGATATTTCAAAACTGACAATATGACATCCACATGCAGTACACACAGTTATTGGCTAGTTGTGTCAAGGTGCAAAAGCAGGGTTTGAACTTTCCTCTGTTGCTCTTTTTCATTCTTTCCACAACAATTTGTCTCTTTAGGTATACATGCACAAATAATGCAACGCTATGAGACACTGCCTGAAAACGTGCATATATCCCTATTTTCCAATGATTATCTCACTTCTCTGTATGATGGTCGGCTTTAAATTCCACCTTTAAGTGTAGCTCTTTGGAACAGCTGTGAACACCTTGTCCAACAACAATCAGATCACAGAGACACATATAAGCGGCATGTGTACAGTGGAAGGACTTTTAAGTGTCCTAAGTGTTTTGCACCAACTCCCCCATGAGATCTTAACATCTGAAATCAGCAGTTGAGTGTAAAGTCACAGTGCTGTAGTAGGGCTGGGCGATAAGACAAATATATCGTCTATCATCTAACGATTTGCTGAGTCCATTGGGCCGATTTTGGGGCGATATTTGTCATTTTATTTTGCTAATGTAATGGTCTGCAGAGTGACAGCTGCTGCTCCGTGCTGCGCTCTCATCCAGCTGCACAGTTCACACCCACTCACGGCCATGAGTGCAGTTGGGTGCGGAGTGAGACATAAACAGCCTGCAGAGTCAGACTCTTTGCACTCTTTTCACGTGGTGAATTAAGGATTTAATTCGACCAAACCAGAGCTGCAGGTTGTTGGAAGAGCGGGCAGTCTAACAAAGATGGTTTTGGTGAGTTTTAGATGTTTTTCTGTCAAGTCTGAATGAAGTGATGTTTCCGAGGATTTAACAAGCTAATTAAGCTTGTCTTTGTTCAGTAAAGGGAGAAACTTGAATTTAAAAGGTGTACGGTTGTATTTCTCTTCTTTTAAAAAGGAAATTGGTGTGAGAATATTTAATTTCTTGAGACTTTCTAAGTTTATTTTATTTATTGGGCATAGTGAACGTACGCAGTGTGCATAACAGTGAATTTGCCACTTGCACACTTCTCCCAGCTGAAACCCAAGAGGACGGGAGGCAGTGAGAGGTGGGACGAAGACATTGTCAATTGCAGATTGTTGGCCTGAGGTTGGTTGTTTAGAAAATTTGAACATATTGCCAAACTCTACGCTGTAGTGGGTTTATCTGTGCATAGCTGTGTGCACATAATACCATAACACATGCAATGCTACAGGAGAAGTGTGGCACAACCACGGCACAGGTGTGTCATTCCCACAGGTGGGTGAGACACTGTAAACAAAACAGCGTCACACTCCACCTGAATTTTAAGACACTTGGAGTGAGAAATTCAAATTGCGGACTCTGTTATGTCTGATGTGGGTAGTGTGGTAGGGATGCAGCAGGTGTTTTGTGATTACTCTGTGATCACCAATCTGATGGTGGACAGAAATGAGCAAAGCTACCCACGTTTCTGCCAAAAACAGCACATCACAGAAAATAAAGGCCACTGCAAGCACTGAGTAAAATTTCAATACACCACCGTGTTTACTAGAATTCTCCTATGACCTCAAGACATTTCTGGCTTAATCATGTTTAAATACATCATAGGTTTTGTTAAGAGTTATTACATGTGAGTGAGCGCTTGATGACTAAGGTGCTTACTCAACTCCTGCAGCAAGCAGGGCATGAAAAGGGTTATTACTGAGGCAGAACAAGAGTTTGCCGTCTGTCCACTGTATTAAACTGCTTCTACTCTTTTAGAAGATGCAGTGTTTTATGTGTTTTTGTCCTGACTATAAAATGAAATATCTAGTAGCCTTTGGGAGTGAGTGGTTGAAACTGTGCTTAATGTTTAGTGACTGATAATGATAGTATATTCTTTATATTTATTTATTAGGGATGTAAGAAAACAGAGATATGCTTTGGTCTTCACTGTTGACAATCTTCACTGTAGTGATTGCATAAAAGAGTAACTTTTTAACTCAGATGTTATACATATGGTGGTGTGTTCTTTATACTAAAAAGTTTTCCTAAAATTAGATTAAAGAATAGCAATATATCACCTTGTTTACAGTTATGCAATACATTAAATCACAGTTCTATTATATATTAAACCTGGAAATGACTCAAACACAGCTTGGTGCCATCTGTAAAGGGCTCTATTGTACATTCAACAAAAATATAAAAGTAACACTTGTTTTTGCTCCCATTTTTCATGAGTTGAGGTAAAACACTTAAGAATTCTGTGTACACAGAAGGTTAATTTCTCTAAAATATTGTTCAGAAATTTGTTAAAATCTGTGTTAGAGAGCACCTCTCTCTTACCAAAGTAATCCATCCACCTGACAGGTGTAGCATATAGGTGTTCCTTGGACTGGACACAATGAAAGGCAAATGTGCATTTTTATCTTTAAACAAGATATTTATTAGGTACTGAACTATGGCTATTATATATAGAGATACAGATACAGATACCTTTTTACCCTACTCTGCCCATTACTTGCTGCCTTTGTTACAATATTAAGGTTAGCAAGTCAGAAAGCCCTACTTTGCCTCTGTTTGGCTTATCCAGGGGCAAGTTCAATCTGAAAACAGTGTGCACTGTTTCACTATGGTTTCCAGATTAAACGTACGTTTCCTCAAAACAGTGTCCGATGGTTTGCAACAGGCTCCTCCATTTGGTGGGTATGCCACAGGTGTTACCCAATCAGCAGCGTCGTGTATGTAAACACTTGCATACACAACAGGGTGTTCAACGTAGCTGTTTAAATAAACGTTTTGCCATGTTTTGTCATTACTGTACATGGCCCTCCAGTGAAAGGCCACAAGTACTAGCCAATCACAGGCAGAGTAGGGCAGGCCATGACTGCCTTCCTGGGGAAAAAAAAAAATTAAAAAAGGGAAACCACTAACCACTGCTCAACCGTGCTGCCTGATTTTAATACATTTGTGAACAAAATTTGAAAGATATAAACTTTTGGTGGTGGTGGTGGATGTTACAGCTTTTTTTTGATCGGACAGCTGAAGATATGACAGAAAAGAGGCTACAGAGAGTTTGGGAAGGACATGCAGCAAAGGGACACAGGCTGTTATCAAACCCACCGTCACTACAGAGGACCTGCAGCCCAACTAAGTCATCAGGGCGCCCCAGAAATAACCTTTTGTGCATAGAAGAAGTCTTAGATTATGAGAAATGAGCAAAAAAAAGTGTTGTGTTTATATTTTCATTGAGTGTATTTTAAACCTGGCATTAATTCTATGTCTACCGACATAGCAGCTGTAAATGGCTCTATAGTGTATCTTAAAAATTCAGAGATGCGGCCTTCCTAGATGCTAGATCTTTACTGTCTGCGTGGGAGGACAGAAAGCTGAGAAGAGGGAGAGATGAAGTAATGGGAGAGGGATGGATGGATGGAAAGATGGATGGATAAATGAAGGGGAATGATAAAGAGGAGGGAGATCACTCCTGCAGCCCTGATGGGTGTACAGGTAAAGCAGAAGGAGGGGGGGCTTGAGCAGGAGGCGAAAGAGCATGCCAGGAAGAGAAGACTGGATGAGGAGACGGAGGGATGGATGGATGGATGGATGGAAGTGGAGAGGAGGGAGAATGCTTCAGTGGCTCCACTTGACAGCTGAGTGAGAGGGGAAGCGGAGTGGCTACTCTATGTAATTTGTTAGCGGGTCCATGATGCATGCAGGCATGATACCACACCAAGCCTGGCGAACACAGACTAGAAAGAGAGACAGACAGCAGAGAGGAGGGAGGAGGAGGGGAGGAGGAAAGACAGGGGAGTGTTTTGACAGATCGGAGGTGCATCAAGGGGAAGATCAGGTGTGGGAAGAAGAGGGGATAAAGATCCACATCCCTTCCCGCGTTCTCCAGCCTCTGTCGGCCGGGTGAGACCGACCAGCATCCCTATCTCCTGCATTGTACACAAGGCGGGGGATGTTTAGCATAACAGCACCTGCATCCTGCGCACCTTCGCGGGTGAGCTTTGAAATCATTGTCTCCGCCGTTATCTCGACAGCTCCTTCTGCTTTGCTCCGCAGCAGGTGCATCTCATCTCCGTACAAGCCACTCTGGATGCGCCGCAGACACAATTTGCCCGGCTTGTCTGAGACGCCGAATAAAATGACACAAATCTGGGCATCAGCCCGCTAATAATGATGCCATGTTGATGTGGGACCTATTCTGCGTGTGTGTGTGTGTCAGAGTGTGTGTTTGCGGCTTGTTGACGTGGGACTGATCCAGGATGCCATGGCAGCTGTCTGCTATAATTACCTGGGAGCCCGATCACACACACAAACGCACCCATACGCGCACACACACCTCTCCTGATTACCTCATAAGGCGAGGTTTGTCTGATTAGCTTCCATATTTACACCAAAGACTTATTATTAATGAACATGTGTTCGACGTTTCGCTCCGCTATACTTTGTAACTCTCTGAACATTTGGAAGGCAATCTTTGACAATGTTTGAGGAGCATCACTGATTAGACGCCACATTCAAAATACCAAGGCCTGTTTTGATTGGAAAAACAGTTTTCTGCATGTGTATAATTTTCAATTTGAGAATGAAGCTTTATGGCTGTTTGTTGTTTGGGAAAATGGAAAGTGAAAAAAGAGGGAGGAAGGAGAGGGCGCCTGGCATCCCACCGCTGACACCTTGGAAGAGCGCAGACATTACCAGACGGTATTTCTGGGGGGCATGTCTACGAGACTGAATGGCTCCATCAACCAAACACAGTCTGCTGTCTGACACACATTCACACACACACTCCCACACATGCACTAACACACACACGCTCACAGCACAAGGCACAATCCCACCCACAGCTCTCAGCCCACACCTTTTTCTGCCAAATATTAGCATAATGAAATGCACTGTTATTTATGTGTCATCAGACTCTGCAGGACCTGAAAATGAAGTGCTCGTTAGCTGTATGGATCTCTAAATAGATCATCAGGTGTCCAATACAGGCAAGGATACACAACAATGACTCCCTCGTTTGAGTACACTCCCGCCTCTTTCCTACCTCACTTAAATGCCACGCGTTTGAAAAAATAAGTGATGCAACCACTCACTGTGGGCATGTTAGGACTGTAGTGCAGGATCATTTGCATTTGCTACATGCTTAGAAATATGGGTGCTAACTGGAACCAAAAATAGTTCTTCTGCTTGACCCCATCGGAGAACTCTTTCTGGCTCCTGGCAGAACCTTTTATGATAGTTCCACTTTCAAAAAGTTTTATCTGGATAGAGGGTTATATCTAGAACCATCAGTTAAAGGTTTCACCCAGAACTCCCTACGAGAGGTTCTAAAGAAGAACCCTTGTATGGTGTACAAAGAGCCTGCTCTGGGGATTCTATCCAGAATCTTTACACCCTTTGACAGTGCTAACAAGCACCCACCCAGTGGGTTCTAGCAAGAACCATGTTATATTATGGTACAAAGAATCCTTGACAAGAGTTCTCCAAGCATCTTTGGAAGAACCCATCCAGGAGGTTCTACTGAAAACCCTCCTATATTCCAAGGGTTTCATCTTGAACCCACTCAGTGGGTTCTACCAAGGACCCTTTTATATTACGGTACAAAGAACCCTTGATGAAAGGTTTCAATCATCCTCGAAAAAATCTTTTTTCTAAAACGTTTCTTTGAATGAAAAGGATTCCTAAGTCTTACAAAAAACCCTTGATGAACCCTTGCACCAACAAAGGTTTCTTTAGAAGCAAATAGTTCTGGGTAGAACCTCATCTCTTCAGGAAGAACCTTTTTGGAACCCTTACTTCTGTAGTGTAATAGAGAGTAACAGAGGAGAACAGTGAAGAAGCAGTTACAGGATGTACATGAAATGAAAATACAGTAAATATCAAAGTGACTAGCATTGGAAAGAGACATGAGAAGGAGGGGTGGGAGTTGGAAAAATGGGGGCAGCAAAGGAGGTGAGAAAGAGGAAAGAGGGAGGGGGAGTGCAACAGGGCAGAGCAGAAAGGACTGGAGTCTTGACTGGGGAGAGGGTGGGAGGGATTGTGAGTAGCGGAGGTGATGGGCTGCTCTGTTTTCTCCAGTCATGCCTGTCCATGTTACCTGGAGAGCCTTATTCCCCGTTTATCAGGGCGTCAGGTGTGGAATGCAAATGGCGCCCCGTGGCAGCCTGCATGTGCTCGGAACAGCGCAGAGACCCCGAGGGCCGCCGCTTAATGAGCTCACTTTAAAGCGTTAATATAGCAGGGAAATACGGCGTTCGTGTGATTAGCCACAGCCTGTCAGATATGAGATGGTCAACAAGAAGGACAGGAGGCAGAACTTACTGTGTGCGCTGGAAATAAAATGTTGGGAAATGAGACAGCACCAGTGCAGGACAGAGGAAAAGACAAGTCTTTACAACTGCAAATGAATGTCTGCTAATTTACTGACCCACTGAGAATTTCATAAATAGAAATATAAAAAGAGTAAATAAAAGAAAAAAATCTTTTGCGAGACCATGGGCCTTTGAAACATAAAAGTATTAGACAAGACTAAGGGTCTGAAGTGGCTCTGTGAGGCTGCACTTAAGCACAGTGGTACTTTGAGCTAAGTGCTCACCTGAGCATGCTAACATGCTCACAGCAACAATGTTAATGTTCACCATCTTACGTTATCATGCTAACATTTGGTAACTGTCACCAAAAACTGGAGCTTGAGCTAGTCGACGGAAAGAAAATAAGTTGCCAACAATTTTGACAATCCATTACTTGTTTTAGTCATGTTTCAAGCAAAAATGTTAAAAATCTCCTGGTCTCAGCCTCTTTAATGTGAGAATTTGCTGCTTTTGTTTGTCATTTATGACAGTAAATGAAGAGTCTTTGAGTTTTGGTTGTTGGCTGGACAAAAGAAGCAATTTGAAGATGTCACTTCTGTTTCTAGGAAATTGTGATGAGCATTTTTTCACCATTCTTTTTTCATTTCATACACTAAACCATTAACAGATTAATCCTAAAAATATTTAGTAGATTAATCTATTATGAAAATAATTGTTGGTTGCAGCACTACTAAAAACAAAGTACTGTGAAGAATGATGAGAATGTTGCTCATCTGCGGTTCAATGAAATTTGTACAATACTTATGACTACTCACAAACCAAATTTCAGAGTAATTAAAATTTGCCCTGAAGGTGCTGGAGGAAAAGTCAGGGAATCATCAAAGTCACTTTAAAATATTCTCTGGGGATCATGAATGTCACAGCAATCAGTCCAACACTTGTTGAGATAATTAGTCTGGACCAGGGGTCTGCAACCTGCAGCTCTTTTGTCTCATTCCAGGGGCTCCCTGTGGCGTTGACAAAAAATTATATGGAAAATAAGAACTAATTTTTTATTTCTGTTCATCATTGTCTAAATTTCCTCGTCTTTGCTATGTTTTTGCCACAGATGGCAAATCAAAAAAAGTTTCTGAGGAAAATAGAGAATTTAATAGCTGTGGCTCCAAACAGATTTTATTTACTTTTCTTTGACCAAAAATCGCTCTATTGAGAGTAAAGGTTGACATTTTGGGAATGAGACTCATCAACTATTTTGTCAACCTGAAAGTGACCAAATTGTCCTGTCACAGGCTGGAGCTAGAGCCAAGACGAGGAGCAGAGGTCTAGTTTTCTCTCAGACCACTTAAATTACATCACAGCGCACGGTTCGTTCCAACTGCACGACCACTTGTGTTACTGTAGGTAGCTATCCAAGATGGCGGCTTGCTCACACACGTGCAGGAGCTGGAACGGATCGTGTGCTGACAGTGATCACGTGGCAGATGTCAACCCATATAAACGCGTCATATTGCAAGTCTCCATGTAGACAGGAAGTTAAAAGACAACATAAGAGAATGGGATCATCTCCTTGTTGCTGAAACGCACAAGGTCAATAGAATGGGACCGAATGAATGGTTTCCGGTCCTAACTCCTACTGCACTCCGATGGTCACACAGTGGACTTGGGGCTGGAGGCATATAGGTACAGAGAAAGAGTGTAAACACTGGGCTTTGTCTCTGTGGGCACGCCTACACAAGGAGAGGAGGATTTCTTTCCCTCTAATCCTCCCGTTTACAAGAGCAGCCACTTTCCAGGGCCATTGTGGACGGTCGTCTCCCTCCATTTACTCCCTGCATGGCACTCATTCCAGCTAGTTTAACGCTGCCTGGGTTCCAGGGGGAAGGATTAGGACGTGACGCGCGCCGGCTAGTGTGGAAACAACATTGACTACGGAGCCCTCTGTCACTCCTCTCTCTTCCCTGAAGGGCACACTTGTGGACTTTGTGAAATTCTCCACATGGATTTATGCTGATTATCGGTGCAAGCGTGCATTCTTAAACCAATCAGGAGGGTTTGAGCTGCAGCAGGAGGGGAGCAGCGGAGCACTTTGCTACATTCAGAAGACTCGTTTTAGTCTATTTACTCCTATTAGTTAGGCTTTTTTTTTCACGTACTGAGACTTGAATGCAGATTTGGGGAATTAATCTTGCCTTGTTTGTCTGGCAACACCCAGACTCTTCAAAGAGGGAAGGAAGGAATGCAAACCATAATCATCATCTTAGTATCTGTGGACTACTTGTTAACATTTCAGGCTTGTAAGTTAAGATGATATTAAAATAAAGCAGCACCCAGGCTTACATTTCATTTCAGGCTTTTGTTGTCAATTATTTACTTAACATACCTTCTGTTAATGGACATTGATCAGAGCATAAAGACTGAAAGCAGGGGTAAACCTGTCTTGTGATACCAGACAACCAGAGATCTCACCACCTACAGATCAGCTGGGGATTTATAAATGCAAGGTAGCACCTGTGCAACCTATGCCACTTACATTTCCCAACGATACACCTAATCAGACACGATGATCTCCCCCCATTCTGCTGAGTCAGAAGCACCGGATGTCACCAAACCAATATAAGGGCTGTCCTACCGACCATGGATTGGTTCAGCAGTGCAGGTTTCTTTTCAAGCTCTTATGTTGTTTCCACCCAGTTTTAGCGATGAATGCTGGGAAATTGTCACCAGTCTCTACTGAAGCATTTACCAATGGACTGCCTTGTGTCTACTGGTAAGCAACTAGCCTGGCTCTGTCTAAAGGTAAAACAACAGTCCAAAAATGTGTGAAAATGCACAAAAGTTGTGGTTTAAGGGGGTTATATGTTGGAACTATCTCTTCACCGGTTTACTGGCAGTAATTTCAACATTTATTAATGCATTGATCCACTCATTAAACTCTTGGCAAGAAAGTAAATAGGAATAAGTCCTCCAAATGTCTAACTATTCCTTTACAGATCCAGTGTGGAGCCCATCTGTTGGCAGAAAATGGCATGAAAGGAATATAATGTTCATAAGTGTGTTTTCTTAGTATTTATCAACTATTAAAACAATTAGCTACGGACGCAATTTTGGTGATAGACTCTGCAGGTGCAATAAAATTATTTTTAAATTTAGATTTGTGTCGAATTATTTATTTCTTTTAAAGTAAGCAGCCATGTAATAAGCAGAATGATGTACAGTAAGCTGCTCATCATTGTGAAATAAATGCCTACATGAGTCACCCTGAATAATGACCTGCTCACTGTACATTATCTCTTTACATATTCACCTGAAAACGCGTTCATTTCTACGGAAGCTGCCATGGTTCTATAGTCGCTTAGAATGGACAAACAAAACACTGGCTCTGGATAGGACCTTTCGTGTTTTTTGTAAGTTCTGTGGACACCGTAGTCTCTGCTTCATGCTTAAAAGGCGAGGACTAAATCCTACACACAGGTCCTTTAAATAATTAATCTGTTAGTTTTGAGGCCCTATATCCTAGCATTTGATCACGGAGCATGACTTGAAATGCTTCCTTTTGTTTCCACCCACCACTGAAGAGGTTTTGAATTAACCTTGGCACTTTGGCACATCTGTAACCAAATTGTGCATAATGATAAATGCAAAACATAATGGTCTCCCTCCATAACCACACACTTTGATCCTCCCCAAATTCTCCAAGCTCTCCAAACATATGTTGGAAAAGAGTCGTGTTGAGATAATGCTGATGAAATGAGAGTTTAACGGGGAAATCTCCTCCCCCAGCGCTCAGTGATGGGCAGCAAAGTGAGTCAGTGGATTACCCGATTTCACAGAGCTCACAGTGGAGGGCAAGGCTAATGGCACGTCACTTATTGAAATGGAGCAGCATAGGTTAACCTCACACGTGGGCCGACATCTTTTCATTTAGTTTGCACAGCTAACCAAAAAGGCGATTACCACAGGGAGCAAAGCCATTAAAATGCTGACCTTTTCCCTTTGTGAGGATAGCTGTGTGTGTGTGTGTGTTGGCAAAATGCCATAATAACTTGCATTAACTTATTTAGCATGATCGAATATTCGCAGGGTGTTGAGGTAAAGGGCAATATGTCATTTTAGGGAATGAGTACAAGTGTATGTGCACACACTCCTACCCTGAGCCCGTTTACAGTCTTTATTACTGTATATCAACCTAATAGAGGAAAAGGACGTGTCTGAAATCACAGCAACCTTTTCTTTGTCCCTTTTGCCGGTTCAGTCATTTGTAATTTTCCCACAATCCACAGACTTCATTAGAGTGATCAAAGCATATTGGAAAACCAATAAGATGTAAACCAACAGGTTGCGGTTCATCTAAAGCCTGAATTCATTTTGATAAATCATCGCCCAGCGGTTTGATTGCTTATTTTTCCCGACATGCCATTAGCAATTTCTGGAAGGTATTGTCCTCCTCTATTCAAAATGAATTGGTCAGAGGTACAGCCAGTGTCCTTTTGTGAATAAATCACTCAGAAATGTCCTAATTAAGTCTGCCCATTGGTGAGCAAGGGAAGTCAGGCGCCGACACGGGGAGAAAACCGCAGAAAAGAGAAAAAAAAAAAATCCAATTCCTTCTCTAAAAAGCGGAACAATGGCGGAGATGGCCGGGCCCTGACTGACAAAAGGAGAATTCACAACAGCTGAGGCGCGAAGGCATTCTTTTTGACTTCCTATTATGTTTGCACCTTGGAGATGTTGGGATCTGATTTTCCAGCACGCTGTTCTGTTCCAATCTCCCTCCATTCACTCGCACATCAGTCCATTATCATTAAATACGTGTTTGATTTCCTCACAATGCACTCACTCCTCACAATGAACAGAGACGCGGAGAGTGAGAGGAGAGAGAGAGAAAGAGAGAGAGAGAGAGAGGCAAAACACATTAAATAAATGGCCTATGAGTGAATGACAACAATAAACATATTTGCGGTGGGAGCAATGAGCAATGTTTATAGTGACAAATGATGTGTAGAGGTGGATCGGCCTAGATGCACTGCAGGAATCCCTGACGGCGGGAAACACAGACAAGGGGAAAGGGAGGACAGCTAATGAAAGAAGACGGTGAGCGGTAAAACAGGTAATGAAAAAGAAGAAACACTGAATGATGCAGTGGTGCAATGTGGTCTTTTGAGCAAATTTCTAATGTTTCAGCAAAATAAATATGAATCAGTGAGAGTTTCCAATAACTACGTCTGTGTGAATGTAGAAAAGACAATATAGCATAATTAATGGAGCACCAGTGACTCTGATACCTCATGGCATTTTATTGCTTCTTCCCACTGAAGATGGCATTTGTGTTTTTTAATGAAGGAACGTATTTCTTGTGGTGTTTTTCTCAGCTGCTAAAGAGCTTTCACAATTTGAACTGAGGATTTTTATATTTATTTACACTTATTATGATTATTATTATTATAATAATAAAAACTATTATTACTCTCTTTTGATTTTACTGAGGCACATTTTTGGACTTTCTGGTGGAGTGGAGACATAACAATAAGTGTTAGCATGAAGGGAAAGCTTTATCTGTGGTGGAGGAAGTGGAAGGATGTACAGTAATATCAATAGTCGTGTTTCCATCAAAGTATTTTTATGTGCGTTTTGAAGCATTGCATTGCAAAACATTTTGGCAAGACACTTCCTCAATTTTGCAAAAAATCTTTTACACCCATTTGAAGTGTTTTTTGCCTATTTTGAATGTGCTTAAAGGAAACGGGAAACATTTTTTCTGAAAATATTCTGACACTGAGTACCTATGGTTAACAATACATCCAACATTCATACCTGGAACATAAACATAAATAAATGTCATGTTTTCTTTGTGTTTTCTTTAGTGTTTTTCACTGTTTGAGGTTCACCTGCTGTTCTTTTAATAACCTATCTTGTGGTATATTGGTTTTCTGACTGGAGAATTGGTGCCACCGACTGCTTATCTCAATGACCCAACTGTTAATAATCACAAAACTTGGATGGAAACAAGCATCATTTGCTCAAAATTTGGTTAAAATTTGCAAAATATTTAGAGGAGGGGGATTGAATAACCAATAGTTGTCAAGAATTTCATTCAGACACAAAAGCGTCAAAAGGTAAAAGACCCAAAAGGTAAAAATGTTGAGCAGATGCCAGATGAAAATCCAAGGACATAATTTAGACTCATCCTCTAGGGACCATGAATGTCTGCTCAAAAGCTCATGGAAATCCATCAGACTGTTGTTAATAATTATATTATTATATAATATTGAAATTGAGCAGCACTAACTCTGACACATGACGACATTTCAATACTACACAACTTCCCACCAAAGATGGTACTTGTGTTTTGCTTCGGCTTAATGAATGAATTTGTCTCCACTGATCCATGTGTCGCCTGCTGTGTTTATTATCAGCTGCTATGGCGATACAGAGAGACGTGCAACATGTTTTACACATCTCACATCTGTGCTATGTTCCTTCCTGATTTTTTAGGCTTTCTGGTGTCAGTTTCAGTATCGCCACTGCGCATCGGAAAATAACTCTGCTTTCTTCATTACGTATTTGAGATATTTTAACCTGTTCATCCCATTAAGTATCTTCCTTTGAGGATATTTGGTCAAACATTGAGAACATGACATCATGTTGAGATTCTTCCAACACTGCAGCTGCAACAGAGTCTGATATCACAAAATGTTTTAGTGATCATAAAACATCAGCAGTGACTGTCAAGTTTTGGTGTCAGTCACTTGAAATCAAACAACGATGGCTTCTTTCTACTTTCGACTGTTTAAGCACTGACAAACAATGACAGTAGGAGAAATCTATTATGAAAAAGGATGTCAAGTCTTCCAGTGACAGTGGCCTCCTTAGACCAGAATTCAGTGCAGCTAGAAGACAGGTTCTCAGTAAGAGGGCTGACAAGAGTTTTCTGTCAAAAAAAGAAAAACACTTTACATCTTATTACATTTTCCCTCTTATTTTTGAAAACTGACATTTGAATTGAATGAAACCTGTCCTGGAATCCTTTGAGGTTGCTGAAATGCACCCTGGGAAATGTAGGATACTCTAAATGAGGTAAACAAAGCACACAAGCAGACCCAGCTGTCATTGTTTCAGTTTAGCTCCCCTTCAGGTCACAAACCTCCCATGTTACTCTAACCTCCAGGCAACCGCCGGCCCATTAAACCTATCCAGAGACGTGCATTGTGGGAGAACAGATCAACACATGCAGCAGCAGCACTGGGTCACTTAACCAGATTAGGGAGGTAATGCCTGTCTGCCACTCCGAGATACTCTGGACCTCTGGGGCCTGCATGTGTGTTTATATCAGTGCGTCAGAGAACACAGAAAATACAGGGAAAAAAATTAAATATGTTAAATATAATGTCACATAAGAAGCAAAGAGACCACACATCATCCTGACATGGCTCTGGATCAAGAGGGGAGGCTCATCATCACCCCGCACTGTGAGATAACTGTGAAGAAAAGCCAGGGCACTATGGGTAATGCTGCTGATTAATAGCATTCAGCAGACATTAAGGCGCTATGATTATCTCTCCCGCACTGCGCCTCTCTCTCCCGCTATGCTAATTATTGTGGTGTCGCTCTGAGGGGTATTTCTTTTTTTCTTTCTCTTTTTTCCCCCCTAACATCTCTCTTCGACACGCGTTTCTCTCTCTCTGCATCTGATATCGCTTGTTATCAAATCATCAAAACTCGCTTTTATCACCTAAATCACTGATGATTAAGTGAAGCAATGGCTGATGAATGACAAGATACTATGAGATGAAGATATTATTAGCATTAAATCTTTGTTGAGATATTTCCTGCAAACACATTTTTGGTGATTTTCGCTTGATCTTTCCATTAAAATGATAAATATAACGACTAATTGGACTGGCTCAGACTGACGTGTTAAATGGCCGACAGAGAGCTAATCAAACAGGTGTTAGATCTGCTGACAAGTCTCAGACTGTCTTTTTTAAAAATCAACAAAATACTGATTATGCTTGAATGAAATAAACGAAAGTCCTTAGAGTCGCTTAGCTATTAGAGACAAGTTGTTGTTATTCTTTTGTTGCAGCTAATGTTGTCCACATTTCATGTTGTCTCCTGTAGTGACGCACAGAAATGTTTCAGCCAATATCCTGTCACCACAGTTAATGGCAGCAGAGCCATGACAGGTTGATTATACCTGCAGCACCAGCATGAAGGACACCCCTGTGAAGGTTGTAATGGACAGATGTTTCACAGACAAACATTGCTTCGTCAGTATTTGTGCACAACAAATAGATTTCGGGGCTAATTTCCATACATTTCCATCTGTCCACCTAAAGCAAATGGGAGAATTTACTTACGGACCTTTTTAAAGCTCCCAAAACTTTTGCTCTTGTATTTTCAGTCATGAGAATAAGAAGAAGATCTCGCACACTGCTCTCGCTCAGCATCACAATTTGTTGATCACACTAACATTTCGTCTCTCTGGACCAATAAATTGTGATGCTGAGCGAGAGCAGTGTGCGGAAACTTCTTTTCTCAAGACTGACACTTGAAGTGACAACGCACCTGCTTGAGATAGTTGCATGTGCGAATATCTCCCTTGAAAAAAAGACTAACATAAAAAACACAAAACACTCAAAACTCTTTCTTACAGAGAATTGCTCTCACTACAGCACTTCAGTGTATGCTGAAAAAGTCTTCACTCCAGCCATAACAATTAATTAATTTGTATTTAAACATGTGGTATAAGAAGATTCCATCACAAAATCATTGAGTCAGATCTTCAGCGTCATAATAATTTTGTAATATTTTCTATTGTGAATGTGAAGTAATGTCATTCATACAAAAGTTCTGGATCGGTGCTCAAATAAAGAGATATACCGGTGAAGTTACTGAATTGGAAAAGGGAAAAAGCAAACAGAAACAGACAAAAACGAGTGTGTGTCTGTGTGTGTTAGGTATAAGCGTGTGGAAATTGGATGCCAGGCTTTGTAGATCCCCATACCGTGATAACGCACAGCCCATCCACACGTCACAAACACATGCTCACAAGTTGTGACAGTTCAAAATGAGAAAACACTGAACTCTAACTTGGAGCAAAACAAACCCAGCAAAAAAACAGAAAGTGATTTGGATTTAAAGCTGCGAAAAAATCAAATCTGATGACTGGCAGGACCTGCGAAACACTCGACAGCCTTATTGACTTCTCCTGAGTCTGCATGTGACAACGCCGCTGTCAGCGTGAGACAAGGCAACATTTTATATTCCACCAGAGGCGAGCCTGATCTGTGCTAACTCTCGATGCCAAACGTCTTGAAATGAGTTCAGGCGACAAGCGAGCACACCCCCTGGTTGTTTCAATCACACTTCCAGGCACCGTCTCCTCTCTCCCAGGGCCTCTTCTTCCTCTCTGTTTGAAAATAAAGACGATTTACGTGGAGGCTAGTGGCGCTGCTTTGTGAGGAAGGTGGTAAATGCATGGCGGCGGCAGCGGTGCTGGGAGTGCTGGCAGGGATTTCTTGCCGGCCCGGTACGGCGGTTCTGATCCGGCCCTGAGGGAGAGGCAGCTCAAGGCGGGATGGCATGGGAGAGCTGACACTTAACATGGACAGGGGCAGGATGGGGCAGACAGGGAAGGTCACAAGGTCCCCCTGGATGTGTGACTGTCTGTGTGTGTGTGTGTGCACGTATGTGTACACTGCTGTTGTGAGTGAAGCAAAGCTAGAAGAAGCTCGCACAACTGGCATGTAGCCAGAAGAGAGAGTCTGAGATTTCCCTGTGTGCATAATGTGAAGCATATATTGTATTGTACGTGGTCTGGAGAGTCTGGACGGTGTGTGTGTGTTTGTGTGTGCGTGTGAAGAGGTAATAGAAGCTGACAATAGCGAGGTGCGTCCCCTAACTCTGAGTGGCCTGACAAGGACATGTGACAGCATCCAGGCCAGCTCAACTGTCAGCGCCACTCACTGAAGAGCCACGCTGATGACAGCAGACAGCGGCCAAACACCACCTCTCATGGATCCACTACACACACACGCACACTCCTCATGTTTTTATATTTACAGCCTCCCATCAGAACACCGATAATCTGTTATTTATGAAGACAAAACGTCCGTTTGCTGCTGCCCGTCACTGCCGGTTTTTAAGCTTTTCGAGATGCAGCAGCTCAGGTAGAACCTTCATCCTTTCACACACAGGAAGCGGCGCGTTTATGAGTCCCTGCAGCAGTCATGTGCATTGTTTAGCAGAAGCAGAAGGATGAGAGGGCAAATAGCATTAGCAAGTGATAGCCACTGTGGCTGAGCAGGCAGAGAAATCAACAGACAGACTCAGACTTCAACAGAAAATACATAATACTGCTAGACAGTCAAACGGTGGCAAAAAACAATCTGTTAATTTGCTGTTGATCTTTTAATTGTTAATTATGTGGCTAATTCTTTCAGCAGCAGACTAATTATTTGAACCATTTTTTTCATTTTTTCACAGCAGTAATAGTGATATGAAATAGTAAGTGAAACACTAATGTTACCAATGATACTAATTAAGGTCCCATTCCATTTAGTGTAGCAGAGCCTTTCCAGTGAGCCAGCATGCACCTCAGCAGCACTATGACTCTGTTTGACCTGAATGGTGTGAAATCTTTATAAGTATCACTGATACTGAAAAAAAGAGTAATGAAAGACGGTTTTCAGCTGAAAACCAATGGATGTGGGAAATAATTAGTGCTATTGATTGATTCAGGTTCAAATTATTGGAATTGTACATATTGTGTTGGATATATGTTACTGCCCTCCACTGCTTGAAACCCAGCTAGTACAATTGAATTTTGGAACTGGCTGATCTGGAGGCAGCTGATGTATATGGTGGCAGATTTTGTCACCGACCTTCCTGCCCGCCCAACAGAAAAAAAAAAAAAGGAGTTTCTAATTGCTGTAGAATCAGCAACCGACTGCATCCTTTCCTTGTTTGATCCACTGACACAACACAGCCACCATAGCATGATTGTGCATTATAGTCAAAGACAGTCAGAGCTCCAGCTGACTCTCTGTCTTTCCAGCACAGACAAAGACAGTCTGATAGCAGCTGCCCGTGGCTTGTTAGCTCTGACTACCAGCTATAGCTGTTGCTGCTACACTGAGCGCTGGTCAGCGTCCTCACTCCATAGGTGTAAGATATTAACTGACAGAGCACTGCCACTCAGCCTTGAAGCCAGTGGCCACTTGCAGTATTGCAGAGCAAAATTCTTCACTGACCCAAAAAGCATTTTCCCCCATTGGCCATTTTTATAAAAGACAGGATGCCTCAAACTGATAAAGGTCAGCTATCACTCCATTATGATTTTTTTTGACCCATGGACTTCTATTTTTGTAAACCTTTCCCTGAGCCTCAAAAAAAATTAAATAAATAAATAAATAATCACAATATAAGGTCTATGGGCATGTGTGTGTGTGTGTGTGGGGGGGGGGGGTGTTCAGTGAGCTGTATAACCAGGAAGTAAACCTGATCATTTCTGTGACACACACTGTGTAGGCACGAGGCCACGCCCCCTACAGTGGTTGTCTAGTGCATCCCATCCCATCCCCCACCCCACCCCCTGACTCAGTCCCTTACTACCTTTTTTAGTATTTTTCAAAATGATGAACCCGGGGGTGCAGTTACAACAATACATCCATCGGAGGAATAAGGAGTTATTTCTACTTTCAAACGTGACATAGTCTGGCTTTAATTTAAAAAAAGAAATAAATAAATAGATCTTAATCTCTTCTATGAGTCACAAATAACAGAACTGAAAATCAGCTGAAAAGCTGCATTAAGCCTCCCACAGAGCGACACTCACCTCAGAGGACAAACAATAAAACCAGTCACAGCTCTCTGACAGAAGCCATTTCATATGAGCCCTTTCTCTTTGCATTTCTACCTTTGCTGCCGTCGGCATTCTCTTTCCCTTCGCTCTCGCTCTCACTGGAGGCGGGAAAGCCAGCCAGGAGCAACCCCCCACCTCCCACCCCCCATGCAGTACTATATGTGTGTGTGTGTGTGTGTGTGTGTGTGTGTGTGTGTGTGTGTGTGTGTGTGTGTGTGTGTTGTATGGGAGCCAGCCGCTGGGTCTGGCTGTGCACCGCGAGGTCAATACACATCCTGACAGTCAGTAATTGTACCAGAGGGAGGTGTGGGAGGGCGCCATAATGCAGGGTGACATCTCGCAAGACTTTTAGGCAGCCAAATGCTGGGAGGGAGGAGAGAGGGAGAGCAGAGCGCGGCACTTCAAAACACCACTGACAGATGTGAAAACCTATGACTGGAGAGCTGACCCTTATGTTTCAACTTCAGTCACGAGTTTAAGGAGGATCAGTGAGACGATTTCGCAAACTGGAGTCATTACAGTGAAGAAGCCATTCACTCCCCTCCATGCTAATCCTCCACAGAATTTAAAATGTTAATGTAGCAAGTATTTAACAGCCTCCTGTGTCTTCATGCACCAGAAATCTGTTTATTTCATATCCACTTCTCACCCAGTCACACCCCCCACCCCTCCTCCTCTCAAGAGAAAAAAAAAAAACACAATTTAGCTGCCACTTTGTTATGATTGCATTTCGCAATCTGATGGGATTCTTAACGAAAGGAAAGCCAGTTGGGGTTTTTATTCAGATGTTTTCAGGCGCTCAGCAGGGGATCTCCAGCTGATGGTATCTGATGGCGCAACGCACACACAGACAGACTCACACATGTTCCTGCACATAGTACGCATGTGGAAATGCACCCACACCCATGCAACAACACTAATAAGAGTGACAGGAATAAGGGAGCCTTTTCTGGGGTCTTTCAGAGATGCAGGGTTCATTTTGACACTGCCACTTGAAAGTCAGCAGGTTGCTGTGCTAATTAATGGAGCATGACTGCTGTCCTCAGGCAGATCCTTACGAATACACACACCCACAACAGCAAACTCACATGTATATTCTTTACACACACGCACACAGACACAAACACACAAAGCACAGGCAATAAAATCACTACCAAAAACAGGCACAGACAAATAGAATAAGTTTTTAGGGAAGTGTGTGTAAGTGACCGCGTATGTGTGTGTGTGAGGTAATCAAGTGACATGCAGCTGCACACTCAATCAGATCAGCCTCAATTGGGACACACCCACACAAGCACACAGACGCACCCCAGCAAGCACACACACATGGCAGCAAGCAAACATTTCCCATCAGCTTCAACGCTCATGCAGCAGTGGCTGTCGGAGGCAAGAGGCTTAATGGAGTCCTGTACACCAGTGGTTCCCACCTGTGGTCTGTCTGACGTACCCCCACATCCCTGTTAGATGAGCTCACATACCCCTTTGTTGACCTCATCTGTTTGGGCCTTTCACACATTTATCTATTAGTTTATCTATCAGCTGTAGTTAAGACGTTTAGCCATCACTTTTAACTCATCTCAACTGTTTAAATTACTTTTAGTGAATCATTTCTACCAATTATCACTATGTCTACTTTTAACTAATTATTTCAACTATTCTACATTAAGCTAAGTATTTGAACAAAAAACCTTTAGTTAACTATTTCTACCATTTATCATTACTTAAGCTATTTCAACTGTCTGTCCATTGCTTTTAGTGAATTATGTCACTGTAGCTAACAACTTGCACAGTTAATATGAACTTTAGCTAGTTATTTCTGCTATTTATTATTACTTTGTGCTATTTCAACTGTTTATCAATTACTTTTAGGTAATTATTCCACTTTAGATATTATATTTATTTAATGGTTTGAACAGTTTCAACTACCTTCTGCTAACTATTCATACCATTTACTTTTAGCTAATTATTTCAACTGCTTGAATTATTTTAGCCAACTTTTTCAACAATTTATCACTAGGTCTATTTGTAGCTAAGCTAATTCTAACTATTTGAACTGTTGAAATCACCTTTAGCCAAGCATTTCTATCATTTATCATTACTCTGAACTAACTGCAGTATTTCAACTGTTTATCCACTACCCTTAACTCATTATTTCAACTAAAATTTGCCTACTTTTGGCTACCTGTTTACTGCTGATCAATTACTTACAGCAAATTATTTCAACTGTTTAGAATTTACTTTGAACTAACTACTTAAAGCATTTATCCCATTACAGTTAGCCAACTATTTTGACCTCTCTGTTAGCTTCAAAACTTCTTTTCATGCTTTTTCAATGGCAAAATGTGGCTTTAACATGAAACAACCCACTCAGGTCACACTGTGCAGTCAGCCTATCATATCCGGTAGCTTGTTGATTACTTAAGATCAGCATCATTTGTATGAATTTGTCAATTTTTGTACTCCATACCAATATGTGGATAGATTTTTTGGATAAAATCCTAAACTGTATTTTTTTCATAGCTGAGCTACACCACAGTCTTTTCACATCCCCCTGGCAGCAGCAAGAGTCGCCCTGTGGGGTTCTGAATCCTGCTGAATCTTCAAATGAGTCTACAAGAAAGCTACTTTAAAGTAAGCGAGCTAAAATGGTTATGGAAATCACTTCTTCTGGTTGAAGCCAGAAGAATGCAAACATCATACATAGGTTCATATGACATTTCTTTGAGGCAGCATCTGTCTCCACAATCCTTGAACCAGGTCACCTTTGTTCATGTGGGAGACACTTATGGTAATAAGGCCACTGCTTTAATTCCAATGCACTGAGGTCTACTAAAGAACACACACATACAGTTTAATAACCCTGGAAGCGTTTAAGTGTTTGTCCATGTGTGTGTGCGGTGAGAAGGAGGGAGAGGGTGGGAGGTCAATGTCAGAGGCTGGTATCCTTGTGCAGTGATGAGCGGGCGGGCTGCTGACACAACCGTGATTATACAGGACCAGCTTGACCTGGAACAACACCACTAACAACAACGGACACACAGTCTCTCTCTCTCTCACACACACACACACAAGCACACGGCTGTTACACTGCGAGAGGTATAAAACAGGACAAATAGCAGGTTGGGAAATATACCAAGGCCAGATGGGACAAAGCAGAACATACACCTGTTCAAAATCACACAACCTGTCGGCAGACAAAAGCCTGCGGCGCCTGACATGAATAGCGCCCTTGTTTTCCATCATGAGGACCGCACACACTGTCATTATGAATCACTGGAAATGAGCATTAAACAGGGATGTCTTTGTGATGCCCGTTAGCACAGTATCAGATGTTCCATCCACGCTGATTAAGTGACGAAACTGTGCGAAACACAGCTGACTGCCAAATGTCACTTCTGCAGATCCTGTTTTGGGTCAGACTGCAGCATGTGCGAAAGTCTGTGCAAAATCAGGCCCACTTCATTCTGCATCCACAGAAATGAAGATGAATTTGTCTTTTAAAACAGTGGTTTCTGCCTTTCAAGAAACCTCACGGGTGGGGGTGGGGAGGGGGGCTTTCCCTCCAGCGAAGTGACTATCTGACGCCAACCCAGTTTCCAAATGACTATAATTTTGCTTTTAAGCTGAATCCTGACCCAGAATCATAATTCATTATCAGCGACGCCGAGAGAGAATGAATCGGGGACTCCGAAAAATTACTTATAAAAGCCATCAGTGGTCTGACAAGGGTAGTAAATCTTGGCTTGCACTCAGGTGTGACTGCATTGTGCGAATCAGGTGTTAAATTTGGAATTAGCTGCTTGCTGGCTAACAACACATACATCACACTAATGCAGTTCTGTCATTGCTGCGCTCGCCCTTAATCAGGGCGCATCTGTGTTCTGATGAGGCGCCTCGCTTCTCTATGATGATAATACGCACACAAACACGCATAGAGGTAGTCCCCAGAAACCTAATGTTTGCATTGGACTGTGCAGTATGCAGGGAGAACATCATCGCGGCGGACAGTTTCAGTTTGCTGTCATGCAGGTTTTTGATGCTCCATGCCCTCTAATGGAGAACCACAGCTGGATCTGTGGATGTTTACTGGAGTTCAGATGCCATTGTCATTTAGCTGCACAGAGTGCTGTTACTGCTAATGCTGAGGGGGCAGAGGCAGAGTAGTATTCAGGATACCCAAGAGATACAATAAATCCTGTACAGGAGCTGCAGTAGCTGGTACAGAGTGAAGACTGACATAGCAATACACTCTGTTGTATGATGTATATTCTACATAATCTTTTGTTGTTTTATTGTCTTTTTATTGCCATTGTGAAGCACTTTGTTACCTGTATATGAAAATGCACAAATATAGTGTATTATTTAGTATCTTGAATTCTTTCTAATGGCCAGCAGGGGGCAACGGCACTGGTTGCAAAAAGAAGTCACAGAATCTATGAGAAAATTACCCTTCTTCTCACTTAATATATTGACTCAGTAAAAACCTTCCTAATGAGTTTGTGGCCCCAATCTTTAGTTTCAAGTCTTGTTCCTTACAGCATTATGTTCAGTTTGTAAATTACGGTCCCATTTTGAGTAAAATACACTTTAAATGAGGGTATGCTTTTGGGTGTGGCTACCTTTTGATCACTACCATGCTACAGGTGACCTGTGAAGCAGGATTGTGGCATAGCAATGAATATTCATGGCACTGTCTACATTTAAATTGCTATGAACTTTTGGGTATTGTCTGTGTTTTCCTCCTAGAATTTTGACCTTTCACGGTCTGTTTTCAGTTCATTAAAGTTAATTGTAATTGTCGCCTAAAAATGTCTTGCTCAGCATTTGGATGTACGAAAAGATCATTTTTTCTCGAAGTACATTTTGTTTTAAGTCTGTTTTCTGCATGCCAAAATTAGCACCCCAATTAATATAATTTAACATGATTTATGGTTGCCCCTTGCTAACCAAGCCAGCTAGTAAACGATGACAGCAATTGGCCCCACCATGCTGGTAACCTGTATTAACCTTACACTGTTCACCCTCCTGTCCAAATTTGGTCATTTCTCTTTCCAAAAAAATGAGATGGTAACAACCAAAATGCCAAACTCATGGCCTCAAAACAACAGTCCACAAACCAATGGGTGGCAATAGCTACATCAACTTCTTTTATACAGTCTCTGGCAACAACAGCTAGAACTGTCATGCTATAAAAATGGTATGTTCATCTTTTAACGTCTATCAGATGAATAATAAGGCTGTTAAACGAATATTGCGGCATTTAGACAAATATTTCTGTGGCTTATATTTACAGTAGATTAAATTGTTAAGATCTCAAACTAAGGGACTGATTATTGCGGAGGAGGAGGGACGGCTGAAGGCCATGTTTGACTTTTAAAAGAGTGTTTTTAATATTTCCACTGATTTCAAGCTTAAAATGTCAATGGAACAATCATTTCTACATAGTCCAAATCACACATTGGGAGTAGAAATGGCAATTGCCAAAATTATAGTAAATTTAACAATTGTTTACACAGGCTTCCAGCTGCTGTCTATTTTTGAAACCAAGGGCTACTGAATGAGCAGTTTTTACTGCAGTAGCTGAATATAGTGGTCCTATTAGGAAGCAGAAAATAACGACCTGTTACAGGGATAATGGCACCCAGAAAATACATGTTTTTGAAATAACTATTTTGACGTGTTTATTAAATCTTTATAAAGTCAGTCTCTCAGAAATAACAAAATATAAAGTTGGGACATGGAAAAATTAAAGACCCTGCAATGCTTTTCCAAAATAATCACCTTCTCGTTAACTAAAAGGAAAACACACATCTCTCCCACTTTTCTGACCCTACGTCCCTCACTAATAGTTTTCAAACAGTCCCTGATGTAACTTAAAAGACCTTTTAATGGGAGGATAAATTCACTGATAGGCAGAAACATGCGAGTATTCTGGCCTTTATCGCCTCCAAAAATTCCCCTCATACTGTACTTTGGGACATCCCTCAGCAACTCAAAACAATCTTTTTCACTTCATCAGGGGTATAGCTGTTTGAAGAGGTGTTGAAACAGTTTTTATCACAAGTACCTCTCCCAAACGACATTTTCTATTGATGTTTGGTGCTTGACTTTTCTCTGAAGAACAGCTTTGTGATTCATGTCTGGTAAAAAAACATCAATGAACACATCTTTTATTTTGTAGCTGCAGGCGGTGTGACACAGAATTTATTCTGACTAAAGCTTGTTCCTTCTTTCACATTTGTACGCTGCACCTCTGATTTATCAGAAGTCTATCTGGTGTAACAATGCTGGGACCCATACGCAGGCAACAGAAAGGCCAAAGAGAAATCTGTTTTCCGCTAATAGAAACATGGAGACATGTGTTAGACCACTCAAAAAAGTTCTGCCTGCTCATGGATACAAACATGCCTCAACAAAGCTAGAATGACAGTTTCTGATGGAGTTTCCTTTCTCTTTCCCCATCTTTTCTGGGTGGCAGACTGTTCCCTGTGACTGATATCCTTCATTTTCACTGACAGAAGGTGGTAACACAGTGCCATGCCAGTGACGACTACAGAAGCTGAAAAAAGTGATGTCAGAGTTTAAATAGGAAACAATGTCTTCTTCATAAAGTCTGAAGCAGTAAAATTACAGTATTTAAGACCTTTCCCATATATATTAGCTAGGTAATTATGGTTATGAGCAAATGCTGACCCTGCTGTCGCTCCATGTTAAATTGCATGTATCTCTCACAGCAATATGCATTAGTCCAGAACACAGGACCTTCTCCCTGGTTTTACTTTCTTGCTCCCGCCCCAGTCACGTCTGACAAATAAGCGCAGTGAACGTTCTCGCTTGGTTTGCAGTGACGTATTTTGGTTAGCTTGTGTTTTTCTCTGTGTGAAGAGAAACCGAACAAAGCCATTAACTGGTTCAGACTGTCAGTGTGAAAACGCCCTGGGTTCACGCTCCTCCTCTGTTCTGTAAAGTTAATAAACCTTCATTAAGTAATATGTTCAAAATCCATTTAGGTATTCAACCCCCCCCCCAAAAAAACTGATTTAATATTCTGTGAAACAAACAAAAGAACTGTTAACTACAGGTTCTCCACGATCCTCATCTGTAGCAGGGGTAGACTACCTTGGTTAGGTATACTACAACATGGTAAGCGTTGATTTCTTTTACGCCCACCTCAACTCAACAGCCACATCACAACATTATCCACTGCCCGTCACCTTCAACTTCATCCCGCAACAATCTTCCCCTAACTCCATCATCTGCTGCATTTCCATGCTGCACATCCCTATGCAGCACTGCCAGCATTTGGCGTCACACCTGACGATGGGACGGCTCCATCTGTGACCGGTTTGTCCCGGTTCATCCAGGGGATTATCAGCTATCAGCCGCTGACTTTTCCGCCGGGGCCGGCTCTCAACTCATCTGCTCCTGAGCAGCGCTCCACTGCCCGTCATAATTGAGGCCGATACCGTTCCCCCATGGCTGCCATCTTACATTGCTTCTACCAAACCCCCACCCTCCCTCTTTCGCTCCTCACATCCCTCTGCCTTCCTCTGTGTGCCTTATCGCTTCCCAAAAACCTTCACCTGGGGCCAGGCCAGGAGAACGCACCACACAGACCTGGGTTTAGTGAACAGTTTTAGTTTTTTTCTTTGACCTGCAGGCTAATTATGGGTTTAATGATCACTGGAGTCTTTTAAGGTCAGTACCAATATTATTATTGTTTGACCTAAGTCACTCTTTAGCTCTGAAAAGTATTTAGACCACTACAGGACACTAAATCTCTCCAATTAATCCACAGAGTAACTAAATGGGTTGCAACACCTGTTCAGCTGAGAGGAAAATTCATGTATATGAGTGAAGAAAAATTCCATTTCAAGTTGTATTGACTTTTCATGTAACTGTGACCAGGGATGACCCCACTGGTCTAATTCTTTTACACACTCATTTACAGCATTTGACAATATTATTGCATTGGTGAGGCTTTTTTGTCTCAGACATGGTAAAAATGTTTGACCCCCCCCTTTGCCAGAAATCAAAGTTGTCTTCCTCTGTCAGAAAGAGGAAGGGAGTGAGTTGAACTTTCAAAGGCTCACAAAGCAGGTTGACAGTGTTTTTCCTCCTTTGATCGGCGGCGATGTCAGACAGAAGACTCGCTCTTTGAGGTGCCAGTGAAGGTGAGAACAGCTGAAGAGCTAAAACAATGTCCTTGCTCTCGTCTATTAGGGAAAACCTATCCACTAACAATAAATTCTCCACAATTATACACACAGGCAACGCAAGGTGGAAACCGCTTTGGGTTTCAGCAGCGGCTACCTCTGCCTAGATCTGAGGTGAAAAAAGGTTTTCACTGAGAACAGCAGATAAGGACAATAAAGTAACAGCCTTCACTTTCATTTCATTGGAAGGGGCTGATAAAACATGAGCCCATAACCATAGCATTTTACTTTTATGCCCTAACAGCATATTATGTCCATGCGTCATTGCGACCTTCAGATTCAAAACTGTGTGCTCTCAGGAGTAAAAAGGTAACTAGGTCATCTGTGCAGAACAGACCTCTATTCAAATGTTAAATCACCTTGCAAAAGGAATGAGCCATTTCTGAATGTATTGCGGAAATGATGGCAGCAATAATACCTGGCGGTTAAAATGAGCCATCCGAACAAGACTCTCTGACCCAGAATCTGCAGCCAAGATGAGACATAAAAAAAAATTGGACAAAGACAGACAAACCCAGAACCTTTACAGCGTTGCATAAGCAACAGTGACTTTCCTCTTTTGTGTATAACGTATCTGCATGCAAGGACTAACAAATTGTCATGTAAATTTCACAACTTGAACCACTTCACATCCAGACAGACTGACTCACAAAACACAAGCACACTGTTGGCGCTCATTATTGACCCAATTCCTCAACAAGTAATTCAATGTCATCTTCCTGGCAGGGGAATACAGCTTAGTCTGCTCGTAACAATACCCCGACTAAGTAATGATGTTCGCCCGGCAAACTAACAAAGCCATCAGCTCAACAAACTTCTTAGACGAGACAGCATCATTATGTACAAATCAGCCATGAAATGCGATCTAAGAGCACTTGATCCATACGGATATATGACAGAGACACAAGGGATTGGAGTTCAGGGTCAGTGATTACGTTCAAAGCAAGAGGAAGAAGGGAAACTAGCAGAGGTTGTTAGTATTTTCACAGTGTTTTAAAGGGGTTACAAGCTGTGGTTCAGCCTTCGGAGGTGCAAATTAATGTGGGGGAATACTGGATATTCTTGGATAGTCTGTTGATAAAAAGCTACTTTCTTTCAACTTTTTTCTTTATGCAAACAGGGAGAATGTACATTCAAAGGATAAATGTAATGCACCGAGTTTTAGCATATTTCTACTCTCCGTCTGTAGGCCCTGGGCAGGTCAGCCGGGAATCCCTCACTTCAATGTCATTGCATTATCAATGCAAACAGAACAATATGCTTCTGAATGCATCTGGAGAGACCTACAACCAGTCAGAGCAACAAAATGTGACCAACAACAAACCAACAAAACAAAACATGTGAGAGGACACAAAATAGCAGCCGCCTGGTCGCAATCCGTCTCATATTACAACCAAACAGTACACTACAATATGTTTTAGAAAACATTTGAGTCAAGAAATTGGTAATGCAGTACTGCCTAGTTTGAGTCTGATCTGAGAATTGGAAGCTTAATGGACACAACTGGATAGATCAGAGAAGAAAAATGTGTGACGTGACTTTTCAAATGTGTTAGGGTTAGAAAAACTAAATGAACCCAATGTGCTGAGATTTGCATGGATAAACCCAGGCCGGGGCCAGTTTCAGGGCAAGAAGAAGAAATCAGAGTTTAGAGGATGTTCTCAAATTGCTTGTCAACCTCATGATGGCCACAAGGCTGCAGGAAATCACAGCAACTGGACACGAACTATTGTGTCACCTTACCCCACCCTGTAAAAGCACAACAGTATTGTTTTTACACTTTGGTTTTAGTGGTATACATCCTCTCATCCAACTCTCAGCAAGAAAGCAAATAATAATATCATATTCCCAAAAATGTTGAACTGTTACTTTAAGCAAACTAATTCCACACAAGTCACTTTGGTTTTTCTGATACATTATACTGTAAACACTGATCCATAAAATACCACACGTATTGTCTTTGATTTGAGACTGATGGGTCCATCTATGAAACTTGTAATGGGAGAGAGTAGCAAAAGGTTTGTTCATTTATATGGAAACATTGGGGATTATTATTCTATTATGCAATAGATAGAAATAATCAATAATGGCCAAGTCAAAGAGGATTTTATCTCCATTCACATAAGAGATCATCAGTGTGCTAACTTGCTTTTAGGAAAACCGGCGTGGCTGCAGTAAGGTCAGGGATCACATCACATACCACAGCTTGTGGCATCTCACTGTGCGCCGCAGAGGTAGAAGAAGTATTAGAAGTGAGGAATGGTGGGCGTTTTGGGTGGGAGGCAGGGGGCTGATCCGCCACCAGAATGCTTCGCCGCGTCTCCACACCATCAGCGCGCCAGTCAGTGGGCGCGGGAGAAGACAAATTACCAGAGGAATGACTGGAGAGTAAGGCGAGCTTCCCATTCCCAGCCTCCTCCAGATGGACATAATTAAACCATTAGCCGGCGAGTGGGGGCTGATGACTCCATCAGGACCCATTTTGGGCTTAAATAAACGGTGGAAAATAAAGCTGCGTTCAAAATTGCAGCCCGCTTGTTCACGCGCTGTTTACCAGCAGTGTGCTAGGAACCAAAGAGAAAAAAGAAGGGGTGGGCTGTTTTTCCATATTCATCTGTTGTTGTTTTGCCTTTTCTGCCTACTTTTCTCTTTTATTTGATGACAGAGGGACTTTTTATCTTTCAGGAACTTAAGCAGCACTTACGCAGGCTCGCCTGTAAAAGCCTCTTGCATGCGATCCTCCTGTAGGATCCTAAACGAGGCTGATGATTTAAAGATGAAACGTTCAGGGATGAAATCTGAAGAGGCTTTCTCCCTCCCTCTTGGGTCTAGTTTATCTGTCTTCACCTCAGCTGTCTCATATATCTGCGCGCAGAGAGGCTGGTGGTGTGAATCAGGCCCGCCATCATTCACCCTGTCCGAGTCTCTTAGAGTCTCTGCGACTACCGCCACAAGTGCTGCGGCAAGCAATCACGGCCACAATGGCCCCGCATTTACTCCCTCTATCTGCTACTTTTAGCGGCCGTTTGAGTGATAAGACATCGATCTGCGGCGGGTGTTCTCTTCACATCCGGACACGATTCGACAAAGACAGCGAAGGTGAGATTTTCCTGTAGCAGCTGCAAGGAGAGTCGGCTTTGTCGAATCGGTGACCTGAGTTGTTGCACTCTCCCTTGCTATCCTTACCATCTGACTTCAGGGGCATTACTCACACACTTCACCTTGACAGATAACTCAAACCACAAAATAAATATGAAATAGCCAACATGAAAAGAACCTGACCCGACACTGACTTCAGCCACAGGAATTTATCACCCTATTTATCACCTGTGAGGATGAAATAATGGCTGATCGTAAATTTTGCCGGATCACAGCAAATGGTATATATCTCGAAAGGGCCATTTATGGTGAGGTGGCAAGAAAAACTGTCAAGCTGATCTTAAAGATGTCAGCATCACCTTACACATAGCAGTAGCTGAATCATGGGAAATGTTGTTTTCCCATTCTGGGCGCACTCGCCAGGTCACCCTGCAATTGAACCAGGCATCAGTTCCCATGTGCCTCTGTTTACCTGCCCCGACTACCAACACAAGGTCCT
Source organism: Lutjanus erythropterus (assembly GCF_056507025.1). Lineage (NCBI taxonomy): Eukaryota > Metazoa > Chordata > Actinopteri > Lutjaniformes > Lutjanidae > Lutjanus > Lutjanus erythropterus. The sequence goes on along the minus strand of NC_139337.1, from coordinate 9,758,074 downwards.
TTTTTTCCTCCCTCTCTTTTACACCATCAGGTAATATAGGAGCAGCTGCTCCTGGGTCTGTCACTCTTTTTACTTTCATTTTTTCCCACCTCACCCCAATCCTTCTCCTCTCTCTCTGTACATCACAATGTCTCTAGTGTTTCTCTCCCTTTCTTCTCCCTGACAATGAAATACAGTGACACCAATCTCGGGGGTCCCTCGGCGCCAAAACACAGCTGTGTGGCTGTCCCACTTTCTTGCCATCGAACACCCCGCCTGCCAACACTTCCACTTAGTTCTACCAACAGCGCAGCTTTTTCGTTTTCCTCCTCGTTGTCTCCTTTCAGTCATCTCCTCCTCCCTCTCTCTTTATTCTCCCCTCTTCCGTCACTCACTTTACCGGAGGATGTCAGCGTCAAAGATAAGGGCCAAACAAAGTCAACATTCCTGTGAACATCTGTTCTGTATCGCCGCTCGCTTGCTCGCTCTGGTGCTCCATTTTACGTTTGATTTCTCTGTCAGCATCAGGGGAACGCCACTTCGAGCTGCTAGCGTATGGCATGCTACAAGGCTTCCAAAACGTCCTTGTTGAATTAAAAATACAGCATATGCTGCAGACAGCGCTTTGTGATGTTACAAAGAGCAGACATCCCCTCTCTTTAGGAAATGGAGCACACACCTGACATGAACAGCAAGGTGTTTACTGATATAAGAGCTTACTTAGATAACAGCAGAAGGGCGAGGTGGTGTCAAGTCTGTACACGGGGGGCCTGACTGTATTCTGTTTTAAATCATAATGAAGACAGTGATTCCTTATTTACGCCTGTGGGGGAGTTTTGCCAGGGAGGTTAGAGGTTGGCATCAAGCACACAGCAACATCCCTGAAGCAAGTGTAAAATTGGACATGATGTCAATTTGTCCTTTTATCCAGTGTTGTTTGTCATGGATGAAGATCATGGAAGGCAAACTGTTCTGTGTCCTGGATGCCTCAAGTGGGCGTAACAGAAAAGGTACCATGCCAAACTTTTTTTTAGTTTTCTTTTGCTTACTTTAACAATAACTGCAACATGCCCTGATAATTTGGCATCATTGGGCTGGCTTTTGCATGGTTAAATTCCAGTTTTCTAAAAGAACATAGTATGTTTCCTATGTGTATTAATAATACATTAATAGTTACTGATGTGAAATATGGAGTACCTCAGGGCTCTGTTCCTGGCCCTTTTCTTTTCTCTCTATATGTACTCTCTTCTACGCACTTGATTTGACTTTGCTTCATTATACTTCAAACACAACAATTGTTGACCTTCTCTGGCCCTTTCATGCCGATCACCTCTGCATGTCATGCAGGTGGTAAAAGACTGGTTTCAGCAGGTAGTCGGACATGTTTCTTGCCCAAATCACAAGAGGAATATAAAGCATCATGATCAATTAATTTGGCAGAGTGACAATGTTGACAGACATAAATGTCATAGTGTGAAAAGAATGAGAACACTTCACACCTAACCTGTTTGGTTCGGTTCAAACAAACTGATGCATTGACTCATTTGGTTTGGTGTGTTGAGGCTGGTTGAAACAAATCAATCAAACTCTGGACAGACAGCCTAAAAAGGAGTTTGTTCTGTGAATGCAAAACAGACGACCCCAGGATTTTATGGTGAGACATATATGATTTTAATTCCAAGGCTAAACTAGTGTTAAATTCATCTGCACCTCATAAGCTGTCAGGAGGTGATAAGCAGCATATATATTTATGCAAAATCATTTAGGTATGCGTATCAATATATGAGCATGGGGATTTTCCACTATCAATCAGCTTGTGTTTGACTCAGTGCATTTAGCAGTTCCTCAATAGAAAGGGAGAATAGAATAGAAAGCTCTTAATGACCGTGATACAAGATAAATGAAGGGTTATGCTGTGCTGCATGTCTTGCTGTCAGTAATTGGCATTAGATTTTTCCCAAGCAGGAACCCTGATGATACAGGAAGAGCTCACCAAAAGAGTCCGATAACTTGTCAGTCCTGGTCAGTGACTTCAGATTTACACCTCTTTGTTAGTTTGTAAAAAGCCAATATGAACATGCACGAGACCAGAAATAAAAGGCAACAAATCATTTTTTGGTCCAGAACAAATGAAACCATCTACAGGTGTGAATGGATGGATACCTGTCAATATGGCAGACAGTAGAAATACTAAAAACTGTGCGTATCTTGTTTTTCTGACAACAATGGGACCCCTTGAAACATTTGTATAATGAATCTGAGGAGTAAACAGATAATTAACAGAAGAGGAAGGCCTTATTAATGGGTGCATAATACCTTGGACAGACCAATCAGAGCGATAAAATGTGACCTACAACTAATCAGAGCAAAGAAACGTGTGATGTACCACTGACTGACACATGCAAGTTGGGACAGTGTTCGGTCCATTTTTAGGCAGGAAAAAATGGCATCCTGGTCAAAAACAGATACACTTAATGTGTTGAGTCATATTTGATCAGCACTGCCTAGTTTGACATTAGACATCTCAATGCGTTTTTCAAATCTGGTCCAGTGATGATCCTCTGCCATTAACTGTATCAAACCTGCCTCATGAAATAAACAGTTGTGACTGGTTCAAAGAGAACCAGGATGGGAGGAAATCTGTCTGAATGGGAGGGGGGGTGACATGTAACAGTAAAAGCAAAGTACACATGAACTTGCAGATTTGTTTGGTTCCCAGGTTAGTGATGAGGGTTCACTAGTAGAGAAAAATGATGGGAAGCACTGCTCAACAGTGAAGGACATGGAGCTTAACCAGCAATATGTATGACATATATTTGAGACATTTTATGTCTGAAATGTCAAGTGTTGTTGAAATGTAGGCTAATTATTTTGGGTTAGTGTGTCTCCATTTTATTTTGTTCAGTTTTCAAATGTTAAATCTACACACCTTGGACACACTAACAAGCTGTATCACCCAGAAATTTGGTGGAGGCAAGACACCAGCAAAACATACTGAGCTCTGTGTTTTGTTTCCAACATGTTCAGCAGTTATAGCTGAGGCTGAGTGTTAATTTTGACACACTGTCACAACAGCAGCCACAGCAGACTTTCACAAGGGGACTGCAGGCACTGCCAGAGAACCCAGAACACCCACTCCGAAGCCGGGCAGAGGGCGTGTGGGGTAGATTGTGTCTGTCATGTTCAAGCTGAGACCCAGCAAGGAGAAGCTTTAGTCTTCTCCCTCCATCGCCCTCCCAACCCTCTAATAAACACCGACACTCACGTCTCTCTGACATCCCCTCCTCCTCTCTCATCTGACGCTCCGGCGAAACCAGCAATTGGCCTCAAATCAGCCAAACATAATCCCACCATCCTCCTCATTTCCTGGCCAACTCGTACGGGAGAGACAACAGGGAAGAACAAAGGAGCTGGTGGAGGTTTCGTGTCTTGATCCGGCTCAGCCACTCTGCCTCCTCTTGTGTCAGAGAGGAGCAGTGTTTAGCACAGTCAGCTAGCACCATGCTGTCTCTATTGTTCTGTGTAATTGCACTCAATGGACCTTGAGAAGTACATAGGCTGCAGACGCTCTTCCTCTCGCTTATGACTGCTGTCTTCACGGACACTGAAAAGGTGAGAACATTGAAGGCAAGCCACATCCGAGCCGCCTTAAAGAAAAAAAAACTATCCTTTGGCCTTTCAGACTCCTGTGCGCTCAATCAATGTACTGTTGCCGGACTCTTTTCCTTTCCTTCAGTTCCTCTCCTCCGGCCCTTGTCTTCATCCATCAAACTGTCGCTCACTAAACTGGGAGAGCTCGTCACCCCGGTGCTTAACCCCTCTTCTCTTCCTCTGCTCAATCATCCTCCTTCCTTCACACCTGCCCTGGATCGTTTGCATGTGTTTTGCTGCATTTACCCTCCGGTTGCTCGGGTGCGATACCTGCCGCTGACCTCTGAGTTGGGGAACACCAGCCCTGGCAGCTGTCCCAACCCTCTGACACTCTCACGGACTGCCACACGCTCATTTCCTCTCCTGTTTCACTGTTTTCTACACATGAACACGGACACACACAGTTCCCAGGGAATCACCCTCATTTTCCATCTATCATCCACATCCCCCACACACACACCATCGCCACCATGTGCGACCCTGCTCCACTTTCCTCCTGCCTCCCCGTAGACCCTCTGGACTCTTTTCTGTGCTTTTTTGCAGGAGCCCTCAACATGGAGTCAGCACACCCAGGTACCCAGAGGTGGTGCAGGCTACATGCTCACAGACATGGATGACTAACCACTTGAAAGGCAGGTGGGATTACCAAGACAATAGCTTGGCTTTATGGGACATTTGTGGGCTTTCTGGCTGGTCTGCTAGAGAGTAGAGAAATCCAAGCTCCCCCTCTGTGTTGGCAAGTGTCCTTGAACAAGACACTGAATCGCTACCAGGTCTGGAGCTGTTGTTCTGTAGCCGGCGCTGACCTCTGACCTCCCTTCTGGAGGATGCGGAATGGAACACATTCCTTATGGGAATGCAGTGTGTTCAGCAGGTGCAGGTTTGAAAACACCAGTTTGTTAACCCCCTATGGACTAAATGTGCTATACTTTGCACCTTAATTTAATATCACAATTATTACAATGCGTTAAAATAAATACTGCAAGAAAGAAAGCCCTCCAAGATACAGGTAGGAATAAGCACAGAAAAGAAGGTGCTGCCTTCAAGTTCAAAGGGAGCTGAAATCCTCCTTCAGAGTTTCTAATAATGGCAGCTGCTATAAGAAGAGAAAGGAGGGGGGAACATTCTAGCGTTAGGATAACAGGTTAGTTTCCCGGGTTATTAATGAAATTGTTCCACCAAGACATCCAGTAGTCCCCATATTTTGGTCTAAAAAAGTAACGTGGTCTAAAAGTACAGCACAAAATCTATTTAAGGGTACAACAATCCAGCCTTTACCCTCTTGATACGGATTCTGACAGTCAAACTCAGGGTATTAGACTAGATATTGAGATACTGACCTGTTGTTGGCACTACATAGGGGTATCACAATTTATATATTAAATCAAAAGTCGTCTTACCCCACCTACTTGCAGCATCTGGTGTCTATCTGAAGAAGAAAACAAAACTTCAAAGATGAAAAAGTGCAGCTTCATTATATCGGTCATTATATCACTCTTTATACGTCAGGGCAGGGAATCATCAAAAACTGACACCAAAGTTGTTAGGATTCATCCACTGGGGACCATAAATGCCCATACAAAATTTGATGACAATCCATCCAGCAGTTGTTGAGATGTTTGGACTAAAATGGTGGGTTGATTAACTGATAGTGCCGCCGCTGGGGAAATGCCACTAGCCTTATTAAGAAAGTATTAGTAAAACCTTCTATGTGGAACTGATAACCATCATTGCTCTATGTTTAAGATGAGGCTGTGAAGACACAACTTTTTACTTACAAGTAGAGGTATGCATAAACCAACATCCTATTTGGGTTTTGTGCAAATTTGACTGTTCTGTATCTGTTCACTAAACCACTTCATCTGTGTGTGGCTCAGGCTTTGTCCTCACAAACCAAAACTATATTTAGCCTAATGGGGATATGTCACATCTTGCACATCCACTTAATAAGGCCAGTATCAGTGCTGATACTGATCCGACAGCTCAGAGCATCACTGCTAATACTTAAAATACCGCAGGTTATCTTAGGTCAAGGTATCAGAAACCCCCTGAGAATAACATATTAATATGCAAAGAAAAGTACCACAGCAATAATAAAAATGACCCTAAAACTAAATTTCTTCATCACCTATAACCTGCAGTATGTATAGCTTTTCTCACTGGTTTAAAGTGGGTGGTGTTCACCTGGAAAAGGGACAGTCACACATTTCTCTGCATGCAATCCAGGGTTTATTTTCCTGAACTCTGACTGTTGCTTATCTGTAGTGAATATTTAATGTTCGAAAAATACCTAAGATTTGAAGCCAAGTTTACAGTTTGACAGTTGCATCATCAAAACATCAAAATAGTATCTTCTTGTTAACCTTCTGTGAGCATTAGATAATACATTGTTGTTTTCCTTCCCCACATTAACAGTGAATACAGCTCGACAGGCCTGAACAGGGAACATAGGGGAGATAATATCAGATCATCACTATGTGAAAACTATCATGATCACTGAGATGATGGCAATAAAGACGGCATATTAGTGCATAACGACTTGCAGGGGGAGAGAGAAAGTGTGTGTGTGTGTATGTGTGTGTGGTGAGGTGAAGGGGGTGGGGGCTTAGAGCAAAACAACGCCGGCTCCCATTTTCTCAAGTTCAATTAAATGGCTTGTGACAGCGCGCATGTGAGGGCATATCTGCCGCGCGCCACTTGACTCCCGTCATTAGGGTGCGATGGTGCCAGGCTACACCAGTTTTATAAGCGTATTTTTAGCAATAATAACCAGCTGGTGAGCATTGATGGCTGTGAAAGCGCTGGGAGGCCCTGCGATCACGTCAAGTTGAGTCTGAGGCTCCAGGGGTGATGAGTGACGATGAAGTCTTTGCTGTGCTGTTGTTAGTGTGATTAAGGCATACAGTAAGAGAAAAGTGATGTCCTTAATTCAGATGTTATATAATTGCTAATATAATAAAGCACATCGTTTGGAGACGCGTGTGCAGGGAGGTATGTTTGTGTAAGTGTGATTGTGACTCAGGACTTGTAGTTCTGCCTTCTATCAGCAACACCTCGTCTTTCACTAAGCAATCTGTTGATTAGCTTAACAAAGAGGTAAGAAAAGTAAAACATGTCAAAGTAACTGCCTACCAAGTCCCCTGCCAATTGTCACTCTAATTAAAAAAAATGCTAATTATAATGTGCGTTCGTCTCAAACAGCCACTCAGGTATAACGCCCTGGCTGTCAGGTGTAAACAAGGCTCACAGTTGCACAGGAAGGAAAATCAATCGACATCTGTTAATTTATCTCAGGCAGGAGACCAAATTGAAAAATGGATTGCTCGACGTGCGCCCGGCGCAAATCTGCATTGTGATCAAGGAGCGATACGTCTCAGCACCTGCTTAGAGCACGATAATGGCCAGCGCTGCAGTTTGGCCAAGTGCGCAGCCAATAAGGATCAGATTACCATCTTGGCAGGAAAACGGTCGACAACAAGCAGGTGTGTGAAGGACTTCAGCCTGGAAGCTGCAGGGGCTGGTTTGATGAAGGGCGGAGAGACAACATGACAACAGAAAGTCTGATTATTGCCGTTTATTTCCTGGGACTGATTTCACACTCCGTAACTTAAAGTCTTGCTGCATATGTGCTCCAAAACATTTGATAAACTCTGTGTTGTATCAACGTTGTCACTTAAAGCTGTGTTTATGAATTATCTGTTGTTGTATGTGTTTATTTCTGTACATGCTTTTGTTTTGTATGTTTTCTTCAATGTTTTTGGTTATATGGTTATGTCAGTTTTACTATTTGTGCTTAGGTGCTTTCTGTATGTAGTTACATGCTATTGTATACATTTTGTAATGTTTTTTTTACACTCGATCAATCTGCTTTTGTCTGTGCTTTTACACATTATGTTTTAATGTTTTTACAGGTCGTCAATCTGCCTGCCACTGCAGATGAAAGTTAGCCTATATGGCATGTTTGCATGATAGATTTAAGTAAATTCATGAATAACAATTAATAAGAAATTTACAAATTGTAAGATAGTTATGAATAGTCCTCACCTGTTTAATACAAGTTTAAATTGTTCAGAGATTTACAGCTCTGTTATACTTTATACACTTGCTATGAATGCTTTGTAGGAAGATTTAGATATTAATAGAGACACTAATAAAATGGTTATAATCCATTTATTCATTATTTTTATGCACAGCAAATATATGATAAAAGAAAATGTATTGCCAAATTGTTTTGTAACGTAAAGGCCCAGTGTGTAGGACTTAGTAGATTTGGTAATCCTTCTAAGTGTGGCTGCAAAACTTGAGGAAAATGTAAAGGAGTCTATCTACTGAGTCTACTGTGGAAACATAGTGGCACAACCTGTCAGCTGCTGCGGAAGAGGACCTGCGCCTTCTGTAGATATAAAAGTAACAAAAATAACTATTCTTATTTTCAGGTAATGATGCACTAATGAAAACATACCTCAATATCTTTGATTCATCAGCCTGTTTGCCAAATCTTATAATCATAGACAGCACAATTCTTTCGTTTGGTGTTTTTGGTCTCCAGGTGTAGCTTGCCATAATAATGCAATAATTACCAATGTTTTGTAATTTTATTTATCCATGCCTATTTAACGTGTTTAATGTTGAAATTGTTGGTCTGGGCTCATTTAATACTCCCCACTCTGCTTTATTCATATGATAATCCCAGTTTTCTTCACTATATCCATTATTACAAGCTGCAGCTGCAACACTCAGCTGCAACTAATTTCCCCACAGGGATCATTAAAGTTTCATGTTATTTCTTCTTATCTGAACAGGTGATGTTAGTGTCTGAGTAAAGTGTCGTCTGTTGAGAAGGTAAATTCTTGCTAGGAGCAAACCAGTCTTCATTATAGGGGTCTAATGAGTGGAAATGAAAGACAATGAATCTATTCACCATTCAGGGTTGGCTGGCTCTTTACTGTAGCCAGACTAATGATAATGCCTTCTCTGGTTTTAACAAAGAGCCGATCCATATGCCCTCTGACTCATTACATAACACTGCTGCAACTCACAGCCAGGAGGTCTGTGGGTGATGCTAAAAGCTAATCTGTTTATGTGCTGATGTTTTGCTCATTTCTGTTGGAGATCATGTTGTCATTACTGCATTCAGCTTATTGTAAAGCATTTTGTAACAACAGTGTTGCTGTTCTCCTTATTACACTTTACATCTCTGCACGCCAGTGTTTTCAGTGTCATACAAACAAATTTGCTATTAGGCTAATAGTTAACCAATTATAGTCATCTCATATGGCTGAAATCACACACTAATCTTTTCTTTGGATTGTTAAAAGAGCCCAACAGTGAGGCTCTGTAAATGAAATTCACATTCATATTCTGGATATAGGATTTAGATTATTAGTCATAACGTGGTAACAATCTAAGGTAGACTCAGCATCAGCTCTGAGATTAAGAAATAATGGTATATGCCCCTTTAGAGACCACATGACTGTATGATATTAACTTTATTTTAAGAAAAACATGATTTATTTGGAATGTCATGGAGGAGTACCACACTACCCACAATGCTAAAGTGTAACAGCGACGTGTCTGATTGCAGGTGCAGTAAACATTTCCACAGTAACAGCAAGATCTACCAAACAGGTAATTCCAGCTATGGCTAGCTATATCACTAATATGAGTCATAATACTAACATTGTTATGCTGTTGTGAATATAATGTGCACTCAACACAAACTACAATGTAATACAACACTTTCCAGCCTTTTTTCCCCTCAGAATCAAATATTTTATGGTCACGATTCATCTCGTATTTGGCTGGCTTGGTTTCAGGCTTAAAACAGTTTAATTGCTACTAATGGCACATCCAGCTTTGCTTTGATGCAGAGAGACAGATGAAAAGATTTATACCGCTCTCCTGGGATATCTGTCTGGGAAATGTATAGCTACAGCCAGCTGCTTATCTTAGCTTAGCATGAAGGCTTGAAACTGGGGGAAAGAGTCCAACAGTAAGTCCACCTACCAACAACTTAAAGCTCACTAATTAACATGTTATATTTTGTCTGTTTAATTGGTACAAAAGTTACAGTAACCTCATGCCATTTTGTCAAATATTCTCCTGTTTCTTGCATTTATGCTAAGCTAAGCTAACTGGTTGAGGGGGATAACTGTATATTTATCAAGCTGACATGAAAGTGGCATCAATCTTCTCAACAAATTCAGAGTAAGAAAGCGAGTACCAGTCTTTTTCAAAATCTGGAACTCTTTACTTTCACTACATTAACATTTAATTAGTTTAATCAAGACAGAAGTGTAAGAAAAATAAATAAATAAAAATTGTAGAATTGGTTAAATTACTAAAATTCTACGGTGCCAGTTGTTTTTTTGTCTTTTGTTACTTTTGAACAAGCTATGCTTGCTGTTTCTCCCTGCGTCAGTCTTTACGCTAAGCTAATCACAACTAGTCACATTTGTATATCTAGTATACACACTTAAAGTTATATTATGTAACATTTCTGCTTTAAAATGTCTAAAACGCCAGACAAACAGACTCATGTATCCACATTATCGCAAATGTTTCCAACAATGCTCAAATCAGGGTATTTTTGCTTTTCCTGTGAGCCATTTCTAACTGGCCGCTAGTTGCTATAACTGACTAAGCGTGACTAAATGTAACACGAATAAAATTCAATACATCACCCAGATTGCTTCATGTCAAAATAGATTTTCAGCAGCGATGGCAGTTAATTAACAATGAAGAAAACAACTCCCATCATCCCACATTGCTTCACTGTTATTAAACTATGGAAATCTTCTCACCTAACTCTCAGCAAGAAGACTAATAAACTTTTCTTCTAACACATTGATAAATTCCTTTAAACACATCCATTTGATTTAGCATCATGAACTGAAAAAAACAAACAAAAACAATTAAGTGCAGTGCAACTGAAACATGATCATACCTACAGGATGTGAAGCATAACAGGACACAGAAAATAAAATACGGCAGTATGAAAACTAAACTAAAAAATATAGCCAAAAAATATAAATGCATGCAGGAATTGGAGTCCTCAGGTAAGTGTTTGTGGCTATGAGTGGGAGTGTATGTATGCGTGTATGTGTGTGTGTGTGTGCAGCACAGACAGGCATACTTGCCTGAAGACAAATAGTCCTTTGACCTTTGTATGAACCAGCAGCCCCTGGTGGGTGATAACTCATGACCTGGTGGACTGGTGGGGCATCCATCTCTCACCCTGGTAAGGATGAATGCGATGATGAACGCACCCACTTGCTGCTATTTAGATAGCCCTGAAGTCACAGCTATGACAAACTACCCACACAGAGAGAGCCAGGCAGGGCTGAGCCTTGTTTATACAGTCTGCCCGTCCAACACCAGGCCAGGACTGTACAAACTCTGAGTGTGCCACAGGGAACTAGCACAAACTCAGGGTCAACTAAGAACAAATATCTGTCTCCGTGAGGACACTGATTTAGACTTTCACAGTACAGACTAGATACAACATTTAATGTTTTTACAGTACAGTGTACATGAATGTAGAATAAGGCTATCATGGTGAAGTTATGATCAGAACAAAAATACTTCTAACAATCTTATTAGGATCACAGACTGAAACAAACTGTGTGAACACTGATTTCTTTCACCATAGTCAAGTTTATATATATATTGTGATGAGCTTGCAGATTACCACCTGCTCTTCCAAGCTTGTAGGAGAAACGACGGCGACTGCAAAACTTTCAAAAAATGCAAAAGATCATATCTAGAGCCAGTGTTTGGTTTGTCCAGTCTGAGCTACAGTAAAAACATGATGATGCATCATGGCGGCCTCTGCAGAAGAAGATCCACAACCTCTGTAGATATTAGGGATGTGCAAAATTAGTCGCCTACACCATTAAACGTCACCACCATCACTAGTCAGGACCAGAAATATCAGTCGTTTAAACTATTAACTGTTGCGGCTAAGATGTTATGCAGCTGCCCGCCACTAGTCGGGGCTGCGGCCCCATTAGATAGCAGACCCTCTCACCATACGCTGTAAGTGTGTATTCCCTGATGGCCCACACACCCCCAGATGTTTGTATCAGCCATGTTGGACAAATGACAGCTTGTAAAACCAGCGTGGTTTGGCAGCAACATGTGACCACATTCAGCACAGACATGGACATGAACCTGCAAGCAGAGCAGCTGTTGCTGCTAGCTCTGCTAACGTTAGCCACACTATGTGGCAGGCTGGCAGCTAATGTCAGCTCCAGGTTGTTTACCCTCAGACACTGTGATCCTCTTTGCTCTGAAAAGTTGAAGCATTTACTGAGCTGTTGTCATGTTTTGCATGTTAATGTGTAAGGTTTGTATTGCACAGTGCACAATGGCACGCATTTCAACAGCATTAAAAGTACAATTTGGCAATTATAGACTGTGATTAACGGCTTCAAATGGCTCTTAATACGAACAGTATTTTTTTGGACAGTGTTTAACATTATAAATTACTAATTTATGCTCAATATTAACTGCTTTCTTAGTGTTTTCTTACTGTTATACTGGTTGATTAGTCTAAATTAAATTTTAATTGACAGAGAAAAGTAGATATAAATGGTTCATTTTAAGTTGACTTTTTTTTTTCAATCATTGATTATTCTGCCAGTTATTTTCACTATTAATCAATGAATCATTTAATCCAGGGGTCTTCCAGGCCAGGGCTCCCTTAGCTGATAGAGAGACGAAGCAGGGACCCCTACTACAAAAACTGTACTGAATATCTCCTGGTCTTCTCTCGTTTGCTCCGTCCTGTTAAGTCAGCAGCAGCTGTAGCTTAGCTAATGTTGGCTGCGATGGCTTCACCCTCTGTTCTTTAGCTGGTGGTTACTGAGGTGGAGGGTGTGTCTGAGTCTCTTGCTCGTGAAGTTACAATAACTTGGCGGACCCCCTGCAGTACATGGTTTAGTCAATAAAATGTCAAACAATTGTGAAAAATGCAAAACACAATTTCCCAGTTCCCAAATTGACATCTTTAAATTTGTTTATTTTTTGTTTTTGTCAAACCAACAGTCCAAAACCAGAAGAATCTTTATTTACAATCATAAATGAAAAATAAAAGCAGCAAATCCTGACATTTAAGAAGTTGGAACCAGTAAATGTTTGACATTTTTGCTTGGAAAATGACTGAAATGATTTATCTATCATCAAAAAATTTGGCAGCTAATTTTGTTTTCGAGTGACTAAACACAATGACTTATTTTCAGATTTCACTGATGAAAATATACTTATTAACATTCAATTAATTTCTGCCATATTCTGCCAATAAATACCTGCATGTCTTACACACAGGACCTTTAAACTTTGAGCCACAACATCAGGCATCAAATGTATCGAGTCCCGTAATGATTTAAACCACAATCTATTAACTAAATTGTGGTGAGATTAATCATCGAGATGATCAATCACATCATACCTTTGCTTCGCAGTAATTAAAAATAGCAGGGTAGCATTGCCCACCACCTCCACTAACCCAATTTCCCCTGCTGGCTGATATCAGATCTTTGATAAAACTATGAAGGTGAAAAAGAGAAAAAGAGAAGTGACACAAAGAAAAGATAGAAAAGGTAAAAAATGATTCCATGGCAGACTGTCAGGGAAGATATACTGCTGCGTACCCTCACACACATTTCTACAACAATTCATCAGCTGATTCAGCACCTTTCCATCTTATAGGTAAGTTGCGATCTTAACGTCTAAAATAGGGATGTTATCTAGTAGGCACGCTATCAAAGAAAGTATTTGATGTATGATAGAAAAGCATGTAAAAACATTTTAAAAATCTAGGAGGTATGCTATTGTTTGAATTGATAGTTTTTCAATTCTACATGTTTAGAAACAATACAATAGTAACATTTGATACCATTAAAACTACCAAAGCTAGTTGGCTAGTTAGTGTATAGTTCAGTTCAGTCTTTACTGTCCTGCCTGAAATTTGGCTTGCAGCAAAACAAGACAGTGTTTACTGATTCTATTTGTACCAGCACTGTGTGCAGGTTGTTAATTGTTAATAGAAGAATAAAATATCATACTATCTGTGCTGAGGGCTGTTTTTCTTTTTGCGGTGCAGAGCTGCCAGAACGGCACTCCACTACTTTTTTCTCTCAAGCGAGAAAAAAGAATATTCACAGATTGCACACACACACAGATTTCTTTTTAAGCACTTAAAGATGGAAACAATAAAGCGTATGACTCCGATCAAACAGAGCACAGTTTTTACAGTGACAGGTGTCTTTTTTCCAGATGTTTTCTACATCGATGAGAAACGTGTGATGCAGACTCGCAGTAGCTGCAGAGAGAGGGAGCTCACGTTGAATCACTGCCGTGGAATTTTCTCAACATGATGAAACTATGGCTGCAGCTAATGATTTTTTTCATAATTGATTAATATGTTAATTATTTTCTTGATTAATTGATTAGTTTTTTGGTCCATAAAATGTCAGAAAATTTTGAAGAATGTTGATCAGTGTTTCTCAAGGCCCTCAAATGTCTTGTTTGTCCTCACAGATATTCAGTTTAATGTCATAGACGAGTAAAGAAACCTTGAGATGCTGAAATCAAAGAATTTGGACTTAAGACTCAAAGTGATTAATTGATCATCAAAATAGTTGGTATTTAATTTAATAGACGATTAATAATCAACAAATCGGTGCAGCTCTAGATCAAACTAGTCATAACGTCAGTTAAACATTTGATTGTGTGGTCAGTTACAGTATATTTAAATCTGCCATCATGGGAACAGAGGTTTTATACATTCTATGTTCTGATATTGTGACAACTGTGGTATGTTAAAATGATTTTTTTTAAAACAATGTTATTATATGATAGGACCGTGTTCTCAGTCTCAGAACATGGGGTGCCTGTTCTACCAAATGACTCCCAGGGTGCCCCAAAAGTCGATGTGTTTTTGAAGAAGAGGTGCGGCCTTCTTCTTCTTCACCTTCTACCACCTTGAAATCTTGAACACTACTCTTTTAGGTTTGGCGGGACACTAACTAAAACTGTCTATTTATTTTGGGTCAAAATTAGGCTCAAAAGAACGCGACCTCTCCTTGTAAATGTGGAATTCTCAGTAGACAATCTCACATAATAATTTCATGATCTATTCAATCTGGTTTAACATCTCAAGTTGAATAAATGTAATCAACAAGGCTCCCTGTCTCCGTGTCCAGTGGCTGCCTGTGTTATTGGAAGCCTTCTTTGTCTGCCATCTTGGTGTTTTAAGCCTCGGCTGTGGCTGACAGTCAGAAGAAAGTCTCCTGGAACAGGTGCCAAGAAGATAATAGCACCTGCAGCCCAGAGAGGTCACCACACTGACCTGTGGCCACTTCTCTATTGTTGTGTCTTTGTCTGAGCGCACAGACCAGACGGCGTGTGTGTGTGTGTGTGTGTATACATGCATGTGCCTGCAGCCGTTCATGCGCACATTTTTCTCTCCATGCTCGATTTCTCTTCCACACAAGTCTGTGCACGTACGCGGGCGAGCACTTCTCTCCTTATCCAACTGATGGTCCTTTCAAATTAAAATGAACCTCCATCACGCTAATAGGGGGAGCGGAGAACAAAGCGCGGGCTCTCTGCAGTCAGCAGGAATAGCAGGAGGATTATCATTGCTATCGTCAGGGCTATTATCATTAAACCCAGTTGCCACTCTCCCCTTCCGCTGCAAACCACCGGGCCACACTGAGTTTACTGCGGCACCAGTTGGAGTTCAGCTCAGAGCAGAGCGGCTGGTTTATTGAGAGAAGTCTGGTGTGCTGCAAACAGTACAAGACATGATTAGATTTATTTCAATTATTGTTTCTGGACATTCAGGATATTGTGTGTACTTTGAAAAGCATTCATCCTAATTTGAATTTAATGAGATGTTTCACTCAGTGTTACAGACATTCAAAAACAAAACCCTTATAGTACACTATCAAACTGTATTTAAAAGTTATATTGTTTATGAAAATATGCATCTTCCTCTTTAACATGGCATTACTGTTGTCAGAAATGTGACTTAATTTGTTTTCCTTTCAACCTTTCATGACAAAAACATGCACAGTTTTTTAAAACAAAGGATCTAAATGTACTGTACAGTAAATATTAGGGACGTTACATAAAGCTTATAACTCTATCTGTTCTGTTCATCTCACAGAAAGAGTTGAATCTGGATTTTAGATTTATACCAGAAATGGGCTGATCTTACACTGGACCAGAGCTGCAATGATTAATCGATTAATTGATCATTAAATTAATTGCCAGCTATTTCGAAGATCGATTGATCGTTTTGGTGTAATTTTCTATGTACAAAAGTCAAAATTCTCTGACTTCAGCTTCTTAAATGTGAATATTGTGAGTTGTGAGTAATACACGACAATTTAGGACGTCATCTTAGGCTTTGGGAGGCATTGATCAACATTTTTTGACATTTTAAAAAATGTGTTAATAAATTCATTAATCAAGAAAATAGTTGACCAATTAACTGACAATGAAAATAATCGTTAGTTGCAGCCGTACACTGGACACTGTCAGGCATCATCTAGATTGTGTTAAAACTTGAGTCCAATCTGAATCTAAATAAAAGCTGTTGAATCTGGGCGAGGGATTTTATTTTTTGCTTCATTGGGCAGAAGTCCTCCACCTCCTCTTCACTCTGTTTTCGGACTTTAGAAAGTGGCCAAAATAAACAAGGCAGCATAAACAAGTTGTGAACACAACAGTGACACATCACCACCTCTTACGTAAAGTCTGATATGCCAAATTTATTAGCAATCAGTTGCTTATTTCTGCATCCAACAGTTATGAACCAACAGTTTCATTCATTTGGAGTTGTGTTTTCTAGCTCTGTTTTTGGTCACTACCACCTCCTGCAGGAAATAGATGACACTTTAGCAGAAAGCACCACCATGTTCACAAGCTAGTCTCTAACTTTGTTAGAGTCTGCTGCTGAGAAACTACTCTACAGCGGGTTTTTAGACCTTTCTATTGAAAACAGTTGTTGGCTGCAGCTAAGAACGATGCTATGAGATTGTTGACAGTGAACCTCAAGAAGCTGTGCACCAAACTCACTATAAAGCCCCATAAAGCCGAGGAAGACTGCTGACTGAGGTGAAAATTCTGTCTGTTAATCACTACAAGCAATCTCCTTCACATTTTTTATGTTTTTTGTCACATTTACATTTGATGCTATTATAAAAAAGTAAATTAAAAAAAGTATAGATTAGTGCCACTTTACTGATAAGAGATTTGTTTTTCAAAGTGGAGGTTTTGTATGTGATGTGGGGGGGGGGGGATGCAAAGTAATGCAAAATATTTAAACGGGTTGTACTTGCAGTAGAAGAAGGTTCACATGAAAGTAAAGTCGTGTGATTAAAAAAATTATATTAAACAAAAATCTGAAAATCTGTTTTGCTTCAGGTTTCTTTTTTTTTTTTAACTACTGTCAAGTTGTGACAGGTGCCACAATGTGATCCATCCACCTGAGGTAAAAGTAATACCTGTGCAACATCAGTTACATTGATCCCAACAAATCTGCCCAACTTATCTGATGAAAAGTGATGAAAAGTTATGAAGCACGAACCCTGTTTCATCTCTCAACTTTCCATATCTCCTTGTTTTTAGAGGCCTATTGCCTGTTTGATGTTCAAACAACTCAGTTCACATTATCTATTCTTGTCTGAATAGATAAATGACAGCTGAAGTTGTCTGTGTCGTATTTTCCATCAGTAATCAGAGAAATAAACAGGTGCAAAATGAACTCAGTCAAAGCTGTTTGAGCAGCTGATGCGACCGATTCTATTCAGATGTACAGCTGCTATTTCCACTAAAATTTGGGATGTTCTTACTGGAGGCATCCCTCTTATGGGGACTTACATGATATACCTTGTGTCTAATTTTAGACTGGTGGTTATGTGGGTTCATCTGTGCCAGCATTCCAGGTCCTGCTCTCTCTTTGTCCTTCACGCAAGGCAACACTGGTAGCCTGGAGTCCTACGCACCCTTCACCCTTCACCGACAGCTCCGGCCCCAAAGCACCACTGCAGGATTGTCAGCGATGTGGAGGAGGGTAGGGAGGGGCGGAGGGGGTAGTTTGGGGATGAAATTCTCCATCATGCCAAAGCCCATCCAAGCAGACCCGTGCCAAAGCACCATGTGTGTACAAACAATTCAACTGAATCCGACTCAATGTATACTCAGGCCTTATCAGGGCGAAGCCAAATACACCCTGAGCTATCAAAGGCAATGGATGAGCGATTGGAACTCTCAGTTTTTCGGCAAATGCAAACACATCTATTACGCTCCACCACTTCAAGCTGTACAAATCAAAATCAGAGCAGCAAGGAGGAAAAATAAACACCATGCTGTGTGACTGTTAAGAAACTTGGAAAACAGGACTTCACATATCACGCGGATCGGCCCAGAGGTATATGAAACTCCAACTCGCCCATTGCCGACCGACTCTGCGGTGATACGCACAACATCAGACAGAGTTAATGCAGGTAAAGATTTTTTTTTTTAAATACCTTTTAAAGGATTTGCAAGATAAGCCTGTCGGTCTCTCCTAGAAGGAGCCCCTAAAGGATGCTAGAATCGATGGATGAGAGAGGATTTACTGTAGGGCCGAGAGGGGGGAAAAACTGTTATTTAACGCTCGCATGTGAGCAGAATAATGAAGCGGCCAGGAAGTTCACATGTGTGCGCTCGTCATTATCAATGCACTAATCTGCCATTAAGCAGTTCCATCAGCCACATGGATCTAATGTGCGCTGGATGAAACGTTTATTTACCATTTACGAGGAAACATCTGCCATCAGATATATTTATATACTGAAGAAGAAGAAGAAATGAGAGGCTGTTCTTGACCGCTCACACAGAGTGAGATGAAAATACCACATTGTGTTTAGAAGCATAGTAAGCAAGCTCATGACACAGACCTCTTTACTGCACAGAGATAATGCATTGTTGCTCATAATGCTCACCACTTATCATGTAACGCTGTAATCCTTTGTGGATATATAGCATCATCATGGGGTTATTACCAAATAGATAAAGTGCTAAACCCTTCCTCTGAACACTAGCTGTGTTTACATGAACCCTAATATTCCTCAAATAATCAGAATAATAGCCCAATCAGAATAAAAGTGCCTTATGTAAACACCTCAGTCGGAAGAGACTGGCCTGATCCAGTCGGATCAGAAGGAATTTTCAATCAGATTAGAAGGGTGGTGTGAACCTTTAATAATCCACCCAAAAGAAAAATAATAACCATGTTAACAGTCACTCTGATCGTTCCTCACTGGCTGGAATAAATATCTTTTTTCTGTGCCTGTCTGTCTCAAGCGGGGGTTGGAGTTTTGAAGAGGAGCAGAAACACGGCTGTAGCAAAACAGAACTGGTCAACAGTTGACACAATTTTACTGTTAGATACTTCAGTATATTTAAAGATGCACAGAAAAATCCCAAGAGCAAAACTGTAACAGATTGATTGAACAGTGTTTCTGTAAACTATAAACAGCATTCACAGCTAAAAAGCCTTTCAGTACTGACCTAACCTCGCATTACTTCCAAGACCAGGGAGCACATTAACTGCATTTCATTGGATTATGTTAAAAAAAAAAACATTTATGTTTTGTACATCTAGTGTGTCACATTAATTTTTTAGAGGTAATATTAGGACTGTCTTTATTTGATTTAGGGATGTTTGCGCCAAAGTACCCCACCTAGGTCATTCTAAAGTTCTACTTTTTGTCACATACGCCAGACATATTAATCCTCATCATAAAAAGTCTTTTCTCTTGTAAATGCATAAAACACTAACAAATACAAACAATAAATTTAGCTCTTATCCAAGTACGTAAGAAAGCAAGTTACGAAATGTTAGTCTGATCACATACTTTCATTCTTATAATAGTGGGACTAATTAGCTCTACACTGCAAGAACATTTCTGTCTTTATTTCCATGTCGTCTACATGGATCATCGACTGACACAATATCATGTCTGTCCAAACTGTCCAGAACAGGAAATGAAAAAAAAATCCTGTGTTTTTAAACTGCTGGGAGATGTTAGCTTCTGAGGCTTTTTACTAGACAAAATCATGGTTTAGGTTAAAATAGCAAGATTTCTGCCAGAAAGGCTACCTCCTCTCATGTGCCATTTTTAAAATGGTACCAACAGTAATGTAATCAAGTTATCTAGTACATATTTAACACGATTTACAGCATTCTTGTTTAAAAATGAGTCAGCTGGAAACATTAAGATGTCCACTGTCTCCAGTGTCTTCAACTAAGGAGCTGCTGCTTAATCAGCTAGTTAGCTGCAGTTGATAAACTCTGCCAGGAACAGTTCCAAACATTACTTATAATTTCAAGATATAAGACTTTTTTTTAGCGAACTCATTTTATTTCATAGTATTGTCATGCTATCTGCCCACCTGGCCCTCCATTATAAAAACATACTACAGTGCTGACAGAGCGAAGGTAGCAGCTTCTCAAGCTGCTCAGATTCATATTAACGACCTAAAAAGATCTATCAAGAAAGGACAGCAGTGATTATGGTGATTGAGTGTCCGCTTCAGCCCGAGTTGCGTGGAGCCACGTCAAGGTTAAGACAAGTTTCTTTGGGAAAAGGCACGCTGCAGTGTCTCCACACGCCCGCTCGGTGAAATGAACTCGTTTGGAGGTTGTTAAGGTGTAGGATACTCTCCGACCTCCAGAGAGAGCCCTCAGGAGAGGCCCTCTTGTAAAACGCTCCATCTTATTAATGGAAATAAATGCTGTTAGCGCCCCACCCCTCCCCATCGCCTGTCCCCCCCCCCCCCCCCCCAGCAATAAGACGTGTCTATTCTTGGCTAAAGTCCCCTTCATTAATGTTATCTCAAATAGGCACCCAGTCTGATGGCGAGAGAAGGGACGGCGCGCGGTTAAGCTGCTTCATCCAATTTCATTATTCCATATGAGGCGGGGTATCAGTGGTAACTTTGCTATGTCAGCACAGCGGACGAGGTGGTGGTGCTGCCATGTGGCTGAAGCATGACATCAGTCAGCGAGAGTCGACAGTGCAGAGTCTGCCAACTGATCAGATGCTGTCAAAGGCCGCTGCTGTGTTTGTGACTTTTAATTCTGAAGCTCACTCGGATGGCAGCTCAACACATTTCACGGCTGACTTTCTGTATTTTGGACTGAGTTTGTGAAACAGCAAAAAGCTTTTTTGGTGCACAAGTTCCAACACCTTCTTTAGCTATTTTCTGCTTATGAAATATGTCCCTTTTCACAGTAGCTGCTACCGTGCTGTGAATACACACGAGCAAGCCGGAGGACAACAATAACAGTGTGTGCGCCGCCGAAACGAGACGCAGGAAGGGAGAGAGAGAGACAGAAAAGGAAAAGAGAGGAGAGAGGAAAGGAGAGAGCGGAGGAGAGGGATGAAGAAAGTGTGAAACTGCGGACCGTCAAATGATCTGGCCTCTCTCCAGGCATGATGACTCAGGGATGATGGCACAGTTAGAGCTAATTAGGATCATAAACTGGAGAAATGTTTTGCCACCATGATGTGTGGGGCGCTTCCACGCTATTGGCAGGACTTCAGATTAGACGTGCGAGCTGGTCGGGACAGCATGCTAAAACTGTTGGAAAAAAGGGGGAAAAAAAATCTGCTGCCTTCAGTCCACAACTACACTCAGACTTGATTTTGTGAAAAATGTAGAAAAACCCTAAACTTGATGATTATGTTTTAGTTTGAAGCTGTCAGGATGCAAAAGTAGGCTTTTTTTTACATTTTGTCCAGGACTTCACTTCACTTTATATACTAGTTTTGTATAGTTTCAGCTAAAGCCAAACAAATATATTGGTTGGCAAGTATTATCAGCCCAATATTGACCCAGCACAGTTATTGATAGTGCATATTTTATTCCTGCTTTTTTAATAGAACATAATGGGTTATAATAATAATTATAAAGATTTTTGCTGTTTTTTCTTAATTACACATGTATATTCAATCCTTTTTTATTTAAGTTGTTCTATTTGTTTTTTCTTTTAGTTATTTCTAATCACTAAAATATTAGTGACAGTTTTAAAAACTAGTCATGCTCTCCACATCCAAATGCATTTTGAGGAATTAGCTTTTCAAGTCACAGAAAGTAGCGTTTATCTGACTTTTGTTGCCCTGGGTTTTGACTTTCAGGCTACATACGCAGTTTCCTCCTTCTTAGTAGAGGTTTTTGGGACTTTTTACAGCATGAAGCCACTCAGGGTCGAAAAGAGCTCTGCATGTTTTTCTGATTAAAAAAAATGAGATTTTAATCTACAGTATATTTTTTATTCTTTATTATTATTTAGTCTTTATTTAGTAAAAATGCACGTAAATTATCTATCATCAATTCTCTATAAAGGAAAGTAAACATGATTTTAAGCAGGGTTAGTGCACAAACAATGCAAACAATTTCATATCTCTCTATTTTAAGCAGCATTCATATTACATTGAATAGCTTGAAAACGGCTTTTTGATTGAACCCAGTCAACACAGACATGCAGACATGGATCTAAAAAAGACTTGAAAGTAGAACTGAAAGTGCTGACTGACAGAAAGAGCAATCACCAGCTAGTTTTTCAATTAATCACTTCAGTCATTTTTCCAGAGAAAAAGAAAAGGAAAACAATTTTTCTGTGGATTTTGGACAGTTGGTCAGACAAAACAAGACATTTATAGATATCATGCTCTGAGAAAATAACTACTTTCTGATTTCTGACATTTTATAAAGTAAATTATTAATGGATTAATCAAAAACAATATTATAATGACTAATCAATTCATGAAAACTGTCAGCTGCAGCCCCGGTTTCAAAATAAGGAGTGAATTGTAAATGAAGAAAGAACGTACATCCGAATAAAAAACCCGAACATTTTTCATGTTAAAACTGTCATGACACGTTCACTGACTGCCTGACACATCATGTGCAACACAAAGTTCTATAATATCGGAGCTTTGATTGAAACAGCGGCGAGAGGGCCGCTTTGGCTCGACTTTGCTTCTCACATCCGACGTCGCCACCTCAAAATCTCTTGACAGTCGCTATGAGGCAGCTCTGCACTCCTCTTTTAGGCCGTCAACTCTCTTATGTTGCGTTGTCTAGTGGACTGCAGACACACAAACACTGACAGCGAGCGATAATGCTGCTGACTCGCCGCGCTACATCTCCGTTTATGAGGACTGACAGTTCACCAGCTCGTACTGTACACATACCCACACAGGGAAAACACACACACGCAAACAAATTAACACACACGCAATCTGATTCACTCTGGAGCAGAACTCTCATCGCAGCAACACATACATTAGCGCTGGTAAGCTATATTGCAGCATAACAGCAAAGTATTCATTGTTTTGAAAGCTGTTGTGGACAGATTGAAGGAGCGTAACACATGACTAACTCAATTAAATTCCTGTGTTTTGTCGTCATAGCAACAAGTGCAACAAGTTATTTGTGATGTGAGTAATACGCTTATCTCTCCAACTGTGGGAGTCATCAAACAACAGACTAATTAACTTAAGTGTCACCTTCTGAATTTTTTAAATCTGCATCTGTGCTTTTGATAGTCGTGATTCATTTTCTCCACAACCTGACTCTCAGCAGCCAACGTGTGTGTTATTGAGACACTCTGGCATGGAAATTTGTTTTCTGTGCCTGAACTTTAAGTACAATTTCTCACTGCCGAGCTCCAAAAAGCCAAGAGGGACTATTACGAGATAATTACTAATTATGCTAATGTGCTAAAGTTGTGCTATTCCTTTTCCGTGGTCATTTTATCAGCCGTCCTCAAGAGACCACAGTCAGTAGTAATAACCTTTTTTCCCTCCGCTAAATGCTCAGTCAGTTAGAGGACGCCGTGTCCTAAACCGCTGACTCCTCCGCCACTACCCTTAATCAGGAAGTGCCTGTAAATTCACAAAGCCATGCATGCGCACACAGAGGGAGCGCCGCGCCGTTTCCATCGGCACTGACCTTCATTAACCTCATAAATGCCAGCGGTGTTTTTGTCGCAGCTCTTAATGCGGTTATCAGCACAAACACAAACAAATGTGACAGAAGTGTTTCAGGGATAAAACTCCAGCTTTACATCTGTGAAATACATCTCTGATTCCCTCCAACACACACACACACACACACACACAGGCTGGGTGACATTGGGCTGTCCCAACATGGAAACCAGCACCGGTAACTACCGTGTTCCATAACCTGAAACACCCCCACCACACACACACAGACAGACACACACATACCCCCTCCTGCTGTGAATAAACCTACATTAGGAAATTGATGGCATGGACAATTTGGAAGGCCGAGCAAGATGGGCATTTATTTAAGTCCTGTTTCTGTCTGTGTCCTGCTGCACAAGGATTTTATTTATGAATGGATTGTGAATGTAAATCTAGGACACTGCAGAGAATATACTGTACCGTTACAATGCATATGACCAGGTTTATACATAGCCGTAGATTTCTTTTAAAAGATTTCCAGTTTCAAAGTAGAGTACATAACAATCCACCCACTCGTACCCACCCTATATCATTCCCTGTCACTCATTTTAATAGACAGAAATGTAAGTGTAAAGTAATAATGTCAATAACAACAAAAACACAGTGTTAACCCGCATTACAAAAGTATATGGCCATATTTAGGACAGGGCACTATTAAGATTAAAGGCAACATGAATGTATAATAAGAAGCACATAGACTATAACCACATGGTTAAATTAAACATATATATTGGGGAAAAAATACAACTGAGGTACAGGTACTGTACATATAGTATCAGTCAATGTCAGTTTACCAGCCAGACTTTTTTTTTTTCTTGGTGATCTCTTGGTGGTTCAAATTATACAAACTGCATAAAGCTGCCATCAGAGCAAAAGTTGGCTACACTGAATAATCTAAAATATCAAAGAGCAAAAAAACACCTTTGCACACTTGTAGGTTGACAGGTGCGTTGGAGGAGACCATGGATCAGACTCTCGCACACTGTCCTCTGGACTTGATTGTAAGTGCACAAAACATTTTTAAGAATCTAAAACACGAAACATATCTTCCTTGTTTTCACATTTTTTGCTCACTACATAATTCCGTATTTTACAGCTTTAATATTTCCAGTATTAGCCTATAATGTAAAAAAATAAAAAATAAAGAAAAAACACTGAATGAGAAGCTGTGTCCGAACTTTTGAATGGCTCTGTACGTATTCACAGACACATATACATAAACATGCTAATACACAAATAAATACACACGTGTGTACTTCACAAGAATTTTCCTTATGCATGAGAAAATATCTGCAGTAGATGACATCAGTATACTTCCTGCCTCTGCTTGACCCATATCAAAAGTAAAAAAGTGGAAAAAGTGGAAAGATGAAAGATGAAATGACCAACCCAACACCGCACATCTCAAGAAACAGACTTCTGCACTAGTCAGAGGCTCCTGGAGGGTTTGTCCAAAAGGGATTAAAATGGACTCAAGACCTCATGAAACCTTTTCTCCACCCCTCGCACTGTATACCTCTTCTCCAGTTCATGGACGTAGATATAAGGGTGGACGGCAGGGACAGGTGCCCCCTCAATATTTAGAACACATGCATTTGTCTTCTCAAATAAAGACAGGGAAGTAGCAAAGGACTTTTATTTTGAAAAACTGCTTGCCTAAGAGCCTTACTGCATTCCATTTCATTATATTTTGAATAATTTTCTCTTTACCTTTACATAAATAATTGATGTTCCCACTCTAAATTGATGCAGAAAAGGCACAAATTGGTGCATTTAAAAAAAATCACCAAAATTCAGGAAATAAGGTACCAGTGTTGAAACGAAACTTGTGTCCTTAGGTTTGCAAGTTCTGCTACACTGGTTTTACACCAAGCACAGAAAAACACCGGCTTAACTAAGACTGAAAAAAATCTGGAGAATGAATGAAACATCAGCATCTTCCACTTTGCAGCTCCCATTTTCACCTGATCAGCACAGCACAGTGAATGCACCACAACGAGGAGCAGCAGCAGCACTCCACTACAGACTCTGCAGACAGTGTTTGGACAGTTTGCACCATTGTAGCTTGAGTGTAACCATTCTGAGTATTTTTCAATGAGATCTCAGTGCAGTATTACCTGGAACTGAGCAGACTATTTTTACTTGCTTTTATTACTGACAGGTAGCTTTTTATTGATGCAATCATTCAGGCTCTAACAGACACCATGTAGAAATTGTGCCGCACATAAAAGGGACCTATTTTCTAAAATTGTATTCATTTTTTTTCTTTGGAATTCCGCTGTTGCTTAAAAAAAACTCTACAACTACATTTTTTGAACTTTAAGGAGATAAAACGGCATTAAGACCTCATAAAAAGGGACTTTCAAGTAACTAAATTTCTAATTACAAACTCAGCTGCACAGATCATCACGCAAGGTTGACTACTAATTTCAGCAATTAAAGATTTTTAATTTGTGAGTCAAAAAAGAAACTTCAAAAAGACTAAATTGTGGGTCCAAACTATTTGTGGGGGCGGCCGACCTGGAAGTCTATTACAGTGGTTCTCAACCTGGGGGTCGGGACTCCCAAGGGGGTTGCGAGATCATTCCTGAGGGGTTGCCAGATATTTGTGGAGAATAAGATAATATAAGATACTGTGGCAAGCAGCATGGATTGAGAGCCAGGAAACTTTTTACATCACCTGTACCAGTGATATGTGTACAGTAATGCCTGAACAGTCCCAGGCAGAGGGGAGACGGGGTCGGGGTCAAAAACACCAAACAGATTTTTCTCGAGGGTCGTATCTCGAAAAGGTTGAGAAGCGCTGCTCTACTGCTCTACGACGGACAACATGAGACTACAATGTAAGAGCCTCAGGGTGGTTTGCAGAGGTCCAGAGGTGTGGAATGAGATTAATAACAGAGCACTATAAAAATATAATGAATATAAAATGTCATTATCTGTGTCTGTTTTCAAAAAGAGCTTAAGCAAACAGTTAGTATTATAATATCTTAAAGCCTGAATATCCTAAACGGCTGGGGATTTCTAAACCAGTTGCTCTAATCTGAAATCCATTTAAACTGTACTGGTATTTTACACTTTCCATATGTCTTTATTTATTACAGCTTATCTATTTAGTCCACATTTAATGAATAAATGTCCCAGGTCCATTAAGTCATTTTTAAGGTTTCAGCTGGGTCAGCTTTTAGCTTCTTAGGGACTTTGTTGGTTGTAAATGTTAAAATTACAATACACTTTAAGTTCCAGATAGCGCAGGGCATCTCACTTCACTACAATATGTCTTACATGACAGTATTTGTATTTCAACTTGTTTTGTGAATAAACTTGAAGGTAGAGTCAGTAGGATTTATCCAAGCTGTTCGTAAAGCACCATAAAGATAGTTCAGTGCTGACTGTCATTCCCAGGATGTCAGTTACAGACGTTTTTGATTGGTAAAACATCCCAAGCACAGACATAGAATGAGAAATACAAGTGATGCTTGAAAGGGATTATGTTTTTGAGTATATACATTATTTTTTGTGCAAACTTTTGCATATTATGCCTGTAAACTGACCTTAATATTCCCAGTTCCATTCCAGCTGAGCACAATCTGTCCTGACAGAAAGTGAGGTACAGAGTTGACAAAATGAAAATACTGTAACTGGATATTTTGTACAGTGTATTAGCTTAATAGTTAACACAACTGTGATTTAGCTGCTTTACATTTCATGCTCCTCTAAAGTAAAGTTGTCACAGCTATTTAAGTTTTAATTCTTTTTCAATACCAAGTGTTTAAAACGATGCATTATGTGTCAACTATAGTAACAACACTACCAAAGCGGTAAAAAAAATTATCTCAGCGCTCATTCAAGACATCAGTTCAGTTTAGTCTCTTTTCCTGCTGGAAATTTGGCTCACAGCAAAATCAGACAATGTCCAGAAACCGTCTCGGTGCCAGCTTTGTGTGCTAGATGTTAAAGGCATAATCTGTAGGATTTCACATCCGAGCTGTTCATAAACACACCAGAAAGATACCAGGACATCAAATAACAACGATACGGGTTGGTGAAGTGTCCCAAGCACAGCAAAATAATGAGAAAAATAAGGAAATTCAGGCAGGAATATTTAATATGAATCTACCTAACGTTTTAAAAGAAAATGTTGCATA
This sequence comes from Lutjanus erythropterus, assembly GCF_056507025.1. NCBI lineage: Eukaryota > Metazoa > Chordata > Actinopteri > Lutjaniformes > Lutjanidae > Lutjanus > Lutjanus erythropterus. Next base: position 9,730,242 of record NC_139337.1, on the reverse strand, counting down.
TTACACCTTTAACTTAAAAAGAAAAAATATCCTTTTTTTTCACTTCTTGCCATGGAAACGAAAGAGATATCAACTGTTGTTTTGTTACACCAGTATCGTATCATAGTTTGAAATTCTGGTATTGTGACAACTAAGCCTGACAGGTAGCGAGGTAAAGAAGTGACAAAATGAAAATAACTACATCTTTTGTACAGTATATTAGTTTTCAAATACTTCTAACACCGCTACCACAACAATGATTTAAAAAATATAAGTTTAATGCTCCTCTATAACCTAAATAAAGAGAATACTTTATAATATTCACCAAACTGAAACAACTGTATTATTGTTCATTACAACACACAACATTTTGGAGATACAAGGTTTTCATCTGACGGTGACAGTTACCGCAAGTTTTGTGTGCAGTAAAGCAATAAGTATCAGTATTTAAAAATGGTACGGATCACATAGAAACATACCTGTTTGCTTAAGCCATTTGTTAAAAATGATCAAATCCTAATGGAGGTTTTGTATCGCTCGGTCTCTGCTCTCCGTCCTGACCTTTGCCCTCAGCGCAGTCTGCATCACCGTCACCAGCCTTCAGAGAGGAGCTGATGACACCGCACAGCCACACTTTCCTCTCACTCTTCCCTCCCCCTGTTCAGCTGACAGTCAGAGCAGCCCTCAAAGAGCCGATCGACTCGTCTGCCCCGCTAACGTCTCCGGCGGTGGCCCCCTCGCCTCTCTAGAAGGGGAGCCTCCCGAAGGTGACGACCCTCATCCTCTTGCCCTCCCTCCTCCTCCTCCTCCTGCTTCCTCTGCCTCAACTTCTATCACCGTCCCCGACAGCCCACACTCGACCCCTCTGCCTGCCGCCACCTTCTCTCGCAACAAGAACGTAAACAGTAATTGCTACATAAATTATGTTACACTCTGTGTTTTTCACATTTCCCCCTGGGCGCTCTTGATGATACGCTGATATACTGTACGCTGAGAGTACAGGGTGATAAGTGTGGCTGTAAAAAATAATGTTGCTCTATAAATCTCTGCTGTGCTTATTTTTGTTCATAAAAAACACACTGTGGATAAAAGAAGGAATATGCTGTACATATGGAGGAATAAAGGTCATGTAGTGGTGATTGGCAGGTGTGCTTTTACTATATTCACCCTGTGAATCACTGGACTGTCACACACCTCCAAAAGGATTTTATTTGTGGCCCCGACACCCCTGAGGGACATAACCATAAATCATGAGGCTGTGATTAATTAAGAGACAGACATGCAGCATGTCCATGAATCCCTCCAGGAGCGTTGACACTGGTCAAACACTGCGCTTAAGGGAGGGCAAACAAATGCGGAGCTTGGTGTACGTCTGCACAATGCCGAAGACTGTAACCTGAACAATACGAGGAGGCAGCGGCCAGCAAAGTGCGAGCAGAGGGAGTAAAAACACAGCTGATGAATTTAGGAAAGTGTGTGATTTCTAGGAATTCTGAGCCCAAATAAATCTCCAACCTTTAATCTTAATCTGCGGTTATTTTCTGTAGCAGCACTAAAAACGAACAGTTTCAAAGTGGAGTTTGGTGGGGGGGAAAAAAATTAAAAGAAGTTGTGACGGGGGAATCTGCTTATAACCTTTTGAATACACACATAGGTTTTAGTGAGTCCATCTACAAATAATCTGCAGCCTTTTCAACGGATTAAGACCCAAATGCCACGCAATAATCCCTCTGTGACTTTTTGCCTTGAGGTTTATAAAAATAATTGTGTAGAATCTCAAGATGATGATCAGCTGGCATTTGAGATGAAGGAAAATAATGAAAAAAAAAAAACATCAATCCGGCTTTGCGTAATTTTGTAAGTTTGAAGCAGGGAAAAAAATCAATCATGAACTGTGCTCTTATTTTGACAGCTTAAGAAAAAATTTAAATTCTGAGCTCCTTGAATCTATCAGGGAAAAAATGGAGAGACAAACATTCAAACAGGACAGAACAGCTCTGTTTCAGCTGTGAGCCCACCTCCTGCAGCTTTTGGAGGAGTCAGCGGCCATCAGCACTTCCCAAAGACACAGTTCATTTACAAGCGGTCCCTGAACTGGCCCCTAATGTCCCGTGTTATCAGAATGAATCAGCAGCGCTGATAAATTAGCCGTTCGGAAACACGCTGCGAGAGGCCTGTCAGCTAATGTGTGGCGCGTTTGTGTGGTACTCATATGCAATGCTTAATGTTGTGGAACCAATTCTGTCGTTTCCATTATGTAAATACATTTGCCTCAGCACTATATTTTATGTATTGTCTCCCTTGTCTCAATTACTTGGGCTATTAAAAATCAAGAGGTTATGGAAATGAGCTGCAGTTGTCTGTTTGTAGTTTGATGACAAGTGCAAAGTGTTTATGAAAGCTCGTTATGCATTCATTTGCAGTCGGATACGTCAACACGCTCCGAGCGTTCATCCATATTCCACAATGCAACGGGGTGGCACGCTGGTATCTTCAAGCATAAACAACATAACAGTTGTGTTATCATCTGTTCTACATATAAATAAACAAAAATAAATGTGTGGTTGTGTATTTATTTGGATCTTCTCTGCTTTCTTACAGAGAAAGCAGGAAATGTGAAAGTGGAAAATGAAAAAAAAAGATTTCTGGGAGTGTTTTTTGGCCTGTACCAGAGCAAATACATGTTTGATGCTTCAGTTTGGGTATGTTACAGTTAATTAGCCAAAATACCTCAGGAAATAATCAAGAAAACTAAATCAGGGAGAATCTCTTAAGCTTTTAAGTACGGAAGCTTTCACTGACATATCCAAATAATTCCTTTCTTAATCTTTTTTGTAAATGTCATTTTCACTTCTTTTTTTCACTGTGAGGCAGAATATGAAATAAATTCAAATTACTCAGCAATCACAGATTAAATTCAACAAAACTCTGTGATAAATTGTGACCATTTTTGAGATTGACAAAAAAACCCACAATATCTCAAAGTGAGATGGAAATGTGCGATCAGTCAAAGTGCTGTCATTTTTTAGCTTTTTTTTTTTTTCAGTAAAAGCATAAATGGCATAAATCTGTAACTGTCGTTGGCAGATAAAGTGTACATATGCCTGCAGGTTACAGTGCATAAAACCACACAGGGGATTTGTTTACACAAGCTCCGGTCAACATCTATTTCAGCACAGCGTAAGAGAAAATGTTGCTTTGTTATTATGTCACTAAAAATCAGCACACTTTTCCATTTTGATTACCGATATAATTAACTGTTCTGCAGTGTGTCTGAGAGGTTTGATACACTGACATGATACACACTTCTGTATTAGGAACACTTCTAGTAGTTTAATTCAAAAATACCCACACGAGATGGCATGGAATTAAATATTATTCTAAGGTACTAAACAACTAAAGGTTTTTTTCTCCTCTTTTTCTCTCCCTGTTGAAGGCCCAGAACTGGTTCTCAAACTTTAGACTTTTTCTGTTGAATTAAGCACAGCAGAGCAGTGAAGTTCATGCCTCTAATGAGGTAAAAAAGAGTTTCTATGAGACAAGAGAAAAAGAAAGAAGCTCTAAGGATTTATTAGGAATAAGAGTTTCAGGGTATGTATATGCTAGAGTACGCAGCACTGACATCTAAGTGCTTTCTTTAAGAAATAAATCTTGCAGTTTTATTTCAGTGTGTGTTTAACCATTAGTTTGAATATTTAGTCACTAGTAGTAACTGATTTAGTAACCTGACTGAAATAATGGAAGAAATATGTGATGTTTTCATGAGAAGTTGAACGGCTTTCAGAGACAACGGTGAGTCTTCTCGGATGCATTAAAATCAGGTGTTAAATATGAAAAAAACAATCCGTTTTTCTTCGTGAGCTCATGTTCAAACTTCTATTAAATCAAATTGGTGTTATTTTCTCTCTGTCCTCGTCGGTGTCAGAGACAACGGAGGCTTTATAAGGACAAAAGACGCAGCAGCAACTAAACTTTCCAACGCAAACACAATGCGTCATTTAAAGCCGACGGCACCTCTTAAACACGACTCATTTCTTCGTGTTGGTTGTTTGGGGAATTTAAAGATGTAGAGAAGTAAAAACCCGCCGCGGAGTGTGAGCTGCACAGAGGCTGGAGCGGCGCAGGGTCGAGCGGCCGGGCTGCCGCGCCGTGCGCTCCGACGCCCCGCCAAGGTGCGCACGACCTCTGCTCACGCTGCAAAGAGAAGGCAGGAGGAAAAAGGAAAAAATAAAGAAGTGTTGTAAAGTTGTACCTTTTCTCTTCGATCGCCTCCTCCTCCTCCTCTTCAGCTTGCATTTGACCTGGCCGCCCTGAGCCCCCGACGCGCGGCTGCTGTTCCCAAGTACGGATGCCATCAGCTCAGCGCAGCCTTTGGAGCGCAGCACAGGAATAACTTGGACTCGGCGGCTCGACTCTCCTTTGTACTTGTCTCGCTTCAGCCTCCGCTGCTCTCTGATAACGCAGCGTCCTCGGGCTTTGACGTAGACTCGGACTATATTTTCGGCTCTCCCTCTCTTTTTTTTATCCCTCCGAACCAGGGGGGAGCGCGTCTTGCTGCTCCTGTATCACCTCTGAAACTCCAGCTCGCCTCCAGCTCGCAGAGAGACTGTTCGCAGCGCAGCGTGCAGGCGGCTCTCAGCAGCAGCAGCAGCAGCAGCAGCGCTGATAGGTCTCCTCCGCTCCTCTCCGGCAGTTTTCCGCGCCTCTGCAGAAATTTTGGCATCAGCCACTTTGGATTCAATCATGCAGGACGCCTATCTATTTGCTGCCGAGCTTTCTAATTAGGGTCCAATCGTGGCTGTCTGGGAGGTGTGACATCACCAGCGACACCCACCAGCTCACACCCCTTCTTCACCCGCTGCTTTTTTAAATCTTTCCTACATTTGGACACTTTTTCCTTCACTTTTCTCCACACTGCAGGGGGAGTGTGTTCTCTCCAGCCCTCCACAGGTCGGGTCAGGGGTCAGACCGGGAAGGATCCTTGCTCAAGGGCACTTCAGCACGTCGCATGAGGGACTTATGTTTATGGTTCTCTTCGCTGGCGGACTGTTCCCATACTTTCTATACGCCACCCTGCTGCAAACTCACCACCACCTCGAGGCTAAAGAACAGAGCGATGTGGTGTTTTGGACACAAAAATACAGATTCTCCTCTCCACACAGAGTCCTCTGTTACACACTGTAAAAATAAACTATTTGTTTCAACTTAAACAAGTTAGTTTGCAGGTTGCCCTAAAATCATGTTGGCTGAGTTTAAAAAGAGAAGTTGAGGTCATTTTGTAATGATTAAAAAAAAAAAAAGGGAAAAAAAAATCTTGTCAAATAAACCTTATAACCTGACAAAGACTTAGAGTTAATATGCATAGGTCTGTTTGTTTACTTGTGCTGGAAGAATATATTTAAACTATTATTTCACCAGGAGACTGGTTGTCTGCATAACTTTATATCATGACTTCTTGAATCATGATGTATTTTTAAACTCTATACCAATTAAATTGTACTTGAGAAAACATATTCAATAAGCTTAAGATATTAAGTTGAAATGTACACAAAAACACAAACTGTCCTGAGCCCTGTGTTACACACTGTAAAAATAAATTTAAATTTGTTTTAACTAAAACAAGTTAGAGTCTGGGCTGCCTTAAAATTTTAAGTTGTCTGAATTTGAAAAGACATATTGAGGTAATGATTCAAAATGAATAAACTTGTCACATAAACTTGATATTAATTCAGTGTAGTGTTTTCATCATTACGAAAATAAACAACCGTGACTTATCTTAAAGTGTATTAGAAACACACAGCAAGTTTTCATCATGTTTCAAACTATATAAAAGAAGAGGAATTTTGACTCAATGAGACAATGCATGCTGGGAAGTCTGCTAATGCTAATCATGTTTCTTTAGAAACTTAATTTGATGAGTTGAACTCTGTACGGTACATTAATTCAATTCGTCATTTAAAGTTAAAAAACCGCAAGTTAGAAGAGTTATTTTTTATGTTGTGAAAGTAAATGCTACAATTTTAAAGTGTAATTAATTTAAATAAATAAAACTTGAAGTTAAGTTAATGAGAAAAGATTAGTTAATTCCATTAAATTCCTCTATGTTTTTTTTTTGTTTTTTTTTGCAGTATAGGGACTGAAATAAGTTTTCTTAAAACTATATCAGACAGAAGAGTTGTTTTCAATCCATGCTGGTAAGTCTGGTAAGATGCTGATCATGTTTCTTTGAAAATTAAATTAATTGAGTTGACTGAACCTGAATTCATTAAGCTTGTCTATTTCAAGTCAAAAGACTCAAAGCTAGAAGAACTCAAGTGTGGAAGCGGTCTGAAAATAAATGATAGAATTTTTTAGATTTAATAACTTTGAATAAATAAAACTTGTTTATTTAGTTAATGTGAGTTAATGAGAAAAAATTTGTTGATTCCACTAAATTCCTTTTTTTATTTTTTTATAGTGCGTGTTTCCCTCTCCTCACTCTCCTTGTTTGTCTTCTGAAATCTGGGACTTGCAGGATTATGGAACTGTAATAAATTCCCTCTCATTCCCACTCTGTTCTAAAGTCACTGACAAGTCCTCAAAGGGAGATTACTCTAAGATGCACGATGTTCAATAAGCAGAAACTCAATAACGGCTCAGTATAAACAAATACATCTTTGAGTCAAATTCTGTTTTCCAGCTCTATAATTACATTAGAATGCTAATTACAAAATAATACGTCCTCTTTTATTTTGAAAATCCTGTTTGGAGGTTGCAGGTGACCTTCAGCACAGTAGGCACAAACTCTACTGACAGTGTGTTGCTGCCACAAAGTTTGACGAATATGACATTTTGGCATTTTTGTGTGAAAGTGCAGTGTCGAGGCTTTCAGAAAGCATTTGTGGCTTTCCTAGCTGGAGGTTATTGTTTTATTCCCCCAGCATCCTCCTCTGTGGAAGGTCAGGTATGGGTTGGGAGGCGGCGCCATGGTACCGCTACATACATTGAAGGCCGGTGCAGTGAAAAAAAGAATGTAGAATTTGTTGAGGTCTCATCAAAAACATAATTTTTGTTTGTTTTCTGCAGCTTTAAGTTTGTTTTTACATGTGTAGCAACTGAATAAAAGAAAGAATGATGACAAAAATTGGTCTTCTATTGTCTGTAAATGCTGCTATTTTCCCTTAAAACATCTCCTTTACCCTCACCGGCTTTCATCCATTTTAATGTTTAAAAAAAAAAAAAAAAACAATGCATTTGCAGAAAAAAAGCAGATGTCAGATTGAAAAGTCACTTTGAGGTTCTGTTGTTGGGTGGAAATGTTTCCTCCCGGCCCGAGGGAGGACAGAGGAGGGAGAGGGTGAGGGGCCGTCCGCCAGGCTGCAGCCTGCCCTCAGGACGCCCACAAATATCCATGTAAATTGCAGTTTAAGAGAAATCAATACGAGTGACAAGTTGCCAATGCCACTATCTGGGGCAGTAATGAAGGTGTGCTAGCAAAGGGGGGTGGGGGGGCTGGAGCGTACATAGATAACAGCAAACAGGCTGGGTGGGGCCGAGGTACAGGTCACTCACACTCACCCACACACACACACACACACAGCAAGGTCAGTCAGTAGTTGTTGGATTGATACAAAGTGCCACTAAGTGACTGAAACTAACCTGGATATCCTCTGCTACAACCACTGATGTATCTCCATGTTACATGTACCACTTTTCTTTTATGAGTCATTTGTTGACGCCTCAAACTATCAGACATCTGTGGACAAAGTGTAACCTGTGGCTGTGATCTTCAAACACAAGCCTGCACTACTTGTTACGCAGACTTGAGCTAGTGTTCTTCTGCACGTCAGCAAAAACAAATTCCATGTTGTAGCGGTTCTGAAGTTTGTTCCAGGTTAAAAAAAAAAAAAAAAAGATGAACCAATTACATAGTATGCAGTGTAAGGCTCAACAATTCATTCTTTTTTTCAGTTCAGTCCACCATAATAAATTCCTCCATCAGGCTACATGAGTATGTTTTACTAATAAGACTCACACTCTAACACCTTTCTTCGCCATGTGTGATGCAAAAACATCAGATTTTCATACAGCAGTAAAAGTGCTGAACAGAAGTAAAAGTGTGCATCCTCCAATAGCACAGTTATAAAATCAGCACACTGGCGCACACTGCAAGCTCCTTCACATCGTTAATGAAGGATTTACTTCTGTCAAACAAGAGTCTGTGATGGATGGAAAAGTAGAAAGACAAAACAAGACTTTTTTTTGTGAGTTTAAGTTTGTTTCTGTTGAGTCTGAATGAAGCTGATGATGTTTTGGAGCTGGAGTCTGGTTAGTTTGGTGAGAACAATAAAACAGCTGTTCTGGTTAAACAAACTGTATTATTCAGTATTATAGAATCAAACATTCTTGCTAAGTTGTTAAAATAAAAATGGCAGCTAATCTGTATGAGAATTTATTTATTTATTAATTTATTTACTGAGTGATCTTCATATTTATTGTATTTTATTTGTTCATTACAAGGCAAAAAGTGCCAATGTCCATTTACTTTATATCTCTTGCTTTTGTGTTTATGTGTGTGTGTATATACATATATATACATATATGCAGACAGACAGACAGATAGAGATAGAGAGATAAAGAGATAGAACAGCTTGAATTAAAAAAGTAGTAACATAAAATGCTACTTCCTAAAATCATTTCAGGCCACTAATATCAGTCAACTGATGTATCTGTCTGGCTCTACTACAAAGATGATTCCTTGCTTTTATTTTGATTTTGATCACCCATGGTGAATGGGAAAATTGTCGATGATTACATTTGTACACTCTCCATCAAAAGTGTTTATCACAAAAAAAAGTGGTGGCGTTGAATATCTATCTTATTTTATAAACTGTCACAGTACTGGCTGTGTGTCAGGGAACATTGATGTAATGTCAATGTTAAAATAAACCTGAATAGTATCTGTATCAGACAATTCTATGAAATAAACACAGTATAAGTTAAGGTGTGTGTTCTCTGTGTCTGTGTTTACTTACTAGAATTATTTAGCCAAACACTTGGCATTAGTTTGATGTGATATCTATGGATTAAAGAGTTAGATTTAAATTGAGATTACAGCAAACATGTGGCAACAACTCCTCTTTTTTCCATCATCAAATCAGACACCTGCAATCTAAGATAAGGAGGCCAATCAGTACGCTGTTCACACACATTCATTTTCTGCACTTTTGATTTTGATTTTTCTTTTTTTTTTTCATTTGATGTAATATGGCTGTCTAGAAATTAAGAAATTGTTCCTCTACACGCCTCTCACAGTGCCTTTCATTGTGCAACTTTGTTCTTTTGCTGTTCTCATTATTAGAATAATTAATATATGACTATCACGGTTTCCATGGCAATACATCTGTTACTCTCCAATCAAAACACTGTAATTGACATCTATTTTTCCTCTATTCACAGTTAAGAAAGAGCATGTGTCACTATTCAGAGGAGCTTTAGCCTGGAGACGTCCTTTGAGGAGATTGAAAAGACAGCTGTCCTGCCTCTTGAGAGTCCACAGCTCATACTACAACAACCCAACATGAGTCAACCTATATAAAAGATTTATAGTTTATCAGTTTAGTGTCATATTCAAGTTACAGAAGAGTAGCAAACACTGTCACTATTGCTACATACAGCAGCTAGCTCATCAGGTCACAAAGGTGCCACTGAGAGGTGCGCTCAAAGATCAAATTATTTCAGCTTTGACCTTGGTTGCTGCCGACCTTTCAAAGTACAACCAATGAGACAACAGCTGTATGTGACGAAGCCAGAGGCAACGAATACAAGCAGGGGAGACAGAGTGATGGAAGAAAAGGAGTTCCCCAACCTCTAAAACATTACAAACGTACCACAAGCGCACAAGGAAAAGTAGTGCATGGCAAAAAACATCAGCAGTCAGATGGGGCTACCAGGTTTCTGAATAGGCACACACTTTACATACTTAACTAAATGCAATGCTAAAGTTAGCTTAGCTGCAAACTTTTTGATGATGTATACCTGGGCTGTGCTCTGCCTGCGTCTGCACTATACTGAGCGAAGAGCAAATCAGTTGTGTACCTGTATTATTCCAAATGTTTCCAACAATGTTCAAACGCAGAGATATGTGTAATTTATTCAAGGTAACTATAACTTCTGTGAAAATAAGGGATACGTTGGATAAATCAGAGCGAAGAAGAAAGTCGGCGAACATGACCTAAAAGTAACGTGAACAAAACTTTAATATTACCTCATTAATGAACATGATTTCTGAGTCATGTCAGATAGATTTACACTGGTAATGGTGGTTGTTCAACAATGATGATAACAACTCCCATGATCCCACACTGCTTCATGTCATCATCCAATTATGTGATTTATTATCCATCCAAAACAATTATTGAAACATTTACATCATTAGGAATTATTGTTATATACTTGTGGAAAGTACTGAAAAAATATAATAATTCTAGGCAACATCGTCCCCACTGATTTTCTCATAAATGTCTACACTCTTACGCAGGTACGATTGGGAAAAGTGTGAAAAATTTAGTTATTTATTCTTTTTTTTTTGTGATATTTAAAGGGTCTGGCTAGTTGTTTTCCTCCATTGTATTATTCTTCATGCTTGAAGACTGTATTAAAATTGATAAAGCAATCAGATAGATATACAAGTATGTATAATACACGGTTTACAGCTGAATAGCTCAGAATTAAGAAAATATAACCTGCTGGGTTCCTAATATATTCCGTATAGTTTTCTATAATATTTTCCACATGAGTGTCAGTATGTATCTGTTGCTGGGAGGGTTTGGACAAGACTTAGACAGTCTTTAGCAATAAAGCCCCTCAAAACATGATTTCAAATCCAAAGTTTTTCTTTCTTGAAATAGTGACTTCATACTGAATCTACTTTATTTACAACATTATTACATATTTAGGTAATTTATTAAAATATTTATTGATCCTGGTCACATTTCATAGTGTTTATTCCAGAGAAAATCCAGTGGTTCTGTCCAGTTGACTTGAAAAGTGCCATACCTTATGACACTCCAAAGCAACATCACATTCACCCCCCTGTCTGCTGCTCAACTGCAAGTGCCAAGTTTACTGTCTGTGATTTGTCTTCTGAGAGTAAGAACCTCATGAAAGCATGAAAGTGAGATTTTACAAATATTTGCTATATGAACTAATGAAATTTATTAAAGCAAGTCATTTGGTGTCTTCTAAGACATTCTATTTAATAAAGTATTCTACGGCATTTTCCTGAATATATTTTAATGTGTTCTGTGTTCAAAAGATAAATAAATAAAATATTTTTTTCTCATTTCCCGTCATTGTATTTCCCAGGAAACAGGAAATGGTCTTGATTAGATTTCCCAGGAATTTTGTTTTCCCAGATTAAACCCTAGTGCACAGGAGTGTGTCACGTTTTTCCAACTGAGCCCCACCAGCTGTTAAATGACCAAAGCGGTTGTAACATTATCCATGACTTTAATGGGTTTTTTTTCCAGTTACAATGAAAATTGTGATGCAAAAATGATTATTCCCTCTAATCGTGAATCGCAATACCCGTCAAAATAGTCACAATGTGTGATTGTGCAGTGTTAAGTGTAGTATGACCAGAGAGTCTTTTTTACCTTTCTTTTGGCATGTGAAATGAATTACGAAAGACTTCTTCCTCCTCTTTGGTGCCTCTCCAGCAGGTGGCGCTAACATGATACCTGTGTGGAAAACAAGGGAAGAAAAAAAAAAAAATTACGTATAAGAATCTGACATGCATCAGAGACCCAGTTGCATTCGATGATACATTTGAACATGAAAACACCTTTATCTCCACAATCCGCGTTTAAGATCTACATAAACACAAAGAAGCTTTTGCACACGTATTCCACCAAGAAGCAGATGCATCAAACAGGTGGCAGACACTTTAATAAGCAGCATACTTCAAAATTGGATTGTCAGGATAGAGCTGAAATGAGAAAAATCAAAACAAGTTACAAGTGGTGTCAACACGAGGAGAGGAAGTGACATTTGTGACAAGCTGTTTGTGCAAATGAGCAAGAATTCTGTTTCCAGCTGTGAATATATTCTGACTACATCTAGAAACAAGACAAACAAATGTTTAACAGCAGGCGTGACACCGGTTTTTCACCATTTTCCTCCTTGCATCTAAACTTTATACATTTCCAGGGGCTGTTCTTGCACACACGGCCAGCAGAGTGAAGGCGGAGGACAAGCAAGGACATCTGTGACGGGAAACTGACTGCACAGCTTTTTAAAATACCTTACATGGCCTTCCCACCAGTGGCAAAGAGCAAATCCAGGCAATATTGCAACGCTGGAATTACACCAGAGAATAGTTTACATTTTTTTTGCAAGTAATGTCAGGAATTTGAGCAAACTATGCCTTAATGTACCCTGCAAACATCACCAACACAAAGCAAACTAATTGCTGGTAGCAAACTCTTGCCCGCGTCTAATTTCAAGGTTGCATTCCCCAGCCGTATTTAAACTTTGAAAGTGACATTGAACATTTTCATTTTACAGCTACAGCCAGGGGGGCTAAATTCTCGCCGCCGCTTGATGAAGTGCCGCGAATGTACCTTTTCGTCAGCAACAATCTCCTTTGGATGACTTTTTCCTTTTCTTTTTCAACCTCACCCCACCCCTCTTAAGTGACACCCATTAATCACATTAGGTCTTTGGGAGAATTGTCTGCTGAGCGTCAAGTCTTGGCTGACCCTAACATTTGGAGAGTGAAGATAAAGACGTTGCACTGACAGCTCGGAAATAGCCCCTTTTTCCGAGGGTCAGCGTTCAGGGGAATATGAATATTATTATACATAAAAAGAGGGGGAAAACAATTGAGTTCTTACTTCAGACGAGCTGAATGACATTGGGAATTCTCAGTGTTTCTGCAGCGGTGAATAGATTGTCTGGGTAGGTTTCAAATTAACGGATTGGTAGAAAAAGGCTTGATGTAAATGTATGGATGAATAAGATCATCATTAAAGTCTATCTTCCTAATATTATGGCTATATTAGTTAGTCTTTACTGGTACCTATCTGGAAAGAAAGCATCTTCTGAGATACCGGCTAATAAAATACTCAGAGCCCACGATTGTGCAGATCAATGGTGATTGTGTTTAATATTGGATTCCTTAATTTCTGAAAGCATTGAATATTATGGCGCTCTTTGTGAGTCTACATTCCAATCAAAATGTCTCTCTGAATAGGAACTAACATCATTGCCCTTAATGTCACGTAACATTATCAGCTCTGTGGTTTAGCACAATGGAGCCATTGTGTTCTGTGGTGAGGGGAGCTTATCAGTGAAAGACAGGAAAGGAGAAAGGAAAGGAGAAAATGAATAGAATAAAAGTAAATTCGATCTCTGTTTAGCAAAGGAGAGATTTCTCAAAATAGTTGGTCTTCACAATGCTGGACTGAGATACCTTGTTCAACTGAAATTAAAATCCATTTTTGCTAAGAAATCAATATATATATCCAATGTGTCTGTTTTAATGCAGCACTTCAGATGTTAGAATTGTAATAATCAAAAAGAACAGTATTAAGTCTTACTTTTTTGCAGTGACAGCACCCTCTACATTTATGTTCTGCAGGAGGGTTTGGTTCAGAACATTGTCTGTATATAAAGACTCATGACACGGCAGCTCCCAGAAAGTAAAGTGAAGACATCTGGTTGCCCCCCCGGTGGCTGGCTGCAGTATAGGTCATAAACCCCACCCCTCCATGTTAGCAGATAGGACATAGGTCAAGCGAAAAAAAAAAAAAAAAAATCAAAAGACAAACGAACACGATTTCTGTCCTTTCAGGTCGTTCTTATCACATCAGTTAGTTAAATGACTGAAAGTGAGGGGCGGGACCTCGATACTGTGGCTTCAACTGTGATCACTTCTGTACAGACTACAATATTTTGGAGATATTTTGGTGTCATTTTTGTACAGTGAGAGAAAGTGGGGATGCGCTGTCCATCTTTATACAGTCAAGTATTATGAATGATAATATTTGTATTGGAATTTGATTGGTTCAATGGCTGTGCGGGCAACCACTACAGATGGTTCCTAACACTGTAGGTGGCAGGCAGGGTCAGACAGGGTCTTCTGTCCATACTCTTCCTTCATTTCGTCCATATCCATACGCTTTCAGAAAACATGCACAAATACGGATGAAATGGAGTAGCACCACAGGTAGTCGTGGGGGCAGCTGGAGGCAGCTGGATGCAGATGATCTGAGTATAAGTCCGAAAGATGCCGACTGCATTAGTTGATGGTCTCAGTGTCTGCTGCTCCAAACATCCCACATCTTCATTTTTCAATGTCTACGTCTGTTTTTCTGTCATAGGTGATGAGTATGGTGGCAATAAAGCTGAAAAGAATAACAGATTAAAGGAGAAAACTATCAAAGCTTGAAGGCCTACATGCGCAGCCGTTGCCATAGCAACCTGATACAGAGAGATGCCTAGAGATATATATTTGTTAATTTCCTCAACTTGAGGATGAGTCATTAAAAAGAGGCAGATTATAAAAATACTTCTTAGTCTTTTACAAAATCTAAAAAAAACAAACAAATTTTGCAATAAACAAGCAATAAACACAGGGCCCCAGAATAACATCTTGGAAATTATATTTCTAATTTCACCGTCTTTGAGCTTAGGCTCCATTTGTTTGACAAAATAGAAAATATGTCCAAGAGCTGCAGTAGCATCATAGTTTGTATTACCTTAGACAAAACAGTCCAATTCAGTGAAGGTGAAATTTGGATGATATTACAGTACATTAAATAAAGTGTTTGATGGTTCTTCGCTTTAGCCTTATCGATACAAGAGACCAGCAAGTTCAACTGGAGCTCATGCTCCATATTTTCATGTTTGTTCCTCTTGTTGTTGTTTGTGTTTTCAGGCAGATGGAGAGTTATATCTGCACAGACAGACAGAGAAAACTGTTGTGGAGTTCCTGAAGGTAAAGATGCCAGGACCAATCAGGCTGAATTCTGCAGCTGGGGGGCAAAATGATGTACAGCTACATTCGGGTTTTGTTTCGCTCATTGGTGTCAGGCAGGTACAGTGCTGGAACCCCCGACCCGACCTCTCCGACGGCAGATTTCATGAAAGTTAAAAATACCTCTTTGAAGCTCTGTTGTGAACAAACACTTGGTTGTTGTACACCTCATGCGGACATTATGAGCTGTTCTGTTTGTGACCTGACAACAGAGCTGGGGACAAGGACGAGAGTTAAAAAAAAAAAAAAAAAAAAAAATCAAATGTCAGCAGAGCTTAGTTCTGATCAAACATCCTGTTCCAACTGATAGCACCCCGGACGCTGGAGCCGCTCGGGAACTGGCTGTAATTGAAAATGAGCAAAACAAAATCAAACAAACTCTGGTGCTCTCATGCATGTCTGATTAAAAAAAAATGAATGGGTTTCATCACTAGACCTGCTTTTAAATAACCCGTAATTGCACACATGCATGTTTGGATATCTGCCACGTATTCACGCGTGCCACCGTCAATATGACCACATGGGAAAATTAGTAAACAGAAGCTTATCATTTTCCAAAAGATCCTAAAGGCCTTGAAGCTCAGCTGTATCCCATTTTGAAGACAGAGATTAATTGCCTCTTTTCCGCCCCGACAGTAATCCTTGAAACTGCCTCTGCTTGGTGCAACAGCATCTCAGCCAGCCTCCACTCGTCTCGCACACACCAAGGATACTGCCACATAAAGTCAAACAGGCCCTCCCTCCCCTACCGACAAACACACACACACACACACGCTTTACTACATCACTAATATCCAGCCCATTAGCACTTTAAAGCCAGCATCCAGAATTACTTTAAGTCCTCGCAGGCGTTTGAAGTATTACAGAGTCACGGGAAGTAACAATGATGCTCTGCTCATGTTGCTCGGCTCGGCAAGGAGTTGAGTTTGTTAATCTCACAATGCAGGGAGAATTGGTGGCTTGGGTGTGGAGAGTCTTAGCACTTGTGGATTGCTGCTCCATCTCAAACTCTAATACCTCAGGGAATAAAACAGGGTGCAAGAAGGCTACATGTGTTGTTTTCCTGTGATATTTGCAGGTCTTAACAAAATCAAACCAGCAAGCCATGGTTTTAATTAATTTCCCTGTCTTTGTTCACAGGACCAAGTGTGCACGCAGAATGGCAGCATATGGTGTGCTCTGTTTTGCAAATCCTCAAGAATCCAGCCCGGCGTGGGATTTATGAATGTAACAGATGAGGTTTTGATGATTATGAGGTTGCTGATGGTCGTCAACACTGGAAAAGGTTGTGCCTTCGACTCGGCGGCGCAGCATATGCTGCCCGTGGATAGCGAGAGGTCATCCAGATCTTCTGCCAGCGCCAGCCATTTCATTACACCAACAGATGGCTGCGGGGATTTTATCATTAAAATATCCTTCTGCTCAATCTTTCTTCACGTTATGAAAGTTGAGAAAATTGACATAGTCTTGTCATGGGTGACATTAACCATGCTGTCACTTCTGAATTTCTGCTTTCATGGAAATAAGGCTAAGTAGCAAATGATATTATTGAGCTGTTGACCAAATGAGCAGTGAGCTTGTGGTTTGCACATTAAACATAATGTGTCTCAAGATTAATGAGGATTAGGGTTACAGGATGTTTTTCGCTGCATTTGCCAGAGATGAATCAAAGGCTGACTGGAAAGCACTCAAAGCTTTTACAAACTCAATCCTCGCTTGGCAATTAACTTTGTATGCGCTGAGGACATGGCGGATTTTGATTTGGACTGAAATTGCGACGCTACGTGTCGGCGCTGAAATCAGCCGGGTGATTTTCCTACCACCACGGTGCCGCGTCGCCGCTGCATTGGCTCTGATTACAAGGCCCCATTGACCGGAGGTGCATGCGTTTCTGTCCTCCAATGATGGCGCCGCATGAATAGGGTGTAATCAATCTTTGATCCAATCAGAGGTCGGTGTCCGGATGACTGACAGAGAGCTCTCTGTGGGGCTCTTATGAAGCTAGAGTTAAAGGGCCCCCAGGGGACCAGAGGCCATGACAAAGAGATGCTCTGAACAGCCATGACTCACTGAAATGAATTTAGTGAGCACCGCTGAGCATCCATCTCCTTTTTTCTGTCCATCATTGCTTCAGGTCAATGGGTTCCATTTATTGACACTAAAAAGGGTGTTTTACATAGAGCCTGACTGATATATCTGCTGGCCAATATTATCAGCCCAACATTGGCATGTATGTTGTCTGATGTAATGGGAATTGTCAATTTGTTAGCTTTATATATATATATATATACACACACACACACACACACACATACAAATTGTTGTAAATGTTGTATTGTTGTCCAGCTAATCTATAAAATACTTTATACCTCTACTAATATTGGTATCGACATGGGCCCCAAAAACCCAGTATCAGTCCAATCCTCGTTTTACATTATGTTAAATGTTACATTTTTATTTTAATATATGAAACTATGGCTGCACAATTAAACAAAAGATTTTTTGGTAAGGGTGAATTGTGTGTCCAAACAACATTATAATGAAGTACTATAGTGCAGCAGAGATGCACTGGCTCACAAATCTTGTTCGCCAGATGGAAGAAAACATGTTTGTTTGGTTCAGACTCCAACAAATGTCACATCGTCCTGATTTTAATAGTTCCTTTTAGTAAAAATGAAAATTGTGATGAAGAAATGATCATTCCCACTAATTGTGAATAATATCACAATGGCAATATTTGTCAGAATAGCCACAATTTGTTTTGTTTTTAACAATACCCTGCAGCCTGATGTAAAATTAGTATTTGTCACCTCAAAGCATAATTTCAAAACCTTACAAATACACAAGAATACAAAAATAAATGAGACCATATGTGAGAGTTACTATTGCAAGTGTTTCTCAATACTTTTCTCACAAATGTTGTTACCCTCTGCAGCAAAGATGTTGCTACTTCTGTTTGTACTTATAAAACAGTGCTTGCCACCTTTTGTGCAACCCAGCAGCTTTCTAAATTTAAACATACAGTAAGGGCACATGAGGAAAAATACAGGAAGGAGACCAATGAGGCTGCAAGAACTCATTTATCCATGTTAGAAATGGTACAAACAGCATCTTCATGTTACAATAGAAATCAGGACAACTAAGTAAATAAGTTCTTAAGTGTGCTTACATTCACTTAAAGTTTGTTTTCAAATGCTTACTTGAGCAATGTGGTGTTCGAATGACAGAGGCCTTCAACTTCTTCGACTGAATGTGCCTGAAAACCTTGAGTAACAGAATCGCATTTATTCTTTGCAGATAGTTTAGTAACTGCTACTGTTGGCATAATTCAGCACAAAGCCAGGAATTATAGTGAAACCTCTTCTGTCTTGTGGATGAAATGGATGGAACACATTCTTCTGTTTCTTTCTTAGTGGTATAAACCTTGAAATCAATGACTTGGAAGCAACAAGAGAATACCAGTGTTGACATCTTTAGAGTTACTTTCCTTATACTCTGCAGTTTGTAATCAATCTCTTTGGGTCAAATTGTTCTTATTCAGAGCGATCACACTTGTATACCAGCTTTTGCTTAAAATCAAGGTGTTTTTATTCCTGTTTGAGCCATATGAATGAAGTGTTTCCTGCTTTGAGAAGTCAACTCCACCAAGTGAACAGTAGATGGTGGTAGTAAACATTTTACATGTAGCTGGGACAGGGACAGCACACTGTCAGACACAATACCTCCCTCAAACTGTATATTTGGTTGTTTGCTATGCTGTTTTTGAAAATTCTAAATACTAATTTATCATTCCAATAAGGTTCTGTAAAATGCACAATAATCATATGCTACTTCAGCTGCTGTTTGAACACATCTGCATGATGTTTTTCTTCAATTTCAAAGTCTAAGGTTACCTTTTTTCACCCCTATGTTAACATTTTCCAGGGATCAAAGACAAGTGTCATTACTTTCCTGTTACTCAGAATAACAATCAGGCATGAAGGCTACACAGTGTTCAACAAAACGCGGGAAGGCAGAGACGGAGCTGCTAAATCCCCCAAGTTAAGCTCATCACCTCCTCTTCTCTGAAGCTCCAGTCTTTCATCAGGCAGGGTTTATCACCGCGTCAGAGCCCGGCACTGTTTGAAGTTTCAAGCTTTTCTCCTCGCTAAACCACACATCGAGGTGAGCAGCCGAGACTAGATCCCCCGTCAAAATGGACGAAGGCGCTGGTGAGCGCAGGAGGAAATAGGGTGAGAATTCAGCACGGCTGTCATTTGACATGCTAGACATGCGTGAACATGGGTGGGGTTTGTGTTTCTGTCAGAAAAACGGGCTGACAAAATGCACAAGCGTACAGCGATGGAGAGAGTGTATGTAGTTTCTCAAGTGCGGGGGATAAAAGTCAATGGAAATTAAAGCTGGCAGATCAATAACTGTGGGAACCAAAGCCTTGTCAAAGACGATACAATAAAAATACCAGACTCTCAGTGGAATCTACTGATAATGGAACATGTTAAATTTGTCTCTAATACAGAGATATTTATTAGCAGCCATTCTGCTCAGAAAAAATGCTGTTTGAATGAAAACCCTGTCTCTAATCTAAGTTCATTTGTAGACAGGCGTTTGAAGACCAAAAGTCAGGGTTCACATCTTGTCTCACACTCTGAGTCAAGGTTAACTTTTTCTGTATTCAGCAAAAACCACATTCCCTTCCATCTTAAAGGTGCTATATGCAATATTTTAAACTGCGGAGCAAATGACTTAGAGTTAGTTAGCAGTGATGACTCTGCAGTCCTCCTCAGTGCTACACAGGATAAAGGAGAATGTCAGAATTTTAGTTTAAAAATTCAAAAATTAACAAAATTTATCAATAGAATGTGAAGAAATTGCAGTTTTGACATCATGTCAAAGACATCTATGTATTGTCTTGCAGAGATATTTACTTAAGTTAGCGTGCTAACCAGCTAGCCCTAGCTCTGCTGTCTTGCAATACCACTTGCAGGTTCAAAGCTACCTCAAGAGGCAAAAGTGAGTCACTGAAGCGTCATGTCTGCCCTGAGTCCAACATGAGAGGATGAAGTAGCTCTGCTCTGAGGGCAAGAAACCACAATCAGCTGCAAAGAAAGAAGTGACAGAAGTGAAAAGAGTTCAAACTGGGGCTGCTTCTCACCACTGGAGATAGCGCTTGGCTAGTAAAGGGATGAAGTTTGATGCAGAACTCTAAACTGATAAGTAAACAGCTGTTAATGCTAATGTTGGCTATTTAATAATAGCTTATAAAGGTAGGTGGTCGTATGATGTAACTGACAGTATTGTTTGCTACATTAGTTGCTTTTTGTTTTTTTTTTACAGAAAGATATGACAGGTGTCCAACACTTATGGCTCCTTTAAGAGAGTCTTTTAGCTCATTAGCAGCTAAAGAGCCAGATGCTTCACTCAAACAGAGCAAGAGAGTGAATACTGGATTTACATTCATCTTTTGGCCAAAACATCTGTATGTACTGGATGTAAAAAACAGTTTGCTAGCACATCTGCAATATCAGCTATATAATGCAATGTCAGTGTTGTGGTTACAGCTTGTCTACAGGTTACAGGTTGTCTATTTTTTGGCCCCCAAGTGGCCAAAAAATATAGTAATGCAGATAGGGGGGGAAAAGTAGTTTAATTGCCTAAACATAAAAAAAAAATAGTTTCTACAAGTGTTTATTGTAGGCAAAATAAATTAGTAATGCTGCGGATGAATAGTTTGTGGATACAATTAATATTAATGTTCATGGACATACAGTATCTCCAAGAAAGGTGCGTAGTGTTGTTTATGATGCTGCCCACAAACTGCAACAGTTTCTGTTTGGGTAATTACTGAGAAAATCTGCTGAAATCCAACATCTTTAAGTCTTATAATGTCTGGTGAAAATGGATGCCATCCCTGTGATGACAGTACCCTGCAGTTATGGAGGCTTGAATTTCCCAACAGCCTGCAAAGTCCTCATAAGGGATTTCAGGGACTTCTATCTCGAGTGGGCCAAAGTGGTCAAAACACTTAACGGCATTAAGTCACACACCACAAATTGCTACTGATTCTGGTTAAACTGGATCATATTCTACAAAGATCATATTTTTGCCCAAACTCTTCATGATTTCCAGAGCTTTATAATGGAGAGAAAGCTTTACTTAAGCTGTACTTACTTCATCTCAGAGCACCGGCGGAGCATTAGTGTTTACACTGCGAGCACAGGAGTTTTGGACCACCAGGAGGAGGAGGTTTTAATGCCGTGGCGAGGGGGGAACCAGTGGGGAATGCTGAAGGGGAGCAGAGGCAGAGTCATGCCAGAACCAGAGCCAGGCGAGTGGGCCGGGGAACTGGGCTCAGCCTAGAGGGAGACATCATGGCAGAGGTGAAGAGATAGAAGAGAACGTTGACAGAGGAAGCTATGAAGAGAAAGGGAGAGTGTGACTGAGCAAATGTCAGACTGGCTCTTAGTAGTTGGCAAAAACTTTGTGAAATAAAAGGCTGCAAGACAGACTTGGACTTGGCTTGCTATGTCTTGTGTTGTTGTGCTTGCTTGATGTTTGGCTGTGCTAGAAAAGTTGTCAACTCCCTAGTTTTTAATCATAAGTAATGTAATCACAGCAAACGGACATGTACAGCTGTCTATATTCACGACAGTGGTGTAGACATGAATTGTTTGAATGGAATTTCTTTCACTTTCCCACACTGAAATCTTCCAGGACATGTGGACTGGCACTAGAGGGTGTGATAATTAGATGACAAAATTAGTTGGAAACTAATTTAATTGACAACATTTTATTGTTTATGTTTATATGCATGTTGTTAATGCTGTAAAGCTGAACGAAACATTGTTTTATCAGAGCCGATGGAAATAGCGAGTGAGCCATCTTCCCGTTTCTTCCCATCTCTGCTGAGAGGTGCATGTGTGCAACAGCAACCAGGAAGCAACAGGTAACCAAATCACAGTAAAATGGCTAAATTCTGGGAGCATTTCAACACAGCAAAGAAAAGGATTACTTACAGGATTTGTAAGGCAAACCTTGCTTATCATGCGAACATGTTGGTAATTCGGAGGCACGGTGGACATGTGCATGATGTGGAATCGCTTCAATAAGATAGCTTGTTAGCTAGCTCGCATTAAAAAGTGAAGACAACTCTGTCTATGCCTACATGCAGGATTCCAGAATCAAGAACAAAAATTATGGCTTGAATGTCAGTGTTTCCCATGCATTCATTTATGTGTGGCAGCTCAACATCATTAAAACACAGACTACCACAAATTGATTTTCTATTTTTGTAACTGTGCTCCTCTCTCTCTCTCTGTCGTGTCTAGAGGGGAACCCTTGATTTGCAAAACTCTTGGGAGATTTGTTCTGATCACTCTTGCAAGCTTTCACAAGTCTGGGGTTGCCTTATAGATATAACCCTCCCTGTGTCTTTGTCTTACAAATTCAGGTGAAAAAAACTCTAGAACTCGAGTTGTATCTTTTGGGCACCAAGTCAATTCAATCATTTCAATAATCAATGACTAACTAGCAATCAAAATAGTCACTAGTTGCAGCCTTATCTGGCACCGATGGAAACACTGAACATATCATTGCATATCATTCACCATCTCTCTCTAATCTCATTTCCTGTCATTTCTCTACAATCATCACACAGATTAAGATGTTTTTTTCAAAAAAAAAAAAAAAAAAAGAAAAGAAAACTTTGCATTTAAATGCACTTCAGACAGTGTCCCAATGGTTGGGACACATGGCAACATCCACAGTGTGGACCTGTGTGTGTCATTCTCTCTCTCCCCATGTTTCCGGTCTCTCTACACTGTTGTTCCTCAAAAGAAAGGCAAGTAAAAACAGTCCCTCCCTCCAAACACTACTAACACTACAGAGATGTAGTGTTTAATGCTGTACTGTACTTATACAAAACAAAGGCCCAAAAGCATCTCCATGCATGTCTTTGAATTGACAGAGCTGAGGGATGGTAAACTGGCAGGGGAATTCTCTCTTTTGCCTCTTTAGTTGGAATTGATTTCTTCAAAGGCGACTGTTGTTTTTTAATTAAAACACTGAACTGGCTAATTGTGAAATTGATTCAGGTTGTGTTTTTCACTGTGTAAAGCAATACACTGTTGCCCTCAGTGCTATCTATATTTATCAGGGAAAAGTAAAGCAGCTTGCACTCTCTTCCTGTCTTGCTTTTTCTAATTCCTGCGACACTCACACAGGCCCACGGACACACACAAGCACACAGACAGTTTAGAGCGTTTAATGCTGTAATCCAGCAACTGTTCAAAATGTTTTGGAAGTTTCTCAGTAAGCTATACGTATAACTGACAGCATGAGAGTCTTTAACTCACAGCAAACCCTGTAAGCTCATCCTCAAAGTAGCTTGAAAGTCTGTATCAACAACAGGATTAAACATTGGACCAATCCGAACTTCAGGAAGTGATTTGCACTTAGTTTACATGTTGCTTCTTGGGAGCATGGACAATTGAGCTATAATTGTGTGCGATGTGGACGTGTTCATGATGAACTTATTGTACTTTTCCCTTGCCAGTAAGATTTATGTCGAGGCCGAGATGAAATTTCCCTTAGAAAACCGCATGACGAACCTCCACATCCGTCTTTCTTGAGGGCTAAAGTTACCTTCAGAGACGCCATATTTCAGCAGGGCGTTTTGCCACTGGATTAATCATTAGGCCTTAAATTATTCATCCCTTATCCAATCTTGAGGAACTGTCCTGCGCTCAATGTAATTCCATAATTTTGCCAAGAAAAATGGCCCCTTGTGACGCTGCCTGGGGTGTCCTGGCAGAGGTCCACACGCTCACCTCGGTCTCTGTGCAGCAGCTCCTCCCAGCCATTTAGCAAGATTATATTATTATCCAAAAATACACAAGGTAATACAGGGTTCACACATGCAAAACACACAGTAAGTACTCACTGTGAGTCACAGACACACAAGCACCAACCCCTGTCACAGGATACAGTTTTATATTTGCTTTTAGTTGCTCTGAGGCAGAAATAATCTCATTGGTTGAATTAGAACCGCAAGGACTGATCCACACAGCAGGCTAAAAAAACAGACTCATCCTCAGTTACAAAAGAGAAGAGTTCTACATGTTATAACTCAAGCCATTTTGCTGCAAACTGAAATAAAGATAACCGTGCTATTGTGTCTAGGTTATGTAGGCTTGTGAGGATATCACAGAACAGAAGGCTGACCTTCCACAATCATCATGAAAGCCACTCTTATAGATGAAATCTAGAGCCCGACCGATACTGGATTGATTTTTGGAGTGGATACAGTTATTAGGGAGTTTAAAAAAATCATAAATACATCAGCCAATATTTTTTATCTATACATTAAAAAAATCCAAAATGACATCAAGGCACTAAAACAGTTTCACTGGTATATTCAATAATTATAAAGAAATGATGATGAACTCTAAACAAATAAACAACTAAAAAAGAATAGAAGTTGAATTAAGAAAAGGGATCAAATGTACATAAAATGCTGCCTTCAAAACTAAATAAAAAAATAAAAAGTATTTGCATCATGTTTTGTAAAAAAAAAAAAGAATACTGGACAACATTTACACAGCAGTGCAACTAATGATTATTTTCATCGTCAATCTGTCTATTTTCTCGATTAAACAATTTTTTGTATGGTCTATAATATGTCAGAAAATGGTGAAAAATGTCTATTAGTGTTTCCCAAAGTGCAAGATGACGTCCTCAAATGTCTTGATTTGCCTCCAACCCAAAGACATTCAGTTTAGTGCCACAGAGGAGTTAAACTGACTAACTGATTATCAAAAATAGTTGGGTATTAAGTTAGTAATTGGTTAATAATCAATTAATAATTGATTATTGATTGATTTCATCAATCGTGAATAATAGCAGAAAGAGTAAGTCATTAACAAACTGAGTGCGTTATTGTTACAACATAATGAATGTTTTTATGTATATTGCCGATGGATCATGTGACTGCCTGGTATGCAGTAGGCCATGTGTTGACTTGTTACAAGAGAGATGGACCGGATTCATTTCATCCAGCTACAATTTCACAAGAAGAAACCGAGACCAACAGAGACGGAACTAAACTGCTGCAGGCCTTTCTTGATTCAAAGTACAACACTAAACAGTACTCTAATGTCCTGTCCATTATTTTTTATTTACTGTACTCTCCTGTCTTGCAAGAGTTAAAGTTAAGAGACCACAAGGGATTAATTTTAGCCCGCTTAATTTCAGAGTGAAGCAAATTAAGTCCCACTCTTCCCCTCTGATGTTCTCACTGGTGCAGATCTCTCATTGCTGACCTGTTCCTTTGAGGAGGCACAGCGAGACACCGCAGGGTTTGGGTCTGGGGGACAGACATGACAGCGCTGTGTAACCGCTCACGCTGTTAAATCTGTTGGGAAATTAATCCCTCGTTTGTTAGCCGCACACATTCCAATTAATCACGGCCCCACTCGGCGCACGGCTAAACGGTCGGAGTTTAGAATAATGTAAAGGAGTCGAGCTTATTTATTCGCGCCAAATGTTTTTTAAGACTTCAATCAACTGTCCCCTCAGCTGCTCTCCCGCGGAGACACACACACACACACACACACAAATGATTTAGTCCTCCCAATGAGGCATCATAAATCACACTTCTGAGCCAATAAACAGCTCCGCTTGGCCATCTCTGAACCTTCCAAAGGCACTGTTAGCCTTCCTGTCATGTTAGTGCTACAGAGTAATTAACAAGATGTTTCTGCAGGGAGGAGCGAAAAAGAGCCACTAATACACATTTCACTGGAGAGTGTTAGTGTGTTAGTGAGTCTATTACCATGGCGACGCTCATATCTGGAGAGGGAGTCAACAAGGGTTACACAGAATAAAACAACACGGTACAGTTTTTTTTTTTTTTTTTTATACTTGGCTACATGTGTTAAGACAACTGTATCACGCAGTGTGGGATCTGACTGTGCCGGTGTGAGCTCGGCATTTAACTTTGGGCAATTGGGCAGATTTTCAGGCACTTTGATATCCCCGAAATGCCAGCTGCGGAGCATGTGAAGAATGATTGAATAAACATTGAGATGTCATCCCAAACAAAGGACGAGCAAGCCGCAAATCTCGCCGCTGAGAGGAAATCATTCTCACCTAAATCCCACCGAGACTGAAAAGGATTCAAGGATTACAGCGAGCGCTCACTTAGCTTTAATCAAAGTGCAAAGCTGTGCAGGCTAGTGTCGTCCTTGTTAGACATTTAGGCAAGGAAGGAGTTTGGCTAAAGCAGTGCTGTAGTTAATCAGCAATTACTTTCATACTTTTACTTTCACAGTGGAAACATCACCCTCAGATATATTTTGGCTCACTTTGTTTGTTTTTTTGCGCAAATCTCAAAATATTCACCTTTTTCTATCCGTTTCCCTTGTGAATCTTTTGTATTTGAAATGAGAGAAGGCAAGAATACTCCATCTGATCATCCCCACCCTCAATTTTCCAAGCTCATGTTTTGTTTAAAGTGTTTTTGACATTTCCTTGTTATCCTGGAGCGCCGCGTTTGTGTGTGATCTCCATATAGAAGGGTGTGCGTGTAGGCTTGTTCTCTATGAAACGATGAAACGAGGTGTATTTATGCATATGTCTGTTCTCGCTACAGCAGAGAGCGCATCTGTTTTCACTTCGTATCATACTCCACTCCACCTCCACCCCCCCTCCAACATCATTACACTGTGCTTTAATCCCTCCCCGCCTCTCTGGTTTCCCTCTTTTTACCCACGGTTTCCTCTGGGGATGTGACTTATACTATACCGCCTCTTTGTGCATACAGCACAGGTAACACTGAGGACAGAAGGCAGTGTCTGTCTTCGGGGAGTGGGGGGAAAAGACAAAGGGAAGCCCCGAAGCTGTCTGTCTCACAGGTGCAAAAAACCAGCAGAGGAAAAAGTAAATATGGATTATTGAGAGCAGGAGGTAGGCAGGTAGGCAGCAGGTTCAGGAATAACACTCAAGAAATCTAATGTGAAAATTAATGGGTGTGGAAAGGCTCAGTTACAAATCACCGTCTGGATTTGTTCCTATTTCAGACTATTAAACAAATAGCGACTATTAGAGGGTACAATTTTTAAAGATCAAGCTTTACTGTCTTACTTTTTGTCATAATTTACCACTAAACCTTCTCCAGATCTCAGTGTTTCCCCTACCACTTTGTGAGGGTGACCTGCCCCCCTTGAAAAAAAAAATTATGTTTTCTTTATGTACCTAATTTATGTGCACGTTTCATTTCAGCTCAGGGCGACAACCTCACAGCATTTTGCTGCTGGTCAGTCGTGTTTCTCTCTCTCCGCCTTTCTCTCCACTGCTGTGTGCTTCACCAGCGCGCACTCACACTGAGATATTTGACAACAACTTGTTACATTACTGTAGGTGCAATAAAAGCTTCCTAAAAAGAGTAATTTATTAATGTAATCCATCTAAAACCAAATAAAAACATGTCAAACCCAAAGCAGCTAAGCCAAAGCAAGCCATCAGATGTGCAACTCAAGTCATATGTGTAGGAAAGCAGAGAGAAAGACGTTAGTAATAGAGTCAGAATCTCTGTGGTTTTAAGTGAGCCTCTCTGCTGAGTTTTTTTTTTACTTTCAGGTATCTGCTTTATTTCAAGTTCACTTTCAGCAGGATTCACATTACTGCTGACAAAACCCCAACATGTGTCAGCAGTTTTTTGCACTAAAACTGCTCATTTTACAAGTTCATCACCACAATTCACTTTCACTATTAACTAAAGCCTGGTGCCTTGACTGGAAAGAAAAGCCAATATGAAACTACTACTAAAGGAGTCAGGAGGCCATTTTCTCACATGCCTCTCCTCCATTGTCACCCAATACTGGACTTTTCATTTAATTATTGATACGTGGCAGGTTCACTGACCACAGCAACAAAAAACTGTCAGTCAAACTATTTCAACTTCTCATACTGCTGCCGCCTCTCCTGGCCTAGCAGTGTGAACTTTCTTTCGGCCTCACACTCATTAGCAGGGTAACCCAGACTGACCATGACAACGC
Organism: Lutjanus erythropterus; assembly: GCF_056507025.1. Classification (NCBI taxonomy): domain Eukaryota; kingdom Metazoa; phylum Chordata; class Actinopteri; order Lutjaniformes; family Lutjanidae; genus Lutjanus; species Lutjanus erythropterus. The sequence goes on along the minus strand of NC_139337.1, from coordinate 9,702,192 downwards.
TACAGGCCTGAGATTAGACCCACCTCTTCAAAGGGAACTCTGGTGGACAGCAGGGCTGAAAGTGATCAGGCTGGACTGGACAAGAGGATCACTTTTAATGAGTCTCTCCTCTGTTCCCACTAACCAGGCAGCTCCACCTGAAGACGGCCTCCCTGTCCGCTGGGACAAAGACTCATGTTCAGCCTGGTGGGAGAGAGAGGAGCAGCTGAGGTTCACACCAACTGCAAGTACTACAACTTTGTTCAAGAACTTGGTGCAGCTGGAGCTCTCAATGGATCACTGAATATTAGTACAATATGTACACACAGCTTCACTGTGCACCTGCACATGACCTACAGCGTTTTTCCAGCCACTGCACACCATTCTCTGGTGTAAAAGTAATTATACACTCATTTATCATGGAACAGGTGCATAAGGAATAAAACATGACTAATAAGTTATTTTTACTCTCTTCCACCACCAAAATGCACCAAAGAGGAGGAACATTACCATTAAAATTACAGTTATTAAATAATCATGAACTAAGTAATGTTACAGAATTATTTAATACCAAATTTTAAAAAAATACAAGACATTAACAAATGACTACAAGGAAACTGAATATCTACAAAAGTATTTTAACACAGTACCACAGTATTTTTGTTAAGGTATTGATGTCGTCAAAAATGCCTGAAGCAACAGCTTTGTGTGTATTATTGAATTAAAAACTCTACAGTGAATCTACAATTGGAAGATGTATTTTTTCAGTAATGTCACTATCAGAGGTTTAAGTCAAAGAACAGTTATTTACTCACAACCTTTAGTTTTCTTAGTCCAAATGAAAGAAAAATGGGGAACAAAACATGCACGCACTGCAGCAAATGGTATATTCCACCTTACAAGACAGAATAATAATATTTATAAACTTTATACACTTTTGTATCTCTGTTGAATCAATCTGCCCGACTGAAACCTTACACCCACATGGCCTTATCCCAAATTACATTGTAAAGAAAAATGTTCTTTTGTGATGCCTCAGTTGCTTCATTTAAGTGACAAGCTAACGTTACTGTAAGGCAGTTGAATACAGCAAAGTAATACTTTGTCTGAGCTTCATTTGTGTACAGACACTAGTTTGGGGCCCAACAAAGCCTTAATGGGATGTATGTATCAATTCAGGATGCCCACAGCTATACTGTCAATGGGACCCAAATATTCCTAATTGAGTCCCTGTTTTGCCAGAAGAACGCTGCTTTGACAGCAGCAAATTCAGTCTGTACAAATGTTCTCAATGAACACACTGTAATATTAGGCTGCATCTTACTTCAGTGCCTTTGTTCAGTATAAACCACCACATACTTCAATGTGACCTCTAAGGGATCCTTTAGGTTTTGCTTTTTCCCTGTATACTGTACGAGTTACTCAACAGCTCCTCGTAGTAAATGGTTTTGTGTTGTCAATTTAAGGAGATAGATAAATCTGCCCCGCCACCGACGGTGCCCTGGTTTATTCCCATTTCCGCTCTCCCACTAAGAATCTTACTGACAGAATATATGGCGTCAGCATGCTCCAAATCTTTGAGCCTTTTAGCCTCCTCTGTAATGCTTACACAGGGAAATTGAACAAGTGGACAGAGTGTGCCACCCGACAATATTATACACTTTATAGCAGAAATTTCATTCTCTTAAGCCTTAAACTTTAGTGACCCTCGACAGAGCTTGTAATCGGAAGAACTGGAAAGCTGTTTTGTTTAAACCAAAGATTTATGTCAGTGGCATCACTTCTGTGTCTTTCTGGACTGATTATTTGGGGGACAATTTATTTGCCAAATGGGTAAATGTCTATTATGAGCTGTAAGAAATCATTAATTATCTTGTAGAAGCTGTAGATGTTCATAACTGTTAAATTGAGCAATATGTTTATGCAGTCTGAGTGAAGTGTCTGCCTGTCTCGCTGCCTGCCAAAGTCCAGTGTGGTGTATTTTCAGAGCAGTATGCTTTTGTTTTCAGGATAACAGGGTTAACTTCATATTGACTTCAAACTGACAGTTATAAACAGCTGATCAACTTACAGTGGAGGGCTCACTCACACTTGATTTACAATGTTACGCTTGTCCAGTGCAGCTCCTGCAGCCTGCGGGGGGGACAACTCATGTCAATCATTAATCTCATATTAAACAGGGTTTCAACCAATTTAATATACAGTTATAGCTCCAACTCGCTATTTGGACAGGTGTACATGCACAATAGCTAAACATTCATGACAGGTGTCATGGCATGGTTATGACAATGTAATAACAGTTATCCGGACCCCTTCAAAGTGTTACCATACATATATAAGACATATATGTATTTTTAAAAAGTGACTATTCAGAAGAGGTGATATTGTGAAAAAATATGCCACTGTGAAAATCATTACTATATAACTAAAGATTAGAGGTAATGTTTTCATAATTATGCCACTTACAAATGATGGCTATTCTACTTACTAATTGCTCTTTCCTTTCATTATATTCATCTAGAATTAAATTATGTAAACGTGGGCCCAGAGTGGATAATAGTGACCTAAACTCTACCACGCATACTTCTAATATATTTCCTAAACATATGAAAGGACTGGATTGAAACAGCAACCTTGCCACAGCTATAAGTCCTTTGAAAGCCACATAACTCTGAAAGCCGTGCTCTTCTTACAACATGCCAGCGCGAAGAGGAGATCAAAGTAACCAAAAGTTTTTCAAGTGTATGCTCCACGTTTGAGGTGACTCTGTAACGAGCGTCGAGGTGCAACAAAACAGCGTCATCATCCACATAATATGATGCAGGATCACACCTCTTGTTTCATGTTGGCTAATATCCAGTAATTTGCCACCTTAGTCCTCTTTTTCTTTCGGAGGAGTCTTTGATGCTGTGTCAAATGTCCCCCTCTTCAAAGTGTTCAAGGATATGGACCAAGGGACCAAAATTGGTTGCATCCGTACACCGCAGGCCTGTTATGAACCTGCCAAATAGAGATGACATTGATGGAGGAGTATGCTGATACAAGGTTGTATGTTTTATCAGCTCTTGAAACAAAGTGCGCCTGGCTCAATTTTCAATCCGATGGGATCCTAGAAGAGAGAAAAGTTTGCCTGACTGCGCTTAGTGAAAACACTTCATAGATTATACCTCCAAACAGCGTCTCTCAAAGCTCAAAAACAGCATCTGATGAGTTAGACTTTATCATACGGTGTGAGACATTTAATCTTTTCACAGGGCTAGCTCTTCTCTTTTCCACCATTGATTTTGACCATCATAAGCCGTACTGTAGATAATGATCAGAGTCTAATCAGCTGCATTATCAGCATGCCCTTCCCTATCAGAGCGACCAACACCTAAGGCTGTCCAGTCAAACGCTGGTCTGGCGCAACACTCAATGGCAGAATAATAACCTTGCTGTGATGTGCCAAACACTTGTGAATAAATGTCCTTTCCTGTCCGTTTCTTGGCTTCTTTTCACTTCATTCTTCTTTGTGCACATTTAATTGTGCAGACATTATAAAGACAGATCTGTTGTGGTCATTAACCTTTAAATTTAACTGAATAGCCAATCTAGCAGTGTGGTGTCTGGAATGGAAATGTCTGTCTGATGGTCAACTTGATCTAAACCGAAACATCTCAGAAACTATTTGAAGGGTTGCCATGAAATTTGGTACAGACGTTCATGGTCCCCAGAGGATGAATCATACCAACTTTGGTGATCCTCTGACTTTTCCTCCAGCGCCACCAGCAGGTTGTCATTTGTGGTCTTAATAGACATGTTATGACAACTATTGGATGAATTAGGGCGGAGCAATATATCAATCTTATATGGATATTGTGATATGAGACTATGTATCGTCTAAGGTTTTGGATATTGTTTTATCATGATATGGCATGAGTCTTTTCCTGGTTTTACAGGCTGCATCACAGCAAAGCAATGCAGTTTTTTGGAAAATTCTAACTGTGTTATTATTTGTCTTTTCCCACTTAGTGTTTATACCCACATTACAGAAGATTATTTATCAAAAATCTCATAATGTTTATATATTTTTTGAAAGTACTAATAGTTGCAATTTCAATAGCGGGATTTGGTCAAAAATATTATTACATTTGATTTTGTCCACGTCACTTAGGCCCTTTAATGGCTTGCCATGAAAATATTCATGGTCCTGAGAGGCTGAATCCTAATGACTTTGGTGGTCCCATGAATTTTCACCTGGTGCCACCAGCTACTCAAAATTATTATTTATTATTTTATGTTATTCAATAAAATATCTTAATTACCAACATGACCTCTGGAGCTGATCACAACCACACTAGACAATGCATGTGATTCCACCAGAAGCACCTTAGTACAACCCAGAAACAGCTCTCCACTGTTCAACTTCACATGTGGGGCTGGATATCATTTAAAAAATTATAGTACCAGTACCCTTAAAATGATACAAATACGCACAGATTAACTTTGTTTTTTTTTAAACTTTCATACTTTCAAACGTTTTGATGGCAATTCAGCTCTGTGAGCTGGCAACTCTGTCAAACACACCACGTTTGACTTCATCACTGCAAACTGTATGTGTTTTGTAGCTGTAACTGCAGTTGTGGGCCCAAGTTGTATTAAATTGAAGAATGTTTGCGATGACTGGCTACAACCCAAATCAAACAAATAGTTTTTTTTCTGGATCTGGGTACAAATAAGATTGAATGTACTGGGTTACTTTGGTTGATACCTTAAAGGTATTGAGTACCAATACCAAACCTTGCCCCATCTGAAGGTCAAAGCTTTAATTTGTACAGCACCCAGAGTGGCATTAGATTAGTCTTGTTTCCCCACATGCAGCCATAATGCTTTCAGTGTGATCATTGATTGATTTGCGGCAGATCCACCACTGTTTCGGGAAAGAACTGTAATGTGTGTCCTCTATCAGTAATAACTCCTTCATCCACGTCACTCTGTGGTATGCATTATTTCTGCAGCTATTACTGAGAATTCATTATTTAAGTAAGTAGCTATCAGCAAAGAGGCAAGCAATTTACTTGTCAAAATACATTACTATGTGAGGTTTGAAATATGACTGGGGGGAAGCTCTGGCCTGGTGCAAGCAGAGAACAGGCAGGAGCCGTCTGCTTAATTATGGATTGTGGGCTATATTTTAAATGGAGACGCAGAAAACATCTCCCATCCTTTCTCTTAAGGTTACTCTGAATTCTTTCTGGATGTCTCACTGCCTGGCTTGCTTTTCAGAGAGGTAAATGAAATAACCGCCGTTTTCTTTTGGTGAAATGGTGCTTTTCTTGATGGGTACTTAAGCTGGTACACCTGCCATTAACTGCAATCCAGAAGCGCTATGATTCATGGTGAAGATTACTGCTGAGGCCCAGGAAACTTTTTTTTTTTTTTTTTTTGCATCTGTCAAGTCTTTAATGCTAATCTACCTCTTCTTGTTACATCAGCTTTTCCCTCCTCAAGACTTCTCTTATTTTCGCTGAAGCGGCTTTGATCCCCCACAGACTCAGGTGATCTCCACCGCACCTCTTTGGTTAAGTTCTTAGGCTGGATTAGGAGGGATGGACGAGGAAGGGAAGGAAGCAGCGCTATCTACGCTCCCTTTACCCATAACCCCATAGGGAAAAGGCAACATCCAACTGTGTAGATTGACAGCTCACAGGACAGCACCCCAGCGCTGGAGACTTATCTCGTCTTCTACCTGGTTCAGTGTTGGGCTTTCTCTCCCTGTCTGTTTCCTCTGTTGTCTACCTCTTTAGTTTGTGCTCCCTCATCTGCAGCCTCACCCTCCTGAGACCCTCACTTTAGAGGATTAAAGGCGCTCTAATATGATTCATGAGATACATCTAACTCATTCTCTGCTGGTTAGAGAATAACATTACACTCCCGAGAGACTTGGAGAAGAAAATGATTATCTAATGGAGTTTTTTGTTTCTGTGTTGTTAAATGGCTGGCCTGCCTAGCGCTGTCGAAATGAGGACTGTCGTTTAGTCCCTGGTGGGGTTATCTTTTTCCTCTCTACCCACGCGCATCGCCCAGGCTCTGTTGGCTGCGAACCACTTGGGAGAACGGGCTAGATGATCCGCTGCTGCGTAGCTCCCAGCAAATCTAACACAAACCAAAGAACCTTTCAAAGTTAAACAAATCACCCTTGGGCGTTGTGTCCTTCCACATTTGGCTCCAACTCTCAGCGCACAGTAATGTTTGTAGACTGCATAAACAGCTGGGCGGCACAGAAAGTGAGAAACAATATTGGACAATAAGCTGGTCTTATTCATCTGCAGGAAAACGTGCAGAGGCAACAACAGCAAGCTGAAGTTATTTCTCATTAGTGAACAATAATGGTTAGTCAAAATGTGTCCATTCTTATTCACGGGTCATGTCACAAACTCAAACATTATAACATTAATATTAAAAACAAAAATCGAAATTGACATGTTTTGTGGTTTTTTCACATTTGGCATTATTTTTGAAAATTCTGCCTTCATTTCTATTAGTAATACAAACCCTGTACTCACCAAGAGCATTAATCATGGCCAGAGGCCACAAAAATATTCTATGAAGGTGACCCCCTGTGGGATAGTTCACTGATTCACTGACAATTCACTGAAAACAGTCAACAGTACTCATCACCAGCTAGCTATTGATATGCTATGGCAACTGAAGTACGGGTTTCCTGAGCCTACTCTAACTGCTAATGCTGTCCTTATAGAAGAAACAGAAACATAAAAGGCAAACATTGGAAAAAAGAAACAAGTAGAAAAGAGTAAATGGAAGCAGGAGTTTCTGCAGTTAGAATTTTGGATGTTTCGATACCAATACCAGCATTTGAAAAAGCCTCCAGTGCTGCCAAAAATGCCGCATCGGAAAATACATGAGCCTGTGCACTGATCCAATACCACATAATGTTTTATCCCCAAAACGGGACCCTGCTACGCCCCAGCAGCAGCTAACACAGGCTTATCTTGGCATCAGATCATGTTGCAAACTTGTAATTTATGATTCTGGGCTATGTCAATAAAATTGACTTGTATAATTTTCTGACATCTCATGTTTCTTTGCCCATTCAACTTTGCTGCAGTAATGTCCAACTGGGCAAGTGGTATAAAAGAATTAAACTATAAACTCTCTGTTAATAATTAATGTATTTTTCATCGAACCCTAAACTGATATTAATCATGGCTTAATCTATAACAATAAAAACTACATTTTAATTATCCATCAGTATACTTACGGACTCTGTTGTAAGATACAGGCTACAGATTATCTTGACTGTTGTTTGTGGTAATTAAGAGTTGCTGGGGAATTCCTTACTAACAGCTTCTGAATCTAGAAAGTAGTCTCTGATAAACATCCAATATCTTGTGAGAAAGGCTGTGGATGATACATACAAACATCATGGTCATCAGCAGAGGCCATCTGCCTCTTCATTATGCATCTCCAAATATGTCACTGGTGGGCTTTCACAGTTTGCCAGCATTAGGTAGGTGGAAGTGAGTCAACTGCACCAAACTAACAAAGCGTGTTGGCAACAAATCACAAAGCCCTCAGTGGACTTTTAACATTCAAGGAGAATTTTAACACATTACCACTAACAAACAATAATTAAAACTTCAGAGAGAGGTCGTGCCTCTAAATATTGTTCTCATACACTGTAGGAAAACGATGGAAATAATACAATGGTCCATCAATGAACTCTTACTTTCTCTCTGCAATCCAGAGCCATAATTATAGTCAAATACTGAGCCATCTATGATACCCAGTGTCCAGAAATCACAAGATCAATAACACTTTCACTTTAGACTTGAATAATTGCAACAAAACTTGGATTTCATGTGGCATTATATGATATGACAGTGAATCAGTGAAATTGCTAGGTCCACGCAAGATATAGATTAAACGGTCATTAGGCTGAATGAGGATACTTGTGTCTCCACGGCACCGTAGTTAAAGGCTCCAAGAGCTCTCAGATCACAGTAATTTCAGACAGAAATGGCCTGTGATATAACGGTCAGGCTCTTAAACACAATTATCTGACAGCTATTTCTCTGGCTGAGCAAAGCACCGCACATGACAAGTTAGAGGAGGGGAGAAATGCTATCTTAATCATAGTCTGACATACAGTACAGAAAAAAGTCTAACTATATGAGACTAATGCTTGTCATATTAAGAGTCTTGATCTGTCAGTTCAGGAAATACTTTGTGCGAAATTCAGAAACTCGAGACATATTGTGCTGAAGAGGAATGACAAGGACGTAATCATAAATCCACTACTACTTTTTTACTTAAATATGTACATGGTAAGGAATAAGGAAAGCTGTATACTCGTCTAAACCTTACATACATTCAAAAGCTGTATAAGAGAGTAGCACTTAGTAGGAACATTCATGATCTACTACTGCTCCATCTTACCACTGGAGGCTCCTCAACTCCTCAACAAAGCAATATCACTCCCCTATGAGTAACTCCCCGTAGCTGCAATTTTATCTCCCATATGATTTGTCAAAGACCTATTTGACCCTGAACGCTTAATCTATGTACCACTGGTGGTTTGCAAACTCCTTCTAGTGGTTTGGATTAATTAAACAATTAAACAATCAAAAATATCTAATGATATCAAAGTGCGACAAAATTTCAAATATGTAAAATATGAGATCACTGTAATTAAATTAAAATAAGTTTTGTCTTCTGCTGAATAAAATCTAAAGCACTGTGCAGGTTGCTGATCAGCGCCAGCACTGTCTATTGTCCTGGAGGGTTAGGATGAGTTAAGGCCTGAAAATACTCCCAAACAGATGCATACATGGACTGCTGCAGAAGGCCGTGCACATGACAGTATAATACAGACTTTGGGAGGCCAACAGTCCCTGCCACTGTGGGAACAATTTAGCTTCCTTTGGAAAATGTATGGAATTTTTTTTTTTTTGGAAAAAAATCTATTTGCAGCCCTACCTCTGGTCTGATCTGATGGGGTATTCATTTAACAGCTGTAGGCTACTTAATCTGACACATGAATTTTGGAACTACAAAAACCATCAGTCCACTCGCAATTGGTACAGTAGTGCTACAGAGTGACTTCTGTCAAACGTCCTTCCACTACCAAAATACCACTAGTTGTTAAATTTGCTATACTGTATGTGTTCACATTAACTGACTTGACTTTCACATGCCATCTTCTGCACTTACAAACATTTAATAACCATGTTATTAAATCTTTTAAAGTGCAATGAGTCTTTAATATATTTAAGCAGTGCAAAATCAAACCGTGTTCAGTGGCATTTTCTGTGCAGACATCAACAGAGGCATTGTTTTAGTATCGAGTATTGATTTATACTAGTATTTATTTTTTAGATTTTCATTCTAGTATGTGGCTTTTATGTGGGTCCTGTTCATTTGTTACTTAAACTCATCCCTCAGCACCTGGCTCTGTGCAGGTGTGCAAAGATGACCCTTTCTCACATTTTATATTTAGTTCCACATTACATAAATCTTTCAAGGAATCTTCCTACAAAATGATTATAGAGCTGCAGTCCAGTAGTGCTGTGTGCTTTTTCTAGAACATTTCAACAAAACTCTTAACACAATGAAGTCAGTTAGTCAGTTTTCTCTAAAATACATTAAGCCAGAACAATCTTACAGTGAGTAGAACTGTTTATGTACTGTAGAAAAAAAAGAGACCAAAGCAAGTCTCCTTTCTCCCTCCCTCTCTTTCTCCCTGTGTAAGAATGATTGATCTCTCCATCGGTGATAAGAAGCTCTTCTCCATCATGCGCCTGCTGCCACCTCCGTCCCACTTTCCCTGAGCTATCATAGCAGGCCTGTCTGAGAGGCCCATGATAACGACAGGCCTGGGACACAAAGGTAAATCAATCTCAGCAAGGGAAGTGAGGGGAGGGCTCACTGTGTGTATGTGTGTGTGCACATCTGTGTATTTATTTTTTCAAACAGCTGAGGGGAAGATGGTACCAATACACAATCAACATTTACATGTCATAAAAAGGTGCCTTGATATTAAACCCAAAAACAACAGAGCAGTATTTAGGGTTTGACCAAGTTGCATTCAGCCTGGGAGGAGAACTGCTGACCCAGAATGGGGATAGTGTCAGGTGCTCCACCAAACTCCACCAACACATCCTCTGTGGAAGAGGCATAGACTGAAGACTTGAGGGAAGCCTCATCCATCGGGTGTGGATTAGATTTGCCATGAGATCCTAAAGGCTCTGAATGTTGTCAGGCTGTCTTGGCTAAGACACCTTTTCAATGTTGCGTGAAGGACAGGGGTGGTGGTTCTCATTTTTTAAAGGGGAACCAGAGGGTGCGCTCCAATTTTCGGGATATCACACTGCTCAGCTTCCCTTAGAAAGTTTACTCCAGGGTCAGGTTTCGACTGACAACACTTAAAGTCTGCAAGGTTACAGAACTGGTCCACTGTTCCAGGACAGAGTTACTGTATGGGTCTCGGGAGTGCGATGATCCAGTCTGCATGTATTTTGTGGATTTGGATAAGGCCTACAAACCACGTCCCCAAGGAATCCTGAGGGGGGTACTGTGGAAGTATGGGGTACCAGGGCCATTGCTATGAGCCATCCACTCCATGTATAACCAGCGTGAGGGCTGTGTCTGTATTCTCAGCACAAAGTCAAACACCTTTTCCATCAGTGTTGAAATCCACCAGAGCTGCAAAGAGAACTGTGCCTTTGCTTTTTGCAAATGATGTGGTTCAGTTGGTATCAACAGACCATGACTTCAGCATGTACCAAGGCAGTTTGCAGCCAAGTATGAAGCAGCCGGGATGAAATCCACATCCCTAAATCTGGGGCCATGGTTTTCTGTCTCTGGGTGGGGAGTGAGTTGCTGCCCCAAGCAAATGAGTTTAAGAATATGGAGTCTTGTTCACAAGTGACAGTAAAACGGAGCACAGGATCTACAGTAATGCAGCCATTGTACCAGAGTATTGTGGTGAAGAGGTAGCTGAGCTGCAAAGCAAATCTTTCCATTTACCAGCTGAGCTTTAGGTAATGAATGAAAGAATGAGCCTGCAGAGGCAAGTGTCCAAAATGAGTTTCTTTTGTACAGTGTCTGGGCTCAGCCTTAGACATGGTGATGAGGGTGAGGAGCTCAGATATCCAGTGAGAGCTCAGAGTAGAACCACTGCTCCTTTGCATGGAAAGATGCTAGTTGAGCTGGTCTGAGCATCTCATTAGGATGCCTCCTAGACAGCACCATGTGAAGGTTTTCTGGGCAGGTTCTACTGGGAGGAAACACTGGAGTAGACCTAGAACCTGCTTGAGGATTGTGTAATCTGTCCTGGGGATTCTGGAATACCTTGCTTAGCCTGCTGCCACCATGACCCAACCCTGGATATTAGATTATTCCCCTTTAGATCTACCAGTAAGTAATAGACCATTAGCAATTTAAACTAAGACTTTTAGCTTTCTTAACTTTTAGCGTTCTAGCTAATTAGGCTTACGTTTGTCTGCGGCTGACATTTTAATGTTTCAAGCTGACATATTTTAAAACAAAACCCTGTATAAGGGCCTTTAGATATGTACATGTACATACAGAAATAGTATTGTTCTTGTACTTAAGTGTACAGCTAAACAGTCTGATCATTATGGTATTTATGTAAGATCATCCTCTTATTTCATTCTAGCATAACTTGACATACTAAAGTTTGTATTTTACATTAGAGCAGGTAAACACACAGTTCAATCTTACATTTTGCGCTTGTTTTTGGTGTTGGCATTAAAAAGAAAGAAAAAAAGACAGGCCCCACAAACTCTTTGGTACAAAAAGTGCAACAGTTTTGTTTTTGCAGTTACATAAGCCTTTGCATGTAGTCTGTTCTCTAACAGGCTGCCAATATGACTTCAGGTGTGATTCATGGGACTCTGTGAAAAAATGTAATCCTTTTATTTTTGGCCAAATACTGCAGTGTCTTTTTATGGCACCATCATTATGCTCTCATTTAAGTTCAGTTAGGCCACAAAAGGGCAATTAACTGAATGATAAAATGTAACAAATAATAACTTGAACATACCCTATTATGTTTTTGTCAAAGAAAAATAAAGAGACTTGCTAATAGCTTAATTATGTGGCATTAAAATGAAACACTCACGCTTTAACTACAATTTCTGTGTCCATGTGTGATTAGTAGAATTGTTTGTGCTCCCAATAAAATTGTTGCTTTTTGATGGAAACTATACACAGAAATACACAATCTGGCAGCAGTGACTGTATTGTACACTGTATACTATATGTTTAAATTGAAACACTTGTTTTCCTGAGTCAGTTGAGGAAACATATCTGTGCAGGAAAGCTCTCAAGCTTCTTTGATTTTTCTGGCCAGATAAAGTCTTCTTCGAAAAGGTTGTTTTGCTAAGTGGATCATTTAAGCTTCCACACTGCAGCTATTTTGGGTGACATTTCCACTCTTTTCTAATCGCTTATCATCAATTGCTTAAAACTGTCTTTAAGGAAATTTCCTTGCAGATAAAATGGAATGTAAATGTCTCAAAAATGACACCTGGCATGTGAATTTTTATGGTGCTCCATAACCACCACCAAAGTGAATTGCTGCATCTGCTGTTGCAATACGTTTTGAAAGAAAAAGAGGTCTATAAACACATCAAGCCTCACCGGTGTTGTTCAAAGCACAGGACTTTGGCACCAGAGACAGGGGCTTGAGTCTTTCATCTCATGTATTGCAAAAGGTGTCCCATGGAGTTTTCTGAAAACAAACAGAAGTTATGTTTAAAGTCAATATTTTTCACAGAATACATTGTATATGCCCTTGAGGTCTAACAGAGTGCATTCCATTCCTTATTTCTTTATTTCTTTGCTTACATTTGTAGAGCAGGTTTTTAAACAATTTTTAATTGTGTGTAGTTACATTTATGTTGGCCTGCTAATAGTCTTCTTCGCTGTTTTTGTTGGCGCACTGGCGCATTTCTTGGCACAATACTGCCACCAACTATCAATCAGCAGAATGGTGTGAAATGACCCACATGCTCATATATGTGCGTATAAATGCCTGTAAAAACATTCCTCCATGGAACTACTAATGGTCAAAACCTCAACAGGGTACTTTTAAGTTCAAGAAAAGATCATCAAAAAAATCCTGTATTTCCCAAGGTTTGTCTGAAGTTATTATGACGCTTCAGTAGTATGAGTTATTTTAATTAAGTGAATATCTTCCAAAGGATCTTTTTGGTACAAAATTCTCTCTTTGTGTTTCCCGGACAGTGTTTCTATGTGACATGCGGCAGGAGGACAGCAAAACAGAGAAGGAATTTGGTATTAAAAAGACTAACCTCGGAAGATAAATATTTTAAATACTATAAGAGACAAGACTGCGGGTGTTGCCTTGCAGCATGCAATGCTAGGATACATTGTTAACAATATTCTGATGTCTTTCTAATTTGTAGCTAATCATTTTTAATTCCCTGCAATGTTATGGAGGATCAATGATACAGAAAACACTATTTCATGTTACACTGAGGTACGATAATTACTATAGCTGTAAAGCAAGTATAAGAAAACACTGACTGCCAAGCAGTCCAAAGTAGGCTAATAACAAATAAGACGCAGTCGACTTAGAGGGAAAAAACGGAGGACATAAATGGTTGTTCAGAAAAAAGAGATGGGCAGATGTAACTGATCTCATCATTGGACTAGTATTTGCAGTATCTCTAGAATCCTTTAAAAATCATGCAATTTTGAGAGCTGTTGAGTGAGGAGAAACTTAATAAAATCTGTCTAAATATACTTCCTGTGACAAATGCTTAATTACTTGGACACTTTTGGAAATTCTGCAAATGGCATTTAATTCTTACGTCTGATGTTATGTCTGACTGAATATATTCATTTCATTTACTTTTCCATAAAGTTCTGTTGAATAACTCATCTCTTTGTGCGTTCTTGGCACAGAATAGAAGGTATCCATGACAAAAGGCCGTATATCTGTTTCAAGATTTTGACTTTAGGCCTGCTCCCAAATAGGCATAAAATTTACACCTCGTCTTGGCAAGAGAAAGACTTATATGGTACATGGTGCAACAGTCCTAACTATTAGGTTGGGCTTAGAATGCAAAGTGAAGTCCGACTTAGCCTACGTCCAGACATTTCACGTTTCTTACAAAACCTTTTCACACATGCAGCTTGGTTGTAAATTAACTTATTTTTTAAGAGACAGGTTTGGAATACAAGTCTCCCCACACACACACTGCATGAACCTTTCCTGTGAACCTGAAAAAGTCAAAACACAAAACAAGCAGTTCACTCTGAAAAACTTCCCCCCTTTATCCTTTGTAAATAAAAAAATAATGTCCAGAGATCTAGTGGTGTAAGACTGGAGCTTCTTTACTCTTTTATCAAATGTTGCACAGAACACACTCAATTCTTCACAGCACCTACTTCCCAGATTCTCAGACAGCCCACAATCGCGGCAGCCAGGTACAACTCAACACCCAAAATGTAACCCCTTGCATCATTTTTCTTTTTACATCATTTGATGTAATGCACACTGTAAATTAAATTCACATTTGTGGGGGAAAAATCCTGACAGGTTTACCCTTCACTAGAGGAGCAGCCTACAGTTTTTCTGCTCTATTTCAGCCTCTACCGAACACACAACTTAACAGTGTAATTGTATGTAGTGTGTGTGTGTGTGTGTGTGTGTGTGTGTGTGTGTGTGTGTGTGTGGGTGTGTGTGTGTGTGTGTGTGTGTGTGTGTGTGTGGGTGTGTGTGTGTGTGTGTGTGTGTGTGTGTGTGTGTAGCCCAGGTGCTGTCAGAGTGAGGACTGCCCCTGACAGAGACGGGTCACCATGAAGCCTGTAATTCATGAGCAGCGATGTGATCTCTGAGAGACAGGGGGGAGATGAGTAATTAGACCCTGTCCTCGTGCTTGATTACAGTCTTGTTTCGACATAAACCACATCTACCCAGGGAGGCCACATTACCATTTCCCCAGTGCTGCCTGGTTATGCTAGCAAAGTGCTCCGAGCACCAGCTTTTTTTATCTCCTCCCTTCACTCTATTGACAGCTAAAATACTCCAAAGATATTACGTGTGTGTACTTATTCAGTCTTCACATGTTCCCACTCATCACGTACTTATAACACTGTTCTCATCTGATTAAATCTTATTGTATACTGGCCTGGAGAAGTTTAGGTAGGAAACTTTAGGAACAGACATTCTTTCAGTATGGTAAACAGTGTTATTTACAATCCACTTTAAACATTAATAAATTATCTGTTAGTCACAAACACTGTAAACTTTGATTTAGTGGAGGGAAAGACCACCTACAATCAGTTTACCAGCTGTTTTATGGGCAAAGGAGAATTTACGTCATTTTAGGCTGACATTAATCTGCATTACATACTGTAAATTCATATTATAGCACAGTTAGTTCTGACTTACATTATGGCTTACCGACACCCCCATCAAAACTCTCTGTCCCTCCAGATTATTTACTATTACTATTTTTATAGACAAATCTGGGGAAGTACCAGAAGTAAACAAGCTGCTACTGCTGTGGTGGCATCTCCCTACAGTATGCTTGAATGTCAGCTGTCACAGGAAGTGTATAATTTGCTACTTTTACATGTGCTTTTTATTTAACGTAATTTCTGACAACTTTGTGTACTAAGTTGGGACGGACCTGTGTAGTTCTCCGCTGTTCCAATGGTAGTACCAAACTTAAATGTGGGGAAAGAAAATGGAATGCGAAATTAATCAATCATTAACTTTTATCAACAACTATGTTGATAATCCACTTATTGTCCCCAGTCATTTTTTAAACATACAATTTCCACATTCTCTGATATCAGCTTCTTAAATATGAATATTTTCTGGTGTGTCTACTCCTCTATGACAGTAAACTGAATATATTTGCTTTGGTGACAAAACAAGACATCTGAGGACGTCATATTGGGTTTTGGGAAACACTGAGCGACTTTTTTCGCAAATTTGTGATATTTTATGGACCAAACTACTGATCGATTCATCGAGAAAATAATCACCAGATTGATGATACTGTCAGCAGACAACAGCAGACACGGTGTCACAGTGTAGAAGGGAACCACAGACCAGAAAAAGATCCCATGATAGGGATCATCTTAACTAAAACCACTGCTGCATAACTCCTCAGTAATGGCAGCAGTGGTTGCGAGATTCATCTAACTTGTAGCTCTGAAACCAGCAGCCATTATTATATACCACTTATTATCTACTTTTAGTGAAAATGGATTATTATGTGTGTTGAATTTAATTGCTTGCTAAATTAACTTCTGATGAATCATAGAGGTGTGAAATATGAAACATGAGTTACAGAAACATGACGAAAATCAAAGGCATTCTCTTTTAAAACAACTGGTGCCTGACAAATAATGCATGACAATACCTTTGGCCAAAGTCACGTTAGACCTTCAGAGAAACCAACTCTGACATGTTTCAGCATCAGACGTTTGTCAGGCAGTCAAGTTTGTGATTTTTGTGTACACATGTAAAAATTAAATGCGTCATAATTTGTTTAAATTCAAAATTTGCACAATATGTACTGTGACAAAAACCACAGGGAACAGGCAAATAATATGAGCAACTATTACATGATCGTCTGATGAGTGCAATTATCTGAGTTGACCACGATCATTTGGCACAATCATAAGATTCCACAATCAAATTCATTTTGAGCACTAAACAAATATAAATGCCAAATGTCCATTGCAAGTTCCACATTGTTTTCCACCAGGGTTGACTGTCACTCCTTTAATAACATAATCTTGCTGCACCCTCTTCCTCTGCAGTGTTTGTAATCGCATCTGACTGGAGACCTGGATTACAGATATTTTCCACAAAAATGTTGGATGGAAACATGGCTTTGTCTTTACCTTTAAAGAAAAATTACTTTTGAAAATAATATCACACATCTGTCTACATTAATTAACTTACATGTCTTCAAACACTTTTTCATTACATTAGGTCAGACATAACACTTGTAGAGCAAGCTACTTTGGTCTAAAATAAATCTATTATCAGCAGAGCAGGCTATGAAACATTGTTTCATCTCCATTTGGAGATTAATCAACACTCCTTCGCTGACGAGAAAATAATTTCAATGAGCAGTCACTGAAATTAGCAGCATGAATTCATGCCTAGTTGCAAAGCCATACACAACAGAGTAAGATTAATAGAAAATTTCGTGATTATGAGAGCCATAATATCATAATGTGATATTTAGATTCTTATGTTGCATTAAAGGAAAGAGCAATCACTGAGACACTGAGCAATTTATCCATCATTTGTACAGTTTACCTAGCCTATAAAACCTTTGTCATTAATTTTTGATGAATTATAACAATTTGTTATTAAACTGTATTCTAGTGGTTGGAAAAGACAATTGTCAGAGCAGCAGGTTTGACAGGCTGGACTGGATTGAACAGAGTTATGAAAGGACAGATGGCTGTTGCTAGGTGCGAGTGGCGGGCTGAAAATAAACTAATGCGAACATGGGTGCACTGATCCAACATCCAGCAACCATTTATAACATCTAAAATGCCTAAAATGTCAATTTCATGATTATCACTACATGATTATTGTGAAATGTAACTTGACGTTCATAATAAATTAATTTAAGTTGAACACTATCGCATACATTTAATACCTCCCAAAAGACCTTTACTTAAGACATTCTGACATTAAGCTAATGTCCTGGTCGATTAATATGCAGTTCATAGATTGAACAGCACATTGATTCAGTGAGTAAACAAAACACTGGCTGCCTGCTGGTTGGCAAAGTTTAAATGTGATGAGTAAAAATCATCAGTATTCATTATGATCAATCAAATATGTTCATTTATTCTGGTATTTCCAACTAAACTCCACTCTCCACCTGTCATAGAAAAATATGAGTCTGTGCCATCCTGCAAAGTCAATTTGATGTCACACACTTGAAAACAAGATAGAAAAAAATCAATATTTGATTATAAAATGCATATTTCTTATCTATGTTGTTACTATCACAACAGAATCTTGTTATCTTCAAAAGCTCGACCTTGACAAGGTTATATGGGATTTACTGAGAGTTGCTGCGAGCTGTACTATTTGAATGGCACTAGATTTTAGGCCAAGGGTATGCTGGGAAAATCTGACAGGAGAATCTGGAAGCAACATGACTACACCTTAAACAAGTGAAGAGTCTTTTGGCAAGGCACTACGCCTGTTAGTGTTACACTGAAGCTCTTTAGCAGCTAACCAGAAAGGGCGATGGGAAACTCTTCAACACAGGAAATGAAACTCCTCAACACCCATGAGCCAGATATATGATTGCTTTCAAATACAGTCAAGTTAAGTTAGTTAGAAGCTGCAGAAAACACTCCTTTTTTATCTAGGGTCATGGTCCAAAAGTGACCTGAGGCTTTTGGATACAACAGAAAGATGTCCTCTGCTCGGGCCTGCTGACTGTACTGGACACCACAGTCAATGTAAGGCTTTAAAGAGTGGCTACACAGTTTGGACTGTGAGAGAGAATCGGTTATATTTTCCATCATTTCAACAGACAGGCTGTCTTGAAGGCAATAACAATAAAGTCTTCAAAATGACTGGATATATTTTTAGCCATTCTAGCAGAGCGGCCTGAGGGATGTCAGTATCGGTCTGTTGACCAGTCTATCTCTTTGGTCTAGACTGAAATATCTTAACAGCTATTGGATGGATTGCCATGGAATTTTGTGCAGACATTCAAGGTGCCCAGAGGACAAAGCTGAATGACTGTGGGTGATCTACTGATTTTTCTAGCATCACCAAGAAACTGACATTTGTGTGAACTGCCTCAACAATAACAGTGTGGATTATCATGAAGTTCAGTACAGTCATTCAGCCCCACAGTATAAAGAGTAGCGTAATAATGTGTCATAAAAAAAATTAATGGTATTCTAATCAGCCTAAGCTGAGCTTTGCTTAGAGTCGATTAGCAAATGATAGAATGCTAAACTAAGATGGTGTACATAGTCAACATTATAACTTCTTAACACAGCATGTTGGCATTTTCAGTGTGAGCTAGTTGGCAGTTAGCATTCAACTTAAACCTGCAATGTTTTTTAAATAATTTTTGGCCAGGTAAGTGCAGCAGAGGCAAGACAAACATAAACACTTTTTAAGCTGATATGATAAGCAAACTTGTTGCCTAATAAGCATGACCTTATTCTGCTATCCATCTTCTTTTAGCTCTGTTTTTGGTCTCTCCCAACCCCTGAAGGAAATATCAGCTCTTAGCAGCTAGCTGCGCCATTGTCTTTACCACATAGTAGCTAACTTTATCAGTCTGCTTTTTTGTGCTGACCAGGTGTCTGGTGAGTCTTTTTTAACTGAAAACAGCTGCCTGCTGCAGGCAAAAATTACACTATGAGAGCAGTAAGCAGGGTTTGACATCAACCATAGCCTGTGGCCACAAAAACGTTACTCTGTGGCCACCAAATATTCCACATAGGTAGCCCTTTGTGGCCTGGTCTGGTCTTCCAATTGCGGGACTTCACCAACACAACATTACAGTTCCACAAACATGCCTATTCCTTTGCTCCTTTTAGTTTAATATTCTGTAACTATATTCCAAAACAGCAAACAGTATTTATCACCAGCTAACAACCCATATGTTAGGGCTAACATGAGTTTACTCAGCCTTTTTAGACTGCTAATACAATCCTTACAGAAGAACTAGAAATACACAAGGCAGCAACGAAAATTATGAGTGAATGGAGTTGAAGTTGCTATAATATGACACATCTAAGGAGGTAATGATCTGCAGTGTGTGTGTCAGTTTTCTCAACTAGCTGAGAAGTCTAGCTCCTTCTACACTGGAAACAATACCTTCAAGAAGCATCACACCACAATTCATGGGAAAAGTGCGCAGTGGAAAACACAAATATCACAGTTAAGGATGGCTGTCTTAATTTTTTCTTACTTAAGTTCATGTTTGGGCCTCTAAAAATGCACTTTGGCCACCAAATTTAGGGTCTCAGTGGCCTGTGGGGCCAAGGCTTAAAAATATTAGCATCTATCCCTGGGTAAGAGTAAACTAAAACAGTAAAGCCTTAGCAATGTGCTGAAACTCACCATAAAGCCAAGTAAAGAAAGAGAGCTGCAGGTGATAAGCATGACTGTAAACTCTTAGTCTTGCTGTTGATATAATGAACATTTCTTTAACTGAATCTCCAGACAACATCTAAACAGGTATGGTGTTACTGCCAGGCAATGGTGAAAACTGAAGAATGTTTACTGCCTTCCATTAGATCACCTGTTCAGGTAAATCATACCAGGGCACATTTAAACAGAGAGAAGATATCCTAAAAATGACAAAGTTTACAAGGAAATAGGCAGGTTTTTCCAGGTTCACACTCAGAATTCAATCATTCTGGTTTCTCCAAAGATTAAATTTTCCATGGCTACACTTTTGCCTCCTTATGACAAATTATTTAAGATATATGTGCCAACTTAAGGCCATTTAAAGTTGACTGACACTACTAGATGGAGTCTCTGCCATTGTTTCTTTGTTGAGTCTCACACTTCCCTCCCCAACACAACTTCTGTGATATCAGGTCTGAGCTGCCGTATCAGTATTCCTCACCTCCCAAAATTAAGAATGCAATTACGGTGGCACAAAAGAGGAGGCGATGGCTCGCTCTCCTCTGTGCAGCTTTATGATAATTAAGCGACAGGAGGTCAAAGGCAGTATGTGTAAAAGTAATCATCGAGTCACATTTTATGAATTTTAAGTGACCAGATAAAAGGTGAGGTTTGGGGGAGTGTTAACACTGAGGGGAGAAGAAAAAAAATCTTCTCTTCTCATATGGCACAGAGGAAATCTAGCAGAGGGATTTCAAACATTTTGCCATTTTCAGGGAGACGTCTGTTTGCAAAAGATACCGGGAAGTTCACGACCGGGTCGGAGCATCGGTATGAGGCTGGTATTCATGTTAAAAGAGCCTTGTGATGCCATTTCCATCCATGACGAGTACTGGGGTGAAAAAAAAAAATACTGATGAGCCACCCGCCTTCCTGATTTGCAACAGACGCTACCTCAGTCTTCCCACAATTTACACTGCTGTCTTTGTTCCTGAATTATGTCTCAAACTGGTACCCAAGAAAATAATAATAGCAACTGCAGTTGGTGTAATGTGTCTGGATTGATAAAGTCAACTTGAATTATTTGCTTAAACTCAAAATGGTGGAATAATAATGAGTGAATGTTTGGCTCTGTTGCAGAAATAATGCATTTTACTCATTATTAATTTTATTTTTCTAAGTCACAGTGTGTTACTCGGCTGGAGGAAACACATCTACAGTTCTAATGCTGAAGTGAGGTATCTTCATGTTAGGTTACTAACTGAGGCTGGTACTTCTTAAAAGTAAATACGTGGATATGCTGCTCCATAGGAATAGTATTTGTGTATTACACAGTGCTGTTCAAAAACAGAAAACTTTCCAGTAGCCACATTTTGCACTTAAGCGCAACTGACAAAGCTGAAGGAGCCTGAAGGATCCCCTTGCTAGTAGTTGAGACATTTTACTAAAAAACAAAAACGTCAACCTCATGGTGGTGCAAGAGGAACTGTCTGACCTACTAAACAGCCATGCGACCAAATGGCTGCATATGCCATCCCTAGAGCCATGTTGCACGGCTAAAACAAACAAAAAAAAAACCTGTCATTTAATGTAATCCTGGGTTCACAAAAATATCCAGTATCAATGTTCTCTGTGCTGTTAGGCTTGATTTATTTGCATGCTCGCTGGAGATGAGGAGTTCAATTTCATCTGGTCACTGGAGATGGATCACACCAACAATTCCTAACTGGAAGCAATGCAAACTAGCAAACATCAGATTGTTTCAGTTTTTCCCAATGAAGATGTGCCACACCAGCTCCGTGTGTCAGGGAACAGGGTAAGCATTTTGCCACTAGGAAAGTTTTTGCATAGTTTGGCACAACAGCTTCACGTCTAACCTATCTTCTTTGGTCAAGATTTACACTGGCGTTTCCCCTTCACTCAGCAGTCACTATGGATGAGAAAAGACTAATTTACGAGGTTGAAAGGTGACACATCTTATATGATCCACAGCACCCTTTCTGCAAAACGGACCAGTTTTGGAAGGAAAATGGGGAGTTGTTGGGAGCAATAACTACTTAAAATGCCCCCCAGCTATGTGGAAAAATAGCTGACTTAAAGGGGCTACAAGGAACACTTCAATTTTGTTGATTTTGGTGCACTGTGTGGACAAAAGTGGTAGTGTTTCCATCATAATAAACACAAAATATAACGTCAAACAGAAAATTATCCATATAAAAATCTCCTCCTGATTCGTTTTAATTGGTTAATGTACTACTCACTGTAACTTCACTTGGAAACTTAAACACAGGCTCATTTCACCGGTGGAAGCCTTTTAGAGTTATGAACTATCCAAACTTGTCGCATATGGTGTTGTTAACTTATATATGTCATACAGAAGCATCAGTAATGAACTAACCATTTCATAACCAGTTAAAAACTCCTTATAAAATATATTAGATATGAATAAATAATTAAGACACTTAACTTACACATCTGAAGAGGGTGAAATCACAGGTAGCACGACTGCAACATCTCTCGTAGTAACTCCAACTGTTCGAGTTTGCTCGCTCACTGTATGTAAGGAAGAAATGTTGTTAGCAGGTGCGAATGTAAACCGAACATAATCACAAAATGTGAATACACACTGCCAGGCTGAAACAGGGTCACAATATGTGATAATTCATAAGATCATTCTGGATTAGTCTCTTCATCCTCATTATCCAGTGTCTTAGAAAATTATAGCCTAGTATGTCCAAAACTGGTGCGTTTCTGTGCTCCGCTTCCTTTTACATAAAGACACACAGTACATGTAGCAGAGTAAATAATAATATTAGTGAGTTACTGAGCACAAATGCGCTTTGTCATAATTAAATCATAATTAGATGAGGACATGAAAACATTCTTGAAACTGTAACTGGAGGAAAACAATTACTGTACAGCACCATTTTTCTAATAGTAGCATAATGCTTTGGTAGCAACAACTTCTGGCTGTCTGCCTACAAATACAAATTTCTCTTATAACCTTTGCAAGTTTAATGTCTACCTTGGGTTGCTTTGCATTGCCACCAGCAATTTTAGTATGCAAGCAGGAAAAAAAGAGCGAAGTCTGACTAATTTGTTACTCTGCTTAGATTTACATTCCCTGGCCCTGGGAACAGCCGCTCGCCTGCTCCGGCCCATTTGTTCAGCACTTAATAAATTGCATAGCAGGTTCAGAGAGGTGATATGATTGATCACTAGATATGGTGCTCCCTAGCAGCAATATTTGTCTGAGGACGCAGGGAGAATTAGCAATAACTATGTATTTGGGAATTTGACTTTCACAGATGGCATAACTAGGGCGATGAAAGTGCTTTTATTAAATGCAATGAGGCTTTACTGTGTTTTAGTAAAATAGTTTTAGAAGAGCAAGGAGAAGCAGAGCACAGAGGAAGTATCGCTAAGTCATCAAATACAGTGAAATGGAGGAGTTCTGTCGCCCAAAATGTTTACTATAGCATCTGTGATCATATCCATACTGTCTTGTGTTACTGATTAAATTTAAGCCTTGTTCTTTGACTGTTTAATGAACATCTCCAGCTCAGTTTGGTGGTAATACCAGGGGATAAATGAATTTCACCTTAGTCATTCAAATGAAGGGCTCGGTAATCAGGGTAATTGCAGATAATAACCCCAGCCCACACTGTAGGGCCTGGGGTTTTCAGCCTGCCCCTCCCTTCACGTCCCCTGTTTTCACCGCTGTTGCCATTAACAGTGAAGAGCTCTGAGGCATTCCCCACTGTTCAGCATGATTAAGACAGCCTCTGACTCTTAACATGCCACCCAGGGAGGCATGTTAAGAGTCACGGGCTGCCTGTGCCATGAATTTTAATAGTATTAGTTCTGTAAAAAATAACAGAAGACACAGAATGTATTTTAAAGGAAGATGAAAGATGTGTGACAACATTTCATAATGTTCACAAGACAGCTGGATATCTTACTGCCCACTGATCGTCTGGGGATTTCTAAATGGATGGTAGTTGCTTGAATGGTGGCGAGTACAGCCGCTAACAAACCTAGACCCCACATATTATTTCAGGCACATGACTTACTGAACACGGTGCTTTACCTCTCCATTCTCCTTAGTAGTAACCACAATGTTACCACCCCAATATAAGGGAAGGGCCACCTGAAAGACTTTTTTTTAAATATCCTCTTGTTTCCAACCAATTAGATATTTTTTACTTTATTTATTAATAGCTATAACTACTAGTTACCTAGAGCTACCTAGGGCCTAGAGGGGGTAATGTCAAATGTGTCCATTTGAAAATGCTATTTACTCTCACACGACTTGTTATATAAAAGAGGATAACCTTACAATAGTTACATTTCATATAATTATGTCAACATTTAGGTTGGTTTTGTCAAGTTTGCAATCATGCTCATAAACCACATGCTTAATGTCAGCCACTTATTTGAGCAAACTATCTCAATACTCCTTTACCCTTTAACAATTCGGCTCCAGAGAGTTTAATACAGAATTTCAATACATGCAAAATGGAGTGCGCTGTATAACTGTCTGGATTTAAACAAAGAATCAAGGCAAATAATTTGCTTTGAAGCTTTTTAGCAATAATTAGTACTCAAGTTACACAAGGAATCATTTTAGCCCTACTTAGATTATCCCAAATGTTTCCAACAATGGTCTAACACAGAGATATATGCAATTTATTCAGGTTAACAGAGCATTTCCTGCTAGCCATTGCAAGCTAGGTGCTATAACTGCCGGGAAACCACGGGACATGCCAGATACATCAGTCAGTAAGAAGGAAGTCAGCAATTGTGGCTAAACACAACAAATAAAACTTTATATTACCTTGTCCATGAACATGATCTCTGTCTGAGTCATGTCAGATTTTCATCAGCTACAGTGAGTGAAGTGAAGAAAACAACTTCAATGATCCAATACCATTTCACATCATCATCAAACTATGCCTTCTGTTATTGTCGTCATGTGAGAAAGACAGCAGCAGCAGAGCTCTTATATTGTAAATTTAAACCATTTATAAATTACGTTTAGCATGTAGTGTTTTCAAACTAGTTGAGCTACTCAACAATATTTTCAAGTAACCCTGCAACTATAGAAGTACCTGCTAGTGCACCTGAGTAGGAGGCTGGGCAACATATTGAAATTATATCGATATTGTGATATGAGACTAGATATTTTCAATATCGTTATGATGTAGCATCAGTGTTATCTTTTCTTGATTTAAAGTTTGCATTAAAGTAAAGTGATGCCAGACTGCTCTATTATTTGCCTTTACCCACTTAGTCATTATATCCACATTACTGATCAATATCTATCAAAAATCCCATTGTACCTATAATACTGTTGAAATATCGCTGTCAAAGTGCTTTGCTAAACATGTCATTTTGTCCATATCACCCAGCCCTACATGAGAGGGATATCAATATTTTCATCCATCTGCTCATCTGCATTAACTCTCCAACACAAAGTGCCTTCACAATCAGCTGTGTTTTTGCCATTTAAGACATCAAGCCAGCGGATGATATTTGTCCTGTGTCTCAATGTTCAGATCCCTGTCTCTTAATTGATGTTATTCTGCAGACAGGAATATTGATGGTGAGGCTCAGCCGGATTGGCAGCTGCATGAATCGTTATTAGCCAGGTGGTTGGACACCCCGGTGGGCTGGGAGGAAGTTCAATAGGCTGCCTCTGATACAGCGTTATGCTGCTGGGCCCAAGGGGAGGTGATCACGGCTCAGACAAGAGATAATTAACCATCTGAGGCTGGCAGCCCACAGGCCAGCGGCCAGGTGAGGAGGTGAGAGGGATAAAACCACAGGACAACACAGAGAGGAAAGCAACCCTCTGGTGTACTAACACCATGCAGGCAGTTGGTGGACGTCAGGCTGGAATAGAGACCGACTGTATCGGCATCAGACAGGATAATACAGGATGAAACTGTAATAAGGCCTGTGGGGAAACTGAGCTGTTGCAGCAGCAAATAAAGATGGTAAACTAAATATAGACACTGACAATTTTAACAACAAAAACAATAGGATAGAGCAAAGGAAAATAACTTGTATCAAACCTAAATTACAGACCATGAGTTTATGCTACCGTCAATGTCATTTGCTGGGACACAAAGAACAACATTTTGGATGCAACCATCTGGAGAATCAGGAAATGATTCCTGTAGATGAAGCCAGTTGTCCTAGCAGAAACATTTACAACATACTTGCTATTTTGCAGCATTTTCAGGGAAAAATATAAGAGTGGTATAAGAGATAAAGAGCTACAAAATTACAGGAAAAGGGAAAGAACTAAAATAATTTGTCAAATAAAAAGCTAGATTGAAAAAACATATATATTACTGGTGTTGTCCCTGTTTTCTTATCTTTTATGAGACCAACATTTTACTTTTGATACTTTTAGAACAAAATGTTACTAATACTTCTGTACTTTTACTTATTGCAATGCAGGGCCTTTATTTGTAATGCAGGGTTCAGAATTAATGTATTTTTTTCACTTGCCAGCTCAAGTAAGTGGGTCAGAAATCTACTTGTCCAAAGTCAAGTTTTACTTGCCCCTGTACAAACTGTTTTATTTATTAGCGGTTGCACAATAAAGACAAAGACTAAAGTCAACTGCCATGTTTAACCTACTCCTGCAAAGCCTCTAAAATGTCAGAAAATAGTCGAAGGTCCCAGTTTTTCCAAGTCAAAGGTCATGTCTTTAAATTTCTTGTTTTGTCAGACTAAAATCCAAAGATATATATATGATAATTAATGAAGAAAAGTGGGACATTTCCATATTTGAGGGACTGAAAAAAAAGCATTTTCAAGTGTCAAGTGAGTAGCCAGATTTACTAGCCTGACAACACATTTTACTTGCCCTGGTCAAGCAGCCTATGCTTACCTCACTGTTGATCCCTTTAATGGAATAATGTGTTGTACTGCAACTTAAACTCAAGTAAAGGATCTGGGTATTTCCTCCATCCCTCCAAACAATAAAGATAAAACAAAATAATAGCCTATATGCTCATATATAAAATACATATTCAAAGCTATATGGACAGAAAGTGTCTTGGTATATAGATCAACCTCCCAAAACGTGGTAAACAATGCTTTCTGTTGATTTTATGTGCGCTATAGTACACAAAAATTTGAATTTGCATTTTACATCAATTATAAAATAATAGTCAGCCTTCAGCACTGCAAACTACTGTTGTTATTTTTTTGCCTAAGCAGAGGCCTACATACTTAAGTACTGATAAGTTTGATAAGCATGCAAAACGTTTCCACAGCACTAAGTGGACTGCCTCAAACTGTGTATATTTGAGATGTCTACAACACAACTTATCACATAACTGCAATTTCCCACTGTATTTTTCTATCATTTTTCCATCTCCTACCACAAAGTAAAAGCGAACAACCTCTCAGAATCCAGATGACAGGTAATTATTAACCTGCTGTACTCCATGCTGATGAACCATGCACTGAACCTGCATGCCATTATTGGAGAAATGAAAAAAATCTAATCTTTTCCTCATCTGCGCCTGTTCACTTTGAACATTCTGGCCGAGGCGCTGACTGCAGCATCCACGTGAAGATGAAAGACCTGAAAGTACCCTGCTTAGCTCAGGTCCCATACTGTACCGCCGTCGATTAACATAAACACTCAGGATATAGCTCTAGGACTCAATTTGTCCTGTTTTTTTTTACCGGAGATTGTCAAAACCTCGCTAATCCCAACTTTACATAACGGCTCCTTTTTAATCGCATTTGTCATGGAAGTGAGACGATGATCATCAGACCGACTCATCACAAGAGCTGTCACATTTTCCACTACCTCTGCCAATTTCAGCCCTTTCAAAACAAGTCTAGGAACGGCTTTTGCAGAGCGTAATCCATATAGCTTCTGATCACATGTTCTCTCACACACACAGACACACACACAAAGCTGAGTGTAATAAACCCCACAGACCTTCTGCCTGTGCCTTGAGGCTGGCGGTGGAAGGTAAACTGAGCAGCGGCTCGGGTGAAGCAATGTGATGGAGCAGACTATTGTTGTGGACATAGGATTAAACACCATGTTCATTTTGTGCTCAACACGGATATTGACTTTCTGTTGTCCTACAGTCAGTTCATCCCCTCTCCACGCTGGTGAAATGGCAACTCAGGGCTTTAAGCATTGCACTGACACTAATGTAGTGGCGCCTCCACCACCTTTCAAAGTGCGTCCAGTCTTACTTAATTCACCAGTTGCTCCTATTCATATTCATTAGCCACATTATTGTTGTTAAAAGGCTCCTTGATGACAAGAAGAATGCCGTCATCCTTCACTTTGTGTCTCGTATTGTTGAACTGGTAACATTTAATCAATAAATGGAAATGTCTATTGTTCTAAAACTCATCCATCTTAAGTGAAAACACTTGACAGGTACTTGTGGATTATTGAGGTCCTAGAGGGGAATGTAGTTTTTATTTTTTTGAGTAATGACAATGGTTTATTATGTGTATCTGATACAGGCCTTCATTAGTACCAAAACAATTAGTCAGTTAGTCAAAGAGTCCATCAGCAGACATAAATCAGCTAAAATTTAAATAACCAATTGTCATTTTTCAGGCAAAAATACAAACATATTCCAAACCTATTCTAGCTCCAGCTTTTCAGATGTCTCCCTCCCTCTTCCTGATCTGTTTTTAAAATAATTGCGAATTGAATGCCTTTCGGTCCGGAATGAACGTTTCTGCTGCTATGACAGGCCGATGAGATGATGCTTTAATTATTGGCATGTGATGTAAGCATGGCTGAGATGTGGAGGTTTTGTTGAAGTGTATGAAATTGTTATTAAAGATGCCATTTGCAAAAGTTGCCCAGCAACAGCCATGCGAGGAGGAGCCAAATCACATTTCTTCAACACCACAAACTATAGCTGCACAATTAATTGACATTTCAATGTGGCCAAGTGCAGTATCAATAATCGATCTATCAATAATAGAAAACAGCATTATAATGGAAAACTGTAGTGCAGCAGAGATGTCTTGGCCTAACAATCATCGGCATCTGCAAGATATGTGTGTATATATCAACTTCAGCTATACTTGGGCAGTATCTATTTTTTCATACCTTGATACCCTTTGTATGAAGGTATTTGTGGAAAACTTGTGTCAGACAGCTCAACTACACTGTACTCCACTATACTCAATAGTACAACAATGTAGGCGGAGCTGCTCATCATAGCGGTACGATTCACACAGCTGGTAATACACACACACAGGAGCTCTACTGCGGTCTTGAGAAGATGAAGCCTTTATTCACTGACAAAGTCAAACCTAAACTGTAAATTTACAGCCCGGCCTCTGTACACATTCTGCCAGAATGACAGCTTCACTATTCACCTTTCCCTTCGCTCAGCTCACATTCACCATAACTCTGTCACCAGTAATTAGTCTGCCTGTCGTCCTCTATGATGATCGAAATTTATACATTCACAACGAAACACTACTCTGACCAGTCAGTAGTCTGCTGTGTTTGTTAGCTTGCCTTTATCACCTGGACTGAAGCCAACATAATCCAGAACAGGGGCAAGGGCATTTTTCTTATTTTTAATTAGTGCTCAGCTGTGCTGCCATGCAGAGATTGACCCCTGCTGGAGTGAGCTGCACACTACAATACAGCATCTCAGTATCAGTTCAACAGAAAGAGGAGCATCTGTATTTATGACAGTATTCAAAATGTTACCGTCGGGATTTCTTAATACCCTGGTATACCATATTACCTCTATACCACCCAAGTCTAGTATCAGCATCGTCAATCAGCACAAAATGAGAGAATAATATTGTGCATCCCTAGTTTGGGACTGTTGGTCTAACAAAACATGCAATTTGAAGACATAAACCTTGGACACTGGGAACCTTTAATGGGCTTTTTTCACAAAATAATTGTCTGATTTGAACTGATGATGAAAAAATTATGACACTTCCCTCATATACAACAGTGCCCATAGCAACAGAAAGACAGGTGCTGAGGGGGCTGATATATACAATGTTTGTACTGTTGAAAGATGTTTTTTCTGCATGTTTAGAAAATGTTTCTTCATAAACTATGATAAAATTCCCGGCAGTTACTATAGCCATTTAAAATTCAAACCATGTTTGCTTATTGCACTTAGTA
Source organism: Lutjanus erythropterus (assembly GCF_056507025.1). Classification (NCBI taxonomy): domain Eukaryota; kingdom Metazoa; phylum Chordata; class Actinopteri; order Lutjaniformes; family Lutjanidae; genus Lutjanus; species Lutjanus erythropterus. The sequence goes on along the minus strand of NC_139337.1, from coordinate 9,671,902 downwards.
AAACTCGCAGAAAATACTGTCCAGCATGAACCAAACTTAGCAACAGTCTCCCAGACACAAGTGCAGCTGCAACGTGGGATTGTTTTCCATCAGTGAAAACAGTGACATCGCCAAGAACATAAAACTGTTAAGAGGGTTTCAGTATAAAACTAGGAGAAATGAATTCAGTGTGTGTATCATAACTGTCAAACATTTTCAGCATATTTTAGCAAAACTGCAACAGTACTGATAACTGCGATCATTTAGGTCACTATTAATGATGATATGACCATTTCATCTCATCATTGTTATACCCAAACACTCCCAGACCCCATCACTCATGGTATCTTTTGTTGTAATTATTTAAAAAACAGCAAGCTTTCCAGATGGTTTCCTATAATACAATGTCTTACAGTGTTTTGTCTGTATTGATCTGTTGTGGCAGGAAGGTTTTCACTGGGTTCAGACAGCCTATCCAGCATGATAAAGTTCAAATGCAGTTTTCAACCAACAGTGGCAGTTGCGTGACAAAAAGACTGTGCTGCCAGTCTAGTTTTCTTTATGATTTTCTTAGCTATGCCTTTTTCATATTATCACATTGTTGACCTGAAATGCTGTTTTAAGCACTTTATTGTCATTTGTATCTGAGTCCACAACAATCGGTGCCCCCTTTGATGTACCCTATGTAGGCTTTTTGTCCTTTTTATCATCTGTATCTGTCTTGCTGCAAAATGAATTGTCCCTGTGGCACAAATAAAGTTGAGTTGAGAAGAAAATGTGACTTTGTGTTGTAAGGACCTGATGCTGCATATATTTTTGAGGTCTAATATTCTAATTATGTGTTTCTGTTCAAGCCAGTTTTTCTTTTTCATTAGAAAGGGGTCAGACCACAGCACCCAACTGAAACCACATTCATGAGCTAGTGTGATGGTACACGTACAGGAAAACTACATTGTTGCATTTCTGGGAACAGGTGAATAAGCAAGATGAAAACATGCATATGCCCCACATAGCTAAACACAATTACTATTTATAAAAAGAGTGATTCTTTTGATTATAAATATATACATACAAATTTTGTGATTTTGTGTGTTGTTGACAATAAGTGAGATGTCACTGTTGCTGATGACAGGTAGATGCGATGAATAGATGATAAAACAAATGCTTAAACATGGCTGCCATTGTGATACGACAACAGAAATTACACTTTCTTTTCTGTTTTAGGGGGGCAGATTTTAAGACTGGTGGAACAGACAGAGGTAATGATACGAAAACATATTATTAAAGGCATGTCTGCACTCTTTTATGGCTAACTATGGGAGTGCAAATCAAGCTTCTACACAATAACTGATATTCTTAGAAGAAAAGGGGGAAAAAAGATCATTTTTTCATCAATTAATTTATATTAATCATCATTTTCTTGATGTATTGTTTGGTCAACAAAATGTCAGAAAATAGATTAATCAACTAATTGTTTCAACTCAGGTATTCACAGCTTTATAAATCTAACAAAAAGAATGCATGTGCATATTTCCATCTATATGTATATACAAAATTTCTGATGTGAATCCAGGCAAATTGTATGCATCTGACATCTGTTTGGTATTTTGAGTCTTTTCCTTTTTTCTAATCCATAGAAACCTGAGTGCCATGTTTGCATGTGGAGAGCAGCAGCATTTCAGGCCGGAGTGAGCAACACCTGCTACTTGGTCCTCTCCAGCTCTGGCCAGTGGGACTTGATTAATCATACCGTGACAGCCCCTCCACCAAGATACCAAATTTAATTATGAAAGCGATAAATAACCTTTTCTAGGACTGTATAGATCATCTGCTGCTCAGGATCCACAACTGGTGAATTATCTTCCCGCAGGGAGCATCCCATCTTTGGGAGTGGGGTGATAGATTACCGACGTGAGCCTTCTGAGGCTGAAATATTTATTTACAGCCGTAGTAAAATGCTCTCATTATTAATGCCCTGCATCTTCATGTGGAATTATGATCATTCCCACTTTATTCCCCCTTTTTTAATGAGTAAACAAGAACTGAGTGCTTGATGGTGTTTTGCTAAACTTTTGAAAAGCAGTAAACATATTTGTTAATATATAATAAGATTATGTCAGTCTGAGAAGATACATTTACTTGCTGTTGTAGCTATAAACAAATTGCCATCTGAGTTATATTAACAATTTTCTTTTCGGTTTACCATCTGTGGTTTTGGAAATGATGATGTGGAGCAATGGTTGTATTTTATTATCCACACTTCTACTATATTACTATTAAGGAAATCCTTATTATTTACAGTCTTACAAGTTCATTTAACAGACACTTTTGAGAGCTTTCTGAGAGCTGATATGACACAAGCACGGATCTAGTCAGGAGAAAACAACATGAGTAAGTGCCATGATGCAAAGATCATTTTTATTTTTTACATATTTATTTATAGGACTTTTAAAGAGCATAAGTTACTTAACTTTTCACAACATGCTGTGTGTGTTCTAGAAGCGGTTTCATTGTTTTATCATCCTTCCAGCCTCTTTTTACTCCTTTTCTGCCTCTTTCTGTGTTTTGGACTTATTCAAGGATGACAATGGCCGTTTGTGGTGTGCATACACAGATCGTTCCTGGCAGTCTGAAGGTTACAAACAGCAATAGAGGCAGAGTGAATTTACTCTGGATACTTCAGAGCGTCAAGATATATCAGTGAGGATCACAAGTGAAGGGAGGATGGTAGGGGAAGGAGGAAGAAAAAAATCAAATAAATTCAGAGGCAGGCTGGCAGACATTATGTCCATTTGTCACCTCGCGCCGCGTGCAGAATAAAAGGCCTGTATGAATGGAGTCTATTATGGGAAGAGAGAGCCGCTAAGCTGCTTGCCACTGTTGATTTCTTGCAGCAGTCGATAAATTGAGCAAGGCCTAAGCAGGCCGTGTATGTTCCGTTAAACAGCGAGTGCTGCTTGGCGTGTCGCACTTTTCACCAATGCTCGAGCAGTTTCTCATGATTGCTATTCTCTGTATTGATTTGCTGTATTCATGTGCTCGCCATGCAGAAAATGCAGAGGAGACAGATGCTGTCTTTTTAGGAGACATAATGGTTCTAATAATACCTCTGGTGATACAGTCCTGCACATTAAACCAACATTAGCACTGAGGGCTGTTGCGGACATCGAATTCCTGTTACGCAGACATTTATAGATCCGCACTGAACGCTGAAGGTTTGATATTGACATAATACCATGCCTTACATCTGCTTCATTTAAATCCTTCAGCTTAAGACTATCAGATCATTTCACATTATGTAAATGCTGCTTCATTACACAAGCGTTACACTTGAGTAAGAGCTAAACAAAAGTATAATGAGTAATTCATGTCAGTGTTCAGAGCTTTCTTTCTCTGTTGTGTTGCTTTTAATCAAACACCATGAAGCGATTTCTGAGAAATAGACAGTTTTTGCTTATGGTCATCACAGTTCACCACACAGCACTGTTTCCTCCAGAACCACTTTAGTGTTGTCAACTTGTCATGATGCTGGAATTTATCATTTTGATATCTTAAAAATTATCAGTATTCTACTCTACTATTTTCGACACCACCAGGAAAAAATTGACTTAATTTTAAGGTCACAAAATTGTATATTTTAATTTACAGATAGATATAACAAGGCCATAACATGACAAAGGATACAGCAAACGAGACGTGTGATGAGAAGAAGACAGCCCTGTGTGTAAGTAAGAAGAGGCAGGACTATGTAGACAATGTAGCCTGTCATCTCACTGTCGAAGAGAGGTGAGAAACTGCACCTGGGCTGTGTTCAGCCCTGACAAAACATAGCAAAACGTTTATTTAAACAGAAAGAGTGCTGAACATCCTGTTGGGTATGTAAGCGCACTGCACTTCACTGCCTTTTTAAGACAAGCAGCATTTACACACATATCGCTGCTGATGGGGTAACACCTGTGGCACATCCACCAAACAAGAAAACGTATCTCAAAGCCTGCAGCACACTGTTGTGCAGGAAAAGTTAAAAGTTAAAGAGTATCAATAGTATGAATTAAGAGAATTGAGATTTACAACAGCCACTCACAACACTGGGGAGTTTCAAAACAGCCAATTGCAGCACAGCGGGCATTTACAATAGCTGATCACATCTAAGGCGGGTTTTCCAACTCCAGTCAAAACACAAGATGATTTCCCAACAGCCAATAACAACACAGGTGGATTTTCCAACAGGCAATCACAACACTGGGCAGCTGCACAACAGCAAATCACAGCACAGCCTGATTTTCCAACAGCAGATCACAGCACAAGGGCGTTTTACAACAGCCAGTCACAACAGAGGGGCCAATTACAGCAAAAGCCAGTCACAAGACTGAGTTTCACAACAGCCAGTTACAATACAGGAGAGTTTCATAACAGCCGGTTACAGCACTGGGAAATTTTACACCAGCCTATCACAAGACAGGTGGGTATTACAACAGCCAATCACAGAGAGGTGAAGCATGAGTGGAGCTGAGGCGGCCAAATGAAGGGGTTACTACTGCAGCTAGCCATCTGTGATTACATCAATCTGTCAGTCAAAGTGGCCACAAGCAAAAAGCAGCTTCATCCAAATAAACATTTTTTTATTTGACTCAGAAGCTTCGAGTGGGCTTATATGGTACGTGGGCTTACTAAGGTTGTTTACCCTAACTGAGTCACTTTCAAATAATAGTGCCATTCTCTAATTCCAAGATCTCCACTGTGAATTTGCTGCTTTTCAGTGCCATAATAGAGTGAATATCTTTAGGTTTAGGGGTGTTAGTGATCAAACCAAGTAATTCTGTGGCATGGTTTTGTTCGTTCGTATGCGTCATTTGAATTAGCACTGGCTGCACTGATGAGGTAGTGTTTCAACATAGACTGGCATTGGTGCCACACAGCTTTGTCACATCAAGACACAGAAACAAAACCAAAGTTTCATTACAGCCCAGTCCAACTTTAACTCTCTTCCATCTCATTTAAAGGAAAACACTGTTGTCATTATAATGTAGCAAAAATAGCATTTCAAGAAGAAAACTACCATTTCAGCTTTATGACATTTGACCTTTATCCAGACACCTACTCTGTAACTCGAAAACTTTATGTAAATACACTACCACTAATGTGAAGTTTGTGTATGGTCCAATCTATTTCTGTGCATTAAATAAATCTACTCTGGCCTGGTTTAGTCACACAAAGGTAGTTTATTACGAGTGGGGTGTGAAAACAGAATTTGCCTGCAGAGTATTCGTCCTCTTGTTACCGCTGCTGCTCTTATATCACAGCGATAGAACTGTGCCATAAGTGGCATAACAACATTTCTCCTACATGTTCCATCAAGTGTCCTGTCTCCTAATTACCAATCTGTGATCTTTCCTCCATCTTTCTCCCTCCCACCAGACTGCGGGCCTCTTCCTCATTATTCACCCTCAATTATGTGAAGAGTTTGTCCTGCACTGCTTAATTACTTCATCCAGGAAGATGATAAGTTAATTTTGTGATTAACCCTCCGACACCTGAGCAGACAAGAATATCAGGAGGCGATTATCATTTTAGTTTGCGTCCCCCCTCAGGCTTGCCCTCTTGACACCAGGACACTTATTTGCAACGGGTGAGCGGATGTCAAAGATTCGATGCTGCCGAATTTTAAAAATGGAAATTTTTAAAAGCAAAAACATGCTGTAATGTTTATTCATAAGTCATTTAGGCCAGATAAGTAGGGTGGACCCAACAATAAACAGCAATTCATTAAATCAGAACCTCTTTCTGTGGCAGAGAAATGAATTCTCCTCTGGGCCTCGGCAGCATTGTCATGTTAAGAAGATGGCAGGAAACAGTTGCAGGTACGGTTTAATTAGTGCTTGGGCTCGCTGCTGGCTTCCCTTCATTTCTCTCTCTCCACTGTACCATCTCCTCTGATTACTGGCATTACAGCAAATTTGCAGTTGATAATCAGCCTCAGATTCCTGCTAAATTTCTCATTACACTGCTGGAGATGTCACTTGGGTTTTGAGTTTGCATTAATAGGGTTTAATCTGCAAGTGTTTGTGAGCGTGTGTGCGTGTGTGTGTCTCGGTGCGCATCCATGCTAACACGACGCCTCGTACACATCACACATGTCAGGTACAATCTTGTAAGGATTCCCAGGAGGCCACTTGTTTAACAATTACCCTTCATACTTCATTATTTCATATTGGTGGAGAATGATTGCATTCAACCCTTCGAGCACGAAGCTTGACAGTCTCAGCAATAAGAAAATAGCTCATTAAAGACACAATCCACACTCGGTAACATAACTCCACTGACACACTGCGTTGTGTGAATTCTGACACTGAACTATGGAGGAAAATAATGGCCGGGAAGATATTAATCTTATAGGCAACTGAATACATAATTGTGAGATTTAATCACAACCATTGAATACTTAATGTTGAAAATACAAATGAATATACATCACTGGAACATTTTACTTTGGAAATAAGTTCAAGTGCCTAGTATTCAAAAATGCTTAAACTCATTACACTCAGTTTGGATGGAAGACTAATACCCTGGTAGCTCAAATGGGCTTGGTCAAATTCAGACACTAAAACTCACGTGAAGAAATTCAGACCTGATCATCCACCACACAGGGGATAAGTAATCCAGCAATCAAGCCTGGATGGAATCAGACTTTTAAACAAAAAGATTTATGGGCATTTATTGGCAGAATATGGAAGAAATTGGAATAAAATATTCACAACTGTAATTTCATTAGTGTATAATAAGTAAAAAACAAAACATTGTGTTTTCATCGCCGGAGAATGAGCCGTTTATATTTATACAGGGCGCAGGTATTCTTCAGTCTGCCATGTTGCACCACCATGCTTCTACTAGGGCTGGGACAACACACCTATCTCCCAGTTAGATACAACCACGATTCAATATGTATTGAGATTCTTAAGTATTGCAGTACTACTACTGAGTGTTAGGATTTGATATTAAGATTTAGGCCTAATGTGATTTTAGTTCTCTTTTTCAAGAGAAGGCCATTGGACAAAAAAACTGTCCATTCAAACCCCAGAATTTGACTGCATACATTAGTGGTAAATAAATGTACAATAGAATGAATAAAACATTTATATACTTTTGTAAGTAATGTGCTACATCTAGTTGTTCCTGCTCATCAAATAATGAACAATACTTGAAAAATACATGCACTGCTCTCTCCTGCCACACAACGTCTCTTCCTAGTAGTAGCTATATTTTGAGTTTGACTCTTTGAGATTGCTGTATCTGGTGAGATTGGGTTAAAAATGTGAAATCAGCAGGTATTTGTTTTTAATTTGTTTGCTTTCATACTGATTATTACATAGACATTTGTGATTATATTAACTTCTTTTATTGGTGACCTATCAACTTGTAATCCCACCCTACTTGATTTTGTTTGAATATCACTTTAAAAAATTATCTCAGTACTCAAGAGAATCTATTTTTGCTCCCACCCAAGTCTCTGCAGTAGCTCAGATGCCACTAAATCCTACACACTCGGTCTTTGAGGGAAATAAATATGCACTATATGGCTACATACATTTAAGACTCACTAAGACCAACTAAAGCTACAAAAACTCAGCAAGCACTCTCACCAGTGGATGATATTTAGAAGAAGACACAGAAATAAAGGTGATGTAAGGACAAAAACAGTATTAAAGTACATTATAATGACAAAATGAAAATGTTATGCTATTTCAATGTAGCATAACCATGTCTGGATATTTACTATGGACAAATTATTAAACCCTCATAACTGGATCACATTCTGAGTGGCCAACAAAAGACAGACTGCTTAAGACAGAGTGGTGGTTCTACTTGGCCGTTGGTGAGCTGCAAGCCTGCTCATCTCTTACAGGGCTTTTTTTGAAACATTATACCACAAACTGATTGGTTAACCAGTGATGTGCTTCTTAATCTTGGAAGTACTGAAATGGAAAGATGAAACATACGAATATTACAAGCCAATGATGAACAGTAACCTAGATATTAATGCATAAACAAATGAGGAACTGCACCCATTAACTTTTTGTTCTTGATTAAACTGTGAAACATCCCGCTGTGCTCTGCAGAAGTGACTTGTAATCAACTTCCAATCATTAATGGCCCTGCTATCTGCACCTGGCTCCTGAATAAACAAAAATCTCATTGCCCCCCTCAATCACTTGAAAGTTATCCCACTGAGTGGCACTTCCAACATCATCAGCAATACAACTGGCTGATTCTGAGGCCCCAAGAGGCAGAAAACTCCCTCCGAAGAAAGCTTGATCAGTTCCCTTTGGGCTAAACATTGCTATTCTTTGAATCACGCTGTTCGATGAATCATAATCACAGCTCGGCTCAATTGGACTCATTGTTGCCGGGCCGGCAAGCCTGTTTTGTCTGCTGATTGATTCATGTCATGTGAGAGCAAGATACTCAAAAAGACCTATCATCATTCATTTGTGTTGGTTTCTGTTTATAGGCCACTCTGTATTGATGATTACTATATCGAAAGATCTTTAATTAGTGGCTTTTGTGTGGAAGACAAATGAAAAACAAAAGACAAGCACAGTGCAGCCAGATCAAAATGAGAAAACGCTTGATGAGTAAACATTTTAATTATGCTGTTAAATATAAAATGAAAGGTAACATTTCCGAACAAATTAGTCTAAAGGTCACTTTTGTTTGAAAGTGTTCAGCTAGTGATTTTTTTTGTCCCTGTCCTCTCCGTTAAAGTCCACTGTGTTGTCTGGAACAACACAGCAGCCTCAGATGTAAATGTAAAAAAACATCCTATATATTTTATCAATTTTCTTTTCTTTTAATGTATAAATAAACACAATATAATTGTGTATATTCAATGAAAATATTGATTTTGCTGTTCAACAGTCAAGGTCTTGTAGAGAAAGTGCAGGGAGAAGTTTATCACCACTGTTCATTAGTTACCATGGAAAACACATACCACCTACATGCCGCCTGGCAGCACACCAGGTCTCTGGACTCTATTTTTATTACTACTCTTACATCTATAATTCCATTATTCCAGGAACATTAAAATATACAAATATCTTAGCCAGCAACATGTTGTTCAGATGGAATTTTTATAAATATATTAATAGAAAAATAGATTTGAGTATGTTGCAGATTTCAGAACATGACTTATTTAAGAGAGCGTATGTGCAGTAAAATGGTTGAGAGTGTTACTTTAAAAAATGCATTCCAATACAATTACTAATTACCTGTAGTCAGTAATCAAAGAAACACAATATTAGTAGGAAGTAAGTAATGTAACTTGACTTTCCACTTGACTTTACTTTTCACTACTTTTGGATTATCTGTTTGCTTGATATTATATTTTATGTTCATTTTTTAGGTTTATTAGTTAGTCAAACTATCCCTTCTTTTGTTGTGCACAATTTAATTGATTGATTGACTTAAAGGACAAAAAAGTCGTGAAATTTCCACTCACTGAAAGCATTTTTTTCACTGAAGGCCACAATAATGGCAACTGTAAGATTAGCTCGGATTTTAAATGGGATCAGAGTGCATCTGTAATCTGATTATGTCTTTTTTATCTGTAACTGTAACAGTATATATTATAAAATATGTACCAACTTTACAGTGGACTTAGATGACATTAAATACTAAACACTGAATACTACATATACATCAGTACTAGTATACCTGAAATAAGCTAATATTGGCTAATATATTGGTATGGCCTATGTATCAGTCTAGCTTTAATGTAAATATGTGCAGAGTCGATATTTGGCATCTCGGCTCTGACCTTTAAAGTGACAATAAGATCTCTCCTGTCAGAGACGCCTTTTTATGAAGTAGCCTCCAATACGAACAACAGAAGCCAAGGTAGGTGGTTGTTCCAGTTCCAGTTTTCAGGTGATAAATACAGCAGTGAGCTAAGCAAAGCAAAAGAATGAGCTAAGCAGGATGGCTAAAAATCATTTGCCCTAATTGATAATAATATAAATGCAGAAAAAGAAACAAAGAAACTGGAGAGTGATAATATCATCAAAAACATATTTTGGATGGTTACCAGAGTTTTCCCTGGATGTTTTTGAGACAAAGGGTGGCAAAGGCAAAAATCATGGTTTGACAGATTAAAGTGTCCAAAATCTTATAACAAGATGGAACTAAATGATTAATAAAAACAAAGAATTTGACAAATTATTTAGGCACAGGAATCTGGTCCTATTTCTTTTTTTCATTGATAAAACACTCAAGAATGATGAAGGAAAGTAACCTTTTAATGTGACCAACAAACAGGTATAAAAAAGGTTTGTGAAAATATGCTGAATTTTAATTAAAAAAAAATATGATATAAACTAGAGGAAGCATAAAAAACCAATAAAAAGATGCATGTCTTATTTGTCCCATGTACAAGGCCTAATGATGTTTGGTATTGATATGGAGTCACTGCGCCACAAACTATAGAGAATCAAATATTTAATTAAAATAACTTAATAACACATCAGCTATCAAAGCAGGTGAGCTAATGAGACTAATTTAGTACAATTTATTAATCAGAATTTTCATTAATATGGTAAAGTCAGCATAAAGGTATTAGCGTAAAAATAGCCTTTGCATTTATGTTGGAATTTTCAACAAAGGCAATAAATAATACAAAAAGCAGTTCACCTTTGAACAGATCAGTGGTGCCCAACCCTGGTCCTCAGGGCCCACTGTCCTGCATGTTTTAGATGTTTCCCTGCTCCAACACACCTGATTCAAATGATCAGCTCATCATCAAGCCTCTGCAGAAGCCTGATAACAACCTGATCATTTGAATCAGGTGTGTTGGAGCAGGGAAACATATATATAATGTAGCTTCATAAACAGATGACCATCAGTACATTAGCTTAGATTGGCAATGAGGATAGTTATAGCAGCAGTTATAATATAAATCATATAAAAGGTAGTACAGCAAGGTGACATACACCCATTGCTTTGAGTTGTAATATTATGCAATGATTAGCAGAATATGAGATATAAAGAAAAAATAGGACTGTTGGTATAACTGTGTTTGATGAAAGTTATACGACTTCCTGGAGAAGCCTATATTACAGAAACATAATAATGTGGTGGTCTGTGTGCCAGACAGTCATGTTTACATCCCTGAAGCAATATTCAATATAGATACTACAAGACTCCAGTTTGTACAAAGCAATAAGAAGCCCCCTAAACACTGCAACAACCTAAAGGGAAATATCACAAAGCCATTTCAGCCATAACACACAACCTAATGCTCACACATAAATCAGATTTCACTGTGTAAATCAAGAGCATGAAAACACTTGCACCTGCACAGCAACCAAAGAAGGATGAGCTAAGCCACTACAGCAACTTTAGCCTAGCAATGCGAAAACTAGCTTTAGCAAAACGTAGCACGGAGAGTTACTAGCAAGACCGTGGTAGCATCAGCCGCCTTGTACTGTGGTAATAATAATAAGCACACAAGACATTAAAACACAGTGTTTTAGCACAGGGATCAAGTAGTTAGCTTACTTGGTGAAGTGAAGTGAAGTAGCGTTCTCCGGTGGCTCAGGGGAGAAAACACGCTTGAGAACACGTGACCAGAGGGGCAGGTCCGCTCTGGCAGTTCAGAGTCGCCTGCACAGGTGTAGCAGCAGATTCAGTGACCCATCAGATTCTGTGACCTGATTACTGTTTCCGCTTAGTTCAAACTTTGATTAAACGATGTTTTGGCAACTTTAGAACGGCGGAATAAAGCTGTAAACACAACATTGCCATATTATGTTATGATAAAATGTAACTACATGCTGCTATAATTGTGTTTATAGCAATATGGCTGCCATGAACTGCGCACGCGCACGCGCACGCGCGCACACACACACAGACACACACACACACACACACACACACAGACACACACACACACACACACACACACACACATTAATGGCAAATTTTTATTGTTTATTATTTTTTTTTAATTCACCAACTTTATTAAATGCTGTGAGATAAAATATATAATGACCTCTGTTACCTTAATCCATGTTATTTATGCAAGGTTGTCAGCTTGTCAGGATCAGCCATCAGCAACAGCCATGACCAGCATTATTTTTTTTAGGTCATTCCAGTCTTATGAACTCTATATCTCAAGAACACACTGAAAGAATGTCCTCAAACTTGGCACAAAGCACCATTTACCTGTAAGTAAAAAGTCAAAATTATGAGATAAAAAGTAATAGAAATAAAAAGTCAAAATTATAAGATAAAAGTCAAAATTCTGAGATAAAAAGTCATAATTATGTAATAATTTAAACTTTTTATCTCAAAATCCTTAAAGGGCCTCCTCAGGCAGCTGCTGTGACAGGGGGCCTCCTCAGCTGCCTGCTACCATCACCACCACCTTCTACCTGGGCACTGCTTTTGTTGAGGGCCCTAAACGTGCTCAACAATGCATGAAACCTGGCACATGTCAGTCGTGGTGAAAATCATGTATTTTATCACACAGGGGTGTGGAAAAATGGCTCGATAGAGCCCCCTACAAAATTCAACATCGACGTAGCCCGGCCAGTACTTTTATCTTATATATCCAAAAATCAGCAGACACATGTCTAATGTGCAGGTGAAAAAAGTCTCTTGCTCTTAGGACCATACTCAAAACACAGCAGGAAGTCGGCCATTTTTAATTTACTGTGTAGTTTTCACACTGTTTTTGCCCGTCCTTTGACCTTACAACTTGGGTGTGGCGCCAGCAGTATCGCTCTTCCCCCAGCGCCTTTGGGCAGCAACTGAACATGTGTTCTAAGGTTCCACTCCTCTGTTGGTATGTCGGGGTGTTTGCAGAAAATTCACCCTTGATCTTTCATGTAACATCAAAAATAACAAATGTGACACAAAATGACCTCCACATGATTCATTACTGTCACCTGGCAGCTCATTTGCCATAGATATTTATGTGATATACATGCATGTCTGATAGATTTTGATAATTGAATGGATAATTTTACATGAGATGGCTAAAGCAATGAAAGAATGTTTATAAGTTGTAAAGAGTTTAACAGTTCCACTGAGAATCGCCCCATCAGTTTTGATCAGCAAGCCATATGCAAGGGATTATTGTGCAAATTTGTGTAATGTCAAGTTGTCATACAGAAACATCTCATACAATGTCAGCTTTGCATTAAAAAATGGCATAACTGCCCAAATGACACTTCATGATATCAGTCATAGCCAACAGTCATTCACGTTCATGACAGGTGTCATGATATGGTTATGGTTAAGGGCAACAAAATTTGAGATCATTTTACATTAGAACTACAAAGAGACTTATTTATGTCACAATGTAATTTCTTTTTCCTGTTTCACTAGTTTGTCTCTGTTTAGAAGAAGTCACTTCCTGGGATGTTGTAATATCATCTTAAATGGGTTATAATGATGTTTGTTTAAAGACCGAGCCTGACTGATCCAGAATCCAGTGCCTACCTTTACTTGTGTAAACCCTTTCTCTCACGGGGGGGTACAATAAAACCTCGCTGAGACATGCCCCTGCCCTGAGTCTCACTCCCTAGGTTCCTCACTACCACACCTCCTGGCGTATCATCGATCCCTATCTGACCCTCCTTTCATCCCTCCCTGTTCAACCTCATTTCATTCCACCCTCAACCCCGACAGGCAGGATTAAGCCTCACCTCCAGATGAACTCTGAAATTTGAAATGGCTTGATCATTGGTGAAAACATCACGCATATATGGCCCCCATTGTGTCCAAGCATACAGACTGCATCTGACTGAGGTTGCTGTTTTTCATCCTGTCTATTATATAAACTGATTTGGCCGGAGACCTTCGCCTTGCTGGGAGCCAAACGTGATGTGATGCTGGCTGACACATCATGACGTCCCTCCCCCTTGCTGACTTTGGGCGCTCTGGTGGAGTCTGGTGCTCTACCTCACAGCCTGCAGTTACCCGAATATCACCTCGCTGTGTTTTTTGACAGAGGGAAGAACGGCGTGAGATGTGAAACACAGAGAACGCATTCATCTGAAAGAACTGCACCTCTGAATGTTGGGGAGAGATAAAGCTGTGTTAGAAGCGTGAAGATAGTGAGAATTAGATGTTACATGCGTGTTATATGTGCTCAAAGAAATTCATGTTGGCTCTCGCAGGAACAAGTAGACTTCTGTGTCATGCTGGATAGATCTTTTACTCATCAAAAATATAAAACAGCATGAAAGATGCGTGTAAAGCATTTCAACATTTCAACTTTAGGTGAACTATTCAAATTTTTTTTTTTAGAAAAAAGTGGGATATCACAAAAGATGGAACTCCTACAGAGTGTGAGTGAGATTCAAGAGTATTAGGAGTCAGAAAGAATGATATTATATGTTCACCGAGAGACAAGTGAAGCATTAAAAAGGTAGTTCAGATTATTTGGTCTATGGTGATTGGAGATGCTTGTTGATTGTCATTGTATTGGCTACAGTAGATGCTGGTGAGAGAAGAAGCAGAGGTTGAGCAATGAATTGCTGTGGACGTGGTAAGCGACAAGTGGTATTTTAACCATTTAAAGATGCTACAAGGATTTTTCACTGGTTTGTGAAACAGTTTCAATTTAATACTGATGTCTCTATATGACCTACATAAGCAAACAACACCATCAGCAAGAAGAGTGGGTATTTCTATATAAATTAGTTATTCTTAATGCCTTCCACCAGGTCAGATTCTCTGTGAAATCAGATAGAAAGAGCCTTTCTTTACATTTTCCCAGGCAAAGCTACAGTGACTAGTACATTAGCCAGTTAAAAAGAAGCAGGTTTATTTGGATTATCTTATTTTTGACATATTTTGCAGTTATAGTGTAAAAAACAGTACTGCTTTTGTCCACAATGGCTTCCAAATCAACACAATCAAAACGTCCTGTGGAGTAGCTTTAAATAAGGTCCACCTAAAAGTATATCAGTTTAAGTGTACGCTATATTTATAACATTTACACCACTTTACTTTGCCATCAGACAGCATTTTCCCATAAGTGACTGCCATTATATAAGCAAAATATTGTTCTTTTCAAAACAATTTAACTCCATCGGCGAAATCAGTTATATTAACTTGCATAATGTGGGAGTTGCTGCTGCTACTGCTGCCTCGATCTGTTAGTTGTTTGTGTTATTGTGTGACTACTGTGTTTCAAAAGGATGGTTCAGATTCATCAAAGTGACACAATAACACAAACAAACTAACAGATGGAGGCAGTGGTAGACCAACAACTCCCATGAGCTGTGAGGTAAAATTATTGATTTGGCCTATGGAGTTTGGTTGGTTTGGATAGAGTGATATGTGACTCATATATCAGCGGATTCCTATTGGAAAAAGCTGTCTGATGGTTGAGTAAAGCGGTAAAAATATTCTAAATATAGCATACAGTGATATAGATTTATTTTAGGTGGACCTTTTTTTAAAGGCATAATCTGCATCATTAAAAAATTATAGACTAATAAACATAATCCCTTTCAATCATCACATATAACCCACTAGAAGTGTGTGGTGGTGTCTATATCTGCAGACACCCTGTCGTCTGCCCGTATTTCCTTATTTTTTCTCATTGTTTTGCTGTGCTGGGAACACTCACGAACCCAAAACGTTCACAGTTGACATCCTGATGCATTTACAAACAGCTTGAACAAACTGACTATACCTTTAAGTAGCTAAAATACCTTTTGTTGGTAACCCAGCAGTTCATTACTTAGCTTCCCTGCTGCTGCCCATCTCTGCTTCTCCAAACTGGGGGCGTGCCGATTGCCATCTATTGTAGGTAATACAATCACTATCTCACACAACTCTACATCAAATAATTCAAACTATCCCTTTAATACCACAGAATTTCATGTTTCTGATTGTCTTTGCTTTCGAAATATTAATATACTGCAATAACAAAGCTTCAGTTTCATCGTTTATTGTCAAAAAACCATATAAAAATACACAAAACTCTTCAGTGGTTGAATTTTTGCTTATCAAAATGACCTCACCTGGCCTCAAGCAGGATGCTTTACAGATAAGCTCTACC
The DNA here is from genome assembly GCF_056507025.1 of Lutjanus erythropterus. Taxonomy (NCBI): domain Eukaryota; kingdom Metazoa; phylum Chordata; class Actinopteri; order Lutjaniformes; family Lutjanidae; genus Lutjanus; species Lutjanus erythropterus. The sequence goes on along the minus strand of NC_139337.1, from coordinate 9,655,851 downwards.
ACAGAGACCTAAGCAGTGTGAAGTAACGCAAATATTCTGCCTCCATGTCTCACACTGTGCTGCACCCTGGCAATATGGCGGCCTTAACCAAAGGCAGACATATATAAATAAATAAGTTAGTAGGAGATGTGCTCTTGAAGCTGTATTACTGGGCTGACGGCTTAAGCTTAGGGAGAGGGAATGAGGGACAAATTTAGCAGCAGATCTTAGAATAACTAGGTGGGGATAAAGCTTATAAAAAGTGCAAATGGCTGCACTTCTGGACGGTGTGCTTAAGGCCCTGAGATGAAGTGCTGACTGTAATGTTTGCAGTTTTGTGGTGGAAAAAAAAGTTTAATGAACTAATTTCTGCGCTTCAAACCTCTAAAAACTTCAAGAGGGATTACTGGAATCTTCTCAACCTTTGAGTGTGCAACGCTAAAGTGATCCAGTTTGTAGACAAGAGAGAGAAAATGAGAGTAAAACCAGATCAGTGGGAAAACCCAACGTTTTTCGCTGTTAATATTGATTTAGTTCTTTTTGATAACATAAAAATTCCAAATCCTAAATATGCTTATTCATTCTGAGCAACAGTGTGAAATAAAGATACACAAACACAAATGTCAGCACAAATGTAGCTGCTAAGTATGTTGTCCATTGTGGAAACAAGATTCCAAAATGAGGCAGTTAAAAGGAGTGAGGAGTCAGCAATCAATGTCAGTATAAAGCAGAGCAGTCAATAAAATAGGTTTTTCAAAAAATGTGAATCACTGCACCCACAAGAGGTCCTTGAGTGTACAGTCATGAATATTCACAAAAAATTAGACTGATAGGAACAGTAGTGTGTGAGATTTGCTACACATAGAGGGACACACACTCACAACCAAATGCATGATCCACTCCAAGCTTATGCCTGACATTTTATCATAAAGTACATAGGAAACAAGTGGTTGCTGAATGCTGAAAGGACCCGTTGGTTCATATAAAAGTGTCAAAACTAAAGAGCTGTGCTGAAGGAAACCACAGAACCAGAGTGAGAAAAGAAAGGCTATACAGAAAATCACAGGAAGGAACTCAGCGGCATGTTGAGACCTATAAGAAAATAAACATTTGTTAATACGGCCTCCCACCAGCATGGTACAAAATGTCATTAACTGCATTTTTTCCAGCACCTCACTTACCTCCTTGGAACAAGAAAAGCGAACAAAGAACAGGTCAACCCACTCACAGGGGAGACTGGTGAAGGTACAACGAACAGTGAAACACTCATCATATGATTACAACCTTGTGCTGTAAATCTGAAGCTTGAATGAAAGGTGCTCAGGGGTGAGCGCCATGTCCCTGCAGGGGTAGCACTTTTTGAACTTGCATCAGGTTGAATGATTAGCAACAAGATGGTGATGATAATATGATCTTCACATAAGAAGTTCAACATCTGGGGAAAGCTGTCCATCGATTTTGACCATGTTTGAGCACCAAGCATCACTCATGTAAAAACACAGTCCCCTTGTCGGAGCCATCCTGCCGATCTGACTGCATCTTCGAAAGATGCCAATTGCATTTGTCGATTGTCTCAGGGTCAGCAGCTCTTTAATACAAACCCCACATCTAGGATAAAGTAGGAAGTGGAGTTATAAGCCATGTTTTCCGCTTCTCTCAGCTCGTGGTAAAAGGTTGAAGAAGCACAAACTGCAGTGGAAACAGAGAGCGGTTCTGCTCCATTCCACTCCAGGGCTGAATTTCAGCACCGTCTACCCCGAGGTCGTAATGAGATCTGCATGCTTGAGGCAAGTGGCTTGAGGCTACATTGGCCGCTACTAGCATAACACACCCAAATCTCAGAACTGTCACTGTCAAGTTGCATTGTGGGTAATGTAGGTGCCAAATATTGACAAGGATGAAGAAAGAGTGGAGTAAAGAAGATGTTATGTTAATGTGTCTAATTCAGCTGCATCAGTCTGGATACTTTTTCAGAACTGTCCACTGTGAGTTGGACAGTATTACAGGAGTGCAATGCTATGCTAAATCGGCTACTTGGTGCAATGCTAAATAGGTTCTCTTTTAGTTTATAGCCATATTAAGGCCAAACTAGCCTGGACAACTCTGTCATCTTCTCTTTTATCCAGAGATTATGGGGCTTTGAAGGAGCTCTCACTTCACAACACAGATTCTTACACAAACAGAAACATGCTGTCACTACCACTAATGGTGCAATTTGTGCACCATCGTTGTTTCACTTGTACCTGAAAAGTGACAACTTGAATAAATCTACTGATGCACCAAAGTGCTGTCTATACCAGCATCCTCCACCTGTCCCAAAAAAAAAAAAAAGAAAACAGAAAGAGAAATGGGAGGTGTGATTGCACCCTCAGCCTCTGTGACTGGGACATCTGTTCCATGGCAGATACTCCTCCCTGCAGACCTGCACTCTTCCAGAGCTGGGCGTCACCCCTCTTCAAACCGCAGACAGAAATGTTTCCTCTTTCCCTCCTCCATCTCCTTGACTGGAGTCAATACACTGCTGCTCCTGGAGCTATTACCGATATGCTCCGGCCAAGTGTAAAGCCTCTATCTGCCACTTATCAGCACACCAACTTCCCTCTATGAAAACTTGCCATTACGCCACACCACTTCCAGTCTCCTCCACGTCCAGAATGCATGATATTGGAGCTATTTTGGTCCATTTGAGGCCTTCTGAGAGCAAGTTTCAAAGTATCACCTGCAGTAAGCATCATTGTATACTTTTTTTGGCCTCTAAAAATTTTTAGAAAACCACAAATCCAGCATTTCTTTAATTACCTTTATCAAATAATTATGCTACCAAACAATACTGTATCATTATAATGAGTATGTTGGAAGATGGTGGCAGCAAGATAAATCATATTTAGTTAATTAAACTGAATGAACATTTTTGTAAATAAAACACCACAGCCAGTTGGAACAGGTTTTCTTTGAAATCACAAAGTTATGGAGATTCATGAGCTTTTTAAGAAATTGAGAATTTCATTACCTTACATCTCTATTATGATCTTCATAAGCATACATAATAAAAGGGCCTATTAAAGATTTAATAAATGAACTTCTGTGTGAAGTCAAATGGATTTGGCAAAGGCTTTGGGGTAGAATCTCTCTCTCTCTCTCACACACACACACACACACACACACACACACACACACACACACACACACACACACACACAGGAAAGGGACTCGGGGTCCTATTATGCTGGAAGAATAAGCAGAGCCGTCAGAAATGGATTAGCCTTGTAAAACAAATTTGGTTTCAGTTTTGAAAGAACGGAGCCATGTTTTATTCGAGGTCTATTGGTAAAACAGAGCAGTAAGAGCTTCAGTGAAAACGACCTGTGTGATGTGATAAATGAAATGTGCTCATGCAAAACAAGTAAAAGCATGAGTAAGTGTGGGAGGTACCAGCACTGAGAGATTTGAGCCCAAATGCATGACAATGGGGCAGCAGAGTTGCACCGAAAGTCCAGTTTGCTTAACAGTTCAGACAGAGTCAAAACCAGGATATCAGTCCCACAGACAAACAAATGCGACGAGGGGCTAGCAGGGAATCCAAGGTCCAAAAACAGGCAGTGAGGGTCAAAAACGGGTCGATCGGGCAAAACCCGAAAAAAAAAAAAAAAACGCAGGATAGCTTGGCAATAATACACAAGAAAATCTGGAGGACAAGGGAAAGTGGACTGGTAGGAGATGGGTGGGGAAAACCAGGTGAGGGTAATGATTGGATTGCATGGGCCGAGAAGGAGGCGGGATCTGAAATGACAGCAGAAGCAGTGATGAGTAGGGCTGGGTGTCGCTTAAAAAATGATGATACCAGTAGCAATAGCAGTGCCCTTAAAGTGATGCCAATACCAATGAGTACGACATTCAATACCTTTATTTGAAGGTTCTTCTTTATGAAGAATGGTTGCAGTGATTGGCTGCAAACAAAATCAAATACATTGTAATTTTATATACCAAAAGGATTGACTGCAGGTGTCGTTTGACTGGAGAAGTTTTAGTCCTACTTGGTATTGGAATATTTCAATATTTTGATACCTTAAAAGTATACATGTTTGGTTTCTTTTCTGTCTCTGGTCATGAGTTTGCACAGGGTCTTTTATTTTGAAAATTAAGCGGAGTCTCCCTGCCTTTTCTGTGTCTGACTTCCTGCCCGTTAGATCTGCTCGTGCTAACTGACGCAGCATCCGTCAGAAATAGGCTCGGCGCATATTTGAAGCAAAGTGGAGAGTCACTTCTGGGACACGCCAAGGCACCACTGGTGAAATCACAAGCATTGTGTTGAATGGCTGCAATAAGCTCCGGCTGATGTGGTAATGCAACGCAGCTATACCTGGTGAAATTCAGCTGTAAAAAACAGACATAAACTCTTGGAGGACATTTCTGTATGCTAGGTATCATATAAGAGGCCTTGTAGCAGACCTTGGGCCCAGAGGAGTGACAGTTTCAGTGCTGCCAGATGAAAAATACAGCAATATCACACTGCTACTTTAAAATGATCCTCTTTTAACAAAAAATGTTGTAAATAGTGGAACAACCTGGGAAGGGGCCAAGACATAACTTTCCAGCCTTGAGACCTAAAAAGGTGCCAGAAATGGGTTGTGATCATGAAAAAGGAAAAAGTAAGATGTTTGTCATGAATTGGGAGAAATACAGGAGAATTATGATCCTGGGAAGAAATGGGTGAAAAAACATTGGGAGGGTTGGCAAGTATGGGCCAAGAAACTACACAGAACATCAAAACTATGCCATGTGCAACATGTTACACAGAGGCTCTGTCATCTATACATGACTGAAAGTGTGTATCGCTTCACTCTGAGTTTATTACAATCCATTTCATAATCATTCTTTCTGTTCTCACCCATCAAAACAAAAGCTCCACATCTACAAACTGCATCACTGCCTTACCAGATGTTTGTTAGGCTTCATTGTATTGGCAAAATTATCATACTTTCTGACCTTTTTGAGTTATTTATCAAATATTGTACCATTTTATAATTATCGTATGACTGATGATATAATTATCATACATCTGGAAACACCTGCAGATTATATGTCATTCTCCTTGCCACCCTTTAAACCCTTTTCTCTCCATGCCACAACACTGACAGAAAGTTGACATTGAAATCCTCTGACACCAAATTGCATTAAAAAAAACAAACAAACAAACAAACAACAACAACAACAACAACAAAAAAAAAAAAAACCTTGACAGTTGTTGAAAAAATACTGACATGAAAAAAATAAGTGAAAATTGTCACTGAAAAACACATCAGAATACAATATCAGAGTAAGCTGAAATAAATTTTAATGTCTGTGGTTTATTTTTCAGTGCCAAGAAGTGTTTCAATGCCAATGTTGCCTCTTTCAGTTCAGGAATTGTTTTCAATGCCAAATGCAGTTTTTAATGCCAAAATTTAAAGTCAGAGTGGTAGCTCCATAAAAAAATACACTGAATAACATTAAACATCTAATTCTTATTCATGGAGCATAAACCGATTTTCATTGGAGATATAAAAGTAAATACAACGCTTACCTCACCTGAGATCTTCCAAACAGCTATTCCAAAGCCTTGGGTCCCTGACAGCAAAGATGCACTCATTCCTGGTTGCCACCAGCATTAAAGGCTCTTTTCACTGCTGAAAAATGTCTTTATATTGCTTAAGGATGTGGTCCACTGGGAGTGTATGAACACAGAAAAGTAATGGCCCAAACAGTGAGCCTTGAGGGACACCGTTAAGGAATGATGATGATGAAGAAGCTTTAGCTAGGACAGCAGACTACATACTTGAATGTCCAGTATGTAATTTCTGGTGCCAGGGGTCTGACAATCAAAATAACAACAGAAGATGTAGTTTGATGATGTCGTGGAGAAGCATGGGACCATGGGAGTTGTTGTCTTCATTGTTAAACAACCACCAATGCTGATGAAAATCTATTGTGACTCAGACAGAAATCATGTCCATGGACAAGGTACTAGAGTATTGAAGTTTTATTCACATTCGCCAGCTTCTTCCTTCACTCTCCGATGTATCATCTGGTGTTTCCCCAGAAGTTATAGCAACTAGCAACCAAATGAAACAGTTTATATGAAACAGAATAAAATGATGAATTTTTCTAGGTAATTTGAACGTTGAAAATTTTGAGATACTGTAAGAACACAACTCAACAAAAATGTAACATATATCTAATATTTTCAGACATTTTAATGCAGAAATGTTAGATATTATACCTTTTAAACAGGTTGAGAGCTACACTATTAAGTCCACTGCACTGCTCAAGGCGACTGAAGAGAATGAAACAAAAGGAAAATGCTATCAGAGCTACCTGCTGTTTTTGTTTTCTTATATGCTTTATTTAAGGGGGTTGAAGTATAAAAGTTCAGTCTGTGTGGTGGTCACAGTATATTAAATCTCTGCATTTCCTTGTCCTCCTCTCCACTACGTTCGACTGTATTTGCTAAAGACTGCATGATTTATCTTTGAAACAAACATCTACTCCTTTAAAGACTAAGGGAGCGTAACAGTTCTCCTTTGGTTATTCCGTAAACACGTGTTAGCCCCTGGGGTGTCTAATTTTGAATGTAATAATCTATTTAATCACAACTTAACATTATTGATCCCCATGTTAAAAGCTATTTATGTGAAGGCCTGTGGGCTGGCAGAGTGACAGGCTCACTCCCCTCTGTGTCATTTATTTCCCATTCCGCCATGCTAGCCAGAGGCCTGCAGCGTGCTGGGGAGATAACAAATTAAATATGTGTCTGCTGAGAGGGATCATATACGCTGCGGCTCAGGAGGACAGGCAGTGTCCTCTCGCAGACCATTACAGAAACATATATACTATATCAATATCATAATACTGTGTGTGTGATTGCATGTACTGTGGCCAGTTGAGGGAACGTTGACACCAAACATGCCGGCAATTAGTGATCTAAAATCTAAAATACATAAATTAGTAAGCATTAGCATTTGTCAGCAGCTAATATGATATATAGCATGATATTTTTATTCTTTTTTTTTTTTTTTTTTAGCTATGAGCACATTCTGATCAGATAAGCTAACCACTTTAAAAATTAAATGTTAAAATTAGCCTACATTACAAAAAAACTTTAAAAATCATTAATACTAACACTAATTATTTTTTTAAGGGTTTATATGTATGAAATATATGTAATTTCTGAAATGTTTTGGTTTACTTTATTACTTTTTACAACTTATAATAATTTTAAAATGTGTTTAAAGCCTTCAAAATCTAAAACTAAGAATACCGATTGATAACATATATATAAAAATGTGCTATTCTAATCATCTTTGTTTTAAAATGGATTTTTAAGAAAAAAATGTCAGCCCTTTAAAGTTGTGTCCCACATCATCAATTTTTTTTTTCCAAAAATCAGGCATAAAAAGTTTAAGCAACACCCTAAGGACCCCTGTCTCACTTCCTGGTTTTAAAAAGGCGGGAATACTGCTCAACCACTGGTGAGCTTTCGATTTTTTGACAAATTCTTTAAAATATATTGCTATCAAATGTGTCTCAACTTTAAAATGTGAACTCCGTACCCCTTCTAAATGAAAGCTTAATAAGAATTAGTTTCAAATTGTACAACTTAATTAGTATTAAGAGAACTCTTTGCAGCTTTAAAAAATAAAGTGATCTTTTAAAATATATTTTAGAATAAAAATCAAAACTCCCTCAAAATACGTTTTGTCCTTATTCTGAGAATGTGTGAAATATGGTATACAGAGTAGAGGAGTATTATAGGGAGTTTTTTTTAAAAAAAGGTTGGCTCCATGTCTGCCTGTACACTTGGCTGGATACATGTGACTTCCATACACAAGTCCTAGCTTACTACACCAAGTGTATGTATACCGTAATCAATCACATTGATAATTGCCTTGCAGGAACACACATCCTTGAACGTATACACACACTCACACAAACACACACAGACACATTTATACATGCATTAGAGTCAGCTGCATGTGCCAAGTAATTAAAGCCCAAATCATGATATGTCAGAGCCCTTCCTCATGCCCTGCAGCTCCTGGAAGGTGTCCTGGCTTATCAGAGCCATATTGATCTGAGCCGGAGGAGAAGCTGGTCTGAGGGAATTTGTGTTCATTTTGGAAGAGGACACAGCTGTCAGTGGGCCAAAGATTAGTCCGTTTAAAGAGCTTTTCTGACAGCATCGCTAAATGGTGTCTGGCCGGATGCAGACGGGGAGAATCAAACCTCAGTTTCCCCGCGTGTGAAATAAATCATGCATGTATCATTTGTCCGAGAGCTTTGAGTTTGGGCTTTTACCCGCTGCACACTACACATGTTGGGCTCACCGGACCCTCATTAGGAATCAGCACTCAAAGCCACCTGAATCACCAGCCCTCTGGCAGGGAGCAGCTCAGGGCTTCAAATGTGAACTTTGGCTGTTTTTTTTTTTCGTGGCACAGTCGGCATGGTGGAGGTTCATTATTGTCAGCATCAGTACCATATGAGAGGGGGGCACTGGCTACCCTTGAAATCTGATTGGCCTTTGAATATCCTCAAATATGATCCAGTGAGAGGCAGGACTGTAGTTTGGACCAACTGTTTGATGACTACTTTTAAATGTGCACTGATTTCTTTTGTTTATTTTTATTTTGTACAAGATTAATTTATTTAAATAATGGATGCATAATGGAGATAGAATTTCTTTCTGAGGACTTAAAAAATAAAAGCATGCAAGCTTTATATTATATTTTTATGGTGCTACTCTGCTGTGTTGTGATTAGTAGGACTATTTATCTTTTAAATAAAAAAAATTAAACACAAGGAAATTGTATGATACCACAATGCCAGTAATTTAAGTTGATATGAGAAATGGTACATTAATGAGCATATGTGAATACTTCACTACACCCCCTGTCAAAAAAGTCTGGAAACTTAATTCTGACATTTCTGCAGATTTTCCAGTTTTAAAGCCAATTTAAACAAGCAGAGATGTAAAACTCAGAATGTTAACAGGCACCTTCGCAGTTATTTAACAATGTGTTTGTTTGTGTATGAGCTGAAGTGGTAATTGTTGGGAGATTAACGATTAAAGATTAATGGTTTTGCAAATTAATTTTTGCTCTCTCCGCTCCACGTTGAACCCTGCATTTTATGTGTCCAACATTTTATGCAGGTTGCCTTTAGCAGTAAAACTTCACACTTTGTTTTGAACTGCTGGTGAAGCAATTAAATCTCAAATTTAGAGGTTCTACTATAATCTAATATTTCCTTCAGCCCTGCATGGTGTCATTTTAGTTTGTTTTAATGTATTGTATGCTTATTTTTGCTCAGAATTGCTCAGATTTTTGTCTGTCACATTACATTAGCAAAAAAATCAAATAAAAAATCTGTCAGTTCCATTTGAGCCTGCTGATAAACCATCTCCTCATTCAATTCAATACGTTGTTTTGTATATAATACATCTGATTTGGATGAGGTGATCGCTTTTGTGCAATGGATAGATGCAAGGATACATGATTATACAGTTTCCTCTTGGAGGCCAAATATTTTACAGAACAAGATTTACACTGTACAGTGTGTTTAATATATGCAGTGTATAACATAAAAACTGAAAAATGTGAATAAATGAGACATCCTCACTTTAATGATTTATGGGTGTCCATTTTTAAGTGTTGCATCAATATTATCTCAGTGCCAGTAAGCTTTTTTAAGTTGAAATCTTTTGTTGCTGATGTGTGCAGCGAGCTCAGTGTTGCACCCACCATTTCTCCACAGTTGCTAAAGCAGCCCCTGTCTGAACTCCATCCCCTCTGATGGATCCCCTCGTGTTCATTTATTGAACCCAGGTAGGTGTATCCAATTAGTGTTTCTGTGTCTGCCATGTCAGGCTATGCTAAATCTGCCTCCAAAAAGCTGAGGGATCCTATTAGCTCGCAGTAACGCCTCTGTATTTTATACCACGGCTTTTATGGGCTCTCCAATGTCACTGCATCAAAGGAGCCTTGTCTGTACATGAATCTCGCCATGCCAGAATCCTTCAACCCCATTATCTGGGTGAAGTGCCCTTCCTCAGCTATTTGTATCCTCCCGCGCCTCGCGCCATTACCTTCCACTGGGTAATAGCTCTTTAGGCTTCTTCTCTTTCTGTCCTGCTTCTGTTCCCAGAAAAAAAGAGCTAAACTAGTTTTGTTTCTTTTTCTGAAATACTACCGCACAGCTCCTTTATGTGGTGTAACACTGCTTCAGTATCAGATATAATTGCTACATTGAAGCCTGTTAGGTAAGTGTTGATGCTGGAGATCGCGGGTACATCTCCGTCATGAGCGTCTGCGGCATGAATACAGAAGCAACATTCACAAAGTGATAAGAGCTGTGTGAATACCAGAACAGCAGCTCAGTAAAACATCTGAAAACACGACACTGTAAAAAATCAGACAAGAATTTAGTGGAGTTAACTTCTCATTAACTTTACATAAATATATACATTTTATTCATTCAAATAATCAGACTTAGAATTAGAGTTCTACAAACTCTTAAGTTTAAAAAGAGTTTATTTTAATAGTTTTCAGGCAGATTCATTCCTCACTGTGACCAATTTTTGAAATGCATTTTTTTGAGCTCGTAAATGTCAAAGATTTAAGTTTATCTAAAGAAGAAAAGTAAATCTCAACCAAAGATTATAGGTCAGCAAAACGTTTTTTTACGTTTATCTCAAAACTTAAGAGTTTTAAATGGGCTTAAAACACAAAAATCTATTACAGTACTTTGCCTTGAAATTTTAGGTTGTCTCAACTTTTAACAGATTTGCTTTGAATCATTACAAATTTACCTCAACCAGTCTTTTAAAATGTAAAGCAGCCTGGACATTAACATTTCTAAGTTAAAGCAACAAGGAGGAACATTCATTTTTTTGTTGATTTTGGAGCCCCCTGTGGACAAAAGCAGTAGTGTTTCCTTGGGTAATAACCACAAAATATAATGTCAAAATTATTATTATCTAAATAAAAATCTCATCCTGCTTCTTTTTAATTGCAGTACATACTATTCACTGCAACTTTGGCAGGGAAAATGCATTTAATCTGGTTTCAAGAGAATCTGAAGTTTTGTTAACTTTTGTAGGTCATATAAAGGCATCAGTATTAAATTGAGACTGTTTCATAACCTGTTAAAAATGCCTTGTAGTAGCTTTATTATGTTATTTTTACAGTGTATATTATATCATCTTACCTTGAGAAAAACTCAAGACACCACTTCCATCTTTTCACTGCTTTCCCATTAAACTCAAAATTAGATGATTATTTACTCTGGATCTGCTCAGTCATGCATAGCCGATCTCTCAAGTCCCCTCCACAGTGCCGGATGGATATGAAAAAAGAAAAAAAAAACCTCAAGGATAATGGAAAATTGATTTTTATCTCCCCATATCTGTTTAAATATGATTAACAGTGAGTTTGACACAGCGCGTCAAATTAATAATGACGTGCAGCGGGAAAAGGCAATCAATAATTGACAAGATAAATATAGATAACGGTTCATAATGCTCCCGACGTGGGTCACACCGATAACAAATGAAGCATTAGCATGTGAATGATAATCAGGAGTCATTAGGCAGGTGTGAATGACAACACAATAGCGCGTCGGCGACCGCGTTTTGACATCACCTCCAGCACTCCGAGGGCAGCCGGTGAAATTAACTGAGCCCCGTATCTCTCTGTTAATCTGTTCTCCAGCCTGATAGGAACCTAGAGGTCATTTGGCAGAGCACCGTTGCTACTCCTCCACGTTGACCGCCCCCCCCCCTCCTCCCTCACACCACCACCCAGCTCCACTGTTTCCCCTGAATCAAAAGTGAAGTGGCGGCTAATGAAAACGAATAGCACATTTGTATGTCGTTAGCGCCGAGCGGGGGGCTCTGTGGGGAAGTGTTGGGCGTGCGAACATAGTTCAACAGTGATTACGCAGAGGTTAACGGCCGCCCTGACATAAGTGTTAGACTCCTCGTATTATGTCGATTCACTGAGCTGTTGAACCATTACCACTCTCTCCCCCTCACAGTCAGATAAAGGTATTTGCCCACGGCTAGACAGATGTACTTTGCATTTATGAGAGCATACATTATGTTTGACATCAAACATTTGCTTAACACTGCCTCGGAATCTCATTTCATTTTAGTCAGGTTGCACTTTCATCACAGTTTCATCGCAGATATTATTTCCAATATGATACATGCATTAAAGGACCGGTTCAGATTATCTGATGTAGAGTTGTATGAGGTACCTATCAATTGTCAGCACGTCCCCCAGTTTGGAGAAACTGGGAGGGGCCCCAGCATGGATCCTAAGCCATCAACTGCTGTGCAACAAAAGGTATTTCAGATACCCAAAACATCAATATCATTTTACAGCTATATGTAACATTTCTGCATTAATATGTATACAAGCACTAGACATATGTTATTTATTTTCTTGAGTTGTATGTATTATTCACATGTTCCCAACAGTGTTCAAATCCAGAGAAACCCATAATTTATTCACGTCCTGCAAGGCGTTGCTTGCCAGTTGCGATGACTTCGAGGAAAACGTGGGATGTGTGAATGAAGAAAGTCGGTGAAGGTGACGAAACATATGTGAATAAAACGTCCACAAACGCGATTTCTGCCCAAGTCACGTCAGATAGACTTTAATCAGCTGCTGTATGTGGTTGTTTAGAGGTGAAGAAAACAACTCCCATGATCCCATGCCACCTCATGACATCATCAAACTACATCTCTTCTTAGTGTTTCAATGTGCGAGAGCTCTCATAGTGGCAGAACCTACACAGTGTGTTTAAGTGTATGCTATATTTAGAATATTTTCATCCCTTTACATTGCCTTTTCTGATTACATAAGCCAGATGTTGCTCTCTCCAATCAACCAAATTCCAGAGGAAAAATCGCTAATTTTACCTTGCAGAACAAGGTAGTTGCTGGCCTACCACTGCCTCAATTTGTTAGACTATTTTTGTTATTGTGTGACTTCTGTATTTTAAAAGTATAGTTCGGATTCACCAAAGTCACACAATAATACAAACAAACTAACAGATGGATGCAGCGGTAGACCAGGAACTTGTGTGTTCTGCAAGGTAAAATTACAGATTTCTTCTATGGAGTTTGGTTGGTTAGGGGAAGGCTATATTTGACTTATTTAATATTGTAAAGATAGCGTACATTTAAATTGATATATTTTTTTATGTGAATTTTTATTTAAGTGGCTAAAATGCCCTTTATTACTGACCCCACCCACAGCAGTTCTTTGCTTAGCTTCCATGCTGTTACTTCTCTCTGCTTCTCCAAACTCGGGGCATGTTGACTGGCATCTACTGAAGGTAACACACTGACTTTAAATATACTGTAAGACATCATCATAAATTTAGTGGAATCAACCAATCTTTTCTAGTTAACTCAACATAAATGTGTATTTTTATACTCTCAAGTTAAATCGGTTTTCTAGTTTTTGTTTTCAGACCACTTCAGAACATGAGTTGTTCTGATTAATGTACTGCTGTGAGAACACTCAACTTATTAAGTTTTGAAAGAAACATGACCAGCATATTAGCAGACTTCCCAGCATGCAGTTTTTGTTAGAGTAAAAACTCAGACCCTACTGTTTTGTAGTTTTTAGAAAACATGAATGATGGAAACTTGCTGTGTGTCTTTTATACCTGTTACAACAAATCATGGTTGTTTCTTGTCATACTTAAAACAGTCATATCAAATTCATTTCCTAACCTTGAACACTTAGTTAATTCAACTTAATATATTAAGCTTACTGAACTTGAATGTTTTCACAAGTTCACTTAACTTGACTTTGTTATTTTTACATTCACATGTACATCCCATTTTTAAGGCTGCAGAGGAACTTACATTTTTAAGTTGAACCAGTTTAAAGGAGCAATATGTAGCCACTGCATGTGCAAAAATTAGTACAGCAGTCCAAATAGTGAGTTGAAGTCTTTGACAGTATATTAAATAGGCTGAAATCCAGAAATCTGAAAATCTGTCCTGACAGAGACAGACTGGCTACATCGGAGCGCAGGATGCGCACAACAACGAAAATGGACAATAACAAGCAACGACGATTCATCCCCAGTAAGCTGATCAGTTAATAACTGTCAGCTGTCTGTCAGTGTAAACAAAAGCCCACTACTGGCTGCCTCTCACTACCTGCCAAACTCCATTAACATTTTTCTCAATTTAACAGTTCTAAACAGCTACGCCTTCTTCAAGATCATTAATGATTTTTTATAACTCATAAACAGCTGCTTACTCATTTGGCAAAAGTTCGGCATTGATTTGAACTCCGATTAATGTGAAACTGACGTACAAATTCAAATCCGAAATAGAACATTTCAAAGGGGGGCACTGCAGCTGTAGCATTCACATCAAATATATTACAACTTAACATGTTTCCTTTATCTCTGATGATACAGTGTGGTTGTTTCATGATTGATTACAGTAAATATATTACAGATTTCTCCTTTTAAATGATTTACAGTGCCCTTCATACACCCCTGCTTCAAATAGTCTGAACTGTGACTTTAAAACATGTGGGGCTGCAGAAGTGTAAGCAGCAGCAAAGATCTGTACAAAGTCCCGGCCTTAACTTATCATCTGCCTGCTCAAAACTATAGGTTTTAGATGACAGGGCTCGTAAATGGGTTATCTAAAATCCAATATATATTGGAAGAGAGATCGCAGGGGGAAAGGCGCGCTTGACTGTATCATCCTGATCCATAACTTTCCCTCCAACCAGGGGCCCATTTATTGTCGATTCCATCCGAAAGATGGGTCTGTCAGTTGGGTGGGAGTCTCGCTGCTGTTTATTTTCAAATCAATACTCAATTACTATAAGGAAGATCCACTCCCTTGCCCATTTTCAAGATGAAATTATGGACTGCAGCAATAACACTTAGTCAAGGCGAGAGCTGGTGTCATTAACTCACAGCTGGGCAGGATAAGTACACCGAGATTTTATAACAACTGGATTTCTAACCCCCCCTCCTCCTCTTACCCTTTTAGTTTCTAATTAATCACTATGAAAAAGACCCTTCACGACATGACGGATGACCAGGGAAAACAATTTTCACCCTAAGAGCCTTTTAATTTTAAACTCCAAGAGCTCATTGACTGCAACTCCCAACAACCCATCAATGCTAGTTTTTAATGCACTTCCTCTTTTGTTATTGAGAAGAATGGAGAGGCAGCGAAGGCCCCGGCTCCTCTTCATAACTCATGTCATTGATTTGCTAAATGCCAGACATTTGCCATAGGAGAGAGTCCTGTCAATGGCTCTGGCAGGGTGTGTGTAAATTACTCCATTAGGGAGAGTTTTTGGTTATTTATAGTTCAGAGAAATAGAGGTTAGGCTGCATAAATGAGCATGGATCGGGTGCTGCAAGTCAAATGCACCCCTTGTTTGCTCCTGTCACATGAAGAGGTCCTTTTAGTTGGAGTAAAAAAAAAAAAAAGCTCCTCCAATATTGCAGCATAAAAACAGAAAAGCCATCATTCACTGTAACGCATTTTGACAGACGAGCTTTGCTCTTGTGAAAGTAGGCTAGACAGGTCCGAGGGCAAAATCCAGCCCTGGCGGAAACTGTGACAAGCGGTTCTGTTGTAGTTATTGTTAGCATCCACACCAGTTGGACGGGTCAGTCAAAACAGTCCTGTGACGCTGCAGCATATTGGAAGAGATGCCGTCTTTGGTCGAATGCGAGCTCAAAAAGTGAGTTCAGTAACAACAGAGTCAGACAGAAGCAGGTCAAAGCGGCCTGCAATTAGGGCTTCAATGTTGTGTTCAGCATTGTAGATCCAGAATCTTATTCTCTGTTGATTATTTACTAAATAATCATCAATAAATCAAGAAAAAATATGATGTAAAGCAGGGGTATGCAGTTTATTTTTGGTGTCATTGGCAAAAGCTTTTTCTCATCAAACACAACTAAGGTTAATAGGAGCACTACATTGATTTTTTTTTTTTTTTTTTTTTTTTTTTTACAATTTTAAGAAGTTAATTTGGTGTGTCACAGGGAGTACCACTTTAATATGTATGTTGATATCTGATGTCAAGCGTGCTAGGATCTGTCATAATAGTCTGCACGGGGTCCACTGCTATCTTACACCACTGGCCACTATTATTGCATGTGGTTCTGGTATACATTTTAACAGTGTGTAAAGATACATGTTTGCAGGCATAGTTATGCTTGATTGCCTAATAATAAAAATGAACGTAATGGTTGGAAGTAACTCTACATAACATAAGCTGACTCTGTTCTATGTGTGAACAAAACGTTTCCCACTGTGAAATGTCATACCTGCATACATCCCTGCTTCTCTCACTGTTGTTTCAGCTGCTTCATCGCATTTTTCCACATAAGAACAAACACCATCGGGCACTGTGACCTGCGCTGTGTCAAGGCTAACAATAACATCTCCTCTGAAACAGACACAACTGAATAATAGCTCATAGTAACTCAAAAATATACACATGTGAGCAGTTAAATTACAGGGTGAGTGATTGTGCATTCTTGCTATTATCAATCATGGGAACAATTCAAAAATCCTGTAGCTTTGCATGGAGTATAATACCAAAGAAGTGCTTTAAAACACACTGGTATTAGAGAGAAAATCGTTCCTAAGTAAGTCATGTTCATGTTACTTATTGAGTGAGCAGCTCTGGTCACAATCAGCAGGTTATTGTCTGAGCGTTCCACTCTAATCACGACATTGTAGGTTGTAGGCCTTTTTTTTTTGCATCTGGAGAAATATTTCAGCATCATGGCCGCCTTTAAAAATATATTTCTGGTGGAAAAATGTGTTGAAGTGATTGCTGATGAGGCCACATTCAACTTGATTCAAAGTAGTTTCTCTCTGCACTGGTGTCAAAACCTGCTAGTCTTAAAGATGCAAGGGGTGGATTCCTATAGACCCCACTGTTTGTTCAATTCTGCTGTTTGTTTTCAATCACAGAAAAATTACATGGTGCAAAATAAACCAATAGCAAGCTCTGCGGGAAGCGCAGAGCTTCAATATCACATCCTCTGGAGATGCACTATCAGTAGTATATTTTTATTTTTATTTCTTGACTTTTTTGAATGATTGCAACTGTTTTAATTAAATGGTATTAATTAAATCATGCAGGGTTTCAATTTAAAACGTGTCCTGTGGTTTCAGTTTAAAGTATGAAATGTGATCCTCTCCAACCATCATAGTTCTTTGTTGTGTTGTCATTTTATTTATATGCGGCAGGTCTTGTTTTTGTGCCACCATGCGCGTTGCCCGTGGATATGGGCGAAGAAATATTCACAGATGCCACACAAACTCTCTCTACTCATTCAGTCTGCGAAAGTAGTTGCAGCCAGTGTGATGGGACTGCATTTAACAGAATAAAAGATAAATGGAGAGTGACAAAGTGCCCCTGAGGGGTAGTGATATTTTTTGCCTTGACTCTTCTATGACACCTTGATAAGGCAATTATGGAGTAATTACCTTAACAAGTGGCATTAGAGAAAATTATCCTCATTTTTCTGCAAAAATAACACCAAATCAGTAGTGAGTGAATTTCAGAATCTCTAATCAGCATCTCATTAGGTGGTTCAACTGCCTGATTTAGTCAGCCTTCAATGACAAATGCAATTAGTGCTCCAAAACAACACAAATGTGACAACATTGTGCCAAATACAGCAGATGAATCTGTCACATCCTTCAGAGATTTCACATGTTTCTTCAGCTCATAAAAGCTAATTGTATTTGGAGGGTCTGTGTGCACGATTGGAGCGACCCCTGAGATGCTATCCATGGCCCCCGAGTGAAACAAAAGGTTCAAAGTCAATGGGAGCCACACTCGGGGAGTGACTGTTGAGGAATCTCTCCTCTTTCAGCAAATGGAACAGATAAGCAGAAACGTTTGCTTCCTCTCTTTTCCCGAGTTAGCTGGTGCAGCAAGGTCAGGTGAATGTGATCAGCCACTGTGTCTAAGCGTATTATCAGGTGGAATCTGTGGAGTGACGTGAGCCAACCGGGCCAGTCAGCTGTCTGGAAAAATCATTACACAGGGCCGGACATTTTGGATAACTTTGGAGGCAATCGGCCGCTCGGGATGCGGCGTGGGTCTCTGCGTGACCAAAACGCCCTTGAATGAAACTCTTCCTCATCACGCCGGTCAGGAGCCTAATGGAGAGTTGACGATTCTTAGGGGAATGGGCCAAGACAAGCTTAAAACTTTCAGTAAAATACGTTCTGCTTTAAAGCTGCAGCACCTGCAGTGATATTATATGGCATGAAAATATTTCCATAAGGTATTTCATATAATTTATTACATGGGTTTATTAAATTCTCATTTCTGATTGGTCAGTTATGGCATTCTATGGTCTGTTATTTCTGATTAGCAACCTATTGCTATGAATGACTGTTGATATGATCACAGAGTCTGGAGGAGCAATAAAATCATTCTTCATATGAAATTTTAATTAATATTTTGTGTAAAGTAATTGATTTTTTAAGTAGCTGTGTAATAAGTCGGATTATGTACAGTGACCAGCTCAATATTGCAAAATAAACCCCTTTAGGCTGATTCCCTGAATATATGAGATTCTTATTTATTCTTATACCGAGACCTCATCTGTTTCTCCTAACCCCCAGTAGAAAAAAGCAGCAAAACAAAAGAAAAGCAGGAGATCTTTTGCCAGGCTCATAAGTTTCTCCTTGACGACCGTATGGAGCAACAAGACTTTAATTTGACCACTGAGACAAATTTAAGATTTCATTTAAGACAAACAAGTTTTCTTTTAGATCTCACCGTTATCTCAAGAGCTGATTATTTAAGACAAATTTAAGATCAGTGCAGTGAGACAAAAAGGAAATCAAATAAGTCTCCGGCTGGGACGAGACAAAAGCTATTTCTCAGGAGCTGAATTTAAGAAGTATGAGAAAATGGTTAAAGTCTCATATTTCTCTTAAATTTAGTTCATTTATGTTTAGGAGACACAGGCTAGACAAAGATGAGACCTCATTTTGAACTTTCCCTTTCCTCTGGGTCAGGATCCGGCCACAAATATCTGCTCTGCAGTCAAGTTAGCAATAGAACATATGCAACATCTGGGTAGACTTTCAAAATAAGGCACAGAAACTATTTGGGTGGGTTTAAGAAACAAATCTACTTGGGTAGGTTAGAGAAAATATCACAGTTTAGCTTAAAATGTCACTTGTTAATGTTACTTCCATAAGTGTACTGACTTACATTCCATAGTTTACACAAGTTACATACATAACATAAAGTACTGAACGGAAAAAGAAGTCCGCTTTTTTGCTTTTGCATGGAACATGAACTCTGGTCTCCTGACCTGACTTTGACAGCATATTAAAACATAATGCTCCAGAAATTATGCGACAGTAGTGCTTACAGCTTCATAGGTTGAAGCACAGGGGCAGTGACCAAGCTGATGAGTTAGGAGTGAGTACAGGCTGGAGTTGCTGCTGCTGAAACTGGCAAGACCAACCAAAACAATAAAGGTGCGTATCAGCCAATACCTACCACCAATCCAATACCTCTCAGTAATAAAAAAGAGACAAGGAAAAAACATCTGTATTGTTACCCTGTGATATGATTGCTATCATTGTCAGATGACCTGGCTCAGGTTAAAAAAAAATTGGTGCATTAGAAACTGCTGGGAAATAGCAGGGTCCCATTTCTGGGGCTATATTGGAACAACCGTAGATCCAAAGCAGATCACATGCAAAGGAAGCAGATTTCATCAGCTCCCTGAACTTTGAGTCACGGTGGTGTTCAATCTGTCAGCAACAGACAGGAAACAGATGTGTTCCGTTACTTTAAAAGTCACCAGAATCAACTTCTTTAATTTATTTCCTTAATGTTTTAACATCCTGCAAACTTTAACTCAGAATTCATAATTAGTCTCATAATCACAGCTCATTAATTAGAAGCTATAATTAGTCAGAGATCAGCCTAATGATAAGACACAATTATGTCTCCAGATGCATTGTTTCTAATCAAACCCTAATATTCAAACACAGCGCAGTGAGTGTAAGATGTAAACTGCCTGTCATCATGAAGTGACTTCCTGTGTTTGTGACCCCGTTTAAATACATCTCACCCCATCTGCCTGTCTGCGTGTGCGCACGCCGCGCGACTGTCTCACTGCGGATGTGTGTGTGTGCACGTGGAGCGTGATGATGAGGTATAGTTATTACCATACATAAACTGGACGTTTGAAGTAAAATAGCATTTAATGACTTATTTGAAGTTTTGGAATTGCAAAGGGGATGAAACATCCCTTTGAGGGAGGAAATGCCATATTCCAATCAAACATTTCACTGTTGCGAAGGTTAATGAATGCCATTAGCCCAGCGCCAATAAATTCAGACTTGTACTTTCACGAGATGCATAAATTAGATAAAGACCCAGAATCCAAAGCTTCATACAGGGGAGAGGGAATGTATGACAGCAACACAATTACATGCCTGTGGAAGAAATGGCTGCTAAATGGAAGCAATTTGACAAGCTTCAAGGACTGGAAGTTAGTATTTCCATCAACTTTTACTTGTTTTTAGAGCAAACAAGCTTGTAAGCTGTTTTCCCTTTGTTTGCTAAAATATTTATCAATTAAAATTTAGCTCAATTAACATATATTTACAAAATTTATCCTAATTGTTGCTCATCTACATGCACATTAGTGAGATTCATTACCAAACTGAATAATGCCGCACCAAAATGTTACCAATTCCACAGACTGGTTTTTTGCATGACTGAATGGGTGACAATATTTATTTTTAGAGATATTACAATAATTATTGACCAATTTGCACTTTATGTTTCCTTTTAGATGCTAATTAGTTGTTCATTTAGTTGTATCCTTTTGGCTAATGGCTCATCACTTCTAAAAGTGTCCTGCTTGGCACTAATAAGGTCTGACGTAGGCATTTTCTATACTTCATTACTCCTTTCAAATGATCATTGGCCTCCTTAATTAGATGATAGTTGAATTATAGCCCCGCTGTAGACTGCGACCTTGAAAAGAAGTTGAGATCTGACTAATGATAGCCCAGGCTTGAAAGCTAATGGCTGAGACGGATAATGACACTTTGTTTTGGTAGGTGTTGGTCACATTTCAGCCGCATGTAAACCTTATTAGGGTGATGATATGCCTGTCATCTTCTGTCTTTAAATATTCAGTCACAAGAATTGCAATATATACTCTGCTTGTAGTCTACTTCAAGTAATAAAAGGAAAGCAGGAGAGATGAAGGAGGTGGAGGAGGAGGAGGAGGAGGAGGAGGAGGCTGGGTTAATGTTGACTTCATGCACAGTGGGGTGGGATATTAAAAATCTCTGCTCTCACATTTGCAGCCTCTCCAGGTTGAACAGAATTATTGAGAATTCACTCTCCAACATACTGAACTGATAACATAAATGATAAAAAGTTAAATTATCTGCAAAATGCTGTAATTTTGCCAACTACATAAATATGCAAAATACATAAAGTTTAGTTTTGGTTATATTCTATTATATTAAACTCAGCTACACTGGTTAGAAAAGAAAAACACTTTTCTGGCAGGGAACTATTTTCTCCCTGTTAAATCAAACACTGGCTCCACACAGGGCTTTTCACATTTTGCACAAGTTTTGCAGCCAGCATAGGTTCTCCTCCACACTCTGAGGGGAGGGTGATTTGAGATGTGCACTCTGCAAGCTCACCGCTAGATGCCACTAAATCCTTCATGCTGATCCCTAGAAAGGGAAAATCTGTCAGTTTTCATGTGGATGATGGTAAATGTAGCCAACTGAAACAATAAATTCATCAGTGCTGCTTTTAACCAACCAGTTTTCCTGCTCGCGGTGCCGTGCCAGCAGTGCCTACATGAACCAGGATGCACTGCGGGTGAGCTTGTGACTCGCACTCCCATGCTGCCGTGTATCACCGCCCTACCCTATAGTTATTACTTTGTTGGCCAAAACATACCGTTAGGTGGCAAAAATGTTCATTTAGCACATCCCTCTCACCACCCAGAGGCAGAGACTAGAAATTCAAGCTGACAGCCTGCAGTTCCTCCTTTAATACCAGTGACATCACTGTGACATCACTGGATGCATCACAGGTTTGCAGCAGAAGAACACTGTTTTCTCGGTCAGTATAGCTGCACTAAGGAATTTATTGCCTCTGCTGACTACATTTACCATCAACACTGACTGGTCATCCACAAATTTTCCATTTAAACCAAATTATTGAACAGATTAATATGCTGATCATGGTACTAGATGAAAGGTGAAGGGATCATCAAGAAGAATTTCTGTACTTCATTCCATTCATGGCAATCCGTCCAGTAGTTGCTGAGACATTACAGTCTGGCTGGCTTATATTCACAGCATAGAAACAACTCAACATATACAACACTACATGAGCTGTCATTTCAGAAAATGAATTTTTCTGACAAGGCAGGTGACCTACATGTTACGCTGTCTTTTTCCCAAAGCATGCTGGGATAACCCTCGGGCCTCCAGTGATCTTGAGTGGACGGATGGCCCGGAGGGCTGGAGGGTAAAGTCAGGGTTGCCAGGTCTGTGTCACAAAAACCAGCCGCATAACAGATCAAAACCAGCCCAACGGCCAATAAAACCAGCCCAGTACCACAACTCAAAACGTGCCCCTGCCAAACCACATAAAACAACAGAATTGCTATCGTTGCCAAATGCATTGCAATATCTACAAAGTAACGCCACACGTGTTTAGTTTGCCACCATTAAAAGCACTTTTCCCTAAACAGTTCTTTTGGCTTTGCTTTCATCAAAAATTAAATATAGCTGAAAACACACTTCTGATTATTACAATAAATATCTGAGTTATTCTGCTAATAAATCCCCCCAAATCTTACACACTGGACCTTTAATTGTAGGAACAATTTAATATGTGTTTTGCAGGACAAACACAGTTTCTTTTACCAGAGCTTTAGAAGAATTCGGGGTTCCTAGTTAACCAGACTTGCCGCAGCTCCTACTCCATCACTACGGCACCACTATCACTCTTGATCTACACCACCACATCACTCCAGTAAGCAAAATCCCCCGAGACGGGTCTTTTTTCAGTGCTAACATGTGAAATATTGCTTTGCTGGGTGTTCACTCAGGCGAGCAAAAATCATTGCCTCTCTCTAGGTAAGGTTGACAGATGGCCATCCACACTGTGAGAAAAACAAAGGCTTGGATGGCAGAGTGAACAACCAGGTCGGCCCATGTTTTATCTCCCTTCACTTTGTAAAACAGTCTCCAAGGTTAACCCCCGCTGCCTTTCTTTGGTTTTATTTAAGAGGAAAATTACAAAGAAAGCAGGTTTGGGTGGACGTACTCTTAGCCTTTGCCAGTGTGTTCCGTTCTTTCCTGTGGATAAAAAAATGAATTTGAACTTTTCTTCCATGTTTTTGCATCTGAAATCAACATTAATACCTGGCAGGATATCTCTGACATATTCTTACACTTAATCAACACGCTTAGAAATTAACAACTTCAAACTGAAACGCAATTTGCATGTGTTTGCTTGTGCAGAATAATCAAATCATGCGGTATTAGGCCACGCATCAAGCACTGGAGACAGTGGTTTTGTTCAGCCGGAGGTAATTGAGCCCCTCTGCCATCTTTTTTAGAACAGTGCCTGACATAACCACTGGTTGTCTGCAATCTGACGAGTATCAGATGAATAATTTTAATGTTAATTACATAGCAGCAGAAATACATTAGAAAATCTTTTCATGATGGGCAATGAAGGAAGTTAAAGATGTCGTTAAATGAAGTACCCCGGGATATTTTTAAAAAGAGAGGACATGGGAGAGCAAACGGCTGTGTTATATTTATAAGTGTTGCAGGCCAGGGTTAAACTAAACTTTCTCTTCACTAAGTTTAGTTTGAAGTTTGGGTAGTTTCCAGTTTAACCCTGAAAGTCTGCAAGTTTGCAAGTTTGCAACCGAAAAATGATCAGACATAACTGGGAGAGTTAACTACACGCTCTTAGTTATGGAGTTTTTGAAGACTAAGGGTTCCATTACGAACCTTTTTCAGAAGAAAGAAGTCTTCAAGGATTGTTTCATCAAATCAAATGTTAATATAAAAGGGTTCTCGGTAGAACCCCCGATAGCATCCTTGGAATATAAAAGGGTTCTTGGTGCCCTTGGGATATAAAAGTTGTTTTTCCTGTAAAACACCTGAGTGGGTTCTCAATAAAACCCTTGAATTATAAAAGTGTTCTGAGTAGAGCCCCCCGGGTGAGTTTTAGACAAAACCCTTGAGATATAAAAGGGTTCTCAATAAAACCATTGGAATATAAAAGGGTTCTCAGTAAAATCCCCTAGGCAAGTTATACAGAAAACCCTTGGGATATAAAGGGGTTCTTGGTAGAACCCTCTGACTGGGTTGTAGATATAACCCATGCATTATAAAAAAAGGTTCTCCATAGAACCCTCTGGACTGCTGTCCACCAATTCAGCTGAACCAGTTCCACCAGTATTGAGTGGAACCACTGTATCCAGCATCCTCATCAACTTTGGTCCACTTTGGTTCCTGAGGAAAAGCTGCTATTTTTGGTTCCAGCTGGGAACCAACCCTTCTGGTCCAGACCCAGTTTAGTTTAGGTAGAATTGGTCACAACTTTTCAAAATTATGTGCTGGAACCAGGATGGACTGGTTCAATGTCAGTGGAAAAGTTCCATGAGAGGGTTGTGCGTGGATCCCTTACACCACAGAAGGGTTCTTCTTTAGAAGTTCTCATAAGGGTTTTGGGTGAAACCTTTCACACATGGTTCTATGTATAACCCTTTATGTTGGGTTCTAGGTAGAAGTCTCTGAAAGAGTTCCAGGAACCAACAAGGGTTCTCTTGTGGGGACAAGCAAAAGATCCCTTTGCGGTTCTAGATAGCACCTTTATTTCTAAGAGTGTAGGTCAAATTAGGAGGGAACAAAGGTTTGTAAAGGTGGTATATGGATGAGAGGTTGTCTCTTATCTTTTCATTGTTTCCTGAAGTGCAGAAATTTAATCTTTTCTAATGGCAGCAATGATGCTGAGACTCTGTTATTGTTTTTCATGGATATGATTTACACTTAATTTCCAGAATATAAGTTATTGATTTGCTAATCTACCTGCTGTGACCTCTTCAGAACGTCTACATAACTGCTGATGATCTCATTTTCCAAACACTGTGACATGCTGAATTCTCCAAATGAGGTGGAAGATTGATTTGGAGGATATGATGAAAATCTGGGGCTGATCACTGGAACATTTCTGCACGTTTTTGTTCTGCCTCTTTCCATTTTCCAGGAACACAGTGACAGTAACACAGTAACATAATATGTAACACCGTTCCATGTTGGATGTTACTTTAAAATAAGCCTGTTTTTTTAACACTACCACCAGTGTTAAAGTCAACAAAAACAGTCAGTAACAGTCAACAAGTGTACAATACATGAAATAAATGTTTTCTGAAGGAAATATGTAGTTCTTCAGCTTCTCCATAGCAGTGGGTGCCAAGGCTCATGGGTAATTTCGATCTCTGTCAGATCTCAGCCAACTTAAGATCGGATCTTGTGATATCTTAAACTGGTCAATGTTAGAAAAAAGCTAGCTAATGTTAGAAAAACTAGCAAACTAGGCTGATCAGCTGTTTGAAGGCTGAAATCAGCAATCCTCAAATACGTGAGTCTATTTTTGACGGATGCTGCGTCAATTAGCACAGAGCAGATCGAAATGAGCAGGAAGTCAGACACAGAAAAAGCAGCGAGAATCCGGTTAATTTTCAAAATAAAAGACCCCGTGCAGACCCACAATCATAAAGACAGACAGAAAAGAAACTATGTGACTACGTAGCTGGCTGTGGTAGAATGACAAAGAGCAAGGAAAGAGGACCTTATCAACAAAATCAGAGCAAGTAAACATAATTAGGCTCTGCTGCCAAAATGCTTCTGAAACGCTGCTGGTGGGGTTTGCAGCCGTGCGGAGGACGGATCAGAACCGTGGAGCAGGTGTGCTGCACTTGGTGGAATCAACCAGTTAAAGTGATATTGATTTTTTTTTTTTAGGTGGACCTTATTTAAGTGGCTAAAACAGCGGTTCCCAAACTTTTTTTGGCATGCCCACAGGTTAGAGTCAGCAGGACAGAATCAGTAAACTTTGTTTCACTCTTTATGTCTCTCTGGTCCTCCACGCCCCATCTGAAGTGGCTTTCCGCTAACAGGCATCTACTGTAGGTAAACCCCAACTTAAATAATCAGAACTATCCCTTTAGAGCGGCACTTATTTCAATAAACTGACCAAAAATCTGCAACACAGTGTTTCATGTGTACCGAGATTTAGGTGAGTGTTGTATCTTAAAGTAAGAGAATTTTCCTTCACCTTGGCACAGCAGCACCAGCTATCTATCACGGAAAGATGGATGCTGAAGTCAGGTGGGTGACATAAAGATGACCAACTCCGGCTTGGCAGTGATGGAGACGCTCCGTCGCTTTGATGCGTTGGCTCGCAATACGGTGTCAGCAAAATGGACTGGGTGGCTGTAAACGGAGGTGTCGAGCTGTAAGTCTGCATATAGACAGGGTCACTTCACCTGGTTACTGAGGGCGAGAAGCTGCTCAGTCAGGCCTGAAAGCATGTGTGCAGGCTGATTCGATCTGCTGAGGCTGCATGGAGGGGGGAAAACCCATCACATGGAGGAAGAATTCACTCCGGAGGATGCAGGATAGTTGAAAGTTGGAGACTGAGGTGCTCGGGATTAAAAATAACATTGCGAGCCGCTGCAGCACAGAGGTATCGCGTCATGCTGGGTGCTCGCATTCACTGTTAACCTCCGCTGTATGTTTCATTCTCGCTGCTGTGCTTCACTGTCCATCACTCTCAGCAGCTCTTCTGGGTGGTCATAACTCATGCAGAGTTTTTGTCACAGAAGAAGCCTCCTGTCCTCTGGGATCAACTCCACATTATCCCCCTCAGCATTGATTAGCGCCGTGTTACGCTGACATGGACAGAGACAGATAGAGTCTCCTGGATCTGTCCGCCTGATAATACCCACTGCCAACGGAGGGGAGGGACGTTAAACCAAACAGGCACAATGTGTTCAGACATGTCCGCGGCTAATGTCAGGAGAAGGCGTTTCGACAATGAGGAAATGAGGAGGTGACCCGGCGAGGCCACAATGCATATTGCTTTGACCATCCCACTTGGCCCCGCCATTGTTTTTCAATTAATCGCAGCCACTTTGCGGCGAGCGACACTGACAGATGGCAAGGTCTTTGTCGGGGGTTCGCGGAGGTGCGAGGCAGATAGTGCTTACTGGTGGGGAAAAGTGAATTTTGGGGCCAAATGATACACGCCCCCAAGCAGAGCCACTGAGGCAGATTTCTAAGTGCTGATCTATTCAAAGTGCAAGGAACCAGGAAATAAGGTAGAGGTGTCTCTACAGGTCTAGAGGATATTACACCGCGATGTCAGGGGAGAGTTTTGCATGATGAAGAGACGTAATTTAAGTATCATCATAGTTAGTCAATTAGTCTTTTAAACTTTTATTGCAGCACACAGCTCTTTGTCAGTGCTTAAGAACATCAAAAAAGGGACACATTTCTTGATTTATCCCGCTATGCTGACATAAAAGTAATGAACACAGTTTGTAGACTTTGCTATAATTACTCTAAACTAATAAGACTAATGCGATGACACTGCTGCTTCAATCAGCCCTCTCAATTTTGTGTTGCTAATACAAAGACAGAATTCACAGGAAATCCACTGCATTGCTTTACAGTATTTCTTCCCAGCATTCTTGGCTCGTAGCCCTGTATTTGCCAGGCAGTGCCTACCCACAATCCCTCATCTCATATTCTTTGGTATAAATGAGGATAACAAGTGGTTTGGATTTAGAATAAATGATCAGCATTTAAAGCCAAAAAGTAAATATTTTCTTGAACAACAAAATAATAGAAACTCTCTAGAGTCCAAGTGACATATTACCAGATATGGGCCTGATATGGGAATAACACAGATATATCAGTTGGTGTATATACATATATATTTACCAACAAGCATTAATATGAATTTTAATTTAATTTAATGAATAATTATGATTATTTTTTTATAATATGAATACATTTTTTTTGTTTGTTTGTTTTGTTTTTTCGTTACCAAAGATACAATGCAGTGATGCTTGGGGTGAAGTCATTTAATTAAGTAAACAGTCTGCTTTTTCATAGTCATACTGGTGCAAAATCAGTGCACAATCCAAATATAAAAGATCCATCCCAGTTCACTATATCCATAATTTATGAATTTTTCCCCTCTAAAATTGTTATTGGCCTCAAAAATCCCACTCTACAACTTTTTTTTTGACTTGTCTGTTGTGTTGTTTAGTTATGGAATTATTTCAGAACTTACAGTTCTTGAATTGACCAAAGGTTCAGAAATGTGTTTACTCAACTAATCATATGAAGTGAGCTGAGACAGTGTGATTCATTGGGGAGTCAAATCTGAAACAACTTTACATGTGAATAATTTATACAACAAGGGATCAAGTCTAACAAGTCGACAACTGAAAAAACAAAAATGTCGCTGCCTTTACTTAATTTCTTAATTTTGTCAACTTAAAAAACTTCTAAACAAAAAAATCATCACTCAACAGAACTACTAAATTTACATTTTAAGCCTAACATAGAAATTGACAATAATTGATATAACTTCAGCCAAACAACCTAAGATTTTTATTTCAATATATTTTAGGAGTTTGTTAGAGATAAAATGTCTGGTACTTCAAAAGAAAGTGAGACAAAAACACAAAAAGCATGTTCTCCCCGTGGCTTGCATGCTTGCGTGGTTTTCCTCTAGGTGCTCTGGTATTGCCCCCTCAGCTCTTAGGATCCTTATAGCATCTTTTTACTCATTATTTGGTTTTCTGGCCTGCAAGTTTACTGTTTTCAGTCTCCCTCCTCTCGTAGTCTTGTTTTCAAGGCAGGTCTCTGTGCAACTGGTGACAATATAGAAACATTTAGCAGCTGAAGTGTCAGATATCTTGAGTTGGTGGAGACCAAAATCAGAGCTAAATGTAGAGTAAATGTTGCACTGACATTCCTTTAGAAGTCAGGAAAACAATCCAAATAAATGATAATGTTGCTCCCTGTTTGCCAGCTCTGTAGGCAGGCATTTGTTTGCTAACGTGAGCCATATCAACTTTATATGGTCATATATAAAGCTTGTTGTGGAGTTCAGCCTCTAATGACTGATTCATTTACAGAAAGGGATGGTTAAAATAATACTTTAAAGTGTAATAAAAAGGCACTGTGTTACAGTAAAATAGTATAATAAAAGATTAAAGTGACATGTCAGAGTTGTTCACAGCTTCTTTCTACTGCCCTCAAGTGGCCAAAAAATCTCTCATTGTGTCTTTAAGTATTATTCTGGGAAATCCAGAGATGAATGCAGCTGACCCTCCACTGTTTCTGGACACCGGACTCCAGCGCCGTCGAGGGCCAGTCCCCGCCGATCCCTCTCCTTTATGGCCCACTAAAGCACCGGCAGATGTGCTGTTAAGTAGCTCTCAACGATTGTTAGTCGAGCCCTAACTTCTCCCTGGTGCTGAGCTATTGATTTTGCATTAGATAAACATGAATCTTGTAAATAAGAGGTGAGCGCGGATCCATTGACCCTCCCTATTGTGCCGTGAGAGAGCGAGCACAGAGTGACGGAGAGGGAGGGAGCTTTGAAACATTAGCCGACACAATGAACGGAGCTTCATTTGAAGCGTAATTATCTTTCCCACTGAAGTGCAGTGAGGGGACAAATGGGAGCACCAGAGGTGACATAGATTCTCTACTGGTGGACAACAAAGGTCAAACCTCCCAGCTAAAAGACTAGTGAGGGAAAAAATAAAGCGTTATGATGACTAACAAATACAATAAGGGCTAAAATCAAAACTGCCTTCCAGATGGGAATATTGATGAATGCTTTTGGCAGAGAAAAAAAGATTGGGGACAGATTATTTTAGAGCTTTTTAGCTATTTGAGTGGCCTTTACAGTTCAAGTGGTTGTACATGAAGATTTTCAACGCATGACAGAACAGCTGTGTTTACAGTTTATCGTCCTCTATAAACAGAAAATAGAGGATAGAGAATAGGCTGTCAGGGCTTTGTTGTAAATTATATAGCAACATCTTTTGGGAACATCAGTCTCACCAGAATGACAATATATACACTGTAAAAAAAAAAAAAAAAGAAGTCATACAGGCAATTTTTTGAGTCAGCTAATATTTTCTCATTAACTTATTGAAAATACAAGTTTCATTTATTCAAGTTAATAAAACTTTAAGTTTCTCATATTTATTTTCAGAAGACTTCAGAACTTATTAACATGAGTTCTTGTAACTTTAGGTTTTGAGTGAATGAATGTACAGAGTTCAGTCAGCTCATTTAATTAAGTTTCTAAATACACCTGATCAGCATATTAGCATATTATTTCCCAGCATGCAGTTTTTTCACACTTAAAATGATGCCTCTTTGAGATCTTTCTTTTTTATAGTTTGATGGAAACTCACTATTTGTTTTACTCTTTAAAAAAAACAAAAAGTTGAGAAAACTCGTTTTACCAACTAATTATGTCTATTTGAGAAAAATGTACTTTTCTCCATCAGATAAACTTGAATCTTTTGAGTTTTAGGAAAAAATGTATTTCAAAAAATTGTTACATAAACTCATTGAAGTGAAAGTGAACGATAGTTATAGTGACAAGCGGCCGCCTGTTGTTTGTTGACATCGACTCTGGACACTGATGATGGACGGCCACTTTTGTTTGTTGATGATGACTCTTGGCCTCAACAACATGTGGCTGTCTGTTGTGGTCAGTGATGATGACTCCGGGCCCCAACGACAGACTGACGGCTGTTGTTTGTTGATGAAGTCTCTGGGTCGTGACGACAACTCAGGGCCCTGACAGATTATCTCTAGTTTATCTGAAAACTTAACAATTTGATTCAAAACTCATTTGCCTTGAAATTATGTTAAATAATTTTTATAATGTGATACACTGTAAGATAAGTCACACTTGTTTGTTTTAATGGAAACACTGTCAACCATTACAAAAGTTAGTATACCCCCTCACACTTAATATTAAATAAAGTACAGCTGAATTAATATTTAGTTTATTTGACAAAAAGTTATTTGCTTTGAATTACAAAATTACATTTAAATTCAGTCAACTTAAAAGTTTAAGGAAGCGCAGACACTAAGTTTTTTAAGTTAAAAAATATAGTTTATTTTTTACAGTGCACCCGTGGAAAAGGGTTATGATCCTGATCTGATTCAATAATTTCAATCTACTGTATGTGATGTGGACATAAAACAATAGCTGGGTGCTATGACTCTTGGCTTACTACCACAGATTTTCATCAGAGCTTTAATGATACCAATAATGTTCTGAACACTGCGAGGACAGAAATTCATTTCAGACAGGAGGAAAAAAAAAGCCCTGATGGTGTTTCATCCATCTGTTGAAGCAGCTTTTTTCTGCAGTGAGGAATTTATGAAAAAGTCTCTAACAAGTCTGATTTATGTTTATAGGCCTCTAAACAGACAGGTAGTCAGTGGAGCTCGGGGAGCGCTAAACAGAAGTACATAAAAACAATGGAGAAGGGATTGGATCAGCTCAGCTGAAACACATTTGTCCTGGGGGAAAAAGCCTCTTCGGCAGCAAAAAGAGCAGCGCCAGCCACAGACAGTATATCTGGGAAATGGAATCCTTTGACCGTTTATTAATCAATAAACACATTGGGTTGCATCAAAGCGTGACGCATTTTGGTCTGTTTTTTAATGTCACTGATTAATTTTACCAGGGTCCTTCAGTGCTGCAGAGGGCTGACAGCTAACAAATCGTGTGCAAGCTTATATGTGGTTGGATCTGTTGTAGTAAATACTTCACCGCTGTAAAGAGCAAGGATCAGAGTGGGCAGCACATGATCAGCTCTTCTGTCACATTATAAAATACAGTTATAATTCTAATCTAAGATGTGTGGACAGTGTGCAACGCAGCCGTACTGATTCAATAATAAGATAAGATAGAACTTTATTAATCCCTGAGGAAAATCTTTTACCAGATTGCTCCAAAATGACAGTAACATAAGAACAACAGAGCATCAAATGTAAGTGAAATATAAAATTTAAAGGGTTTATAGTAAATGCAAAGAAGCAGCGCCCAATAGAATAACAATGGAAGTAGGATAAGTTAGTGCAAAAGTAAAATACCACTAGATAATGAACGTGATATTAAATGTAAAAGAAAAGTAATATTGCACATTATATTAAAACATGACATTAAATGTAAAAGAAAAGTATTATTAGACTACTGGACATTATACTGAAAAATAATATTGCACATGAAATTAAAACATGAAAAATGTAAAAGAAAAATAATATTGCACATGGTAATGAACATAATATTGCCCAGGATTTTGAAAAGTAACATTGCACATGATATTAAATGTAAAAGAAAAGTAATATTGCACATTCTGATGAAAAGCAGTATTGCACATTAAATTAAAATGTGACATTAAACCTAAAAGAATATGATATTAAAACATTAAATGTAACAGACAAAATAATATTGCCTCTGATATTGAAAAATAATATTGCACATGATGTTGGAAAATAATACTGAACATAGTATTGCTAAGTAATGTTTTGCAGGCTCAGTTTTTGCAGAATAAACGCCCATATATGTTGTCTCTGCGTGTTGACATCCAAAGCCCCTCTATCTCCTGAATCTTTCGGTCGAGGCATGTAAGTTGGAGGCTGGATGAGATTGAAAGTGAAAGCCTTCCAGTTTTATTTAACCCTGTCCCTCTGATTCAATATGAAGCCTGCCTGTGTGCAGATGATAACTGAGAGCAAAAGGTTGACATCAATAGGACTGACTGACTGTCTCTGCCTGTGTGTGTGTGTGTGTGTGTGTGTCGCTCAGTCTACATGCATACGCGCATGTTTGGAGGGGGGGTGTACGACTGTGATTACACATGAGCGTCCGAGTGTGTGTATACATAATATGTGTGTGTGTGTGTGTGTGACATTAACACAGCAGACAGACAGACAGGAGTGCTGGCAGACAGGCGGTCTGTCAGTGAGTGATTAGTGAAACCTGCTACACTAATAATCCCCCTGTAATAGTTTTCTCAGAAGATGGCCTATTTGATTATTGGAATTCATTGGGGCCTTTAATTACATGCGCCAGGCATTTCCAGGCTAATTTGTACCTCCGTCCCGTTTAGCATTTCAAAGTGGCAAATCGTTCTCAGCACCTTATTAGACATCTCCGATTCCTGACGCAATATTCTCTGCAGCCCCAACCACATCAATAAATAAGTATTTTAGAGAAAGTTAAAATACAATAACCGATTAGCTGCACATGGACATCAAGGTGACACAATCAGGGTACATCAGCAAACATAAATTTGACTATTATTAAGATCCAACATCAATAAAGTGCTGATTGAATTGGTGAGACATTTTTTAACTCCTTAGATGCATAGATGGGTTAAATATGACCTGGCTGGTGTTTTTATTCCCAATATTTCTGATTTATTAAACAGTTTACACAATTACATTGTGGTGAAAAATGTAATTGCTGACTGCATAATGTTCAGAGATGATTTTTTTGAGACATGTTATGTAGCACGCTGGACTCGCAGGACGGTGGTTGGGTGAATGGGTGCAGTTAGGATGAGGCAATAAAAGCACTTCATGACTCACCTGTGCAAGATGGCTGCGCTTGTATCTGGGATGTTTAGCCTTCATTTTTGTACAGTGGAAGGAAACAGAGACGTGCCGTCCATCTAAATTTATATCAATAAATAAATAAGAAAGCTGATTAATACTGTAGTCTCTATAAGTGAAGGTGAAAAAGTGAGAGTGTTTGCAAAATTGCCCGCTTTGGCGTAAAACACATGAAATGCGTTGTTAGTGAACATTTTACTGATACATTCGCTGTCAACATTTTTGCAATTTGCCAGGCAAATAAATAAATACAAATTTATAGGAACCTGTCAGTCCTGTCAGTTAGTCATGTCAAATATTTTATATACAGCAGGCCGAGTTACGGTGAACCACACCTCCTCTGTCCTTAGCATCACTGGTCACAGCAGCTGGCTGCCCACAACAGTCTGGTTTCTCTCAAGGTGTCTGCCTGTTAAAAGGAAGTTTTAGTGCTTTGCTCTTTGTAGGTATCGTTGGGTGTTCTATGAAAAATGCCCTGAGAACATCTGCTCTGATCTGGCAACATATAAATAAAGCAGCTACATTACAGCAAGACAATTTTGATTGCTCTACAGCCAAATATTATCTATATTTTTTATGTCAGAACTGTGACACATTTATTACCTATTCATATTTGCCATTATAGGTAACTAGCATTACTGTATAATATTTGTTGTGAATGTCTTGACACAGTTAAGTAACTGTGCGGCTTAGCTACTTAAATCTGTAGCATATTTTAGAAAGATATGCTCTTACAATAACATTTTGTAGTCTAACATTTTAAGATTAAGATTAATAAACCTACTTGTTGATTACTGGCACATTGTTCATAATTTTAAAACTGTATATATATCTATGTTTGGCTCATTAAAAATTCTCCTGATTTTGTATTTTGTTAGTGATGAGCTCTTAGAATCTGAGTTCTCAGATGAACACAATCTAGACTGAATTTTCACATTATTTTCTCAGGGTCAAGTGAAAAGAAATGGCATATTTTTCCAAAGTAAAAGTGACCATAAAGTAAACAGTTGTTTAAAATTAAGTGTATTATCAATTATCTCTGTCAGACTAAACAGCAGGTACTGAAGGATTATAAGAGCAGAGCAAGAATGTACCGTCCAGCCAGTGTCAGATGTTTAAGTTTGTGCTAATTAATGTTACATTAATGCAAACACTGTTTTCAGTTGTTCTGCTTTTGTTTCCAGATGAAAGGAAGTTCCATTCATATGAAAATCTAATAACGTTCATCTCAAAGGGAGTTATTGAATTTTGATGTTCTCCCTATGAGTGCCATTTATATAACTTAGCAGGAAATCCAAAGCCGTTTGACAATCCCAGGAATCAAACGGTGCTACACGGGCTTATCGTCCTCATCTGCTCTTGAAATTTTATAAAAGTAGTTGTTTCTTCATTTCCTCTTCCTTCTATTTTCCAATCACAAAAGCCTCCAAGGCGTACTTTTGTTGTTTTTCTTTTTTTCCTCCCCCGTCCTGTTTCTTACACTTTTTCTCTAATTGTTAAACCGCTGCTATTACAGCCATGAATTACTCCTTTTCCTCCCTTCTGGCCGTAGATGCTTGAAATGATTCCTCTGCCTGTCTACACTGATAAGGTGTGGGAGCCTATCTGATGTTGCTTGCTGAGGAAGCACGATTAGATCTCAGCTATAAAGTCACTTTAGTCTTTTCTAAAATAGCCACGAGGCAAAAACTTCTCACCGTGGAAAAATGTAATCTATAGGACAAAACGGTCAAACAATCGTCGTCAACGTACATTGTTGAGTCTTCCATGATCTGAACATGGTGACATTTTTAAAGCAATATTGCTGATACTGCTTGAAGTGGAGCAGTTATCAAATCATAGTGTTAAATAAACCACAAAAAGAAATCACACATGATTTTGTCTTTCTTACAGAAATATCCTTGTTCTGGTGGGAGCTAAAAATAGAAACTATTGCTCTTATTTTCTGCAGCAGTTCATTCTCCACGTACTCTACTTCTTCATGTGTTCCTTAAAGGATCAGTGTGTAGGATTTGTAGCGTCTGATTCAGCCAACTGAATACTGCTCGCCTCACCCTCCCCTTCCAAGCATGTAGAAATAAAGGTGGCCACAAAACTCAGGAAAAACAAGGCCATATCTAGTGCCAGTGTTTGGTTTGTCTGTTCTGGGCTACTGTAGAAACATGGCAGTGGACTCTGTAGATAAGGCCCGTCCACTGTAGATAGAAAGGGCTCATTCTAAGGTAACAAAAACACGACAACACACATTTTTTTGGTTATACAATAATGAAAACATACTTATGAAGATCCTCGTAGTAACAAAATGGACGTTTATGTGTGAAAGGTGGCATAGGCTATATATTTTAGCATTCTAATCACATTAAACATACAGTATGTAAGTTCTGCCACTAGCGGTCTCGCTTACGTTAAAACAATAACAAAGCACAGTTTGATGACATGTGAAGAAGAGTAGGATCATGGGAGTTGTCTTCCTCATTTGCAGATGAAAATCTATCTGAAGTCACTCAGGCAGAAATCATGTTCTAAGATAAGGTAATGGGTTTTATTCATGTTATGTTATTTTTAGTCACTTTTCTACTTCCTTCCTCACTATCTGAAGTTTTCATCACATCACGTTTTCCCAGAAGTTACACCAACCAGCAACTACCTGGTAACAGCTAGCAGGAAACGCATCATTACCATCATAACAAATTACAGATTTCTTTAGGTTTGAACAATGTTGGAAACATTGGATACTATTAGTACACATCTCAGCAACATATATTACATGTGACTAGCATTTTAAACCAGAAATGTTACATATTAGGGTATAGCTTTAACAAAATAGTCTTACTGGATATTTGTTAGGTCATCTAATGCTGCTAGCTAGCTAACATTTACCACTGCAAGATCTGCATCCATGCAGGGCTACAGTTTTGATATCCTTGTCAGTTTAACATTTGTTAATCACATACTGATGAAAATTTTAGTTCTTATCTTACAAAGTCAGAGTGGTTGCATGTGCTACAATTCCACATGGAGGCTTTTTAAAATGACTGTTAGCTACCTCTTTAATGTTTGACCAAGTTCAAGGTAGCCAAGATAGTTCAAGTTTCTTCTCCTAATCTTTTCTTATAAGTTTCTCCATAAATTTGTTGCTGTCAGGTGTCAGGTGCATCTGATTAACTAATTAATTCACTGCCTTTTGATTGCAGCCGCCTGTGTGTGGTCTGCTGTCTGATAATAAAAAGCAGGTGGAGCAGGAGCTTTACAGGCTGCTCTGGCTCCCTGTTGTGGCTTCCCAAACTGCAAATTTCACTGGTGGCTCATTCTCACACTCTGATCAGGCATTTCTACGCTTGCTGGCAGCCGTTTTCAGCAAGAAAGTCTCTGATAAACCCTGCATGCTAACATCCCAGCCCCACATGGCAGACAGACAAAATTAGCTGCTAGCTAGCTAAACATTTAGCAGCTACAGAGCTAGGTATTTTGAAAATTTATCTGGCATTCACAATCACATGTTTAGTCATGATCGCCGACTTCCTTTCTCACCTTGCAATGTGTGTAACGTATCCCATGTTTTCATTACAGCAACTAGCAACTAGCTAGCAATAGCTAGCAGGAAACACATCATTTTGAATAAATGACTGATTTCTCTGCATTTCACCATTGTTGGAAGCATTCGGTATAATGTAAGTACACAACTCAACAAAATATATAGTGTATGTAACATTTTTAGACATTTTAATGCAGAAATGTTATAGATTATATCTTTAACTATGTCCATTTTTTGGCCATATTATGTCAACCATGAGAGAAACAAAGATTAAGGCACCTTTAAACTCTCATCAGTGAATAAAACATTTAGAAAAAGGGGAAAAGCAAAGTTATGACACTTTAAATTAGCTGGTCATGATGATATGCAGCCACCTATGCTAGCTAAGTACACTGCGATTTTGCAACGACGTGATTGTCAAAACGGATTAACATCTCACTTCACAGTTCTGTTTCACCGGCACAGGGCTTCACTTTAACTCTGGCTAAGTTCCAGCTTGTATTTCTGTGAGTGGACACGAGTGGTGGTCTATCTTGTGGCCGTGGGGGTAGAGCAGCCAGACTTTGACTTCTGGTTCAAGGTTAATGCCTGTTGGCTCACCTCTGGACACACACGGCTGTGATTGATGCATGCTCAGTCGCCATGCCCGAGGGATTAACACTACCCGAATAACAGCAGCGTTTACATTCAGTGACCTCTTGCATCACCTTCCCACTCTGCTATGGATTACTGTCACAAACGTTGCCACTCGTGTTCCTTGTCTACCTTTGTTTTTCCAACCGGAATACAAATTTCCTAAGAAGATGAGAAGGATTGAGAGGTTTGTATGTGAAAAATGTGAATGAGGGACTGTTTCAAAGGCAAAAACCTGTGGTCCCATACCTAAAAAAAAACAACCATCTCCAATTTTGTATGAGAAGAACTGTAAAACTGCAGGTATCTGATTCTGGAATTCATAATTAGTATGATGTCTTGATTAAAACAGGTGATGACATGACAAATACCAACCAATATTGTCTGATCTGTTAAAAAATAACATGTTACATAAAGAGACACCCATGTGATGCTGCATTTCTTTCACCTTATAATGCACGTGAAAAGTAAACTGGGCCCTTGGGCGCAGGACGCGCTGCATGTGTATTGCACCACGCGAGAGTCGATCACAGGCCATCTGGTCAGACCCGGCAACAGCCCTGCCCGAGGCAAACTGTACAAGCAAGTCATTTATAAGTGTCGCAGGTGGTCCCCCGTGTCCTCAAACACTGTAATGAGTAATGAGGGTTGGTCCGTCGAGGATCTGTCTTCCAGCAGGGGCTGCGATTGCAAGGACACCGAATCCACCAGCAGGTAGTAGTTTGATAATGCAATATGTGAATATGACCAGCAGGCTATGCATTAATGGACACAGTGACCTTCATTTATGTGATTTATAATGCACGTCCCCTCAGTCGTTTTTTATGTTATTGACGATGAAAATCTAATATTAAAGTAATCATCTGCATCATTTTCATATAAATCAATGTTTTTCTTGCTAACTTAGCTACTTTGTTGTTGTATAATGACCTTTCAGATGACCCAGGTATCGTTCTCAAAAGACAAATGAGGTGACTTTTGACTTTTCATTCTCCAGGTATGCCTTGAGCTCGTCTTTTCCTCGCATGTATCAATGTCTTAACTCTGCCTTGTGTCCCTACAAGGGATGTAACGATATATTGAATTAATAAAAAAATATCTCAATTCCATACCGGACTGTAATATCTATCACTGTATTGCATGTTTAGTTTTATTTTATTTTATTTTATTTTATAAAATGACTGCTATATTCTTTTCATTTTGCAGTTGTACAAATTCAGCATTCATTGTCAGAAACAATTCATGCCACTTTTTTTTCTCATTTGCTTACATAGGTCATGGCTGGCTTCTTTTATTCTATTTTATTAAATAAGGAAAGCAGAAGCATACATTTTATATTAACAAAAAATGCTGTACACATTTCATGTTGTCATTTTTCTTTGTTTTTTAAAGCTACGACAAGGAACTTTTTTTGTTGTGTTGATTGTGAAGGCCCCTGTGGACAAATGTCTTAGTGTCTCCACCACCATAACTACAAAATATAACTTAAAAAAATAAAATCATCTTAATAAAAAAAAATATCCCTCTTCATTTTAACTGGCTAATGAAAAACCTCTAATCAGACTTTGCTTTGATGAACAAAAGAATAATTATTCATTTTAAATTACTCAGATTTACTTGAATATATGAGTTTAATACAACAGACAGAAAAGATCTTGGTACAGCGTGTACACATGGGCACAGTCCGTACCAAAAGCTTTAAGATACGATAGAAATGCTTAATTTTATACAGCATGTCTCACGTCACACAGAATCAAGTATCATCAGGACACCAGACAGGAGAGCGCTGCATTACATAAGCAACAATGTCCATGTTTATTAGGATTTTATCCAAGATATCTGTGTAGCAGACAGGCTGGCACCCTCAAGACAAGACATGAAACACTCTAATCTGAAGAGCAGTGAGTCCTCTGCGGTCAGCCACATACTTAATTCAAGCACTCAATAAAGATAATGATAGTTGTCTTTACTCATTAATTCTCTGACACCAGGGAAAAATGTAAAAACTTTATCCGGCCCAGTGGCAGGCACTGAAAACTCATCGTACCTTGAGTTTTTTTTATACTATATTGTAGTTTAGTTTACGTTTGTGCACTCCTTAATCAGGCTGACATCTCTGGAGGGCCCGCGGTGGTAACTGGACTGTGGGGCTGCTACATATCTGCTATCCCTGCTAGCGGCAGTATGGCAGAGGCATGGTGCTGTAGGACAACACCTAGACGGGAGTGACAGAGTTGGGAGGCGTGTGATCACAGGTGAGGACCAGGAGTGTGTGATTATTGGCTGCCTTAAGGCCTTGAAGGCCCCTGAACAAACTACCTTGCCAACTTTGTTTCAATTTTGGAGCATCAGATGAGGAGCTCAGATGAAGTTAAATCGCCTTGACTTTTGACCTCTCAAGTTTTAATCAGTTCATCTTTGAGTACAATTGGACATTTGCATCAAAATTAAAGAAAGGCGTTCTTGACATCAAGAATCTAATCTAATATCTTGTTCACAAGACCAGGACGGACAGATGGATGGACAGACGGATGGACAACCTGAAAACATAATGCCTCCGGCCACGGTTGCTGCCGGTGTGGAGGCATAAAAAGTTAAGGATTAATTGTGCTTTATGTGACTTTCACCTACCGGGAAGAAGAAATAACGGATGAAATGAGATAACTGGCCCCCAGTGGCTTTAACAGTGTTCTGCTGCCAACTAACTGACATAACAGACTAACAGTTGCCTTCCTGCCATATGTTTCATTATAGGCTACTCAAATAGAAATGTATAGAAAATTAATGGAGGGTATCTGTAAAGCATACAAACTTGTTCCTGCCTATATATAAATAGCGACCCATTCCCAAAACACTGCTGGTTCTGTGGTGTTGGCATTTCAAATCGGACGCCTGCAGTGCACCATAGGAGCATCAACTGACGCGCAACAAATGAGGTGCATCAATTATCACTTTCAGTGCATTCAGTCATTTCATTGTTCCTAAAGCTGCTTCACAGGGATCAAGGAGAAATGGTAGGCTGGACGTCTCCAAAGCGAACCTGCAGGTGGACAAAGTGTGATGGACAAGAGGGTGGTGTAACGAAGGAAGCATAGGGAGAAAGTGGGGTGACTCCAGGAGGTTGATGTCAGATGACATCTGCCTGCTGACACAGAATTAAATAAGACATTACCGTTCCAAAAACAACACTACAGACTCCACTTCATTGT
Source organism: Lutjanus erythropterus (assembly GCF_056507025.1). Taxonomy (NCBI): domain Eukaryota; kingdom Metazoa; phylum Chordata; class Actinopteri; order Lutjaniformes; family Lutjanidae; genus Lutjanus; species Lutjanus erythropterus. The sequence continues at coordinate 9,614,654 of NC_139337.1, read as the reverse complement.
GGACAAAACGTTCTCACTCCATGTGCATCAAATACATGACCCTGAGCTTCAAATTATGGCACTGTAGGCACCCATCTAGTGCCAGTTTTGCATGTGCAGAGCTCTGCAGTTGAGTTAGTAATAATAAATAGTGATGTTGCGATTTCAATGATCTATTGATCTGTACAAATCAAGACTATAGTCCAACAATGGCATAGCCATCAGTGCTGAAAAAGAAATGTTCCAATTAAAAATCTAATTGAAACGTGACTTTGAAAATGTCCATAAAGACTTTCAAAATAAAGGGAGGAAAACTACTTGGTTAGATTTGGGGAAAAATCATGGTTTGGGTTAAAATCTCGCTCTTTATACCTTGTCACCCAAGTAGCTAGTGGGGTGCCTCCAGAAATGACTCTAGAGGGGTACCTACAGTGTCATAGTTTGAAACCTAGGGGCACTGATCAAGCTGCCAGTGCAGTGCATACAACAACTATGGCTTGTACAACTATTCAAGAAAATTCAGCCTCACATTGTAAATAAAGACACACTTGCATATTTAGTGTGGAAAGCAGGTTTGTGACCATATAAAGTACAGCATCCGAGCATAAATATATGGTATATAATCTTAAACAAGTACTAATGACTTCTTGCAGAGAGCTAGAAACACTTTGAGAATAAATGGGTGAAGACATGCTGCTTCTCAGAGCAGAGAAAGCACCATGTATGAATAGACAAAGACCAAAGTGCCAATTTACAACAGAAGACCCAAGAAAAAGAGGTCACAGTGCCACCCACACGGTTTGACTGACAGCTGATCTCTGGCAACTCAGTGCAGACACACTACAGCATGTTTGGCTGTTTGACTCCAATGGTGGAGCCAGGAAAAAAAAAAAAAAAGAGAGGAACACACACAGAGGAAAACAGATTGTGTGGCTTATAGCTACTTTACTGCCACATTAGTACCACTGATAGAAGAAAAGCCTCAGCAGCAGCAGCAGCACCACAGTGCAGAAAGTTCTGCGGCACAGATCAGAGGTGCGCATATAACGGGATCACAGTGTCCTTCCCTCCTCTTCCACAGTCCCCCACTCTTCTATATCTGAGGACCTAAAGACTGCTGTCCCTGGCTAATAATTGCTGACACACCAAAGCCAACATAGCCCAGCGAGCCTTTAATAGTTTTCATTTTTCTTCCTTACAGGAAGGCCTCTAAGGTGCCATCATGAATGATCAGCACACAGCCGCCACTGCAGCTCCCCATGCAGGCTGCGGTACACACACACACACACACACACATACACACACACACACTCTGATCCTATAGCCATCCCAGACATCTTTCAGCTCTCTGGCCATTACTCCCTCTGTGTCTTCCTCACCTCTCATCTTCACCCCATACAGACAATTTATATAAAAGATTTTCCTGCCCACACCTTTCATCACGAGGCCTATTTTCATCACAGAGCCTATTTCACAACATTAATACACTCTTTTTTCTTACCAAAACCATCAAAACATTAATTCATAAACTATTTTTGGGGCACGATTTATCAGGTCCAGGACAGAGGATTTTGCACAAACATAAAGACAGCATTTTGGCCGCTGCTATATAACACTGACCTAAGCTACTCCAGCTCCTCAGCACTGGTTACAAACGGACCATTATTTAGTCCAAAAGCCTAAAATCGTGACAAGTAATGAATAGGATGAATCACTGAAGAACTGCGAGCCCACAAGGCTGAAATAATCCACCTGAGTGGAAATGTCTGTGAGGAATTGTGCGCTCTTATGTTCGGCCTTTGCGAGTCATTAGCGGAGTGGTATGCATGGGTGGAGGAGAAGCGGAGCATGGAGTCTCAGCAGAGGCAGATATTTCCCACATTGCTACTTGGTGCCCAGTGTGGAGGCAAGCTGAAACACTTCACACCAAATTCACCATCTGATGTCAGACTTTCAAGTAACCCTTTTGTTAAAGTCAGTTATTAGGATCATCTATATTTGTGTTGTGTGATGTATGCTGTACAAACAGGACATTAATTATCTCAGGGATAAGCCTGGAGGGGATCCTTCGATCGCTTGTGTGTGTGTGTGTGTGTGTGTGTGTGTGTGTGTGTGTGTGTGTGTGTGTGTGTGTGTGTGTGTGTGTGTGCGTGAGTGACCCACAGACCTGAAACTTGTTGGCAGCTAATCTCACATCATGCTCAACCTGTCAACTTAATTTTTTTTTGCACAGTCATGACTACATGCTAAAGAACCTCAGTACTTTCAACAAACCTTTCCAAAAAATACCTTTTTATGCTTTGATGCTGGTGACAGCTGTGGCCAGAGGCATTATGTTTTTGGGTCATCACATTCTTGTGAACATAATATCACATGAACACCCTGAGGGAAATTCTCCAAACTTGTTTTAGTTTCAAAATTTGCAAAGCAGTCCCCTACCTTAAATTCTTCTGGTATTTAATTAGATACAGTGATACTGGATCTGAGTTAGGAGGTCTTCTATTCCAGTGTTTCCCATCGCTGATTCAAATTAAGAATTAGATGTAGTCTTGATGGGTCAAAATCAACATTAAAGCTGAATTGTTGCAATATTGTTGCCAGCATAGTGGCTATTAGATGGTGATGAATTTCAAGGTAATTATTTGTAGTAATGAATGTGTAGTTTTAACTTTCAGAACATATAAGCAGAATGTACTGCTGAGTCTTCACTTAACTCACTCACTAGCTTCTTTTTGATGGAAACTCACTGAGTCTTAAATGTATGTTGAATTAAAGATGCCCTGTTGATTTCAAAAGCACCAATCATGTGGGTGCTCACTGAAAAGGTCGAGCAGCCACATGTACCCGTTTCCTCACCACACTCCTCCACTCTGGTGCTCAACGCTGGAGCCCCCCAGGGCTGTGTGCTCAGCCCCCTCATGTTCATGCTGTACGACCGCGACGGCAACTCCTGACACGGAGGAAACTTTTCTGAAGTTCGTGGGTGACGAGACTTCATATAGCGAGGAAATCAACACCAACACATCACAGTGAGCCTGTCTTGGACATCTCCTGATAAAGAAAGCTCACAGATGGTTATGTTTGTCAAAGGAAATTCTTGTGCCATGTTCTTGTAAACTTTTACAGAGGAGCAATTGAAAGCATCCTGACTGTGAACATCACAACCTGGATGGGATGTGTACGGCCCTGGACAGGAAGACTCTACAGCAGGTATTTAAAACCACCAAGAACATCATTGGTACCCATCTACCGAACATCAGTGATATCAGAGAGGCGAGGTGCCTGCATAGAGCCCCAACAATACTAAAAGTAAAAATCATTGCCACTGACTGTTGATTAGCAGAATAACATGAAACTAGTGACAGCAGCCTTTAAAACAAAACAACGACCAACATAAACTTCTTCTTCTATTGATAATGTGTTAAACATCAACGGTTAAAAAGTAAGATAACGCTTCAATTTCAAGGTCCCATAATTTCATGGTAAATACATGGTAATTACCAAGTAATATATTTGAAATCTCTTAGAAATGGAAATTAAATATGTTCCTGTTGTTACTTTCCTCCCACTACATGAAAACAGTACTTGCTAATTATCACATAATTAACCATGAATCTTTGGGGTAACTTCTAAGTAATTTCAAATGTATTACTTGGTAATTACCACCTATTTACCATGAAGTTGTGGGACCAAAATAACTAATATTCCGAGTGGTTTTTGTGACGAGTAACACCAGTACTTTAATAGAGCAATATTTTAGTAATGTAACAGTACTTGTACTTGAGCACAGATTTTCAGTACTTTTTCCACCACTGGTATTCATGTCCACAAAATGTAGATCTGAACCGTAGTCGCTGCTATTTGCTTGCAGCATCTGAGCTCTACCCAACCTATACCACCCAAATTTAGATTTCCAAGTTAAATCTAAACTTCTATTCAGAAGATGATGTATGGTGCAACACTGAATACAGTGAGTTTCTACAGTCTACTGTTGAATTAGCCTCTTTTGCCATCTTCCTGTCACAAAAAAATGAGCAACCATCAGAGGAAGTAAATGTGAAAATAACTGATGGAAAGTTTGACAAAAAAAAAGCAGTGCTCATGTGCTCTTTGTCTACCATCTGTTTAGCTTCATTGCACTTTGTTTATCTGCTTCCCTCCTCTGTTGTTCCTGTCACGTCTCTGATCCACGTCAATCAAACAAGTTTCACGTCGCAGCTTTAAACTCAAACAATTTTGCTCTCAAACTATGACTCTATCGCTATCAATCAAACATCTCCAACTGTCAGCTGCGAGAAATGTGTGATTGTTCGCGATGACAATTTGCATCTTGTTTGTCATGATTGCTTTGCATCAACATCCAACCCTCCAACCCTCCCAGAGCACCGTCGCTGACATAATACCCCCATCGGCCCCCAAGTTCTGCTCCTGCTTTCAGGGCTTCCTGATCTCGTAGCTACTGCCGCCACTGCTGGCTCTGTCTGCTCGGGCTCCATCTGTCAAACAGGGCGAGGCTGGAAGACAAACACCAATCTTTTTTAACACTGGATGGATGTTGGGCTCGTTTGGTTGTTTTTTTTTTCCGCCGGTAGGCTTCATGTCTGACTGGACACAACAGGATGTGGTGTAAATAAGAATCAACACAAATCACTGAGATCACTTTGGTTTGAGGACATGTTGTGTATGTCTGTTTCCAGATCGACTGACACATACCTGCTGGTGTCGGTGCTTAAAAATAACCACAATGACAGCTCGTTTTAGCCAAGGCTGCGAACAAGAACATGAAAATTGCGACTAAATCGGGTACATGCTCGATCAGGCCTGGTTGAACTAATGGGACAGGCAGCCATGCACCTATGATAATTGCTCAGATGAAGTTTGACGTCGCTCTACATTCCCACAAACCCATCTCGGAGAATACTGGGGCGTTTCGTGCCGGAGCACACACCCCTCCATGATTGATCACTCTGCTTATAATTTCCTAATTTCCAATCCACTGGGGGACTTAACTGGAAGTAGCCATTTTTCCTGAGCACCAACCAGCTTCCTTTTATTTCCGCACAGGGCTAAATGGGAAGAATCTTCCAGCCCATTAAGCAGACTTTCTGTGTCATAAAAGTTTGGTGGCAGAGTCTCCTTCTCTCTCCCTCCCTCTCTCCCTGCCTCCGTCTCTCTCAGCAGCAGCATGGAACTGTCTGTTTGATCTGCAGGCTGCAGGTTAATAGAAATCAGCCTGCTCATCAGCAATAGTGGATTGAACTTAACCACCCACCTCCGCCCTGTCAATTCAGATTTGGAAAAAACCTGCTAACACTGGCCGTAGTCTCATTTCCCTCTGTCAGGTAATCAGTTTTTCACTATAATCCTTTTCAGGAGTAAAATTACAATGACCTATCCCTGGTCCCTGGGCCAGGAAGGGGAGTTGGATTTTGGGAATGCCAGCCAGAAAAAAAAAGTGGAAAAAAATGTGCTATGATGCTAATATACAGATATCAGCCAATCATATTCAGTTAGGATAGAATAAGATTTAGGGGGATTTATTGGCAGAATATGGCAGAAATTTAATCTAATAAAAAAAATTAATATAAAAGTGTATAATCACCTGGAAATAAGAGCTGAGGCATTTCCATTACCTTAGAATGAGCTGTTTATATCTACAGAAGGCACAGGTCCTAAATACAGGCCACCATGTTGTACCAGCATGAGTACAGAATACAGTACTTTTAATGGTACTGAAATGGTAGTATGAATTCCACCGGTACTACCAAGGACCAATCCACGTTAAATCTGTTTGTCTCAAATTTCAACACCTGCAAGCGTATGTGGGCAAGAGAGTATCACAACACAGACACAAACACTTGTCGCGGTCTACGTAATGTGGAATGCAAATCAGGCAAGGGCAACACATCTAACAAACATAAAATACAGTATATTTCAAAGCTAAAGAGTGCACCATTTATCATAGCCTGAAAGCTAAACCCTCCATAACAGGTGCATCTAACGTTAGCATGCCTCAAAAAAAGAGATGAGCAGTTGATAAAACTTTTTCTAAACTTGGGAGTTTCAGTTGGGCTCAAAACTCAAAAATCTATTGCACTCCATTGCCTTGAAATTTACAATTTTCTCAACTTTTTCGTATTTACAGTGTTTGACTTAGTGTTTTACTACCGATAGCCTAACATCTAGCTTGTAGCTGCATCTGAAATTCATGCTACATGCTATTTAGCAAGCTACAGCAGTGCGTGAGATTTATTAGCATGTAGCCTTGTAGCTTAGCTTAGTATGAAAACAATATTCATGAATTGCAGACAATTAATGGGGAAATATTACAGTACGTAAGCAGTTTCTACAGTTTCTACATTAGCCCTGAACAGACAAACCAAAGAATGGCTCTAGATAGGGCTCTTTGTGAGGTTTTCCTACATGGTTGGAAGGGGAGGGTGAGGCGAGTTTGTTGCAATTTGCCAGTTCACTGCTAGATCCCACCTAAAACACACTAGTCCTCTACAGGGTGCTGCACACTTAAATATTATTTTTGAGCTGTAAATTACATTATATTACTGCATTGTGATGAAAAAAAACATACTGGACACTACATGTGATATAAATGTATTTTGATTTAAACAAAGGAGATATATAAAATGTTAATTAGTGAGCTTTAGAGTATTTGGACATCGCCAGACTAACTTTTACCCCCTTCTTTTAGTCTTTATGCAACATTAAATTAGTCTCCTCCTGGTTCAGGTTTTGTGCTCAAGATGCAGACCTCAGAGTGATATTGATCTTCTCATCTAGCCCTCATCCAGAAACTGAATAAGCGTATGTCCCAAAATGTCAAACTATGTCTTTATGCTGTATTCAGTTGGACGTAATTAAGTCTGTTTTCACACTGTGTGCAGCTCTTACCTTAGAACTTCTGCTCATAACTGTTTTCCTTTGGATCTCTGCTCATATCTATTATAAGATATAACACATTTTTTGTAACCGATATGAACAGACGCCACTGTCAGAATCTACACAGATCCAATAACAAAAGGTGTCACATTCGTTTTTTGTACCTGCGCTTCTTCTGCTTGTTTGAAGACTTTTCAATCATGCTTTGCGCTCTCAACTTTTGTCTGAATTTAGGCGCCTTTCCAAGTCAAGTCTTGTGTTTGCTTTTCTTTCTTTCCTTAGGATTAAACACAAATCTGAAGTCGCTCATTTGCATGTCCCAGAATCTGATTTTTCGTCAAACGTATTCAAGTGAGTTGAAAAATGCCTCGGTGGCGTGGAAGCGTTTTGTTGTTCACGGTGATAAGGGAACATCAGATGTGTGTCAAATGCGAGGAAAAAAAAACTGGGACACCGTCTCGGCTGTAGTGTCAGTTTATCTGAGACCTTAACAGCCTCCCCGCTCTCTGACTGGCAATCAATCACCGAGAACACATGAAGACCAAGATTATCAGTCTCTAACCTGCTTTAATGTGCTGGTTGATGGAGTGATGGAGCGACGCTGGGGTTGGTTCCGGCTGGAGAGAAAAAGAGTGTCTCTAGACAAAGAGGAGATATGGTATGTGGCACGTTTACTGATCTTAACACCATTAACTGATTAATTGAAATAAATGAAAGATGATTTTAGGATGGAGAAAAGGAAGATGGAGGGGGCAGAAGGACCACTGTATGTTTGCATGTTATAATCAGGTGTTGATTACAGACCTCGCTGCTGATTGAGAGACTTCAATCAGCAAACTAAATGCATCTCCATAAGCAGTCAGGTGAGGGAACTTTCAATCATCATTTAATCATTAATTAGAAGTGATGAGGAAGAGATGCGACTCCACAGTACCCCACTTTAGACAAAAACAAAAAGGAGAGAGCGTCTGCGAAGAGGTTAAAAATACCTCCTGAGCTCGGAATCTGTTATTCAGAGAAGGAAAAAGTTGAGTGGAAGAAATTGAACTTTTTCTTCTTTTCTTCGCTTCTCTTTTCCCGTTGAAGGTGTTTGGATACGTCTTTGAGCTGCTGAGTCAAACCTGGCTGAAATGGCAAAGAGGAGAGGAGGGGAACATGTTTGCTTAACAGTGTAAATTCACTTTGAAGGGAAGCGGGAGCCTGAAGCCGCCCTGCGCAGAATGGATTGCTGCGTGGGAATCCCTGCCTCTTACCTCAGACGCTTTATTTTCTTATTTATCGTCTTATAACAATGTTTCAAAACCAGGTCCAGAAGGATTGAAGGCAGGTTTTTTTTTTTTTTTTGGAGGCAGGGTAACTAATGTATGTTTCCTCCTGTACAATGAAAATAATCAATAATGAAAAATCTCTCTCATTATTTCACTCAGTAGTGTTTTGGATTTATTGTTTCAGTTTTATAGATATTTTCTAATGTCATAGAGCAGAAGTGGGATTAATAATAATCCCAAATGGACATATCCGTAAATATGTGTCACCAGTCTCCAAAATGATTCAGTTTGACTTTTTAAGTTTTTAAGGTCACGAGTCAATTTGATTTTTTGATTTCAGTTTTTTTTTTTCCTTGCACTGATGCCTGTGCCTCTCTTGTTGTTGTTGATTTGTAAAGATCAACAGATTATTGGTTTATGCCCTGAAAACTGTCATTCACATTTTCAATTTCTTCTTTAAATACTTGTAGATCTGTGATTCTGCCTTGGATTTTGATTTTGCCCAATTTGATCAATGTTTGATTTAATATTGAAATTGTGGCACCCCCTGGTTCAGTACCATAATTGTGCAGCAATTCTAATTCTTTAATGTGTATATTTTTTATGTGTGTTTTTGTTTGTTTGTTTTTTAAAATTATTGTCACTGGCTACTTCACAAAAGCTGACTTCATGTACTCTGGGAAAAATGTATAATAGAACCTAAATGGGAATGTTCAAGTTTAGTTTAGTTTTAGTGTTCTTAAATGTTAATGTTAGTTTTTTAAAATGCAAATGTCACTGTTTTAAAATGCTGTTAAGAGTCTTCTTTAAAAAAAAAAAATTCTGATGTAAGATTTTTTAAAATGTTTTTTTATGATGTGGTAACTTTTTTTTTTTTTTTTTTTTTTTTAAATAATGCTAACGTTAATGTTTACTTTTTTTATGCTAAAGTGAGTTTTGGTGCTTTTAACCAGTGCTGCTGATGGTTTAAGATCTACTTGTAGTTTGTCACCAGCTGCCTTCATGTAGTCTGGGCATAGAGGGAAAATAGAACCGAAATGCTAATTTTCTTCTTTCTTTCTTTTTTTTTTTTTTAACCTTGCTTCCAATTTTTCCCAGTGCCCATTGGCGGTATTGCAGCAAATAATTCCCCCACAGCCCAAAAACCATTTACCCCATAAGCTACCATTACAAAAGAGACATCTGTAAAACTGTTGTTAGGACGGACGCCTGTACTGAAGTTTAAACAAGGTCAGTTATGACTCTTTCTATTATCAGGTTTTGATCCATGTGTCAAGTTCTGCGTGTTTTGTTCATGGCAGAATGAGTGCCACAGACAAACTCACCTGTAAACACTAGTTTTTCTGGTTCCTAACAAGCTGTTCTACATATAAACACTGAAAATACCTACATATAGGCTACTGTATAAACTGACACAACTGACACCATGATTTTTTTCTTTCCCTTCCTTACCTTTTTCTCGCTCTCTCTTTTTTTGTTTTGTTTTTTTACACCTGCTGTGCTTCACACTTAAACGCAACCGAGCCCTCGTTAACAGTCTTACCTCCACCTGTGCTGTTCCTGCTATGACAACTTAAAATATCGGGTGTGAAAAACTGCAAAAACTGTGCCACTAAATGTAAAAATCTGCATATAATTTTCCAAACTCTATCAAATGAAAACTTAAGTGTTTCATGGACAAACCTAATAAAAACAGTACATGATTACACATGAGTATATTTACAGTCAAATTAAAAAATACAATGGCAACAATGACATGTTCTATAGCACTTCAAAAATCATTATTATGCTGAAGCACAGCTGATTTCACAGTTGGAAACATCCGATGCTGACTGTACCTCAAACCCTTTACACGCAGCTGCTGAGTGAAATTATAATTGTAGACTCAAAGTATTAAAAGTATTGTCATGGTTTGTTCCACCTCCACACTGCAAAGCAAAACTAAACTGACTAAAACTAAAACACTCTGAAGCAATATCTTATTTTTCTATTCTGCATGACCTCTTTTCTGAAGTCTCATACAGAAGAAAGTCCATCCAGGGAAAATAAAAGAGGCTCTCTTTCTATATTATAAACACAAGCTGCATTATAGATAAATGTTGTCAGTGTTGTCTGGGTCAGTCTGTAACACCAGAGCAGATGGTTGGATCTGCCGTTTTGAATATTTGGAGAGTTGGATTGCATTTCTGGAATGAAATTAACCCTTTATATAAACAGAAACTGAAATTTACATTATAGTGTGAGCTTTCGTCCTCTTTTTATATCCAACAAGTGTACAATAAACCAGAACCAAAACATATAAGCACAACAAAGTACACTGGGTTTCCTCATGCCGCTAAACCTTCCCTTCACCCCAAATACACAGAGAGGCGAGTAAAACAGCAAATAAAGGAATGGAAGAAAAAACAAGAAACTAGTACACTTAGAACTGCACTAAACAAAACAAAGGAAAACAAAACAAAAAAAAGAAGAAAAGAAGTGACAGAATTAATAGTTGCAACTACTCAATAGTCCATAATTTATTTGAAGGCTGTAGGCCATAGAAGTCCAGGTCCAAAAAGTCCAGAAAATGTCTGAGTCCATTATTGATCTTGTCTTGAAAAGTAAGAAAATACTGGGGTGGAGTTCTTGAAAAATTTGTCCCTGTTTTATTTTTATTTTTTTTCTGGTTAGTCTCTCTAATGGTAGGAATTGTGATAACTGGTCCAGAAACAGCTGAAAAACAGGATGGGTTTGTTTTTTTCAAAATAAAAGCATATATTTGCGAAGCGTGTTATGGTAGCTTATTAATATTCTACAATTCTTTTTAGATCTAGTTAGAAATCAGACAGATCATTTCATAAAAAAACATGTTGTTCTGTTTTCAGGATGTAGTGAATGAATGAACCACATACCAGAAACTTTTCAACAGATGACAGAAGATTGCCAAAACACATGCATGAAAGTTCCTTAAAATTGTTTTCCATGATGTTGGTAATTGTAAAAAGAAAAGGTTTGCTTTCACAAAAGTTTAACCAGGTATTTGCCTCCAACACCATCCACAGATCTTTTTCCCAAATCTTTATATATCATAAGGTTGGGAAACATGATTAGACTCCGTTGGCAATAATATTTCAAATTCATTGAGTTTACCTTTAATTGTTATGGATAATATCAATATATCCTGTACTTCAAATAATCCCAAACTGAACTCTTTCTCAACATTCTGAATTATTCATTATTTTAAAAAGTCTTTGAATACGACATTCAAACATGAACCATTTTTAATAAACATCTGGAGTCATATTACATCTTGGAAATGACTGACATGTCATGCATGGCTGTGGAATATAAGTAGTTAAACGTGTGTGTGTGTGTTTGTGTGTGTGTGTGTGTGTGTGTGTGAGAAAGAGAGAGAGAGAGAGAGTGACATGTTGCAGGGGAGCAGACAGGAACACCAGGTGCTGACAACCAGAGAACTGTGATTGTTCCAGAAGCTTCTCCAACAAGAAGTCACAGCAGATGCTGGAGATGACAGAGCGGTGTGGGAGCGCAGTGACAGACTTCAGCGCACGTCAAGACCCAGCTGCAGCACACTGCACCCGACGTCGTGTCTGCAAGCTGTGCCGCTCGGCAGCACCGCGCGAGCACAAATCTGTACTGACCGCCCTGCAGAGCCCTCACAGAGAACTTCTCGTACTTAAAGACCCCCTCCAGAAATGTTTGAAGACATATAAAAATACTCTGCTTTGAAGAATAATTCTGTCTGATCTGGTTTTTCAACAAAAAAAGTTTAATTGTTAAAAATCATTAAAATTACATCTCTTGTTGAAAAAATATCCCAAATCTATAAATATGCAAATATTGTGAATTTCAAGGGTTTAACTGCTGGACACAACTACTTCACTGAATACAGGACTATGATTGGCTTCCAAACTTGTGATGTCACAAAATCCTGGCTGAACGTGCAAATGTTAAATTTAAATCTGAGCTGTGTACAGAGTGAATTATGAATGTAGAAACAGCTTTCTAGTGTCCATACATCACTCTGTAAAGGTCAAACCTCAACATTTTTGAGCAAATATTAATTATCATTTTCATTCAAATCTTTAAAAATAAACAGAAAAGCACAAAGTTTAAGATGAGATGAGATCAACTAAGATAGAACTTTATTAATCCTAAAGGACATTTATTTGTATTCCTTTTCACACTAAAAAAAAGAGAATTCTTGGACCAACTTGAAAAACTACTTCGATTAGTAGCACACAAATGTAGTCTTCAAACAAATTAACACACTATTGCTTTAAGTCAGATGTACTTAATAATCTAATTGCTGTTAAATGAACATCATTGCATTAATGCAACTTAAATTTCAGACAAAGTTCAGAGTCAACTTAAAAGTTTCCAATTTTCCAACTCAACTATTTGCTTTATTTAAAAGTAAAATACTCCTCCTTAACAACCTATAGTGCAGTTTCAGTAAAAGTATTTTAGGAACTTTACTGTGTGATTTTAGTTTGTTAAAGCTAAGGAACTTATTTTTAAGCTAAGGTTGTTGATTTTGGAGTTAAAGCAGTTGTGTTTCCCCCAATATAGCCACAAAATATAACATCAAAAATAAAATGATCTCAATAAAAATCTCACAGTCACGCTGCCTTACAAAAAGGTAAACACAGGCTTTTTGCTTTTGATTTCACAGAGAATCTAATCAGGTGGCAGAAATTATGAACAACTACACAGAAATAGCTTATCTTCTCATCAGTAGTCAGATTTGCTTCTGTAAGAGGCATAAGTAATAATCTGAGACTGTTTTATAACCAGTTAAAACTCCTTGTAGTAAGTATAGTTCATAAAATTGCTAACATTAGTATGACTTAATAATAGCTGGTTTGGTTCAGGGACTTTATGAAAACTTAAATAACACAATCCAGCAAATTCAGATGGACCATTTTGTATCTAACACAATGCATTATTTGATTACAAAATATAATTTTGTCTTGCATCAGACTTACCCTCTTTCCAAGTCAGCAAAAGAAAGCGGTGACTCATCTGCAGGGGAACAATCTGGAAAAGACGTGGACACGATGATGTCAGACGCACAATAAGAGAAACCACACTAATGCTCCTTAACTGAAAAAAAAAATAGCAGGTTAAGGGAATGGGGGTGTAATTTCAAGTTCTTATAATCCACAAAAGAAGACAGCCATCACTTAAGCAGAAAGCCAAATGAGACTCATTTAAAACATTAAGACTGCTTCACTACATTACTACTGAAATACATTTTTAACAGCACTGGTGCTCAACCTGGGGTCCAGGCCCTCCTTGGGGGAGGGATAAAAATCACAGAGGATCCGCAAGCTCTGAGGGTGTCAAAATCAGATCTGCACATATGAACTGAAATCACAATTTATACAAAAAACATCTGTATATATATATAAAAAATAAAAGATAAATTTTTTGCTTCCTAATAGGCCACGCCTCTAATAATGAATCATCATTATTCTTTTGGTCAGGATAAATGTGTGTAAGCTCTGTTGGATTGCTAAAAGAAAAATATTATGTTTATTCTGGAAGAGGGAGACCAAAGGTAAAGGTTCTAGGCATGGAAACAATTAGATTTCTTTTTTTTTTTTTTCTTTTTTTTTTTTAAAAAAACACATGTTTGAAATAAAGGTTTGAAATAACTCACTTATTCTTTTGATGTGTGGGGCTCCCAGGAAAAAATGGTTGGGATCCACTGAGTTACAGCATCATCATTCATCTAATTCAATTTTACTCAAGTTTCATACAGAGACAATGAATTAATTTAGAATGAAATATACAAAGTGAACTGATTATACATGGAAAAGCCATCAAAAACATAATGTTTTGTATCTTTCAAGACCAAAAGCATTTCTGGGATTTGGAGGAATCCAAGCCATCTGTTACCTTTCAGTGAGCTTATACTACTCTCTAGTGGTTACCTCACACTACTGCAGCAACACAGAAGTGTAGGTGTAATTTGCACTCAAAGTTACTATGCTTTTTCACATACTTTTCTCCATATATTTTATATTTTCTTCTCCATACATTTCTCAGTTACATTTTTTACTGCCAGAAATGATATTTTCAAACATATTTAAGCTCTACAGACAACCAGACTGCCCTTTTTTCTTGCTTGTGGAATGAAAATATTTAGATTTTTTTTTTCCAAGTAGAGAATAAAAGTGAAATTTCCTGCATGCCTCCCTGTTTTCCTCCAGCTGGAGTTGTGAAAACCTTGAAGGAAAAACCAGGCTACATCCGGCATCCCATTATCATGTCCTAATAGCTTGCTCAATGGTGCAGCGTGTTCTGCGGGTTCACTGGTCAACCAAGACACACGCCATTAGCCCGAGCAAACGTTGCCTTGCGATGCTACACAAAGCACACCTTATTTGTATCACATTAGCTCTTTGATGTGGCATAGCATATTATATCAACAGCAGCAATTTATCAAACAATTTTGGCAGTGATTTGCTTCACTACCGGCGCCGCGGCCGCCGCTGCAACGCCACCGTCACCCATCTTCAGCCCTTCCCTCTGTTCCTCTATGAGAAGCTGCAGCAGCAAATAAATTAAACATGTGTCATTGAGCATGCTAAATGGCTTGCAACACATAATCATCTAAATAATTATGAGGCTGCCATTAAAGTGAGCTAGATGGATGACACATGAGGCGTTATGGAAAAACTGGAGGTAATGGTGCAAGATTTGATGTGGGAGAAAAAGGGGAAGAGATGGCGGAGGGGATAAAAAAAAGAAAAAGAAAAAAAAGACTGCAGTTTTCTGTGCGATTCCTTCCGTCACTCTTTTTCTTCTCGCCGTTAAAATCCCAGACTCAAAGTGCTGAGGGACAATAGGGTGATTAGCCCAATCAGAAAAAGCAGTGAGGGATTGTGGGTAGGCTGTGGCACCGCTCGCAGCCGTCTTTTTGTCCTCCCACATTTCATTAATCAGCAACCTGAGGCCCCCCGAAATCAGTTCAGCAGATTGGCAGCTCGCTCATTTGTTCCCATGTGGCAATCAGAGAGGAAAAAGAAATCAGTTCACAACCTTTTTGCTATTACCTGACATTATAAACCATCTCTTTGTGTTCTTTTTGTTACTTTTCTCATCATTTCTTTCCCTTTGCTGTGATTTGCAGCTGAAAATATACGTCCCCGATACCAAATGGGACCTCTATTAACCCCCAGACGAGTTATTTTTTGTGCCTGTTGGTAACAATACTCTCAATTTAATCTGCCTGTTAAAGAAAAAAAGAAATAAAATGGTAAGTGATGCTTATTTTTAATAATAATCAGCGTGCTTAAATACACATGTGTGGTCTGTTCCCTGCATTTACAATCAGATGGAAATGCAGTTTTCCATTAAGCGTTTTAAAGTACAATATTTTAATGAGGCTCATGTATCAGCCTAAATGATGCAGCACGTCACCAGACATGCACGACAAGCACAGTAATATTCTGCTCATGGAAGACGGCGTCCCTGGCTCTCCACTTTTTACACACCATTAGCTTACAATGTCGTGTGCTTTACATGATCCCACTTTAATGCAGGAGATAGAAGATAAACTGTAAAAAAAAAATCTATTTAAATGAAGAAAATGAGAAAAACAAACACTGTCATAATTTCATTTTTGCACTATAATGCAACAGAACAAAAGCAAATGAGTGCAATGATTACAGAAAGGCTTTTAGTGCTATATATAGGGTGCAATAATTTGATTTTATTTGCAGTATAATTGTTTTGGGTAACATTGCCTGCAAAGTACAGTTTGATTTTATTCATTTATTAGTTTATTTGTCAGGGATAATGAAAGAAACATTGCAGAAAGGTTACAATCACAAGATACAGATGTGTTTCAAGTAACGTTTCTAGCCAAGGCTAATTCACAACCCCTGTCCCAAGTCAGGCTTCTCTACATAAAAAAGGACATAATGGGTAATAAAAATGTTTAGGTTTTTACTTCCGTTGGTGGTGCATTTCAATAATGTGTTCCTTTCACTGAAAAGGATGACTGACCAAAGGTGTTTTTACCTACTACATATGGGGTATAAATGAAAGACGTAGCAGGCAACTACCAGGACAAATATGAAAATGTGCATCGTGATTTGTGAGTAACGTATGGTGTTCACAAATGCATTTAATCCACAAACAAATATCTACTACTACTGTAATGTGAACAGTTGTCAGTATTGTACTCAGTGTTGGAGAAGCTACTTTGAAAGCAGAGCCTTGCAGGCTACCAATGACTTCACACTGGAGGACGCTGCAAATGGAAAAATGTAGCTTGGTTAACTAAACATATGTAGAAAAAGTAGTTCAAACCACTTTCAAATGATGATGAACATATGATATGACATTATATTAATATATTACAAAAATGTCAAATGACTGCAAAAATAAAATGAAGTGCCCACTTGTTCATCAATAAATCATTCATTTCCATTTAACGACAATACGTTTTTTTTTAGTTTCAGGAAATTAAACCAAATATGACAAAAAACTTCAACTTAACTTAGAGGTGTCCATGTTAACATGTATGTTACATGTTTCCAACAATGTTCAAGCCACATTGGCTATTTACACCCTGGTTGCAAATAGCTTTGTTGGTTACAAACACCTGGGATCTTGTCTAGGCTACATACACCTCAATGTAAATAGTCACATAGGCTTTTGACAAATTTTTACACTTAGCTGACTTATTATGGTCTCCATCATGTGAGTGTAAGTAGCCACATGGACTATTTAAACTCTGGTTACAAATAGCATTGTATATACACCCCAGTACCACCCCAGCATCACATTGGCTACTCCACTCCAGGTGTAAATAGTATTCTTGGCTACTGATATCTGAGTTCTAAAAGCATCTGTCTTCATTTTGTCAACAGTATTAATAAGCAATATGAAAAACTTTATAAAACTTCTGTGCTTGACATTAACTTGCTCCGTGCGATGGAGCTGTGAGGCAGCAGCTCTTCTCCTGGGACGGATAAAGATTGAGCTCCCTCCCTTTAGGACACAACTTCTGCTAAAAAGCTTATCACGACAAAAAGGACCAATCTGAATGACAGCCTCCAGCCAATAAACAAACAATCAACGTGGGCCTGTTGCACGAGCTTGCTCAAATTGGGAGCAGATTTCCTTTGGGATGCAGCTACCAACTGAGGAATGCAATAAGGGACGAGGTATCTGGTGTAAAATTACAAGCAGGAAATGTAATTTGACAGAGTGAGGTCCTCCTTAAGGGACAGACCACCACTGAGGTGTGAGATGGTGTCATGGGTGTCTGGGGGGGACAGTTACTGACGGCTTATAATGTATAGGATTAGATGCTTTATTGGTATTTCTGTTGTTTTAAATTGGCTATCACCTATTAGCTGATTAGCTATTGGATGGATTTCCATGAAATTTAATGCAGACATTCAAGGTCCCCAGAGGATAAATGCTGTGTTTCTTTTATCTCAGGTGCTCGTGGTTGTAAAATAGTAAACTCCAGATGAAAACAAGGTGCACTTTCAGACAAACCGGTCAAATTAGAAAAAGGGGAGGCAAGGACTTTACTTCAGGCACACGGAGCCAAGGATATAGTTCAAAAGCTCTTATTAGTTGGGACGTATCAGGGTTCAAAAGCACTAAAGGATCACGACTGGTTTTGACCCACATTTGATCGTCTTTCAGGGCTTGACTGAGAAGAGGAGCCAACCAGAGCAGAATGTTGTGGTTCCTTATACAGACAAGTAGTGGCAAACAAAAGGGTCATGTTCACAATAATAAGCATATGACGCGCCATAGGGAAATCTACACTGTTAGTTTTTATGGTGTATTTGTGTTCTGCAACTTTATCTTTCAAATGCATGGGGAATGACTTCACAACTGATTTGACCTCTTGTTCTAGTACAAGAAGTCAGAAAACCAAGATGGCTGTCTCAGGGGAAAAACTTTGTTGCATGTGCTCTTTTGCAGTATTTTGCACATACAATCACCATAGCAACACCTCCACAGACAGGAAAGAACTTTGAGGCGCGTTCCCCGTAAGTCTGTGAGAGTTTAGGGCTGTCCCACCGTGAAATCGTCAAGTCCATGAGAGCTCTCATTGTCTTTTTGTGCCCTTTCTGCACACTTTTTGTAAGTTTGCATCCCTGCAGACTTTGGCTGAGGGATTTACCCACAGTTCATGGTGCTGTGATGTTAAACACATGGTTACCAGGGGAATGCAAAGATTTTTTTTAATTCAATATCAGAAATTTATTTAATCACTACCACAAATCTCACTTTTCTTCCTGGACTTAGCTATTTAATTATATTTCTCAGTTTATTATAAAGCACTAAGCTTTTGAAACATTATGATACACTTTTTCCTAAACCTCTGACTGAATATATTTCTGTTTGTGTACATGTGTACCCTTTCTTTATTTTTATATGATTGTCTTGTGATATTTTCATTTTATTGTCTTCATGGAGCATCTGAGTCACTTTGATATGTTGCAAAGTCAGCTAAAGTCTGTAGGGGTTCAGGGGGAACATTGGGACTGGGCCATTAAGTACATAGAGACATTCATGTTCTCCTCAGGATGAATTACAATAACTTTAGTGATCCTCTGATTTTTCATCTATAGCCTGCATGTTGACATGCGTCTCTGCAGCAAATTCACAGAAATATTAGCATGGCTGTAGATTCTTTGGCCTTGATCAGACACAATGCACTTTTGGCAGTGAGAGGCCCAATTGTTTCCTCTCGGCTGGCTGCTAATGTGCCCCAGGCGCCTCACGTTTTGGACGCTTTTTGTGGGAATGCTCTAAATGCCTTGAGCTGAAAAAACTCAGAGTAGAAAAACACCCATCGTCATTTGCGTTTTCTCCCCATGGTCTAAAGATTATTAACTGAGAGACAAACCTTCTGTGGTTGTGTGGGCAAAGTTTACTGTTGCTTGGAAATAATCGTTCTTTCTGTAGCAATTGATGGACACCCAGAACTGCATGATTTTACTAACTGTAGTTTTCATGATTTAAACAGAAAACAGGCCTGCAAGCTAAAGACTCTGTTTCTCTGTGTCCAGCAGACTATTTGGAAACAGCCCCTCACCCTCAATCAAAGCAGGTATCCTCAGTCCATTTTGAATAGGGAAGTCAGCTACTTCTTGCTAACCAAAATATCAGGTTACAGATCTGAGTTTACATCATAACCAAAATCCTGATTAGGAATGCAGCGCTGTTCTTTTTAATAAAACAACAAAAAGGCAGTGCAGTGCCACATGCACTCTGTGATCGGGTCCTTTTTTCTTGTTATTTTATTGACACACAAATAATTTGACTCGTTTAACTAGTTTGTTTACTGCTCGTTCCTACTTACCACTGAATGATACAGAGGCTTCTTCATCCTGTTAAGAACACTCATTCTTAATGAGACAATGACTTCAACTTTTTTTGCACAAAAAACGTCTATTTTAAAGATGAATATCAGCAGAAAACATCAGCTATTAGTGTAAAAGGATTATTTTGAATCTCATATCAGTTCATTTATATATTCAAAAGGAATTATTATCTGTCTAATGCTTCATAACACACATTTGTGTAAATAATAATCGTTTTAATAATAACAAATAATCGTATACTTTTAAACTAAGGAATGTGAGATTTAGTTTTCTGTGGAAATGCTCTCTTTACAAATGATGTTTAATCTCTATGTCAAATCACCAGCTGAAACAGCAATATAATAATTCAGTATGAAAGAGTTGATGAAAACTTCCCATTTGCTGTTATTAATACTCAGTGTCTGGTCGGTCTTTCTTTGAAAAATGAAAAGAAAGAAATGTTCAATCTAAGTGTGCAGTAAGTAATAAAAAATCCAAAGAGTGTGTCCTACAGAAACTCTAATTTCGTCTACAAATACCCCAAGGAAAAGAGCGGAGCAAGAACACCATCAGTGATGGCTGCTTAGCAACAGCAATGGAGGCAAAAAAGGATCTTCCACTACATTTGGACATACATATTGTCCTGTCTGTTGGCTTTCCAACACACCTGTCTCTCAAGACGTCCATGCAAGAGCGCAGAAGTGCGCTGACTTTCAAAAAGCAGCCTTGTGCTTGAGGAGTCTTACCTGCAGGCTACAGCACCTTTTCAACTCAGATGTCACATTTGCACCCTTTGTCTCACAGCACACCATTAAATCTCACCAACTCCAGAACCACAGACATGAAGCCATTCATTTCCCTTCAGTGCAGTTTATTCAACCATCCTCCTTCATTACAGGCTACCAGGATGAAGCTAACAGAGTGTTAACAGTCAGAGACAAAGGCGCAGGTTCCTGCGTGAGCCAGCGCTTTAAATACACAGGTTTATTTACTGTACAGGTAGCTACCGTGTGAAAGCAGTTCTGATGGCAACTCGCCAGACAGTAGAGCTCTCTGGGCTGTTTACATCTCTATACAAGAGGGATAATACTGCTGTTTCTCACACTTCTCTGACTGGGTAGTTATGAGGTCTCAGTCTCATCTCGATATTGGTCTCATCTTGGTCTCAGACAAAGAGGACTCTGGGTTTTATTTAAAGACCCCAACTGCTTAAATGTCATTACACTGTATGTGCATTGCCACATTTATTTGCAAACATACTATGACTGGATGTAAACCCCCCTGCTTCAAATGTAACCAGTAACCAGTTCACTCATTTTTTTTTCATTTACATACGCAGTATTTAAATTCCTTTTAGGACCACTGCAAAATTTTACCGGAACTTAGAAAGGAAACATAAAGAAAGTTAAGCTAAGTGTAAGTGACATTAGCAAAGCTAGCTAGCTAACATTAGCAATCTGACTCTGTACCAAAACTTTTAAAGGGACAGTGCAATCAAAAATCAGAAATACATATTTTGCCCATGTCATGTAGTGCTATTTATCTATCTAGACTGTTTTGGTGTGAGTTGCAGAGTTATGGAGATATGCACCTTCGAGATGTCTGTCTTCTCTCCAGTATATTGGGACTAAATAGCTTGTGGTAAATTTGAAAATTTCAAAACTAGTGTCTCTTTCCAAAAATGTGAGCAATTTCATGTAAGAACTATTTTCTTTCTAGTATGAAAAAAGTAGTTCCAGTAGATTCTACTGCAGAAAGAAAGTAGTTCTTACATGAACCTGCACACGACAAGGTGTGTGGATTACCTTAAATAACCAGATCATTATTTTTGGAAAGAGATGCTAGTTTTGAATTTTTCAAATGTATTTTGTGATGTTTGAGCACCACTATTCAAGTGCCATTTAGTCTTATTATATTCAAGAGAATGCAGACATGTCTACAGCCAACATCTCTAAAACGACGCAACATACACACACACACACAAAAAGAGATGGATAAAAATGCACTCCAGGCCAGAGAAAAATACGTATTTTTTAATTCTGGGGTGAACTGTGAACCTTGCCTTGGTCATGGCCATGACTTGGTCTTGGTTTAGGTGTTCTTGACTACAATGCTGCTTAATGCTGTAATAGATTCTTACAGTGGACTACAATCATGTAAACTTACTTGTGGCTGCATTAACAGTAAAGCTAAAGCATCGCACATACATACGAGGTGTATTTCAGTTACATTCATTTGTCACATGGATTCAGATTTCCTGTGCTTAGTTTGAAACCATTCCCAGATGACATACTGTACTGTAGGAGATGACATAATTGAACAGACACAGAGCTTTCATGTTATTTGAAGCAAAAGGCTGAAGGCGAAAACTTGACGAGTGCAGATCAAACACAAAATGAAGAGCCTCTACTCAAGTTTCCAGCTGGCAGCGTCATTTCTGCAGTTTGCAGCAAAGCCATCTTCTCAGCTACCCCATGGAGTGAAACCATACGATTGCTGTAAACGCCTGAGGGGGAGGAGGCTCGCTAATGTAAAGGAAGCAATTCCCACTCCCAGAAGAAAGAGATAAAACAAGAAAGTAGCAGCATTTCGGTAAAATGGGGACATTATTTGTGATGTTGGAAACTTTTTACATTTTCTATTAGGAGATTTTTACAATATCAATACACAAATGTTATTTTTTACAGTGATTAAAAATATTTGGTGATTATGCAATGATCCCACCACACCACATACAAAATACTTCTCGGATGCATAATCTGAAATACCTTAATGGACACGTGTTTTGCTTCAATTCTGATAATAAAGACCACTGCTGAAAGAGTCTGATGTGCCTCAATGACTATTTCAGGTATATACACTGAATTTATGCTTACATTTGACAAATATTCCAAATGAATGATACAACCAAGTATTTCACTATCTAATTATTACTTCTCTCTGGATGACATGGTGGACAGCTCATCAGACCAGGAAAAGCAGCAAGGATTATAGTATTTTAAAGACAGACTTTGAAATTACATGATTTTTCAAATAATGATTATTCCCCAGGTCTACTGAACCACCCCACTTTCCAGGTCTCAGTCAGAGGAAAAAGGTCTGTGACAGATATGGGTAAGTAAGTAAATTATTTTAGCAGTAATTTAATTCAAACACCTTTTTGGAAATGTCATCCTATGAATGCTAAATATGTGACGCTGTGTTTAAGATGAGGCAGAAGGAAAATGACAAGGGGAAAAAAAGCATGACCAGCCACGTGTAAGGTAAATATTGTAAATGTCATTGATGATGATGATGATGATGACTCAGCTTTTGATCATATGCTAAATAGGCTTCCACATTTGCCAATAAATACTCATATTGTGTTTGAATAAAATACCATAGGAAAGGTAAACGTTCTTGACTGTATTATTCCTGTGTAATTCTAGACACTAGTTAGCCTTTGGGTGATGCAGCTCAGTTTAATGTCTTTGTGTTTGCAATGTATGCTTCATGCCACTGGATGGAGACAAAATCCAAATTGAACACTAATATCCAAGTTTATTGCATGTGTCATGTTTGTCAGGAGGGATTTTGAGCAAATTTACTGCACAATAACTCAATAAGGCAGGATCCAAGACCACGGCAGATCTAGTCATGCACCAACAAGAATCACTGGTTGTCTCTCTGAATATTTCAGCTTTTGGGAAGCGATAGTCCTGGATTCAGTCACAGGGTTTTAGCCATAATGAGAACACTTCCTCATCACTCATAGTGGAAGGCTACAGTGGGCTGTTTCAGTGATGCAGTCCTAAATAGAGGTTGGTGAATTATGACAGCAAAATGTCAGTTTTAATTTCAGTAAAGTGTCAAGCTGTGTTTTAAAACGGTACAAGTATACAAAAAAAGTAAAATAAAAAAGAAAGGCTTTTAAACATTACAATCAAAATATATGAATACAGATATGTAATAAACAAGATACAAGATCGAAATGTTTTTCACTGTACAACAGGGCTGTATAGCAAGATTTAGATGTAGTTCCCTCTTTGCTAATCATAAAAGAACAGCATTTAAAATTCTATACAGTAGACTGACTGAATGGATCAACAAACTATTTTACATGACGGAGTTTTGATGACAAAATCAGCATTTCCAAATATTCAGCAATAACTGTTGTGAGTAATTACCCAGTAATTAGAGTAATTACACAACAACAACAACAATAATAATAATAATAATAATAATAAGCAGAAAATGTTTTTGAGTGTTTTTCTAAACAAGATGATATTTTTTAAAAAAGAATAGTTAAGGGATTCTATTTCCTTCTTCATTCGTCAGACTGTGATAATTAATCCACTGTGAAAGGGAGATCATTTATTAGCTTTTGCATGTCAGCATATTTAATCAATTTGTTGCCACTTATTCGCGACATTGTAACACTGAGTCATCTCAACCTGGCAACACTGCTACACTGTAACAAAGTGTCGGTGTGGAACTGCACCATTTAAGTCGCTGCAGTGTGCTGTGACCTGCTTCCACTATACATGTTTTGGAGTATTTAAAAGGTGTTTAGTGAAATAAACTTTAGATCTGTTTATCCCTCAACAACACCTGAGAACCTCTATCCACACCGGCATCCTCCAACCGCCTGCCCCGCCTACATATCATCCGCGTTTCTTCCCATTGGTTTCAAATCAGATGAACTACTTGAACCGAGATCTGGTTGGCTCATGGGAGTGTCAATCCTCCTCCTCACAGTCACTTTATGCTAATCGACGAATAGATGCGGAACAGGGGGAGCGAGAGGAGAACACAGCGGGCACATCTCGGATAGAGGGGGCGGACGACTGTTGCCCTTCATCATTTTAGCACAATTTTAAATCGTTACCGGCCGGTTGTATCATTTCATCGAATTGGACTGGCAGCACTGAACCGCTGTGAACATGGCGCAGCCTGACAGCAAGAAAATCTTCTTTGAGAACCTGTCGGGAGCAGGAAAAGCTATTGCAGTGCTGACGAGCGGAGGGGATGCTCAAGGTAAACTGACACTTTGGCAGATACTTATCATTGTATCGGTGTGAACAGGCCCGTAGAGGGCGAAAATACACGTCTTCACTGGTGTGATGCTTCACTGTTAGTGCAGCGGAGAAGCTTATGTTTTTACAGCACTCAAAGCACTGCGCAGCAGTTAAATGGTGACCAGTATAGTGAGCCTAAGGTGACGAGCGTTCATTGAGGAAGCCCGCCAGTTAGCATGCTAACCTGACACATCCTGCTAATTCGCTAACAGCATCATCCATTGTCATT
The DNA here is from genome assembly GCF_056507025.1 of Lutjanus erythropterus. Lineage (NCBI taxonomy): Eukaryota > Metazoa > Chordata > Actinopteri > Lutjaniformes > Lutjanidae > Lutjanus > Lutjanus erythropterus. Next base: position 9,589,873 of record NC_139337.1, on the reverse strand, counting down.
GATTTGGTGGCATGTCTATCGCCTCGCATCATTATAGCGGTTCAGAGAGCTGTCAAGGTCGAGCTGTGACTTCTTTTCTTCAGAATTTATTGCTGCATCACAACTGGCGACTTCATGTTGGCATTTAATTAACTCAGAGGCTATTAAACTTGGATGAAACAGTGACAGCCATAAACGTAGCGGCGGTCACTGCATTGCGGGTTGTACTGACGGACGTCCAGAGTGCTGACAAGCACAAAGTGACGAGGAGGATCGAGGTTACTTAATATGTTCATTTTTAGTGAGCTGAGAGCTGAGGCTGTGGTTAGCAGCAGTCACAGTGGGCCAGTGGTGGGATGCCTGTATCCTGTGTACGTGATGAGCTGCATACATCCCTGCTGCTACGTCTCTCCCGAGCTTGCGTCATAGAGGAAATCCTAGTCACGTGCTAACCGGCTCCTCCATATAGTTTGAATGAAACACTAGTTATACACGCCAGATACTGCAATGTAAAACACAGAATGTAAAACACACATGTAAAACACAGAAGAAACTAAAAGAGTACTCAAAATCTGCACTCAAGTACAACTGCTGTTACGTTGCTAAAATATTACTCAATTACAAGTGAAAGTACTGCTGTTAGAAATGTATTTAAGTAAAAGTAAAAGTATTCAACTCAAAAACTACTCAGAGTATTTGTTAGTTTTAACCACTGATGTCAGTCAGTAGCCCTCCAAATTAGGGCTGCAAATCTTGTGTTTTCCTGAACTGATAGTTGAAAAGGTTAATAATCGATTAATCAATAATAATTTACAAGATACCAAACACATGCTTATTTCTTGATTTTCAATTTTTTTCCCCATTTTAAAGTTTTCTTATTTAACAAAAAAATAATAAAAAGTACATGTACCCCAAAAACTACTTAATTACAGTAATTTGAGTATTTGTACTTAGTTACTTAAACCCCTGATTATTAGGAAGCAACTATTAGTAGTTTCCAGTCATGTGATATTTTAGAGGAAAAAAGTAGTACACATAGTACAAATATTGAGAACCAGTACTACACTGGTACTGCTTCCTGACGAGTCATCACTGAAATATCAATAAGCTCCTGGACAAACTACTATCGGTTACACAGACAACTGAGAGGGTGAAATGTTCAGAATTGTGGGCTTATTTTACTAAACTTAATGAAAATGCAGCTAAATGTAAACAATTTAATTAATTACTTTGGAAAAAAAATACAAATAAACAACATATTTTGTTGTATAGTTGATGTAATAGACCTTTTTCATGGCAGCCATATTGATATGTAACAGTAGGGCAAACACACTGGTGTTATTAATGATACTAATTAAGGTCCCATTTATGGCTGCATGATACGATAAAAAAAATAGAATCATATGGTGATTATTTTGACATATACTGCAAATGCAATATGATTCATGATTTTTCATATTTTAACAAAAACAACAAACAACTGTTTGCAGATGAGGGCAACTCTGCAGCACTACAATACTTCATTAAAATGTTTTTTCCCCACACATTTTTTCTTTAACAAATAATTGCACAATGGTCATATTGCAATTTTACTACTGTAAAGAAGACCTGTAGGAATGCAAGCTCTTTTAGCTTGCATTCTGCACCTCCCAGCAGGACTGCATTTCTCTGTAATGTTGATTAACTGCCAAGCTCTGTATGGATTGATCTGTGGTGGGTGAATTTAGAATTAGAGTTCCCTGTTGGCACACACATGAATACGTACACTCAGTGAAAGAAATGCATGGAATTGGCCCCAGAGCAAACCAATGAGGCTGAGGCATGCAGCATCGCATGAAAGGAGCTGAATGTCAGTGTCAGGGGGCATTGTGTAGCCTTGGCTTAGTCTTTTCACTCACTCTGCATGAGAAAGTGTCAGTCCCGCAGAAAGAGATGGCCATCTAAGCTCGACAAGAAACACGAAAGATAAATGTCTTGGATGTGTTTAAATTTGGACTCTGTCTTTCGCACTCATTCTCTCTGTTTCTCAGTCTTTACACCTCTTCTGTCTTCTGACTGTCATTAAACCAGGTTGTTCATTTGAACAGTTATGTAACAAGTAACAAGACTATAGGTCATAGGCTGTTTCACTGGACAGCATGGTGACTGGTTTGTCAGTTTCAGTTATGGCTGCTTTGTTGATTCTGTGACATTCCATGTAGAAAAAAACAGTTTAAGTTTTTTTTTTTTACTTCCCAGTATAGTTTACCTTACTAGTTTTATTGTATTTTCACTTTCATTGCTGTCTTCTCCACTGCCCCAGTGGCCTGAACCTTTGTGTTGCTTAGTAACAGCACTGCTTGGCTGCCATTAGACCTGTAGTGTTCAGCAGTTTGTGCAGAGAAAAGGAAACCCAGTCCTTTCTTCTGTTTATATCTCCTCCAGTCAGCCAAGTTTCTGTCAGCCTCCTGCGGCGAAAGCATTCTCCATTATTCGCACTGCCAGTGTGTTTTAGCTAACCTTCCATCGACATTCAAGTCACAGAGCTGTGTTTATTGGTGACTGAGTTCACTTTGGCTAACCACAAAGTCACTGGGAGGCTGAGGGAGGAGCTGGTAAACCTTCTGACCAAAAATGGCAGTGAGCTGTAGCGAGAAAAGATTTTGGCCCAAGCAACAGATAGACAGTATAAAGACTGAGGCTTGCAATTACACACACTAACACATTGTCACATTCAAGACACATGAATAATTAGATGGGGAAATTAGATTTTTATTGCTGCAGTTGTTTTTGATAGAGATTAAATAAATATCCATGCAGCAATTGTGGCAGACAGACATTTGTATTTTACAATAATTTGCTGCAGTTGAAACACTTGTATTAACCATGTTAGGGCTTAACTATACTCTGCTCATCATTGCAGTGTTGCACAAAGTTTGTTTTATTGTTAAGATTACTTTTCTGTGTTCTATTTTGTCCCCAGGAATGAATGCTGCTGTACGTGCCGTTGTTCGAATGGGATTATATGTGGGAGCAAAAGTTTATTTCATTCATGAGGTGAGCCCATACTTTGTGATGAACATTATCAAGGCCTCTTTGCCACTGTTCATAGTTTATTTTATTGCACATAAATGGCCTGAATCCCAAACAACCAACCCCAGAAGTGGTAACTGCATGGTGTTACTACAGTATTTTTTGTTATTAATCTAGTCCTTTTTGTGCTATTATTATGATCTGTTTGTTTTTTTGTTTGCTTTAATTTTGGGGTTTTGTTGCGAATGCTCCTTTTCATATTTTCTCACTTTATGTCTCTGTTCTTTGTGTATGCCTTCTATAATAAAAATAAAATAAACATACAAACAAAAAAAGTAGAATAAGTAGCCAAAAGTACAAAAATATGATTTGCAGCCGTACCATGGCTATGGACTTTTTTTTAATACCTTCATATCTTTCTGACATTTTACCGGTGTATACTGTATTATAGGGGTGCAACGGATCGCTGTTGACCCGTGTCCCGTACAGATCGCCCTCTACAGTTCGGCACGCATGTGAGCCGCGGACCACATGTGAGCATCATAGTTTACTGTCACTGTTACTTTTGTATAAGTTATAATACCTGAAATCTCAATGCAGAGTTGCAGTGAAAAGAGGACAGATGCTGCTGTGTGCAGCGCATCTCTGATTTAAAAGCCGTCACATCAGACTGTAACTTTTTTCACTGATGTAACTATGCTATCACCAAAGAAACAGATCGTAAAACTGTGATGTTCATTGAAACTTTGGTGATATCAGCTGTCTTAACTTCTACACAGCTCCTCTCTGCTCACCGGTGCAGGTCTGTCTCACCCCGTCTGTGACACAGTGTGTCAGCTGATTGATCATGACTTCTAACCAATCAGATGTGCTGTGCTGTAGGCGGGACATTGAGGCAGACTACAGAGCATAGTTGTGTATTATACTGTACAGTGTATAATGATCTAATATATGTATAGTATATACATAGTACAGCACTGTATAAGTTTTTAATATTATTACATTATCATTACTATTGTCATTATTATAACATTACATACCTATGGTGATAATTACAGACAGTCAAAGATCAAAGACAAGTGCATTTTTAAAATAATTTAACCCTGATCCCACCACTTTTTTCTTTTTTGCTGATCTGAAAAATAATCCGATCCGTGACTCAAAACCGTGATATGATCCGAACCGTGAGTCTTTTGATCCGTTGCACCCCTACTGTATTATGAAGGTATTTGTGTAAAATGTCAACTCGACTCTCCTCCACTGCAAATAGCACACCCTCAACATTGGCAGAGTTGATCATCACAGCACTGCTTTTCCCTCACTTTGGAAACACACACACACTCAGGAGTTTTACTTTAGTCTTGTGAAGCTGCACCCTTTATTCTAGCGCTGCAATTATTAATCGATAATTATTCATTGATTATTAAATTAAATGCCAACTTTTTTGGTAATCAGTTAATCGGTTTGATAATTTTTTAAAGAAATAAGTCAAATTTCTATAATTTCAGCTGCATAAATGTGAATTGTTTTGTTTCTTTACACATCTATGACAATAAACTGAATGTCTTTGGGTTGTGAGTAAAACAAGACATTATAGGACGTCATCTTTGAGAAACAATAATCATAATTTTTCACCATTTTCTGACATTTTAAAACAAACTATCAATCAATAAATTGAGAAAATATTTGGCATATTAATCAACTGTGAAAATAATTGTTAGTTTATTCACTGACACATTTGAAAATACACTGTACCTTTACTGCCAGACTGACTTCACTGCTCACCTTTTCCTCTGTTTAGCGCTCATTGACTGCCACATTCTGCGACTTTTTCAGGCTTGCTCACCTTAAGTTACACACACACACTACTATACTCCTCTGATCATCACTCGTCTGCAGTGTTTACTGGCTGACTTTTATCACCAGGACTAAACCCAAAATATCCCCAAACAGTGGCAGAAGCATTTTTTCTTTTTTACTTATTAGTCTTGTAACTTTATCCCCCAGACACCATGTTGCACGGCTCAGCCATGCTGCTTTGTCCAACAGTAGAGAGACTGACATCTAGTGGCATGTGCTGCACACTACAATACTTAGCCTCAATACAGCAACTGTGTATCAGGTCAATAAAAAGAGGAATATTTGTACTGTTTGAAAATCATACTGTCAGGATTTCTGAATACCCTGGTAATACATTTATACCACCCACGCCCTTATGCTTGAACATTAACAGACATTTTAGCTTATTTTATCAGGTACAATGCATACTTTTTAAAACTTTTTTAACAACTTAGATATCAGAAACAGTGACTTGTGTTTTTAGTCATGATCATTTGATGAAGGGGCGGCTGCTCTGGTACCACATACAACAGCACATCTCTGAACACAGGGATGTTTATTCTCACATAGCAGATGTTAGAGTAGCATTGGAGAGAGACGTGCTCTGCATATTCGTCCTCTGATCCCTGCACATCTGTGCATGTCATGGACCTCCTTACTCAGTGTGCTGTTACATAACTGACTTGAGGCTTTAGCAGATGCTTTGTGTGAAACACCCCTCCCACTCAGGTACTGCAGTACTCTGCATGTTCTCCGGCACGCTTCTGCAGGAACAGCTTTAATCCATCCATGTTAAATTCTCGAGTTTCACAATTATATATGTGTACTGTTCTGTTCTGTTTGCCTGTTAGCAGGATGAAATATTAAGTGGTGACAACCTAATGATGCAGTTTCCATATCATACCAGCTGTTAACATAATCCTGTTTGAAGTATCTGTTCGGGACTGTCTTGAATTTATTTACTAAGAAGTTTCATCTTTTTTTTATCAGGGGTATCAGGGTATGGTGGACGGTGGAGACAACATAAAAGAAGCATCATGGGAAAGTGTCTCCAGTATGCTACAAGTGGTGAGTTATTGTCATGGGGAGCATTACACATATCTAATGTTCTGTTCAAACATAAAATAAAAATACAATTACCTTTACAGTTCTAAAACTTTTCATGTTAGAGTACTTTAAATGAAAAACAGAACAGGGTGTCAAAGAGGAACAGGAAAGCCATGTAGCTCAAAGATAAAGCTGTTTTGTGCTTAGAGATATCATCTCAGCGGCCAGCGTGTGTGTTCATCAGCAGTGTTTACTTTGTTAAAGTGTCCTTGAACAAGACACTGACCACCATACTACACAAAATACACAGAACTGAGCTGTAAAAGGAAGCTGAGCGACTTAAAGTCACAGGAAAAAGAGAGCGTATTAGGCTGAAGACATTTACACAATTGTCGTCATCAGGGTGGGACTGTTATCGGCAGTGCCCGCTGCAAAGAGTTTCGCTCCCATGAGGGACGCCTGAAGGCAGCTCACAACCTGGTGCAGCGCGGCATCACCAACCTGTGCGTGATCGGAGGAGACGGCAGTCTGACTGGAGCCAACCTCTTCAGGGAGGAATGGAGTGGGCTGCTCGGGGAGCTGGTGGAGCAAGGTACTGAGGGGAGGTGGACCTCATTTTTGCTTTACCCTGATACTATTTTCTTCATTTAGACTGTGCTGCTCACTCTGCAGACAACCCTGCAGTAATTGTATGTTGTTAGAAACCACACTGGCCACCAACACAGACTTTGTTTCCACACTGACTCACTGCAGAACCTGCCAGTATTAGCAGACATTTCTGTTTGTCTGTTCAGAACACCATCTATTAGCTCTCTATAACTACTGTTTGTCTTCCATTCTCACTCTGGCTGTTGCCTTAAACTGTCATTTTACACGAAACTCTGCCTCTTCATTTTGTTTGATTTGCAAACAATAGTCCATGTCATGTCATCCTCTAAAAACTTTGACTGTTAGTCCAACAATGACGTTTTGTGTCACTGGCCCAGTCGAGCAAGTGGGTCAACGAATTACTGGGACAGCCAGGGTGCATAATTAACTTTTTTGTCCACCGGCCAAATGACAAGTGAATGTTCAATAGCATTACCATTATTATACAGTACCATTGTTTAGTGTGAAGCCACAAGCTGCACAAGCTACCAGTCACTTGCATACTTCAGTAGCATTTAGCTGATGGCTTGTGCTGATTTTGTACCCTGTCTTCAATGAAATACATCATGCAAATAAGTACAGCAGTAATATTAATCTAGAAACATCATAAACATTATCAGGGACCACTATACTGCAGAATAAGTACTTTAACTTTTTGACTTTTATTATACATACTCGTATGCATTTAATCAAGTAAGGTTTTGATAGGACTGCTAACTGAGCTAACTTGCTACAGTTAGCAGTGGATTGCTAAGGGAAAAAGGTCTGTGTTGCAACAAGCCTCTGTTTTCTGCAACTAATGAATAAACGAAAAGTATTGGCATTGACTAACAGTTAAGTCGACTATTAGACTGCTATAAACACTGCTAACACCTACCGTATATCTGCCTGGCTATCTGTCTGCGCGAATAGACATACAAGCTGAATGCATGCATGTCTTCTTGTCTCCCAATGCAACTGTCTTACTAAATCATGACTAGCATATTCTCAGTTAAAATACTCAGCTGTTGTTAAGGTGCTTGACTAGTAAGTGAATAACACAAATTGTGTGTCTTGTCCCAAGCAAGAGTACAATTAAAGAATTGGAACTGAGAATCATTAAGAGCCAAAATCGATGAGCAGGATCGGAATCTGAATTGTAAAAATCCAGATGATATCCAACCCTGATGCCTGTACAGATGGGTTGGTTGCCCAGATGTGAAGCACCTTTTTGTAAACTTAGTGGATATGTATCTGATATAGTCAGATTAAATGCTTACAAAGTTTGGCCAAAGGTAAGACAAGATTTTAACGCCTTTGGATGGATTTGTCATCAATTTGACAGTAAAATTGTCCTAGTACTGAAGAGGTTTTTATGTTGCATAGGTTTTTCCCTGAACTCAGCAGTTTCCACTGCTGCTCATTCTGTCATATTTTGACAACAATCTGTGAGAGCAACCTGTTTGAATTACTGTAGAAAACCACTGAAAAACACACAGAACACAGCAGTGGTTCAACCCTGACTTTGTGATTGTTTCAGGCTTGATCGAAGCTGATGCCATTCAGAAGTATTCGGCCCTTCACATTGTGGGGATGGTCGGCTCCATTGACAATGACTTCTGTGGAACTGACATGACAATCGGCACCGACTCCGCTCTGCACAGAATCATCGAAGTCGTGGACGCAATTATGACAACTGCACAGAGGTGAGGGGGAGACAGAGTAGCTGTATTTGTTTATTTATTTATATCTGTTATATTTGGTGAAGCTATGAGCAGAAGTGCATCCTAAACTGGTCCTGAAGTCTGAAATATATTATATACTTTGTAATTACTATCAATCTTGTTGACCTAGCATGGAAATGTCAGTGTAAACATGGGAAAGTGTCTGAAATCTGTTAAAAATGTATGTTTATGTCTTTATCACACTAGATTTTTTTGCAAATTTAAGGTGATGCAGCACTGAAATTAGAATGTAAATGTATCTTGAGAAATACAAAGAACTTAAAATAAAATATACGGTCCATTGTTGCATTGTCACATTTTCTACCAGCCATTTCGAAGTATAGGAATAGAAAAACTACACTGTAGAAATGTGAAAAAGTCCAAAATGAGGTTCAAACTGCACACAAAAGATATCGCCACATTCAGGCTAATTTCAGCTCCATTCGGTGTCATCTTTCAAATGTCTGTTCTTGAATATCAAAATCTAGTGCTGTATTACTCCATTGCACTGCTAAGTCATGTTTTCTGTTCTGATCTTTCAGTCACCAGAGAACATTTGTGTTAGAGGTCATGGGCAGACACTGTGGGTAAGAATGCATTCGATAAACTTAACTGAAGATCCAAAATATCATTCTTAAGGCAGAGACAGGGACTGTTATCACCTCTGTTTATATACACAGCTTTTTGTGTCTGTGTGTGTTATCTCAGCTACCTGGCCTTGGTGAGCGCCCTGGCTTGTGGAGCAGACTGGGTGTTGATTCCTGAGATGCCCCCAGAGGACGGCTGGGAGGATAAGATGTGTCAAAAACTGTCTGCGGTAACACAATCTTATTTGTTTCCTACAGTAAACCCAATGAACCATATTGAACTGGTATCTAGATGCTGTATAATGTTTCCTTGCTGACAGTGTTATTATTCTGCACAACTTTTCAGTTTTTCTACAAGGAGTGAGCCCTGACGTTTATCAGAGAAGACTGATGTGAAGGAATGTGTTTAGTCTGCGTCATCTGCTGTCTTACTGTGTTTTTTTCTGCTTTGGAAATATGCCATTGTTCTATGATTCAGACCCGTTCCAGGGGCACAAGGCTGAACATAATCATAGTAGCAGAGGGAGCCATTGACAGGCATGGGAAGCCTATAACCTCTAGTTTTGTCAAGGATGTGAGTACCTGAATGTGAAGAAAGGGGAAGCCAGAAGCATGGAGACCTGACTGATGGAAATCAGCCTGCTGAGCCACAAACAGCTGAAACATTCTGTGGGACAGTTTTCTTGCAGTTTGTCTGCAATGGTTATTGGCATCAGAATATTTATTTAAGTTTCCATCCAAAGTAAATGGAACCTTTAGTCCAAGGAAATACTTTTCAAGGAACAAATGTTGCCTGTGCTTGTCTGTGTTTCCACTGTGCTCTAAAGACCTGCAAAAATTGGGCAAACTAATCTGCTGATGTACAGAAAAGTGACAGCTGTTTTAACATGGCATTTTTGCATGCCACTATGCAAAAACAAGGCCTGGTCTTTGTCATCGGTCCATCTGCTGTATGCTTTCTTCTGTAATGTGTCAAAGCACAATGAACGAAAAACAAACTGGTTTGCAACTGCAGATTTTTTTTTTACTGGTGGCTGAAATAAAATGCTGCAAGTACTTGACCAATCATAAGTATTAAGCGCTGCAAGCCCCACAGCCAAAGTGCCTGTACTTTTGGAAAGTTCTGCCTGAGTCAAATAAGCCATGTTTCCATCCAAAGTACCTGCAAAGTTTAGTCCCAGAGACTTCTTTTCAAGGAACTAGGTTCCTGTGGCCCATTGTTGTGTGCGTTTCCACCATGCTCTGAAGACCTGATTTAGCTGACCCTTAGCCTTATGAATGCCATGATTCGATACCATTAGCGCTTAGCATTAGCACACAGCTAATCTTAGCTTTTGGCTAGAGTAATAACAGCATGGCATCAGTTAGTGGTTGTCACTGCCTTGTAGTGCCAGTACACTAGAGAAGGCCGGCCTGTGACCCAGCAATGCATCTTGCTTGTCGAACCACTTGCTGGTTGGAGCCTTTGGTTTTTGCGGTCTTTAATCTTCTCTTAGTCTTGCTTTAGTTTCTTTAGCTTCTCCTGGACCCGTTTTGCAGTGTGAACAATGCTCATCTAACTTAACTTGCTTAATATTTTTGCGTACACCTTCTTATTGTGGGATGCTGTCACCATTCGTGGTAGGTGTCGACTTCAGCAAGAATCTTAAGTCTGTTGTAAGCTTTCTTCTAACTACATGATAATGTCTTGAAACACAATGAACAAAAAACAGTCAGGTTGCGGCTGCAGACTTACATATGGTTGCTAAAATGTGCAGCACTGCAAGCCCTCACCCAGAGTGCCTGGACCTTTGGAAAGTACTACACCTTGTGCAAGCACTTTTTGGGGTTAAAACAATTAACCTGGAACTTAATTTAGACTTTTTGTGGTGTAAACACGCCCATCCAACAGTTCCTAGTCCCTGGGGAATGTCTCTTTATTGGAAATGTGGCTTTTAACAGATGTTAATTTGAATCCTGATAAGGTAATCATGAAATCGCATGCTAAGTGCATGATAATGCAGCAAGGACAAGCGTTAAGGTCAGCAGGATATTGCTGATTGCAAATTGCAAACACAATCTTTCATCATGAGAGAATCTGTCCTTGGCTCGCCGGCTGTTCACATCATCTGGCCCCCGTGCTTCTGAAAGACCATGTCACAGCCACAGTCTCAGTTTTTCTGTCATGTTGTTTCTCCACCACCCCCCTCCTTGTAGAACCGAGCAGGGATGAAAAGGCTGAATATCATAATTGTAGCCGAAGGGGCGATTGATCATAACAACAAACCCATTACCACTGACTATATCAAGAATGTAAGTACAGAGCTCTGTGTAAAAAGTTCCAGCTTCAACTGCCTCCTGTATGACCTCTACTACTGTACTGCTGCCCTGGTGTGGCTTTGACTCTGTTGCTGTGTTTCTGGAGTGCTCTGTCAGACACACTCTGTAGTTTGGTAAGATGGCTTTCACCGTGTTCTACTCCTGCTGTAAACCTCTGAGCAGAGACCCTCACAAAACCTCACACCCAGACATTTGCTAAATCAAATGTCCTTTATTTGTAACTACCTCACATAGTTGTATTGAACACGTTTTGACACTTTCACACAGTAAATTTGTCACTGTATCCCTTGACCCTGCACTAACTGATCCTCATTTGAAGGCAAACATGTCAAAGCATTTTGTTTTCTTGTAAAGTACCCAAGTATCTCCTTTTAATTTATCATTTCCTGCTTGGTTGGGCTCTTCTGTGATGTTCAGTACAAGCTGAGAGCCGCTAACATGACTGAAAAATTAGAATGGCTTGCTTGTGCTTTGCTGTTTCCCCTTCTCTTCCACCTTTCTATTGTGTTTGTGTTTCAGTGTGTTATGTGTCTGTCCGTGTATGTATGCACCTCTGCACATAAATTTCCCAGTACAGTTGATTTGCAAACACAATTCACATCTAGCTCTATTACTAACATGCATGATACACATTAAAGTTCCATTAGTCCATTTTACAGTAATGTTTGCAATTAAACAAGTAAAAAAACAGCAACAATATTTGCTAAGACTTGTCCATTTTATCTTCCTAGCTTGTTGTCAAATGCTTGGGTTTCGACACGCGAGTGACAATCCTCGGACATGTGCAAAGAGGAGGAACCCCCTCTGCTTTTGACCGTATCCTGGTAGGTCCACCCCTGTTTGATAATCGATTAGTCATTTTCCAAGCAAAATACCAAACATTTGCTGGTTGCAGCTTCTCAAATATCAGAATTTGATGCCTTTCTTTGTCATATATGGTTGCAGACTGAATTGCTTTTTTGTTTTATGCTGTTTGTTTAATAAAACATGCTGAATAGATCACCTTGGGCTGTGGGAAATTTTAACGGGCATTTTTGACTATTTTCTGACATTTTAAAAGCAATGGGATGGTAGTGCTTCCTCTAGGTTGACTGCTTTGGGGGCGCAGAGGGGCCGTATAGGGGCCACACCAGACTCCATTCTCAAATGTAATGTTTCTAAAATGTTTACAGTACATGCCAAAGTTAAAGTCAACTTATCAGTTACTTTACAAAATCCACATGAACCAGTCTTAACATGGGAATAAATTAAATCCACCACACAGCACCTATTTTAAAAGAAAATGTCGCTTTTAAAGAAGAACATCAGGAGAAAATGCAGGAGTTGAATTTTCACTAAAACAAAATTATGACAGTGTTGTTATATTATAGCGCATTAACTGCGTGCCATCTGCATTAATTAGAGCACACATGGCCAAATTGCCTCCTCAGTTTCCATATGACCATTTGCTGACAAGCAAAACAGATCCCGACACAGTGCTCATTTCACATAAAACACACCTGGCTACTTTAGATCCAGCAAACTTCATGGAAAACAATGAGGGTAAAAGTGCATTGCTGATCTGTTTTAGCTCAGCAAAAACACCCAAAGAATCCATCAACTGACACGTTAGCATGTTGTTCACTACCATTCCTGTTTGTAACTGGCAGCGTCACTTCGCTTGTTTCTCCTCTACTTCGCTCAGTGTGTGTGTGGCTGTCAATGAAACTGAAAAGAAGAAAGAAATAGTGTAAAATGCAGACTCAAACACTGAACTGAAATGAAGTGAGTGCCATGGTTGCCAGGTCTGTGTGACAAAATCAGCCCAATGACAGATCAAAACCAGCCAAACAGTTGTTTCTGTCGGAGGGAACAGGGATGCTGGAACACTGGATGAATCGAGAAAACAAATCATTAGTTGCAGCACCAACAGAAAATTGATTATTTGCTAATTTTAGAACTATAACACTGTCACATATAATTTATTAGTCTTTCTTTGAGCACAGTTTGCATGCTTGACCTTTTTACTTGTTGTAACATTTATAATAGAAATTCTTATATATATAATTCTCTCTATAAAAGCATATTTTAACCAAGTGTGCGCTTTTGCTATGTACTCTATTTGATGTATTTCTGTAGGACTGGTCTGGGTGTCCAGAGCAGTTCCTGATTAATCCTGAGGGTGTGTCTGAGGAGAAATGGCTCCAGGTTTTAGGTTAAGCACATTAACAGATTTATGGCTCAGCGTGTGTAGCACTGCATCAGACAGTGTGCGACAGTTCTCTTCATGTTTACGACAAGACAATGTAAAAAACAAACCTGAAGCAGACAAGAATATGTGGAGAATTTACTCCAGTTTCTGTCCAGTATGAAAAAGAAATCACTGTTCTTGAGGAAGAATGTGTTGATAAAGAAAACATTACAGGTGTACAGGATAAACAAACCAGCTTTTGATAGTAAGGATGATGAAGATGTGATATTTTATCACTGTGTGTGTTTTTGCTCACACAGGCCAGTCGTATGGGTGTGGAGGCTGTTCTCGCCCTTCTGGAGACCACAGCCAACACGCCAGCCTGTGTGGTCTCTCTGTGCGGCAACCAATCGGTGCGGCTGCCTCTGATGGAGTGTGTACAGATGGTAGGCACTGGACTGGGCTGGAAACAGGCCAGCACTGCAACACATTCAGTACACAGCGGCACTCACATTTACAAATGCTCGGAAGCCGACGAGAGAGGGGAACTGCAAAGCACAGACAAACACAAACACTGGGAAATGACTCTGGTGGACTCGGAGAGGCAGAGTCAACGGGGACGGGTTGGAGGAGCTAAGTAATGAAGACAAACAGCACAGCCCATTGGGCCTGGAGTGGCACTAATGTTCACATGAGAGCTGTATTGTTTGAGAGGCAGTTGTGTCTGGTTAATGATTATCTGAAGCATTTGGCAGGGTTGGTGATGACTGCCTGCAGCATGGTGATGTAATAGCAGCCCATTTCCATAGAAACACAAAAAGACACTATATTTTTCTTGTTACAGGTCAAAATGAGGTTACTAATAGCAATTTTTTTGGCTTTAACAGACGACGATATGTTTACTCTTGCATTGTTCTCTCTTTACACTAGAAAGGTGGCAAACTCTACGTTTGTACATGCAGCAATTGTTCCGCTCATAATAGCCACTTCAAAGATCACAGCATGAATGCCTACAGATATTTAATCTTAGCTGGTATAAATCAAATAAAGTGCCTCTGCTTTGAACACAAACAGGAAGTACAGTGTGTGAAATAATACAAGCAGTGAAAATACTCTCCTCCATTCCTCCTCAGACTCAAGAGGTCCAGAAGGCCATGGACGAGAAACGGTTTGAAGAGGCAGTGAGGCTTCGGGGCAGGTAAGACTGATGACCCTCTGGGACCAATGCAGTATACCAAAGCCAACGCTTCACTCAAGATCAAGAGTATCAGGTCATTGTTGCTTAATGAAGTCAGGTGTTGTAGGGAAGGTGGATCGTGGTGCTATTTTAGAACACCGTCAGCCTGTTGTTTATACGCAGGGTACAGAAATAACTATGCAGATAATTCAAAATGCAGCTCTCAGTCTTGAGTCAACTAAGTCTAAGTCAACAATAAATTTAATAACAAAAAAAACATTCATATGTGCAATGTAAAAATACTTCATTACATGTAAAAATTGTGCAGGTCCTACATAAAGTACTCAAGTAAAATATCTTAACTTTTACTGTAGTACCTTACTTAGTACTTTTTACCTAAGTACTAAGGTAAAACATTTTTAACCAAAACAGAGTGCACCAGAATATTTTGTTTACATGTTAAAATCACAGCATTTTTCCTCTGGAGGAGAATGTCCCCAGACTTTTTCACTTCAAGTTTTCAGGTCTGTATTAAGTAAAGAAAAAGTACCACCAAGAGTACTGTTTATGTACAATAATAGACATAAAAGTGTTTTTCAAAAAAGGAAACAATTAGTTGTTCATTTAAGAGACCTGTCTTTTTGTATATTACTATTGCTCTTAAATAAGGTTAAAGTACCTGAATAGAGAAATTGCAGAACTTGCAATATTTCTATCCAATTACTCGATTAGTCGCCAGAATAATCGATAGATTACTTGGTTACTAAAAGAATTGATAGCTGCAGCCCTGTCACGTCACATAATCACCTTCAGTAAACAGCTTGACTTCGCTGGTTCTCACTGCTGGAGATGGAGGCTGTTTTCCATAGGAAGGACTGACTTCCTTTCTGCCAGAAAGTCCTGAAGGCTAACTAATCTCATGCGCACTTTGACCTTATATTGTGCATTTTCATGTATGTGACACCCATGACGTACCATGCTATTGTTTAAACAATTTTGCATTTGTCCTTTTTTCCTGCAGGAGCTTTGAAAACAACCTGAGGACGTACAAACTGCTGGCTCATCGTAAACCAGAATCCGAACTGCCAACTGTAAGTCACCGCACCTCACGACATCTTGACATTCCCTCTGGGAGTTTTGACATTGACAGTGTTGTCAGCTAGCACAGATGTACACACACACACAGACACACACCAAGCAGAAACTTGTTGTTTTTTTCACACATACAGCAGCAGTCCTCACTATGCCTGGAGTGCAGGTTGTTTTTAGAAGCTGAATTGTCCTTCCTGAGAGGTTTATTTTTTTTATTACACTGTCCTAAGGATCTGCCTACAAATAATGACTCAGCTGCTGCAGTCATGATGCAGCTATTTTCAGATGTATCCTTGGCACTGAGTAAAGTATTCCTGGAAATGTGTTGTGGTTTTGCCAAAATGAGTCATTTGTGTATTTGTCTGATTCTGAAAACAGGTGCATTATAGTATTCTATTTGTATTGGTATACATCAGAGATGATGTAATTTTTTCCTGCTTTTACAGGGATAATAAGGTGACTTGTAATCATGGTGACCAGTTAATAAGCAGTGTTTACCTGCTTGCTGTCTTACCTTTATTTGCTGTGGCAAACAGTATAATTGTAGTGATAGGCTTCACACAGTTGGCTTGGTGTTGCTCTGCTGTTCAGTGATATCAGATGACACCTGGCTCCCCACTGAGGGATGACTTGTTCAACCCTGCCAGAAGCTGCGGCTGCCTGCTGCTGCAGCTCCAAAGGAGGCAGCTCGCACCGAGGATCAGTGAAGTGTAGAGGCAGTGTGGCAGAGTACATGCTGCGGAGCTCGCCTCAGGGTTTGGGTCCCCCACTGCATCTGTGATAATGACCACTGTAGGCCCAGCATGTAGCTGAGAGCAGACCAGAAACCATTTATTGATTCACGCTGCAGAGCTTTATCAACAACTGCAACAGTCTCTCTCTTTATTTAAAGTGATGATTGGACAATTTGGTTCCCTGTTGGAGCACATCACGCCTGTTGCAAATAATCTTGATGTTTGGTTTGATGGCAATTTAATCTTTGAGCAGCACACAACTGTTAACCACCTTCGGAGTATTTCCAAAATACAACCTGTTTTATCTTTCAAAGACAAAGAGACCATTTTACGTGCCTTCATCTCCTCATGCCTCGACTATTGCCACAGCCTCATCACTTCCCTCAACCTTTGTTGGCTACAGATTGTAGAGAACTCAGCTCACTGATGACTTTGAATACTCTTCATGGCCCATCTCCATGCTATATATCTGAATTCTTAGTCACATATGAGCTGGTACGTAGCCTGAGATCCTCTGGCAGAGGTTACCAAACCCTGACTGAAAGCTAGAGGTGACAGCATCTTCAGTTAGAGCCCAGAGGTCAGCAGGATCACTAAATCTCTTAGTAAAAACATACTTTGATTGGACAGCCTTTCCTGACTTCACTCGATTTTCATTGACTGCCCTTTACTGGGTTTATTTGTTGTAACTGCTTTGACTTTTACTGACTGATTGTCCTTTTGCAAGTTGTATTTGATTGCTTGGAAATTGTTTTTGATTTGTTTGTTGTGAAGTTGCTGCTTCGTGTGAAGCACTTTCTTAAGTGGGTTTAAGGTGCTCTTTAAATAAAGACTATTATTATTATTATTTTTTTTTATTATTATTATTATTATTATCCCATTTGATGTCTGCTTTTTATGCTCTCAGAGCAACTTCAATGTAGCTGTGTTGAATGTCGGCGCCCCTGCAGCTGGCATGAATGCTGCCGTCCGTTCAGCCGTCAGGGTGGGCATCTCTGAGGGGCACAAGATGTTTGCTGTCAGTGACGGCTTTGAAGGATTCTACAAAGGACAGGTGGGTGCTGTATATTTCTACATGTAGTGAACTTTTGCTTGTATACACCACTTTACAATCTCACCCCTTTATATTAAGGAACTTGTTGGAAAGTTATTGCATTAGACTTTTTTTTTTCTTTAGATATTTTTATTTTTGATGTTATATTTTGTGGTTATGGTGGTAGGAACACTTACTATTTTTGGTCCTCCAAAATCAACACAATTATTAGTTCCTTGTAGCCACTTGAATAACCTGCTTTAACTGTAACCGTTTAAGTGTTTCAATCATGTTTTAATCAATGACGCAAAAAAAAATTGGGTGAGTCAGACAGCACACAATCACTGGTAGTTCCCTAACTGCAGAATAATCAGGGAAACCCTGAGGATAATCTGTCCAGATTAATGTAAACCAATTTCCTACACTGACTGTCCCTCCTCTGCCCTGCTTAGCAGTACTACAATAAAGTGATAGAGGGCAACATACTTTAAAACAGCTTCAGAGTAATCTGTCAGTGGGACTTTATCTCTTATTCAAACTAATTTTGAATGAAAGGTAGAAGAAATTGGAGTCTCTTAGTGAAACTTGTTTTGTATGATACTGCTGTAATTGGAGACATCGTTTTGTCCTGCAGTGTACTGTAACTGGTAAAACTGGTTTCACACGCCTCTTCTTTATCCCCATCTGACATTTTGCCAGTGAAAAACCTTAAAACCCCTCAGTCCACAGTTAGCTTATTCAAAGACCAGCACTTAACAAACGATCTGACCATTTATCTTCATCAACATGTCTCCAAACCACTGGTTAGTTAAACACCCTGTGTGTGCTCTGACCGGCTGAAATCAGGCTGTGCCAACTGACCCTAAGAAGATTAGAGCAGCGGGAGTAATGGATTTCTATAGTTGAGTGCACCGGGACTCTGTGCTACACACCTCTGTGTTCTCACTGGTCCAGTTCCTCTGTTAGATATAAGAGAATGTGTCCAGGAAATTAACTCTCCTCCTAACAATCTCTGTACTGAGACCTCAGGAGGACGTGTCAGATAAAACAGAATTGTACCTCACACAAGAGGTTCTAGCTGTATTAACGTGTACCATAAATGTGCCAACAGTAACATAGAAAAGATCTTAGGCACAAGATTCATAGATTAGAATTGCAAATGAAGGGAGTATTTCAGATGTGATGGACTACTCCAGTAATATTTAAGATTCCATGTGTTGTTGTTGTCCTCCCCTCAGATTAAGGAGATTAAATGGGCTGATGTGGGAGGATGGACAGGACAAGGTGGCTCTCTGCTGGGAACCAAAAGGTAAAACCTTGATCTGTTATGTCTGTTTGACTAAAGATTGAATTCTCAAGTTTTATTAATCAAGAGTGTAGTATTAATAATTACTGCTGTACACTCTGGACTCTGATACATTTTTCAGCTTTAAAGGGATAGTTCAGGTTATTTGAAGCGGGGTTGAGTGAGTTACTTATTGTTAGTCAGTATATCACCTGCAGTAGATGATAACTGACTTGCCCCCAGTTTGGAGAAGCAGATGGGCCCACCAGCATGAAAGCTATGCAATGTACTGCTGTGAATGAAGTAAGCAGCAAAACATATTTTAGCTACTTAAAAAAGACCCATCTTAAAAATTCAGTATCACTTTAAGTGTATGCTATATTTGGATCATTTTTACTGCTTTATCTTGCTGTCAGACAGACTTTTCCAACGAAAAACTGCTGTAATATAAACCCAGTGTTGGTGTAATCAGTAATTTTATATTGCAGAATAGGGGGATTGCTGGTCCACCACGCTTGATCAGTTAGTTTGTTTGTGTTATTGTGTGAATATTGTGTGATTTAAAATGCCTGAGTCGCACAATAACGCAAACAAACTAAGTGACTGAGGCAGCGGTGGACCAGCAACTTACATGTTCTGTTAGGTAAAATGACTGATTTTACCAAGGGAGTTTGAAGATGGACCTTTTTTTTAAGGTTACACAATATTTAGAATATTTTAAAGGCCTTACCTCACTATCTAACAACCTTTCCAATAGAAAACTGACATTCTATAAACCAAATCCAAATTTCCAAACCAACCAAACTCCGTTGGCAAAGTCAGAAATTTTACATTGTAGAAAATAGAGGCTGCTGATCTGCCGCTGCCTCGATGTTTTAGTTTGTGTGTGTTATTGTGACTTTGGTGAACATAAAAACTATTGTTTTAAAACACCAAAGTCACACAAACAAACTAACCAGTCGAGGGAGCAGTAGATGAGCAACTCACATTTTCTGCAAGGTCAAATTATAGATTTTGCCAATGGAGTTTGGTTGGTTTGGAGAGAGCAACATTTGGCTTATATAAAAGATGATTTCTCATCAAAAAAGTCTGTATGACAGCAAGGTAAAGGCTAAATAAAAAAACTGGTATTGATTTTTTTAAGTGATATTTTGCTGCTGCAGTTTATTGCTGCTGCTAAACAATAAACTGCTGTCCGCAGCAGTTTATTGTTTAGCTTCCTACACTATAACTTCTGTTACTTCTGCAAACTGGGGTTGTGTTGACCACCATCTACTGTACGTAACACAGTGACCATGGACAAGTTGCTCACACCATCCCACTTCAAAAAAAAAACAAAACTATCCCAACTAAGGACCATATTTACTGCTAAATGCTTTGTATATCTTTAAACATGTTTACATGCACTAAAACTGTTCATATGTAATAAGTCATTACATTTTTTTTATATTTGTTTCTTTCCCTTCTTTCCTTCCTTCCTTTCTGTAGAACGCTTCCTGCAAAGCATACTGAAAAAATTGCTGAGCAGATGCGAAAGCACAACATTAATGCACTGCTAATTGTTGGTGGATTTGAGGTATGTGTAAAAGTTTTTTGGCCCCTCTAGCTAATTTTGCTAATAAGGCTACATTCTCATTTTTGATTTCCACAAGCTTTTAGCTACTACTGTACCCCATATTAAGCAACATTATGAGAATGATCAAAGTTGTGTTTCTGCTCGTACATTTGACAAAGTAGCAGTTGAAGCATTACTAATTATGTTGTCAGAAGTCCATATGTGCAGTACTATATGACAGTGAACACTGTAATGTTGATCCTTTCCATCAGTCTTATCCCATTTGATGTCAGCACACCACCATATGGCTCCATACATAATCATTACATAATCATGCTTCAAAGTCATTTCTCTGCCAAAATGTGGAACAGGATGAATTTTAGACTGAAGCTGGTTCAGTACTTTGAATGTATTACTTAAAGAGTAAGTATGATTCTTAATTTAGGACATTTGAATTATTTAAAGGGGACCTATTATGATCATTTCCAGCTCTATATTTTTTATTCTGGCACTCCACTAGAGTTGCTTTGCCTGATTCACAGTTAAAAAAAAATCCTCATTCATCTGATATTGGCTCTTAATGCAGCTCTTTAGTTCACCCTCTGTCTGAAACAAGGTGTTTTTGCTCCTGTCTCTTTAAAGCTCCCCTCCTCAAATGCCCAATATCATCTCACTGGCCAACTGCTGGTAGTCTGCTGAGGGGCGGCACCCAGTGTTTATGAACACCAGAGACATAAATATATAGATGCTGCGCTAACTGCTTCAGCCTGTTGCTGCGATTCGTCAATGTTGCCGCCATATTGGACCAGGCAAGACTGGACTGTGAACAAATCCATGTAAATGGGGGAGCTGTCTTTTTTTAAAAAGCGCTATGATGTTTACATTTCTCAACCAATTTCAATGAGTCATGTTATATTCAAGGGTCTATGATTTACATGAAGTAGGAATTTGTTTATTAACATACTCCATATGGATCATGAAACCTTGAATATAAAAACTACTCATTGAAACAGGTTGATGGATCGTGCATGTTATAGTGTTTTTTTAATCCAGAAAAAACGCCACTCCCCCATATACTTGTTTGTTTACAGGACAGGCTCGCCATGTCCAATGTGGTGGGGACGTCGATGTACAAGACAGGGACCAATGTACCATCTAAGTATATATGTGTGTGGCGACCATGGTGTGTGCACTTTGTGGGTGTACCATGCCTGGAGCAGATGACCATTACAGAAATCTGAAACAACAGTGGCCATGTTTAGTATGTGCTCAAACTATATTACTACAAACTGTTGTAACACGTGGCTTCGTCATAGATGTGACAGTTACCCACCATGCCATGGGCACTAATGCAACCCCATATCATCACAGATGCTCTCTTTTAAGCTTTGCACTGCAACAATCTGGATGGTTCTTTTCCTCTTAAGCCTGAAGGTCATGACGTCCCCGATTTCTGAAAACAAATATCTTGTCTGTCTGTACTGTATTTAGTTGAACGACGAGTTGAAAAGGTTTTGCGAATCATTGCAATTGTCACAACTTTTTGGGAACTGGGATTTGTAAATATATACCAAAACTAAGGAAAAGCATAAATGGTCCCCTTTAAATGAAAAGTGAAGCAATACAGTACCTGAAATATAAATAAATAAATTAATAATAAATAATCTAATCTAATATCGAATTATTTTTAATTGGAAACAGCACCTGCTTTTCTCCAGTCATTTCACGCACTCCCATTTAGCTGCTCACCAGCTTTATTTTCCTGTGATGTATGCAAGTAAACAAGTGTTGTGTGTATGAATTGATGTGTGTGTGTGTGTGTGTGTGTGTGTGTGTGTGTGTGTGTGTGTGTGTGTGTGTGAATGAGAGAGAGATAATGTTTAGAGTATGTGGAGTGGTACCTGTCTGTTTCGCTGCTGTCCGTTGTGATAGACCTGGCTCCTCCCCTTGGCACCCTTCACTTTTGTCTTTCCCTTGTGGCAAGTAGCACCTCTCAACCAGTCACACCAACCTGCCAAAACTCAACCCTCATACACACTAAAGCCCTTGGCTCTGCCCTGCAGGCCTTGCTGTCACTGCTGGAATTGTTAACGGCGCGCGGGAAATATGACGAGTTCTGTGTGCCCATGGTCATGGTCCCAGCCACTGTCTCCAACAATGTGCCGGGCTCAGACCTCAGCATTGGCGCTGACACGGCTCTGAACGCCATCACTACTGTAAGTGATGGGGGCTGGCAACCAGAGTATCTGACCTCAGCAACACACAGGCTGATATAAAACACACACACGAGCAGACAAACACTCACACATGCTTATGCTGACATTGCCAGCCAGCCAATCATGTTTCAAGAAGGGGGAAGTCGCTTACTCAGTCTTTTTACCAGTCACTCAATGTATCTCCTAGCCTGAAATTCTGTGAACATGGCATCTGCCAGCCACATCTGGAATAAAACTTAACATCAGAAATTCATCCATCCAGACAGACAGGTTGAGTCCTGTCTGTACTGTGAGGCATGACTGGTAAAGGTAAACCCACATTACAGAGTAGCGTCCCTCCCTTCCCTCTCAGGTAAGTGAGTGACAACATGGAGGCATGCTGTGAGGTGCACGAGTGCTGTGACCGCCATGTTTGCTCTGCCTGCCCTTCTCCCTGACTGTGTGTTTGTGTCCTCCCACATCATTAACACCAGGATGAGTGGTTAACAGCTACACACACAAACTAACACCTCATAGTACAGTTAACATGCGCTGTATGACGTGTGTCTGCTTGAATTGATGACACTAACTTTATTCAGAAACATAATACAGCATCACTCCTGCTGTTTTGTTTAAAACATCACAATACCTCACATTAAAGGGATAGTTCGGGTTTTTTGAGGTGGGGTTGTTAACTCACAGGAGTTGCTGGTTTACCGCTGCCTCAATATTTTAGTTTGTATGTGTTATTCTGACTTTGGTAAATATAAAAAATATTTTTTTATAACACCAAAGTCACACAGTAACACAAACAATCTAACTGACTGAAGCAGTAGTAGAAGAGCAGCTCACCTTTTGCCCGTGGAGTTGGGTTGATTTGGCGATAGAGATATTTGGCTCACATAACAGCGCTTTCCCATTGGAAAAAGCTCTCTGATGGCAAGGTAGAGCTGTGAATGTATTCAAAATATAGTGTACACTTGGATTGAAATAGATTTTTATAGGTGGGTCTGTTTTTTATATGGCTAAAATACATTTTGTGGCTGATGCTACACTGCTGGTCCTCTGTGCATCTCCAAACTGGAGGTGTGTCTACCACCATCTACTCTATCTATAAGTGCCTCATACAACCCCAAATGATAATAATATGAATCTGAACTATGCCTTTAAGACAAACTTAACCATGTATAAGACAAATGAACCAGAGTAAATATAAAAAGAACAACATCTCCAAGCTGTACCACCATCTTCTTCATTCCCTCTCCTGTGTGTGCAGACTCGATCAGTGCTTGTCTTGCCGGCATATAACCTTCCAAAGCTGATATGGCCGTGTCAAGTGGTTGTCCTACACAGTGTCACTGCATTGAGCTGCTGAGGCTCGCAAACACACAGATCTCTGTCCCATCTCTTCCTTCTACATCTTTTTCGCTCTGTTCTATCTGTACCATCACCTTCAGTCTACAGTTCTTGTTCCTCTATGTTTCGTGGCTCAACTCTGCCACCCAGTGTCCTTTCTTCCTTTCACTCTCCTCATTCTCTCTTCTTCACCTTCTTCTCCATCTCTCTGTCCACACCTCTTTCCTCCCGTCCTTTCTGCCAAAGGGAAGCCATTGGCCGCTATCACACGGAACGAGCCGGAATGGCAGGATACGCTCTTAGCAAACTGAGAGAGACTCACCTCTCTCTCTCAGTGGCCAGCCTTCTGTGGCTCTAACGCATTTTCATGTACTGCCGCTTCAGGCATTTGAGAGTCTGCTGCAGCTGTATGAGGCTCGCGCTACCTATGAGGAGTTTTGCATCCCGATGTGTATGCTGCCTGCCACCATAAGTAACAATGTACCCGGCACTGATCTAAGTATCGGGGCAGACACGGCCCTCAATGCCATCGTGGAGGTAAGGCAGTCGAACCGCCGCCAGCACTACTGTGAACACTTTGTTCAAGATGCTAATGCAAAGAGGATGAAAATGACACATGATATCCAGTATCAGTGAAGTTAACGGTCCGGTGGTCAGCAAACTGTCAGGTTCTAAAGGCAGATGTGCAACGTGTGATATCTGTAGCTATTAACATGATCTTAACCTAACCCAACTCAAAGCTAACCCTGACTGTAGTTCTAACACTAATGTCACTGAATAGCCGTACAGTTTTAAAGGGGCATTTCATAGACTTTACGCTTCGAGTTCAGTTTACTTGTCACTAGTACGACGAATCAGCCTATGAAATTAACATAACAGAAAGCCTGCATTTGAAACGGCAAGTGTGAAATTTAAGAGATGTGGGCATTTAGAAGGCAAATAGGGTCTAATGAAAGATGCTTTCAAGTTGCATTATGGGAAATGTAGGCGTCAGCATTTTGGAGCCTAACATAGACCATATACTTAGGGCTGCACCTAATGGTTATTTTCACAGTTGATTAATCAATCGGTTATCCTTTCGATTAATCAATTAGTTGTTTGGTCTATAAAATGTCAGTAAATGGTGAAAACGGTCAATCAGTGTTTCTCAAAAGTCAAAACAACATCCTTAAATGTGTTTTGCCTACAACCCAAACATATTCTTCTAACTGCCATTAGCGGACTAAAGAAAGCAGAAAATTGTCACATGTATGAAGCTGAAATTAGAGAATTTTGACTTTTTTCCTTAAAAAAATTACACAAACTGATTATTCGATTGGTCGCTGTAGCTCTACATATATTAAACACAGGACTGCACTTCCAGGTCTGAAAAATGAAGTGAATGTGGAAGTGCCTTAAAGCTGCATTCATTCTAATGGCCAACAGGGGGTGACTGCAATGGTTGCAAAAAGGAATCTGATTGTTTGGAGTCTCATGAGAAAATACAAAACATCTTACTTGATTTATGACCTCAGTAAACAGTTTGATACTGAGTTCAGAATCACTAGTTTCAAGTCTTCTATTTAGAGTAACATCAGTGGTAAAGCAGGGCATGCTTTAGGGCGTGGCTACCTGGTGACAGACAAGACATTCTGAGTGAGTCAAGTGTGACCCACAGGGCTCATGAAATTTAAGAACAAACTGTCAAACTAGACAGTGCTTATCAAATATGGATCAATATTCTGCTACTGCATTGCCAGTTTCTCACCTGAAATGTTTTTGAAAACACGTTGTAGTCACTTTTTAAGTGTAATATAATGAACTTTGTGGCCAGGCCGGCCGCCATTATTTCCTGCTAAATGGATCAGCTAAAACCAAGCACTACCCAAGTTGCAGTATGTCACCCACCAGCTCCACCCTCTCAATGGAGACCCCCATAATGGTTCACTATTGATTTCATCCATACCAGGGACTAAAAGTCAGGATATCTCTACCTCTGCCTGTGGAGGTGCATTGCTAAGCTAGTGAAATGCCCCTTTAACACTGTTGTAGCATCTGAAACTGAGGACATTTCACTGATATCACAGTCACCTGATATTATGCTGATAATCAACACTGGACTATCAAAATTAAGTTTTACTCTCTACATTCACATTTGAAATTTGAAATCATATCTGCAGTTTACCATGTGATGTGCTCTCTCATCCTTGTGCAGGATTCCAGTCTAACTGGTGAAAGCAGCGTTTTAGCTTGAATCTGCCTGAACTGTCTAAACGCAGAAAGTTGACTGTTTGCTAAACAAGCATGCCAGCCTTGACAAGAGTGTTTTGCTGTTATTTTATCAATGTGGAATGTATTGTTTTAACAGTATATGGCCTCTAATCATCACACTTTGATATATTAAACATGACATTTAACTGCTGTGTAATAATCACTGCATGTATACTGACTTTGTGAGCTTATATGCATGTGTTAGACTTGTGACCGCATCAAGCAGTCGGCCAGCGGTACCAAGAGACGCGTGTTCATCATTGAGACCATGGGAGGCTACTGTGGCTACCTGGCCAGTGTGGGAGGCCTGGCTGCTGGAGCTGATGCTGCCTACATCTACGAGGAGCCATTTGACATCAGAGACCTGCAGGTAACACATCAGCTCTCAGTAACACACAACATGTAGCACAATTCCTTCCTGCCAGAGTTCAAAACATTCAGTCCCTGACACGTCATCTCTCAGTTGATCCACTAGAGGGCATGCAGGCTTAATTCTGGGGCGGCCACAATGGCCACTGTGCAGTACCATCTACTGGTCAACATTACTCACATTTACTATTTTTTTCCCACAGGCTAATGTTGAACATTTGACAGAGAAAATGAAGACGAGCATTCAAAGAGGACTGGTCCTCAGGTAATATAACGACTGCTTAAATTACTCCAGTCCACTCAGTCACAGCACATTTTAAGCCTCTGTCCCTCAGTGACACATAACTCATGTAGTCCTGCTGCAGGGCTTATGATCCAGTATTTCCAGCCCTCAGTATTTGATTTTAAGATGCTTGTATAGTAAACAGATCCAGTGCTGATGTCATCAGTTTAAGAGCTGACATTTTGCAGTGCTGCTCTCATCTTGAAAGCACTATAACATCAAGTCTTTTTTTCAATAAACTGATAATACAGCAGATATCTCGAGATCTTAAGCCTGCAACAAACAATTATTTCTATTATTGATTAATCTACTGATTATTTCCACAGAAAATTGTTAAAAATGCTCATCACAATCCCCCAAGTGAGCCCCAAGTGACAAAGAACGGCAGAAAATCCTGACCTTTAAGAGGCCGGAACTAGCAAATGTTTGAATCGTTTCAGTCAGTTTTCAAGCAAAAATGTCAATGATTATTAAAATAGTTGCTAACAGGGATGAAATGATCACCAGTAAAATTTCTGAGGGTTAGTGTCACTGTTTCAAGTTTTAATTGCATTATGACACTTTGAAAAACTCACTATAAAGGTTGCAAGGTTTTCAATACAAAACAGTGTATCAGTGTTTGTATCATGTACTTTTTCAACTGTATTAATTCCTTTTCATTATAATCATGATACAAAATATTCACAGCGTTTCATCTCTAGTTTGTAATTATCTTTCAATCGACTAATTTACTAATCGTTGCAGCTCTAATAGCACTTTAGAAACAATAGACTCAGGCGTCTCACTGTTTTCTTCTACTGTGTGTGTGTTCATGTGTAGGAATGAGAACTGTAATGAGAACTACACGACAGACTTTATTTACCAGCTGTACTCTGAGGAAGGGAAGGGGGTGTTTGACTGCAGGAAGAATGTGCTGGGACACATGCAGCAGGTAGGCACAGCCTCACTGGTTACCAGTTCATACACACAGAAGTGTATTCCCTTCTGCAGCAGCGCCAGGGGTAAAACAAAAAAAATCTTCACAATTTAAGACTAAGGAAAATTTAATGAACAATTTTCTATATTTGTATCATAAATATGCACAACCCCATTTTACATGGAGGGGCTTTGTTGTGTTCTGGCTTGGTGTGTCTTGAGATTAGTGCAGATAAAACTGGAACAAACAAAACTTTGATGATCCTCAAGGGAAAATTGGATTGTGTCTGCAGCAAGCGAAGGGATACAGAAGATAAAAAATGTCAAATTAGTTTTAAACACAGCACAACTAACAACTTCGCCAAACACGTTATTTTAAATATGAAATATTAAACATGAATTTTCGCGTTTCCTGGAGGATCTGGCTTTGAATCTGGCTCAGAGTTTTCATACATATTCATCAGCCTATCATCATTTCCTGTTTCTTGACTCTTGACAACACAACAGAAAAAGAAAAGTGATTATGAATGCTACAAATACACATGAACAAAATGTCAGTGCAAGCAATACAGACATGAATACAAAATACTACAACAGGAATCATCAACAAGCTGCGGGCCACATCCATAAAATGCTGTTTTAAGTTTTCTACTGTTGCAGCTTCACATGAAAAGCAGTTAAGTGGCGAACCATGATTTTACTTTTATTATGAAGTAGTCAGGAAATGCAGTGTGTTTGTCCCTAAGCTTAGCACAGACTGCTATCATTCATCAAAAATGTGACTAAAAACCAAATAAAGGCCATTTCTGGAATTTTTTGACAACAGATCAGTTTGAAATATTGCAGGGAGTAATGGAACAAGAAGGAGCAGCCACAGTGAGCTGTTAGATGAAGAGCTGCAAGCTGTACATCTTCCACTGCACTAAAATATTAAGACATAGTCAACAGTCTGGGAAAAGAAACCATTCTCCAGAAATTTGCAGGCCATCGCAAAACTCACAATGTTAAATGTAATACACAACATAACTGGCCATAAAATAATAACATACAACTTTCATCTTCGTCTTGTTCTGTGGCGCATTTTGATTGTTTTGAAAGGGAGGAGCACCGTCTCCGTTTGACCGTAACTTTGGGACCAAGATCTCCGCCAAGGCGATGCAGTGGATCACCAAAAAGCTGGCAGAGACCTTCAGACAGGGTAAGGTTAAGGTTTCCACTTCAGTACCCGTGAAATGACCTGTGGTAGTCGAGCCTCCCTCCCTGCAGAGGTGTGACCGTTGTGAAGCAGATCTGTCATGGAGTCACTGTCTGACATTATGATGTATTTTTCTCCTCTCAAAGGAAATTATTTATTGATCATTTACATTCATCAGCATAACAGTCTAATGAGAAATTGACTTGAATGTACTTAGACTCTTTTTTTGATGGATTACACTAACAGCTGTGAGTGATGTGTACCTCTGAACACCGGTTACAATTAAAGTTAAAACTCCTTTTTGTTTTTTTATGTTTATTTCCCAAACACATGGATGACATAAGATGAAGGTAAATCTTTTTTTTTTCATGCTGGCTCCATGACCATCTCCATCTTTATATTTAGCTCCATGTCCCTGTCTGTCTTTCCCACTACTCTGCCATATTATAGATCCACAAAGCCTGTATTCAGACACTTGTGTGATGTAGCTACGATGTGTGGATGTGTGCAGATTTATCAGCAGCCACCATGCAACACTATTTCCAGACCGGAAACCTGTGAGCATGCGCTGAATAAATAAATAACGCACATTTCTTATCCCTGCTTTGCCCCACATTTCTTTTTGTCAATGGTGCTTCATGTTGCTTTTTAGTAGAAAGTTCCTGTATCATCACCTTTTAGATTTTCTGTTGCATCACATTATTGTAGCCCTACTGTAGATCCATAGGTAGTGCAATTTTCAAGATATACCACTGGCTAGAAGAGTCATCATCACGCTACACACTACAACCTCCCACACCCACTGCCGAATATCTGTTGTATGCTGCTGTATGTTTGCAACCAGAAAAAAGGACAGCTACATTCCTGTATTTCCACCTCTGATGCGATGGTGTTTCCCTGCAGGCCGAGTGTTTGCAAACACTGAGGACTCCTGCTGTCTGCTGGGGATGCGGCGCAGGGCTCTCGTCTTCCAGCCAGTCGTGCAACTCAAAGATGAGACTGACTTTGTGTATGTATCACGATATTAGAACTTAAAGGGACACTCCACTCATTTTAGTTGTTTCATCACTGGTTAGCTTCTGAAAACAGTTGTGAAACATCTGCTGTGGCTCTAAAGGGAGCTTTCCAAAGTCTGAGAAGATAAGCCTGATAATCATCATCACCCTTCCATCATGGTTTTGGGTTCAGAGTTAATATTTCTAACAGAAGGTGTGATGGTGTGATGTACAGAAGACAGGGACTTTTTAATGACATGCACAATGTAGGTTCCAGCATTTTTGGAGCTTTACCTATATAAATAATAGGGTAAGTGAGCCTCAGGTGCATCAATTTGGACTATTCTTTTACCCCTCAACATACATGGGATGCCTGACAGTAGCTTAAACTGTGTGATCCACATTCATGCAGTGCACACCAGATTTGAAAAAAATTCATTGAATTCTGTGGGTAACTAAGCTTTACAGTGTCCATGGGTCCCTAAAAAGTCCAAAATCCAATAATCTGAATTTTAATGTCTTAGATAAAATTGTGACAGGTCTAAAAAAAAATGTTCCGCATTATAAAATCAACGTTACTTTCATAAAGTTAACTTCAGTCTCACTCTCAAATGTTGTCAAAAATGTGTTGATGACTAAAAAGTGAACCAACAAGGACCCAATAACCTAAAGATGAAACGATTACCATTTTCATGATAAACCCTGATTGAAATTCCACATGATTAGTATTAGGGTTTCAGATTTTAATTATCACTAAAATCAGTTTTGATTGCCATGCTTTGAAACACTGTCCAGCATCAAAGAAAGTTAGCAACAGTTGCCAGTGCCTCAGCAACGTGGGTTTGTTTTGCGTCATTGATGCCATTTTAAAGTATTAAAATTTCCTATAGAAAACTTGGTAAAACTTCAGTGCGTGTATGAATACTGTCTGAATATTTTCAGCACATTTTAGGCATCAAGACATGGTCTTAAAATCAGTTACAGTTCAGCAGATGCAGTTAATAATAGACCAGCTAGTGAGAGTGCTTGAGATGATAAACAAAGAAATCACGGAGGCAGTTCTGTTTGTCTAATTGTTCTTCATGTTGACGCTGGCTCATCCAGCCTGCTGTGGTGCCAAAACTAAGATGACTAAGATGGTGTTTAAAAATAAATGAAGCTAAATATTCTCACATTCATGTCTTAGCTGATCCCTTAATAGCATTAAAACTCACTTTAGCATTCAAACTCACTCTTGTATCATACACATTTGGTTGAGATAGGAATTGATCTTTTCAGTGCTCTAGATTTGTGACTGTCAGAAGCTATAAGATTTCCTCGTCTGTCTGCAGTCACAGGATCCCTAAGGAGCAGTGGTGGTTGAAGCTGCGTCCTCTGATGAAGATCCTGGCCAAGTACAAGACGAGCTACGACGTCTCAGACTCCGGACAGCTGGAGCACGTCGTACGCAACCGGCCAAAAGAGTCGGACGCCTCAGCAGCCATGTGAAAGGCGACGTCTGTGTGTAAGACTGAAAGTTTGTGAGGCGTCAGTCCGAGTGTCGTAAGAGCTCCAGTAACAACATCAACAGCCGTCTGACCACACTCCTTGTTCATTTCCTGTCTGTGTCATTTCCTTCAATTTCACTCCTCCCTGTTTCGTCTTGACAATGTCACAAACTGTAAGTTAGCCTCTGCAGTGTTTCTAATATCACACAGACACACACACTCACACACATGCACAGCTGTCCTGCCATGCATCCGTGTGTCCTTGTTGCTCTGGATGTTTCGTGTCACTGTTGGTTTTTTTTTGTAATTGCACTTTCTCTGTCTGCAGTTGCTTAGGCAGGCTCTGAGCCCAGAGCTGCACAAGGACAGAATAGACACCGCATCTGCTGTAAAAAACCAGTGTGTGTATCTGCCTAGAACCAGTGTGAGGTTCAGCATATTTATGTGAGACTGATGCAATACAGTTCTACTGCTGCAAGTCACGAGAACTGCGTGCTGTGCTTTACACTGAAACTAATATTTATCTTTTTCACATTGTTTATTTTGCTTGTAAACATGGATATATTATTAACTGTAGGCACTGCTGTACTGAGTAGCTGTCTGTCATATTGCACCAACAATTTAGATGTGTAAGAGACTAATGTTTCCCACAGAATAAAAATCAGACTTGAGAAGTGTACCCTATTGAGCAGTGTCGCTGGATTTATTTATTGAACACCTTAACATCCACTTTCTCCTTTTATTTCCCTTTAAGTGGCTTTAAAGTTTGAAAAATCGTTCCTCTCTACAGTGTCTGACAGTATCACATATATTCTTTATAATGTCGTTCCAGCTCTTCATTAAAACTATATGAAGTTAACGCTAAGTGAAATATTCAGACCCAAGATATTTTTATGGCAGCATCATTCCATCTAATGGAAATATTCTACATGTCTTGTGCATAATTTGATACATATTCCTCAAGAATCCAGCCTGAGATACTTAATATCCGGGGAAGCGTTTGGATCTTCAATAGAATTTGAAATACATTTCACTGGGTTTCATCAAAGCTTGGAAAACTAAACTAGGTTTGTAATGACTGATCCACCAGCATGTTAGTGGCCATGGAAGGATTACTATAAAGGTACTGAGCATAGGACCAAGGACTCAAGGGGCCACTCAGCCAGAGCCTCATTTGGCAGTGAATGTTGATATTTCTTGTTGGAAAGTCAAATAAACAACTACAGAGACAAAATGACCTCTAAGAAACACAGACCAATGGCAAAGAGTTGCAAAATGACCACAATGTGATTCAAAATGGCCACAAAGAGGCACAAACAACTGCAAAGAAGTAGAAACGACTTCACAAAGAGGCTCAGTTAACTTCAGAGAAGCACAAACAACTTTACAGTGATACAAAACAACTACAAAGAGACGCAAAATGGCTAGCAAGAAACGCACAATGACTACAAAGAGATGCAAAACGACCACAGAAAGACGCAAAAACACTTCAAAGAGATGCAAAATAATGACAAAGAAAAATAAACAACTTCAAAGAGACGCAAAAGAAGCACAAAGAGAAACAAAATTACAGTAGAGACACAACACTGCTGCATAATTTGTGTCTCTTTCACTCTGAGTATAAAGGGGGGGGGGGCTTTTGCATGTCTGTGCCCAGGGGCCCATTTTCTCATAATCTAATCATGTGAGTGGTGTTTTAACAAAAATGCTCCTTGATGGTGTCCTGCTGGCACTGAATTTGAAAAGACTATAAACAGCAGAGAAATGTAAAAAGCCAGCACACGAACAACAAATATGAGCTTCCATAAATCTCTATACTTTTCATTGTGTAAAGATCATTTTAAAATAAAGGAAATTACTGAATTTGTCATGCAAAACAGGGCACTGTTCTAATGGAAAATCTGCTTCAGGCCACTGCAGATCCTGGAAGGATTGAAATACTGAAGGAGAGTAAAATTTCTAATCTCCTCTTCAATAAATCGAAAGGTGCCAAGGATGAAGTAGAGAAGTGGAATTCACAGAGGCATCTCCTGTTAAATGTGGTCTTGTAATGAAGAGCTAGATATACTACCCTGAGACAGAGTTTACAAATGATTTAAACCCAGATCCAAACAGACTCCCTGACTGTGCTCCGGTGCTGGTGTCTGAATGTTCCACCTCACAGCCAGCAGATGGCGGCAGAGCACCGTCACAGCCGCGGTGCACCGGGTTCATTGGGTGCATTATGACACGGATTCCCTCCATCAGTTGCTGTCCACTCCTGCTCTTCACAATTTCACTATATGGTGGCTTAAATCCACTAAAGTAGATTAACTGTGTGAGGCCTTGTGTGAATGTGCGTGTGTGTGTGCCCGTCGCCATAATTAGGAATTAATCTTATCATTTGAAAGAAAATTTCAATTTCCCATGGGTGTATTAATTGTGTATACATGTAATTGGGCTGCTTTTTCCTGCCTAAATGGACCTTTTTTCCTGTCTTAACTGCGAGTAATTACATGCATATATGGCCGGGCTGAGGCCATCTCTTAGCGACAGTGCGTGCAGTGACGTGAAATGTAATTTGAAGTTAAAGCTACCTGAATCACCTTTATTCCCTTCAGACCCTCCTAGAATAATTATCATCCTTAACTTAAACCAGTGTGGTTAATTCAGCCGCACACCCACGCCTCTGCATGGAAAGACGCCTCGTTTCCCACCGCTATAATTTCCTCGGACCTCAGTTGGCACATGGTTCATCATGGAGGCATTTTCATGTTGCTGGCTACTTCTCTCTGAGCATGAAATTAGTAAATCCAATAATTTGGGTTGATTTAAGAATGCAAGGGGAGACCGCCGGGTCATATGCCCATAGGTAATCAATACTAATTACCATTTCATTTCTCCCCCCACTTTCTTTTCTTCTGGAATCACATGCGAATCTGATCTCATTGGACTGATTAAAGGTTGCAAATGAAGGGTCCTCACTCCCCGATTCTCATCAAAGGCCAAGCACACACTCCGTAACTTTGTCTTCATTTAATTCTACATTGTCTTCAGACAAGGCCCCAATTATAAAGCTCGCAGTGAATCTCCAAAATAGCCCGCGCACATTGACCTTTTTAGATTAAAAGCACATTCTCTATCTCTCATGGAGTCCCATACAGTCCAATTTCCCCGCTAATGAACCACAGTGGTTGGGAGTTCTAGTGGCGGAATAACTAAAAATACATCACTATAAAGGTATTGTGATAACAATAGCAATGAGAGCCAATAAGACCGAGCTGGCTGGGATTGAAAAAGCAATATTTTTTTTTTCCAAATGAATCACATGTGACATTCAGAATGAATATTTATGAATAAATAAATCCATGCAAACATAAATAAGTCCATAAAACATTCCAGGAGAGAGTGTATGAGATGAAAAAGCACAGAACAGGAGAAGTTATAGATTTTAGATATGAGTCAGTCCCTGTTGGCTGCATTGAAAACGTATACTTTGCTGGAGCTGGGCGCCAAACAAACAAGAGTGAATCACGGGACCTGTTTCCAGACATTGGATAAGGGATTTGATCCACCTCGCACACACCAGAGAAGCTCGGGCTTAAAACAAGCCCAGCGAGTCGCACTCCAATTTAGGCTTCCCACAATCCAGCAGGCGAGTGGCGCAACACTCCTATGAGAATCTCCTTTTGACAATTAAGACACCCATGGAGGCATGGAAAGCTCTCAATTCCATTAGCCTCTGTGCTGTTTCACTCTATCTGTCCACTGAGCCTTAACTTACTTATTAGTACAAGTCTGCCGTATTTTGTTAGGGAAGTGATTAGTGAAATCTACATGAAAAGGCAATTTCCCTCGTCTTTTCTTCCTCCTTCACTCTCTCACACTTCATTGACATCAGACAGATCTAAAGAATGGCATTTGCGCGCTAATGAAATTCGCTCTGCATCATTTCGGATGTTATTCTTTGGATGGAAGTGACTTGTGTCTTTATTTACTCGTTTTCCGTGTGACAAATGGTCAGAGTTGGCTAAAATTACATCGGCGATGGTGTGCTCCCCCTATTTAACTAAAGGCTGGGAGCATCGGCTGGCAGTCAGCTTAGAGACTGCAGCTCCACTTTGATGTATTGGAGTTAATATCTTCCTGACATTTCTCAGGACAGATTTTCATCACTGGATTCATCTGTACTTTTGGGGCTATGTGATAAATGAGTCAGGACATTCATTTTCCTCCCCTCGTGTCTTGCTTCTGCACTGAAAAGATGTGTGTGCGTGTGTGTGTGTGAGTGCATGTGTAAATATGTGTCTACTGTTGAGATGCAGGGGTGTGAATCTTTTCATGATGTAGGCTGTGCATGGCTGTATGTGTGTGTGTGTGTGTGCTCCTTTGTGTGTTTCCAAATCTAGCCCCAGTGTGCCTGAGCGAGCGGGAGTCTGACGCCAGCGTACTTGTGACACGAAATAGACGGCGGCATTAATGGAACTGACATTAATTTGACAGAGCGCTCACTAACATGCGAAGTCACTCGCAGTTCATAATAATAATATTAACTCTGCATTAACATGCAAGGCTGTCTGTTGCACCAGATGCCGAGTGTTTTCCGAGAGCGGGTGCTGCAGCCTGTCTTTCTGGGCCACGAGTGGATCATGGTTTGAGAATGCACAACAAGAAAAGCCTCATTCTTACTGTCTGTATGTCGGAGCGCTGCTGACATGCTGAAACTCCGCTGCTGTGGCTGCAGATATTTGGTATCTGTGGAAGCTTCTGGGTCTTCACTGGAATTTGAGATACAGGTCATCGGGTTTTGCCAAAGCTTGGACAACTAAAGTAGGTTTCTAATGACTGACCTACTGAGCACAGGCCAGGGGCCCCGAGGGGTCCAAACCTCAATCTGAAGGGACTGTTGACATTTCTTGTTGCAAAGGGAGTCAAACTACAGAGACAAAATGACCACAAAGAGATGCAAAAATAAAGAGAGACATAAGAGTCACAGAGAAACAAACCAGAAAGAAACACAAACCAATTACAAGGAGACAAAAAACAGCTATAAGGAGAGGAAAACAACCACAAAGAGACACAACTGACTTCAGAGACAAAAACTGACTACAAGGAGACAAACTGTATACAAAGAGACACAAACAACTAAAGAGCCACAACACACTACAAAGAGATGCAAAATGATCATAAAAAGTTCAACGAGATATATTATAAAAGAGATATATATAAAAATAAAAGAGACACAAAACAACTACAAGGAGAGGCAAACAACCACAGAGATACACAAACTGACTTTAAAGAGACAAACTAACTACAAAGAGACACAAACCAGCTACAGAAATGCAAAACAACCACTAAGAGACGAAGTGACTTAAAAGAGATACAAAATGACCACAAAGAGACACACACTGACTACAGAGATGCAAACTGACGACAAAGAGAAACATAATGAGAGTAAAGAGACAAAGTGGCTGCATCTTTTGCAGTCATCTCGTGTCTCATTTTCAGTCTGGGTGTCTCACTGTCACAGTAGGAGGTAAGGATGCAGATAAATATCAGGACTGATAAGTTATCGGCTGATATTGGCCTTTCACAGCTGTATCAGTATCTGTGTATATTAGGTGATAAATATCAGCTCTATTAATATCTGATTTGACAGATTGTTAAAGAATTTAATTTGAAATTTTAGCCAAAACGTTTCATAAAAGCCAAAGTATGTTTTTTGATGAAAATTTTGCAGAGTCAGGACTGTTCTTTGTTTTTGTTGTCATAGCGATGTCAGTTAGATTCGGTCCAGTCAGAGCTGTGGGATAGTCAATCAATGAACACCTTTTGAAATACAAAAAAAGGGAAATTATCTGCATTCAGCTGTGAAAAGGAAGCGATTATTGGTTATCGTATCGGCTGAAAAAAAAAAATCCATGCTGTACCGTCTCTGGTAGGAGGGGTGCAGGGCCTTTTGTATTAAAAGCCTCATTCTTACTGCGTGTGGTGGTGGTGCTGACACACTGAAACTCCTCTGCTGCGGCTGCAGAGAGACTCTTTGCAGCTCAGCCACCATCCAGCAGCATTTTCGAAATAGCTAAACGCAGCCAGACGGCATAGAGGCTATAGGTTAGGGAGCAGGTTTAGAAGTAAAACCTGTTCGTCACCGCGTGGCGCATATATCTTTCTCAACTTGATGAATTGCTGGCATGCCCTTGAGCACAGCAGCACACAAACACGCACACACACACACATAACAGGTGTAGCCAGTGGAAAAGCTGAAGGCTATTTAGTCCCAGCCATTAACACTAATCAAAAACCACTTTACCTGATAAGAACTGCAGTGGCCGTCCACCAGCTACAGTCACCCACATCCCTCTTTGCTCATATTGACTGGGCTTAAACAAGGTGCCACTAGTAGGGACCATGAAGGTGATGAAGAGATTCGGGTGAGAGTGCTAATTCGTGGCAAGGCGAAAGTTGGACCGCTCAATTGCTGACCTGGATGATTAGTCTGCGACAGATTGCAAAAGATTGTGTCCCAAACAGGTGAGAACGCAGTCACAACACACATATATAAGATACGGATGGACACGGAAACATTAATGCAAGACACAGCAAGACAAAATAGTGCCAGAGAGGAAATAACATGCAGGGTCACACACATTCACTTTAACACACACACACACACACACACACACGGAGGCCTATACAGTATGGATTGGGCATTGACCAAACCTCATGAAAGATGCAGTTATGCAGATGAACTCAGTGTGAGTGAATGCAGGCCATGAGGGGGCTGGTGAGGAGCAGCCAAAAGCTTCCCCCTCTGCTGAGCGGTCAGCTCCTGCAGGCGACACAAACCTTCTAGTGTCACATTGAATCACTAACATACAATAGTGCATGGTGACAATTTCTTTTGAAAAAATTTTGAGCAAATATATTCAGAAACAACGAGGAGGAGGAGACGAAACTGACATATTTGAACAATAACAAAATCTCCAAGTGATTTTGTTGACCAAAGAGAAGAGAACCAGTTTAAAGCTGCTATGATCAATATCTTCACATTAATTATGTATTAATTATTGTCTGCTGGTGTGTGAAAGGACACTTGTAGCGATGAACCCACAGAGAGTTAAAACCTAAGCTCTACAGAGGTTTACAGCTACTTTCAGCTTGTTGTTTTCATAAGACAACCAGCACCTTTAGCGTTATGGCTAAGCCGTCGTGTAGCGATATTTTTGATTGCGGTTTTCAACCACTGTTTTAAACTTCTTAAAGGTTACTGGAATTTATCATGGCACAGTGATAAGAAACCCCAATTGTCCAAAATATGTCAGTCTGTACAAAAGCCCACTCCTCCGAGGACCTGTTGTTCCAAAAATACACTCTCTCTGAAGTCTTTTGCTTGTGTATTTAGATGCAAAAAAGTCATTCAGATGCAAAAAAGTCAGGTCACTTTCATTGGGTGACTTTTGTTGTCAATTGTTACAGAATTTTGGTTGGGTTTAAGTACTACAAATGCTTGGTTAGGTTGAGGAAAAGATGGGACATAGTACATTAGGTTATAATATCACGTCACTTTCGAAGCAATGGGCCTTCACAGCAATGGCTGTTTTCAGGATTATGGGCTTTCGGTCTAATGGCATATTTTACAGACTATTGGGGTTTTGGAATTATGGGCCGTCAGAACAATGGCATGGCACCCACTACATACCCATACCCAATGTACACTTCACACCTAGTGCCTACAGCAGACAGACTAAGTTAGCAACTAGCTAGCAAGCATTTTATCATTTAGCATGGAGCATTTAGCTTTTAAAGAAACAGATAGCTCTCTCAAGAATTAGTGGCGACTAAAAACAGAGCTAAGAGGTGATTAATAGACATTCACCTGGTGGCCAGAAACATGACTCAGAATGAATGTTTATATTGTAATATATTGTAGCACACAACACCCCATAAAAGACAAATTTTCACTTTTGGTTTTGGTACAGATTACTATAACCAGATATATTGTGTAATTTATTGAGCTTTAGAGGTGCTGGTAGGAGGGTTTTGTTACCTTTGGTCAGAGCCACCCTAGCTGTCTACTGCTGCTTCCAGTCATTATGCTAAGCTAAGCTAACCATCTGCTGGCTCTGCCTACATTTTTACCATACAGACATGGTGACAGTGGTATCAATCATGCAAATAAGCATATTTCTCCAAACGTCTAACTGATCCTTGAAAATCATACTCTAACTTTGCATTCTAAAACACCAGTTTGACTAAAAACATTTGTTCTTGACTAAAAGGTTTTTATCATCTACTGATAATAAAACGAGACTAAAATGTTGATTGTTTCCTTTGACTAAGATGAGACTAAATTGTCTAAAGTTTTAGAAGAAAAATACGAAGGATGAAATTGACTTGATGTGATAAAAATTCAAACTTTTGATCTCTGAACTTGTGTTTAAGACTGAATCTAAAAATGGATGACAAAATTAAAGCTATTTGTACAAGACGGTGTCACTATGGCAGCAACATCTTCGAAAGGCAACTCACAGAAGATCCTTTCACTGTTGTTTCTTAAAGCAGTTCCTGTTTTATCCTTCAACTTGTGTTGGCTTCACCTCCCACACAACCTGCTCAACCAGCCTGTTTGCGTCTGCGATGGTTTTGATGTTTTCACTCTTCCACACACTCCTCACCAAAGGAAGACTGTAATTTACTGCAGAAAGCAGCAGAATGGACGGCAGTGTAACAGCACCCACATACATGCCCGAGTCTGGAGTCTGAAGGTCGCCGGGGCGCGTATCATGAGCAGAAACGAGGGATGGGTTGCTGAGAAGATCATGTAGCACAAAAAGACAGAAGAAAAACTGCAGTGTCCTACTGCAGATTTCCATCGCTTCATACATGCATAATTCAATTTAATATTTTCACATTTTATGGCCCTAAATATTCATGAATGATAAGAGCTCAGGGCGAACTTGTTCAAAACTTGGCGGATCTCGGAAAACTTGCTCCCTGCGACGTGTTTTTTGGCTGGAGTTGTTTTCGTTGCCCCCTTGCTTTAACAAGATCAATATCATACGTCGCTGTACTCCCGCATATTGTGTTATGTTACACCATCACCGGCAAATGAAATAATGAATTCACGGCTTGACACAAAGGCAGATGAAGGCATATTTGAACATTCAAAGAGAGAGCGAGGGGAGAAAGAGGGAGAGAACATTCCCAAAATTAATTTTCATCTCCAGGGTTCATGCATATTTAATAGAGAGCGCTTGAATATCATAGGGTAATACTAGCCCGGCGTGCATACAGAGGCCGGGCTGTGGAGAGAAAATAAACGACCGTGATCGTTGTCATGAGCAATAACTCTCTGTAGAGCTGGGAAACAAAATAGCCAGAAATGCTTTGATGAAGGAGAGTAGGAGAGGAGGAGGAGGAGGGAGGGAGGGATGCGAGGAAGGAGACAGAGAGACATAGCACGGCGAAGGAAAGCGAGCGAGACAGAAAGAAGCTGTAGCAGAGGTTAAATACTGGCGGAGTGATGGTCCCTTTGGATGCAGCTGCGGTGGCTGCCGCTGTCTTTGTTTTGCAAGAGGAGGGTGGGGGGGGGGGTGGGATCGGAGCAGGGGAGTATGGGATATGGCGGGGGCGGTGGGTGATGACTGAGTGACAGTAGTTGACAAGCCCTGTGGACGGCGTCCCAGGAGGCTCCGTGTTGCCCCCCTCCCCTCCGCAAACGCCTTTCAATGAGTAAACACATCACAGAATCAGCACTTGCAAGCATGCAGTGCAAGTGTACACACACACACACACACACACATGTTCGCACACATAAACACAAGTTTTAGGTGTCAGTGAGGGACAGAGTGAATACAAAGCTGCAGCTCTGTTTTAAGCGCACATTAGACATTAAAGCCTCTGCCATTAGCGTACGTAACATATGCACTGGCGTTGGTGATAAGCTCGCAGCGTGTGTGTCTGTTTTCCACCTGTGTGCTGCTGGAGGTGAGCGCCGCGTGCACTCTGAGCACACACCAGCACCGTCTACTTACCTATTAAAGTCTCCACGCTTATCCCGTATTCATCCCACGTGTGACAAAAAATGAGGCATGAAACAGCGTTGTCATGCTGAACAGAATTTTAATTACCGACCCTCTCCTCCCTTCCACGCGTGTGCGCTCCCAATTGGCCTGAAATAACGGCGAGGGGTGGGGGGTGGTGGAGGGAGAAGAAGAGAGGCGAATGAAAGAAGAGGAGGCCTTTCTGAGGGGTAGACGGTGCCATTAACACGGCACTATCAGAGCGTGCTGGAAAAAGCCAATATCAGAGCGCAATATTAACAGCATGCTGAGCAATTCAGCCACCTGAATGCAATGAGAAAAGGGAAAAAAATACGTCAATCATTTTTCTTAAAGTGCTGAGGCCTGTCTTATTCTACTGGAGAAATAAAAGTGTGGAGAATTTGATGAAAAAGATACTAAACATGCAGGGTTGGGGGGTTTACTGTTTATGAATACCTTTATAATCATCTGTTAAAAATAACATAACTTGATTATTTTGTGTTACTTTTGGATTACCTCAATACCAAATATGGTAAAATTGTCTAGCCTAATATAATGTTTTATGTTGGGTTACTTAGCTAACTGGATTTCTGTGTAGCTAACATTGCAGGTGGTCTTACCTGTAAATGTTTCTTTAAATGCACATGTCCATTCTGCCAGTTTCACATTAAAACAATTAACAAAAAATGTAGTTTGATGACATTGTGAAGTAGTGTAAGATCATGGGAGTTGTTACCTTCACTTTTAAACAACCATAGCCGATGACTTGACTCAGTGTGAAAGTTATATTCACGTTACGTTTCGTCAAATGCGCCAACATCTTTCCTCACTCTCTGGTGTGTCCGACATATCTTGTATTTTCCAGCAAGTTATAGCAATGAGCAACTAGCTATCGGGAGCTAGCAGGACATGCATGTGTTTTTAGACATTTTTATGCAACAATCTTATATATTACAGCTTTAAAAATGTATTCTGATACAATTATCACTATCTGTTAAAATATAGTCAGTAAGCAAATCCAAGTGTCACAATATTGAAGTTGCATAATGTGATTACTTTCCATTACCTTAAGCTTACCTCAGTACCAAATGTGGTGAACTTGTTTAGCCTAATGTTCAATTAGCTGGCTAATTTGATTTCAGTGTAGCTACCTTTAGTGGTCGGTCTCTCCTGTTCATAGAAATAAGATGTTGAGTTCTGACTTTTCAGTTATTTCACAGTTAGAAGGCAAAACTTTCCTCTTTTGTGATTTAAAGGCAAAACACTGGTGAAATTTCCACCCAACTACAGCAGTTTTCCACTAGAGGTAATGGTAATGAATTGGAAACTGTAAGATATGGTCATGGTTTCACTTTTGCAAAATGTGCACTCTGCATGGCAGTATATTCTTTATTTTTAAATGTATTTTAAAACTATCATCCTGCTAATAATTCCCACTCCCCATCCGACACTCTAAATGCATCTGTAATCTGATTCCATCTTTTTTTTCTGAAACTGTAATGGAATACAGTTACCTTTTTTGTATCCTAATCATGTAACTCTATTACATGTAATTCATTACTTGCCAAGCCTGAAAATTTAGGGTTGTTCCAGTACTGATACCAGTGGAAAATGCCTCAGATACTTTCTAAAATGCAGTATCAAGTATCTGTGAGTATGCAAGTCTATGCACTCAACCGATACCACGTAATTCCTTAACCCTGAAATGGGTCCGTGCTATTTATCAGCAGTAATCTGTATGCCTTCTTTCTCCCTGGGGTTGCACTTATTCTCTGTATGATTAATGGTTTTGGTATGAGTAAGAAAGAAAATGGCATCAGAACGTCTCATACTGTAACTGTTACTGTAACATGCATGTATGCAGAGCCCATGCTGAGAAACACTGACAGTAAAGTGAGGCCTATCTGTTTACTTGAGAAGTCCCTGGTTTCCTCAGCTAACCGCTCAGCCTTCAAGTTGCTGAGATGTGAAGCAAACTTAAAGACTGACGTTGATGTGAATAAACTTGCTTGATTAGGGCGGTCCCCCCTCCTCATCCCTCCCTTTATTCCTCCCTCTGATCCCCAACCCCCATGCCGCCGTGGCGAGCTCTCTGACAGCTCAGGGAGCCCCACTAACTCATCTCAGCCCCCGGAGCTCCGACACCCTGCTTGTTTTATTTCCCATCCGCTAAATTGAGTCGTAAAGACTTGTAAAAATAACGACGGGAGCGGATGGGGGCCGTGTTCCGTTTTTTTTTTTTTTTTACTCCCCTTCCCTTGCTCCCTTTCTCTTCCCCCATGAGTCCCAGGTGGGCTGTTTGTCGATCCTTTTATAAAAGCCGTGACACGTTAACAAGAGCAAGAGGCTATTTACGGAATGCTGACCTCCGGCGTGGCTGGATCCGTCGGTTTTGATGCAGGTGTGCGCTAAACTTAAATTTATTCCCCCCCTTCTGATCAGTCACGGGGGAGGAGGTCGAGGCAGATCTGAGACATGCAGACAGATGTGTGGGATCTGTTTATACGCCGTCCTCCCGGGCCACAGACTGAACATATGGATACGGTAACATGAACCTAGACCTCCGAAAACACGGTAGCGCGGAGCATGGGGTTAATCTTTGGGCCCGGCGTGAGAACACACACAATAAATCCCACTTAGGACAGGAGCAAATCAATCTTTCATATTCTCCATTTCATACCGTTTACTCATTAACCATTTCAGCATTGATTGGTATTCGTCTGGTTGTTAACCCGTGTTTAACAAAGGCAGTAAAATGAAGGGGGTGTTAAATTCAGTCAGTAGCAATACAATTCATTAGGAGCAATTTGGAGAGTGTGTACCTCATAAATCATACTCTGGTGGGTGGTAGCACTGCACCACTGTACGGTACGGGGTGGCATAGGCAGAATAATGTAACCCAATCTGCAAAATCCTTTCTCCCTGATGCATGCTATTGCTCTCAGCAACTGAGCACAATGGAGCCACAGAGGAGGAGGACGTAAGTTATACAACCCTGTTAACATGCATAAAAAATGTATGCATTAAAAAATGTATAAGTCCTGCAGCGTTTAAT
Organism: Lutjanus erythropterus; assembly: GCF_056507025.1. Taxonomy (NCBI): domain Eukaryota; kingdom Metazoa; phylum Chordata; class Actinopteri; order Lutjaniformes; family Lutjanidae; genus Lutjanus; species Lutjanus erythropterus. The sequence continues at coordinate 9,545,568 of NC_139337.1, read as the reverse complement.
CGCACTCTTATTGAAGATTTTCCACACAGCTATGATTTCTTCACTTGCAGGGGATACAGTCCGAAGGAAAAAAAAAAATCGAATGTCCATTAAACTTATTGTTCAGGGAGGAAGAATTCCACCAGAGCGGCCTGACAAGTTTGACGGAGAGTAAGGTAGACGGCTTCTACTCAAATGGTCCCCTTGTGGGCTGATGGAGCGTGCTTTTTGTTGTAGAAACTGATGTCCAGACTCCAACTTCTCTCCCGGGATTAAGCCACCACCATGCTTGTGTGTGTGTGTGTGTGTGTGTGTGTGTGTGTGTCCTTGGACATGCGTACATGCCTGCCCCCAGTCAGGTATAGCTCGCACTTTCATCTCCTTCAGGACTCGGCCATGTGTGAAGGAGGGACACACTCAGTCTGCTGCTGGTAAAAGCTTTACGTGCTACCGGTGTCACTATGGATCTCTTGTCACTCATCTGCACAGAGCAAAATGGACAACTGACAGCCGTTTCCATGGAGAGGTCTGGGGTGACGTACTGAGGCACTCTCTCGCAGCCATGTTGGAGGTCAGCTACTCGAAACAACAGCTGGTCGTGTGTCTAAATGTACAGCTCTGCTGTTTCTAAAAAATGGAAGACACAAATCATTTCATTGCTGTTTCTGACTCTTCAAGTCAAACTGAAATTAAAGGACCAGTGTGTAGGATTTAGTGGCAGATTGCAGATTGCAAACATCTCGCATCACCCTCCCTTCCAAGTGTATCGGAGAAACTACAGTGGCCATGGAACTCATGAAAAACCTGAAATGCTGAATCTAGAGGCATTATTTGGTTTGTCCAGGCAGAGATGTCCTGTCCTACACATCAGATTCTACAGGCTTAAAAAAACATCTTCAGTTGGTACAGATTTCTGCAAATCATATTGCAACTGCAATTAGACATTTGATAACTGTTGTTATTTTCAAGTCGTCATACAGAAATGAAAACATACTTATGAATACTATTGTCCATCCCCGTCATATTCTGGCAATAAATCTCTGTAAATCTAACACACCATTCAAATACATTTTTTGTTAATAAAATCTGCATCTATATTCTTGGTGGGGTTTTATTGTGTGCTTATTTGGTTAAAACTGTACTCACCAGAAAAGGAAAAGAAAGTTTTATTCTATTTTTCTGCTGTGATACTGTCCAAAACATTGGGTGTGTATTGTTGATTCTGACTGATGGTAATATTAATTTGATTTGTGCAATATCTCTATTGGCAGGAACTATGAATATTTTATAATATCACTAAAATTCCAACAGTCATGCAGACAGTGATTGTAGCATTCTGTTTGTTTCTCTGTTTGGTACTCTGTATTTAAGCTAATGCTTAGTTTTGTATAAAGTCCCCTCAAGCCAAGTCAACAACTTGGAAAGTATGTGAAAATTTTGGTACACAACTTGCCAAGTGTTTTTTATGTTAACGCACAAACATGGTGGACAAAAGTAAATGTTTGTTTTATGGTAAGAAACTTTTTATTAATTTGTGTATTACAAATAAATTTTTTGCTCACATGTATTTTGCAATATGGTATTAGGTTGCTGTCCTTGTCAAGTGACCTTGATTAGTTTGTTAAGTTATTTATTAGCATTTACCCTGCTAACAAGTATGGCAAAGCAATATCTGAGTGGTTTTAAGGAATGTACCGGTGCAGCAGCGAGTCTGCGGTGAACTCGCTTTGTAAAATAAAGCTTCAGACACAATACTTGGATAGCGACAAGAATCCTCACGTCAGCCAGTCCATCACCAAGACACTACAACAAAAATAATCATCCCCTCCCCTTTGAAGCATTTCCATGTTACGACATAAAAGCTCATGAACACACCAAAATGGGACCATCCATTAACAACTGTCATGGTCTTTGTATCTGATTTGCACATTAGCAAACAGTGTTGTCAAAAATATTGACTTTTAAATACATATCGATTCTGAATATTTAAGGGGGGGGGGGTTGGAAAGCTAGCTAATAGCCAGCATGAATTAAAAGCATTAAAGGACTGTAAAATGAGAGCATACTCTGTGTGAATACTAAACATCAACTTTTGCAGTAATGTGCAGAGCTGCAACGATTAATCAGTTAATTAAATATTAATCTATTATTAAATTATATGCTAACTGTTTTGATACAACGTTAAGTAGTTTGAGTAATTTTTGACTAAATTAAGTTAAAAATTGTCTGCTCTCAGCCTCTTAAATGTGAATATTTTCTGGTTTCTTTTGCCATTCATGACAGTAAACTGAGTATCTTTCCATTATGGGCAAAACAAGACGTGTGAGGACGTCATCTTGGGCTCTGGGAAACGCTGATTGATAGATTTCATTATTTTCTGACATTTTATAGATGCAAAAACTAATCGACTAATCAAGAGAATAATCACCAGATTAATCAGTGATGAAAATAATTACACAACAGTTGCAGCCCTTGTAATGTTAACCACTTTTGCTACATCACACTGAAACCAGGGCAAGCTCGCTAGGCTAGTCCGTTAGCTGAACCTTTAGTGAGACTAATGAAAAGACAACTGAACAACTGGGAGAGAAAAGGAAAGGAGGAGAAGGAGGCAGGAACAGATCTTTAATTCCACAATAATGGTCTTAGCATGAAAAATACATAACATAAATATTTGGTCTCTAGTGGAGGGGAAACACTGGATTTTGCTTCTAATAAAAATTGAAAACCTGAGTGTTAAGGCTTGGTCAGTTTTTTTTCCCTGTGGTATCGATTACTGATAGTTTTTAAAGTACTGTATCAAAGTTAGAAATGCCAGTATCATGACCACCCTACTAACAAACATCTCAGACTCTGGTGTTGGTGGCAACTAGCAAGTTGAGTCATTTGCTTTTCTCATTTGCCTGCTGGCTAGTAAGCTTGGCTCCACAGCACAAAGCCACTGTTTATTTAAGCTAAGTGAGCTGACGCTTCCAGCTACACACTGCAGAGCACTGAAGAGGTAATCAGGATCAAAGAGACAGCGGCTAAAGACAACACAGTTTACAGTAACCCACAGTATGTTTGAAGACAACCTTATCAGCGTGTTGACTGCAATATCCCGCAGCAACATCCCAAGAATCGGCTTCAGGTTTTGTTCTTTCTCTACCCTGGATATTCAATTATGCACAGAATTCTCCTCTAGACCTCCACGATGGCGGCTGACAGGTTGGTTAAGCAGATTTGTGGGACACCTACAAAGCCTCGCAATGCAGAGAAGAAAGGGAAAAACAGGAAGAAAGAAAAACTGTCAACTCACGAGCCATTCATTGGTCCCGTGGAGACAGACGGGTCTTATAGTTTGCGTCAGTGAGTGAATAGGCTGAGCCGCTCTGTCTTTCTTCTTACAGTGAAGAAAGGGGCACACATGCGCTATCTGGAAGGAGAAAATAGAGTATCATCCTGAACTCGAGGAACACGATTCAAAAGAGCTTGTAATATTTTCGGCACTTCAAAATCTTTGATTTAATCTAGAAGTAACTCTTTTTATCCTGTGTTGCCATGGAAACGAGTGAAGTTGGGGCAGGGGAGAATAGGCAGGGGGCCTGATAAGGGGAGGAAGAGAGACGAGTGGAAGGGGAGGACTGACGAGGGAGGGGTAGTTTCATTTAGGAATTGAGGGGAGAAGGATGAAGGGATGAGGATTAGCTGTCACGATGAAGAAAAGGTGTCTGTCCTGTCGCTTTCTCTCCGTCTCCCTCCCGCTCCGGCTCTCAAACTCCCTCCCCATCACCTCCCGTGTCCTTGACAAGCCCGCTCACAAAGGTATTTATCGGCCTCCATTCCATTAATTACCATCCAATTAGCAACTCCCACAGTGGAACTGCTGCAATACTGCACAGTGTCAAGTCGGTTCACTCGGCGAGTCCTGACACCTCTCGTGTTTGCCGCTTTTCTTCAAACTCGCAGTGATGGAGCGGAGAAAGTTTTCACAAAGAATCCCTTAGCGTGCTAATGCGTCCATTAAAACTGTATTCATCCGTCCGCTTGTACATTAGATGTGGTTTCATTCGCAGGGTTAGAAGATTTGTCACTAAATAGCTATTTTAGCTAATTGGCAAGGCAGCTTAGCCTTGTGTATTTGATGTTTCTCGCTCGACGTCTTTCATGTCAGTGATACAGGCTTATTAATGCGCGGCCCCTTTACTCTCCTCGTGGACCTCCTTCATTCAAAAGCCTCCGAGGGAAGAGGAGGGGGAAAAAAAAAAGTTTAGAATGACTTTTCGAGGGGGGTGGGGGGGTTGACAGACCCAGAGTGAGCCCGGCTAATTGGTTTGCTTTGAGACTGGCCCACTGGGCTGTGGGCAAGGACAAGCATGTGGCATCGCTGACTTGTTAGCATGGAATTAGCCTCCGAGAGTGAATTAGGCCGACCGCCTCCAGCCGCCGGCCATCACGCGGGCACACTACACTTCGAGAGGGCCCTCAGCTTTGACGAGTGCAAAACAAACATGCATGCACTCGCACAAACGCTGATGCCATCGCACACATCCATGCACACACACACACACAGACTCATTAAGCCTATAGCCAGAGACTAAATACCCCAAGAGCTTTTTTAGCCGTGCGCTTTGCATTCATAACAAATCAAATTCGAGCTCCTCGTAACGAGCTCCTGCACTCCTGAATCTTAACCCCCCGCTCAAAAGTACCCGTCCTCGTGGGTAACAAGCATATTTGCTGGATGAATGCAGACAGTAAGCATGTTAATGTGTGTACAGTTGGATGAGGGGGAGTGGAGGTGGAGGGTTTTGGGCGGTGTGTGTGTGTGTATGCTGGGCTGAGAGGCTGAGTCTGCAGCACATCATCCCACACACCAAGCACAGCGCCTGGGGTTGTTGATGAGTTCTTTAGCCATGCTGTGTGGACCCCCCCCCCCCCCCTCGGACTGAGAGTATGCTGACAGAGCAGCTGCTGAGATGGACTCACACACACACACACACACACACACACACACACACACACACACACAAGCGTGCACACACACTCTCACACTCACAGGGTGAAGTCTGCTGTTTTCCTCTTTGATCAGGCGGGCGTGCGCTATGTGAGTTCAGGAAAGATAAGACGTTGATGTTTAAGGTGATTTCGAGTGTGTGTGCGCCTGTGTGGGTGCGTGAGAGGGAGCCGTCTGTCGGCTTTCATTCAGATATAGGTCACTGCTGGTGAGTGTGTCAGTTGTACTACACTTCAACTAAGTGTATTAGTCTGATTAGCCTCAGCCCTATAACATAATTTGAAAAACTTTTCTTAAGGATCTCGCTTTAATAGCTCATGTGTGAAATCGTCTTGGAGTTAAATGCCTCGTATTAATAGATAATTAGGAGTGTATTTGCCACCAATTTACTGAAGCTTGTAAAACTTAGCTCAAACCCTAATTGGTTGCCAGTTTGAATCCCAGAACTGACTGAGAATGCAGTTGTGGGTGGACAACAGCTTGGATGTCTTTGAGGAACCTTCCTCAGGTCCTAGATCCTTTATAGTCTGCATATAGGAACAAAAAAAGGGGCTGATGATTCTGTACTTCAGGGTTTCCCACAGTGTACTGCATTATTGTGTATTTTACACACACTGTACACTGAGGACTGTTATAGAGGACTGATAACATCATAGCCCAGTGGCTGATGACTGATTTCTAACACTGAACTGATGATTAGTTTCCTGTGTAACCTCTGGTAGACTGATGATATTTTTGGTGATGATAAAGTTGCTCTAGGTTTCTTGTTGTCACTTGATGTATTTATGATTTATGCATTTCATCATATTTTATGTATCTTAACCCCTACTCACACAGGACTACTATTACCTGGGGACCACGTGTGATTTAGGAATTTCCCCTCCACGTCTGTGTTTCATGTGGCACATTTGCACAGGACGAGCAAAGTCTATATTTTACTCACATTTATTGATATTATCCCTCGGATGTGAGGTGAAGGCTCTGTTTTTTGACGTCAAGCCTGTTGAAACATGTCCTACCACATGTTGCTATACATTAGAGCTGAACAATTAATCCTAAAAAGAAAAAACACACAGTCTCAATTAATACAGCTTTGCAATCTTATTTCTAGATGAACCTCAATAATTTAAATGTCACACTGTGCATTGACATTCTGTTTATCAGCATTTTAGTTACTTTAAGTCACTTTCAGCGTTCTGATATCTTTTTGTTAGAGATTTTTAAGTCCGGTACGTTGATATATGTTACATCTGTTTAAAGACCTGTCAAGACAGCCAGTGTCTCAGATGTGTTTTTTTTAACTTGAGTCTAAGACTGCAATAAATGTTTTTGCTGAAAAATTAAGAACCGTGTGACAAAATAATGCTCTCAGTTTTTCTCCTGCTACGTTTGTCATCTATCATCTTTGGAGATTTTGCTCATGTGATGGATTTGAGTTCACTTTTTCTGCAAATGGGGTTTCTATGCTGTGCAACGAGGTGAGCCTCCTGAATTTGCACCCACAATGCTGTCAGAACTTTAATTTATAATTGCCAACACAGTCTCCATAACTCTTGGCCTGGATAGAGGCAGAAAGAGATGCAGAGAAAATACAAAACAAAGCAAAAAACCAACCTACATCACTGAGATGCCAGTTCGCATGGGAATAGTATTACGTTATCACATGACCTTTTGGTTTGGCAAAATATGATACTGTTGGTAATTTGCGGTGGAATTGTTGCTTCACAAATTATTACAAATTACTAGAATTCTTCAGGCAATCCTAGTGCCATGCATACAGAAACATACACATGTGGATGAAAGCCCTACGTTTTATCTGGTAACAAGAAAAAGTCCCCCTTGTGGACAGTATCCAATAACAAGAGGCTGCAGCGGCACTATCGACGTGCTAACAATAAGCTAACATCAGCATGGCAACGCTCTCACAATGACAATGGTAAAATGCTGATGTTTAGCAGGTATAATGTTCACAATCTTAGTTTAGCATGCTAACATTTAGCACTAAAGAGAAGGTACATTTGATGCAGATGGGAATGTCATTAGTTTTGCAGGTATTTACAGACATGACTGTCTTGTATATCCAATAGGTGTTGAGAGAATCCACAAATGCCACAGTTCAGAGGATTACCAGAGTCATTAGGATACATTACCAGAGAACCATGAACGTTGGTACAAAAGTTCGTGGCAGGTCATCTTACAGATGTTGAGACTTTTCACAAGATAAGAAAAAAGTTTGACCTGCTGGCAGCACTAGATAAAATGTCCATCCTCTGGACATCATGGATATCTAGACCAAATTTCAGGCAAATTCATACAATAGTTGTGAGGCATTCTATGAAAAAAAAAAATGTTAACGCCATTGTTGGGACCAGAAGCAGGGGTCTCTGAAGTTTATGTAATTCATTGTCTAGGGTCCATGAACAAAATGTTCAGGACAATCCATTCAATAACGGTTAACATGTTCCAGTCTGGGTTGAAGAGATGGACTAACTGATCGACTGCTGTCCATGGAGCCATGCCGCTACAGCAGCATGGCTAAAAATGTTCATTAAGGCTACAAAATTGTTGAAAAACTGTAGTTCTGCTCAAAGTCAACAACGCAAGTGCAGATTTCAAGTTTGTTTTTTGGCCAAAATACATGGGGCATGGACGTGGCGTGAAGTCATGGGGCAAATACATGAGACATACCTGCAAATAAAGCAGCCATTATAATGAACTGAAGCTGCTACACTGACCACGGAACCCGTGCGCACTTGTGCAGGCATTGCATTGCTATTTTCATGTGGCTTGTCTATTTTCTTTCCTCTGTGCACACCTATGCAGCCCTCTGAACAGGTAAAAACTACATCCATGGTAGCTCAGTTGGTAGAGCGTTCGCCCCATGTGTTCTACTGCTGTGAGCCCTCTGCAGCGGCCATGGCTTCACCCTACGGCCTTTTGCTGCATGTCACTCCCTCACTCTCTCTCCCACTTTGCTTTCATATCTTCAGCTGCCCTATAAATAAAAAAAATACATACAACTGTGTAAAAAAAGTAGTACAATCAATCAATTATTTAAATGAAATACCTCATTATAGAAGTGGCAATGCAGCAGAGCAACCTTTTGGGTATTTTTCCATGTTGCACCTTAAAATAAAGCAATCAAATCAATGACCCTGCAGTTGAAATGATCAATTTATTAATAACATGTAGCCTATGCTGCCAAACCTTGCATAACCAACTGCATTATCACTTGGCAAACCTCAATATGCACATCTTGATGCTGATCATCTTCTGATGTATCCTACTTTAAATTTCCCCAGAAAACATGGCTTGCACACCACACTCTGTACATCTGTGCCTGTGTGTTTTGGCTGTTAGTTCTACCAAAATGTACCTGGTACAGGCAAATCATGCCAACAGTTGTGTAGTCTGCACTTACGTAACCACTGCACATGGATATTAAGTGTGTGCTCAGGATTGGATAACTAATAGTAAAAGCAATCTGACCACACCTGAGCACAGCAAACAGATAGTAGATAGCAGTGTTGGTGTTTCAGCCTGTTTAAACCGCAGTGCAATTCAGCAGATCCAGTACACAAGATAAAACAGCCTTCACTGAGCACATTAGCATGTGCACCTAAATGCTCTGCAGCCTGGAGTGCTGACATGGGCTTGAATATTGCGCATAATTTGCAGCCAGTTCAATCCATTTGTAAGACTGGTGAACAAATTTGAACAAAATGCCAATTTCTGCATTTCCACTGATGATGTATGACCTGCTCTTCGCTCAGAGGGGGGGCGTGCATCCGGACACGTGTGTTGCCATGGATGCTGCGTTCAGAAGTTCATAATGTTGTGAGTCAGTGCAGCCCGAGCCGTCCTGGTCACAAAGTGGTAAAGCGAGGTCATTAACCACCTTTAGATGTAAGATCAGACACAGTGGAGAGGTGCAAAGGGAAAAAAAAGAGACAGAAAAGAGAGGGGAAAAAAAACATGTTCTCAACGGACTGATTACAGCCGTGACCTTTTATCTGATGGCTCACTAATTGAATCATGTAGTAAATAGATGATGATGGTGGCGGTGGCGATGACGATGATAATGAAGAAAATGGCTTTTTTTCCTTTTTTTTTCTATTTTTTACCGGAGGAGTGTAGAGGTGGTAATAGTAGTAATTGCGGTTTAAATGGAGGGCGCTGTAGGAAAAGTCAAAGACACGAGGATGACATGAATAATACAAGAAGTAGCAAGATAAAACCAGAAGCCCTGAGCTTGCACTAAAATAGAACTAACCTCGCAATTATTACTGACAGAGAGCGAAAATGATCATTATGGGGACCATATACAGGCCGTTAGTAATTTAGAATGAGCTACCGAGCTCAAAGGTAATAGCACTGGAGGGGAGCAGAGCATGAATTTTTAAAAAGTTTTTCTACTGTAAAAAAAGAGAGAATATACCTCAAACAGCCATCAGACACATGAGGGGAAATAAAAAGCGAGCGGCTCCAGCTACTGCTATTTGATGCCACACGGAGCAGAGAGTGAAATGATTGACATAATCAGAATCATAATAATTGCCACGGAAATAACACTGCCAATCAGGCAATCATGTTGGTGTGCAGGCTATGGTAATTGGAAAACATGGTGACTGACAGTATCAGTGTGAGCCGTCCCCACCAACACCTGCTAAATTGCAATTGGCACAACACAGACGTAGTATGAGTCGAGTCACGCAAGACAGACAGACCAGCCTTCTCAGAAGCACATGGAAGGAAAGCACTGCTTGTTTCTTAAGAGAGAAAAAAAAATTGGGCAGATTGGACCGTGTACTGAGCATAATGTCATGAGTCAGTACAGACAAGCTGATTTTCTTCCTTTTTACATTAACCTTCTCTTCACTGCAAAGCTAAATTGTCAGACAGGCAGATTTCGTGGGTTCTTAGACACTTGTGAGCAACCACATGGAAATAATTCAGTGAGGGGACCATAGAATAGAAGAATAGGACACAGCAGAGAATAGGCAGAGTTTCTTTTTACTGGGAGTTAAACCACTCTGAGGTTTCATACAGCGGTATAAAGTGTGTCATCTTTCAACACCTTGTTAACTGCGGCTGTCTGATCTGATTGGCTGTTACAAGCACACAATAATTTCCAAACCAAGGCTGCCGCAACCAGTATAATGCACAGGTCCGTTAACTTCTAGACCTTTTAAAAAACAGTTTTTGTTACATGGATTTCTTCTCTTGTAGCAAAACATCCAGTTTTGCCTCCACCTCGCTTCTGTTGAGGTACACCCCATCTCTCTTAAACCCCCTTTTTGACTGAGGGGGTTCCAGGGCTGGTTCAGAGCCAGAGCCTAACTTTGAACCAGTTCTTTGTGTTTCGACAGCCAACGAACCGGCTCTCCGCCCTGGAGTGAAGTGAAACCAACTCTTTGCTGGGCCAAGAGTAAGAACTGCTATGCTACTAGGGGCTTGGGGCAGGATTATCATGACCAACCGAAGGAAAAAGGCGGCCATTGTGGCAGAGATTTTGAGCCAGGCTAAAAACTGTTAATACATCACTTTATTAAGTTTGAATATTTTTTTCAGGCAAAAGACTAACCAGGAGATTTCCCAAACGTGGTCAGTTTATCCAAACAAATGTGAGGTGCTGCATCTTCTTTGGTCACCCACCAGATCCTGTGACCCTCTTCATTTGAGGAAGTACTCAGTTCCTTTACCTTAGTAGGCAGTATTAGTAGTTTGCAGTGGTTAAAAAGTAGTTAGAAGTTCTTCTTTTTGTTCCTTTTTATTGCAAGTGGCAACAAATGTGTTTTGAAGATGTGAGGGGCTGCAGACCGATGTTACAATGGATTTGGTTCCCCAACAGATCCTATAACCCTCTCGTTTGAGGAAGTACTCCTATCCTTTAGACTTCAGTAAACAGTAGTAGTAGTTAGTAGTTACAAGTTGTTGTTTTCCCTTTTCTCCCTGTTTATTGTAGCTGCAACCAGTGTTACTGCATATTACCGTCACCTACTGTGTTGGAGTGTGAAGTGCTTGACGTTAGTGTTGCCAGGAAACGCGAGGCGTGTACAGTTACGTAATGACTTGGCTCTCTAGCCTGTGTAAAGGCAAGACGGTTCTTAGATGGTTCGCAAGTTGACCTGGCGGGGGTTATTAGTCACTGCTACCCAGGAAGGTTGAGTTATGTGAGGCATCTATGGGAAATAATGGTTTTGGTTCCTGTGTCTACTGAAGTCACACCCATAGCATGTTTGCAGCATTAGAAATGCTCAACACTACTTCATGAATGGCTTTTTTGATTTTTACAGCCTTGAAAAAGTGACCTTAACTTTATCTTTCTTCTCTCTCATAGTGTTGACACTAGTAGTATAACTGACAAGCCAATTTGAAGCAAACTTAAAAAAAAAGAAAAGAAAAGACAATGTGAATTAGGCATGTTTCCAACAAAAGAAACTACAGCCAAAGCTCCATGAGGAAGACTCCTCTCACGCATGCTCAGTCTTCCTGCCGTCCTTCGATCGGGCTGCCAGTTGTGATATAACCTCTTCCGTCACTTTGTCGCTTCCATCCAATAACACAGCCACACACCTTCATCATTAGCCTATCATCTTGCTTTTTAAATGTTACTCTCTCTGCCTTTACGCCTTCCTGCTGCTGGTATGTACACTCCTCCACCACTCCATCACCGTCTAGTCTCCTCAGAGTAATCAGCTTCATCATTCTATCAGCCTATCAGTCCCAGCAGAGTCATTGGCTTCCACCACCACCACCATCAGTTTCTGGACTCCAAGGGGGGGATTTATCTTGCCACTGCTCAGGGCAAACGCCCCTCAATTACTAAATCTCACTGGGACTAATTATTACAAATCATTTGTATAAGAAAAAAGTATTTTTACTTTATTCATTTGTCTATCCTGGTTGAACGGAGTGAATAAACTATGTTACACAGAGCGTAGTTTCATCAGAGGTTGTCGGTAGAGGCTATCGTATTAAACAGAGTAGTAAAGGCTGAGAATTGGAAACAAAAGCAGCTGTTTGCCAAACCACCAATAAACCTCAAAGAAGGAGAAGAAGCAAAACCAGTCTTCTTTGCCATCTATGAGAGAAAAGCGAAAATAGGCCTTCAGAAGGTGGGCAGGTTATAGTTATTCCTTCACTAAACAGTCAACTCAGTCGAAACAACTTCTTCTCTCACAGCGGAAACAGCTGATCAGTCATGTGACTTAAATGTTCGCTATGTCACAACTTATTTGGGGTTTTTTCTAGTGTTTCCATCTTCCGTTAAGTGTATTAGCACTTCTTTGAAAAAGGCAAAAGCTACCTTAAGCAAGCAAAAAACCTTTTTTTCCATCATCCATCCACTCCACCTTTTTCTAAGGCAATACTTTGGAATGCAGATAAAAATACAATGACGGAAACATGGCTACTAAACTTAAGAGGCAGTGCGATTACATATAAAGTCAAAGCAAAGACAGGAACAGATGCACATGTGTAGTCTGTGTCACAAATTGAGACAAAGACGCAACTGTATAGTTGAAAAACAACAAGAAGCACTAGATTTCCTTGTAACTGTAAGATCCTTTAGAGTCCGGGTTTTCTAGGATTGACTACCGTTTACATTTAAACTGATTCGGTACTGATACCGGTGCCTGGAATTTGGTACCAGTACCGAAAGGTGGCTTTTTCCAATACTTTACTCTCTCAGTAATAACAAAAATGCGACCCATTACAAAATTCCAACCTGCAGCCTGTCAGTCTGTCACAAGGGCATGTAATACTTGTTTGTGTTTTGATGGAGGCACATGTGATATCCTTCCTGTTATGTTGTCGTCATTCCTACCACCATTGTGCTTGCATACTGTTGTATTTTCCCATTATAATAGTATGCAATTCACAAATATTGGTTTCACACTAAGGTTTTGCTCTGGGGCTGCACAATAATTCATAATATTATTGAAACTGCAATATGAACAAGTGCAATTTACAAATCACAATTTTTTAAAAGGGAGAAATGTGTGAGAAAACATCATTATAATAAACTACTGTTGCGCTGCAGAGATGCCTTGACCCAAAAATCTTGTTCTTCAGATGAAAGAAAACATGTTTGTTTGCTACAGAATCCAACAAACATCACATCATCACAGTTTTTCCAAAAAAAATTAAAATTGTAACACAAAAATGATCATTCCTACTAATCATATTGCAATTTCAGTCAAAATAATCACAACATCACTTTATTTTAACCATATTGTGCAGCCCTATTTCACACACACAAAAAATGTAAAAACGCTAAGCTAATTTCAGTTGGGAAAGTGAAAAAAAGCACAATTATATAAATTAATCAGTACTCAGTAGTATTAATTTGGTCAGTACCCTTAAAAGTACCAAGTTCTGTACCAACCAGAGAGGTTTCACATAAACGCTCCACACACACCTCAGTGCCTGAGTCACTGCAGCTAACGTCTGTACATTTGGTATCAACCACAGTGAAAACAGCCATATTCACATGAATAAAACAAGGTGACTATTGACTTAGTATTCAGTCTGAATACACCTTTAGACACCTTCAGTTGTCCTTTTGTGTGTAAAAAGTCACAATATCGTTCTGTCAATATTAAAAAATGGTGCTGTGTTTGCACTTTTTGATTGTATTCTTAATGTGTATGCATTGCGTGACACATTTTGTAAGGACAAGAGTGCAAATAAGAATAACATTTTATTGTGTTGTCCTCTAAGTCAAATATATGTTTTTTAAAAAACATAGTATTTCTCTGTTTCCTGAATTAAATTACATAAAGTATTTCTCTACCATAACACCCCCCTCCTTTTTGTCCCCTGCCCTCTGCACTAAAAGCCTGGCTGGAAAATCGTCTCTTCACAACAGCCCATTGTGGCCTCAGGTTGACTCAACCTTAAGTTCACCCCTCTTACACACCCCGATTTCCTCGCCACGCTAATCTCCCGGGTGCATTTTACTGCACACGGCTCGCTGTTTGTCTCAGGCTTCAACTTCCAACCCCGGGGCAGGTAGCAGTAATGGGCTATACAGGAAACAACATTGAAGCAGGGCCCTGTAGTGTAGATCCTAATGAGAACAGGAACGAACAGACACACGGGCACACACACACACACACACACACAGCCTCGCACACACACACACAGGCCCACATGTTTCTTACTCAAGCCACAGGGGAATTTGATTATTAAAAATGGTTCTTGTGCAGCAACATGCCAGTCACTGGATTCTCAGGGCTTTTATGTAAAGTGGTGCTCTCAGCCCACCCATCACAGAGGAATATTCAGTCGACAGCCCAGAGTGTCTAAATATAAACACAAGACTGCTTTTACTTTTTTGTCTAAATTAAAGCAGCTACAAAAGGTGTTAATAAATGTGCCTCAATTAGAGCCAGACAGTCAGATCAATTAGTCAGATTAGCCAATACTATTGGTCCCATCAGTATCAGTGTATATGTTGATTTTTTATTATTTTTATTTATTTGTTTTATAAGCAGCATTTTATGTGTATTTGATCCTTTTTTCTTAAAGGAATAGTTCACCCAAAAACAAGAAAAATTCTTCAAGTAATTATCTACTCATCCTCATGCTGATTGAAAGTTGGGTTTAGTCTTTTAGTCCACGAAACACTGCTGGAGGAAAACAGTGTTGCAGAATCTCCCAAACAATGGAAGTGAATGGTGACCAGTTTTCAAATGTAAAAAAAAAAAAACCCCAACAGAATAAAAACATAAAATGTGTCCATACTGCTCGTCTGGTGTAACCCAAGCCCCAAATGCCAAGTTGACTAAATATATGTTTCTTTACACCATGTTTTTAGCCTGAATCTTCACTGTAGAGCCTCAGCTTGGAGCCACGTTCTGGGTGTGTGTGGTGTGACTGTGTGCAGACGGCATGTCGGGACTTCAGGAGACTTGGATTACAGCAGACGAGCAAGGCATGAAGGCATGTTATGTTTTCTGTCCAGATGTTTTTTACATTTGAAAACTAGCCACCATTCACTTCCATTGTTTGGGAGAATCTGCAACACTGTTTTCCTGTGAAACTCCAGCAGTGTTTTGAAGACTACCAAAATAAACCCATGAGGGTGAGGAGATAATGATAATAATAAGATAATAATAATAATTTTCACTTTTGGGTGAACTATCCCTGTAAAGCTATAATTTGTAACATTTCCATATTAAAGTTTAAAGCTAAAAAATAGTGCTGCCTCGACTGCTCCTGAGTCATCAGTTAAAGCTAATAGTCACTAATAGTTGTTGCAAATTTATATTACTTTCATAATTATTTATGTGGCCTGTTGCTAACAGCAAAAACAGTAATGATTCTGAATGTGTCTGCAACCATTAAGGTGACTGAACATTTTGTTAATTAATTTTAACATAACATAAGTTTATACATGTCTCATTTGAAACACGGGAATACACCTCAGTTATGTTACTGTATTCCCAGTCATCAAACTGCCCTCCGTCAGTAGTGGAGGCTGTGTCCCAGTCCAACAGGATGGTTAAGGCACTGAAATATTAAACTTTCACGGGTATTTTTAATAACTACAAATAACTAAATTTAAAAAACACAAACTGAGCAAAATATATGAATTTGTGTAACCAGAATTAAGAAGAAAGAAAAGAAAAATAAAGTTAACAAACAAGAACTACCTGCAAAGTTCTCACATAGGCACATATCCTCAACATCTACACCGACACCAGTATAGATCTATCTAGCTGGGACTGGCCAATATTGGGCCAATAACAGTGGCTCTGTTGGGCTTTAAATGCAGTCCCACACTTGTTCTAATATCTGCAACAGAATCTGAGAATACAGTTACAAGACTAAACAGCTACATCGTCTACAAGATAGTATCACACGTTTCATACAGGTCTCATATTCCAGGCAGGTACTTGTAACAAAATTTAAGTGGCTCCATCTGCTGTGACAGCCTTCACTGAGTGTGCATTTGTGAATATGAATGTGTCTTAGTGTGTCTCAGCGTGTGTGTGTGTGTGTGTGTTTGTGTATGTGTGTGTGTGGGCATGTGTGCCCACACGAGTGATTGAGTGTGTTCACCAGACTCTGTCATCACATGCTTTCATGGCTTTGTGAGCTCTTGAAGAAACCCACATTTTTCCAGTCAGCAGTTTCAAGCGTGCGTGCACACACACACACACACACACACACACACACACACACACACACACACACACAGTTGAGCACACGTGCACGCTCACACTTTGTTTCGGTTTTGTCTCCCCCACCGGTGGCTGGCAGGCTGTTCCACTACCTCACCAAGTCCACAAAAAGATCTGGCACAATTTTTTTTTTTTTTTGTCGAACGTGTTGCCTTTTTCTTTTCCCATGTTGCCATGACGATCTGACACACTGCATGAAAATGCACCCTCTCCTGTTTTAAAATGAGCAGAAATGACTTGAAAGAGATGTGTAGGTCTCTGTTTTTGGTGTAAAAGCAGTAACTATCCTACATATTTTTCTTCTCCTTGTTACTTCACCATCAGTATGATGTACAGTATGCTGGTTGTTGAGTTATGTTACCATTAATGCTCCTAACACCCTCACTTATTTTACATTACAGGAGACTTTAACAATAAAAATATCATGTTGTATTTAAGCTGTCAAGTCCTAACAAGACTTCACATTGTGCTCACACTTCTTCATAATTGCCCAAGCCCCACATTTTCTGCAGCAGACCATAACAGTGTATTACACTGTCAATAGATGAGGAAAAGAAAGTTTGAGCGGAGCTTTGTAAACTCTAACAGATGGGAATTGTGGGGAATAGAATATTAATGCTGGCTTTGTTTGGGGGATGTATTTCTAAACGGGACAGTCGATTTAGAAGGAGGAAAAATACACCACAGACACTTCCTTGTGTTTGTTTCCTCGGTGATCAGTGGCCTAAATGTAATTTATGGGAATAATTACAGATAATCATATTCAATTATGCACTTAATGCTAATACGACTAATAATACAATTTAATGAAGACAGCCTTGACAATTTATAATTTACCAAAGTAGACTGCTTTGCTTCATAATTGAAAATCTGCTTTTGCAGTCAATGTGTGAAAAGCTGTTGGTTTAATCTTTAATGCCGTCCAAATCCCCAAACTGCATTCATTCTGGCTGTTGACAGCACACTAAAAATACAGGTGGTCTGTTTCCGATGGAGAGGGTAATAACACACTTAGATGTTATTATCATAAATATTGATGTTGTAATATAACCTAGACCTAGGGCTCATACATTTCTGGGTCTATAAAGGTCATGTCATGCCACGCTATCAAATTCACCATGAAAATGATTATCACCATCACATCATCTCACATCCAGCACATTATTATTTGCGGAGTGGCCCAAACACTACATTCTGTATTTTGATCCTCCATGGTTTGTTCTGTTCAGTCATCGGCAGGGCAGACAGTTAATGCAATGAGCAGTGATTGGTCGAAATGTAGAGTGTGACCTTTGCTAAGGAGCGCCAGCACCGTTAGCTTAAAGGTCAAACCAGACGACACATTCAACATTAGCCACAGCTCCACCGGCAGTGACATGTAACCACACAGGACCACGAACACGCCGCCGGTCGTGCTGGATTGATCTGCTGGTGTAGCCCATGTGGTTCACTTCAATAAAGGACACTGACAATGATGGACTGTTTCCCCAATGCCTATGTTAGATGAGAGGCACATATAGGACCACATGAATAGGAATCTGTTATGAAGGACTGGTCAACAAATGACCGTACTCCCCCGGCAGTTTGACCTTAGGCTGTATTCACACCATTCAGATGGTTGTCATGAGCAAAACAGTGGAAAAAAAACTTTGTTAGCTTAGATGTATTTACTGGGTATTTCTAACAGCTATGACATGTGCTGCTAAGTGAAAAGATCTACACAAATGTCAATAAACCAGTGACAAATGGCTTCAGATGAAGCATCACTGGGAGTTGCATCTAAATTAAATCCAATATTCCAATAATAATCAGTTACCACTGATTCAGTTCAATTAAAAAGAGCTGTATAGAGTTTGAATGAATCTGGCTTCTGATCATAGCTATGGACTCAAGTCAGACTTATGTCACAACTTTGATGTGACTTTGGACTCTGGAGCTGATGAAATCAAAAGAGGACCTGCAACTCGACTGGACACTAACACCTTTGCTTAGACTTGAGCCTTTGGACATGAAAATACTTGAAAACTTCCCCCAAGCCCAAAGATAAAAAAGTATGTGATTTAAAAAGTGTGCCATGCTGTCATTTTCTGAATTAACTAACTTAAAAGCTATTCATTTTCAGTAAACTGACACTTAAATTCTCACATTCACTGTGTTTGAACAAATCCTTTGGCATCCAAAGGATGCTGGAGAGAACCATGAAGAACTAACATCAAGTCACTGAGTTTGAGTTGGGAAAAATCAGACAAAGATAATCTTGTTTGTGTACAAAAACTATGTAGTCATCATCAACAACAACAACAAAAAGCAGCATATCCAAAATTACAGATGTTTACACAACAACTTCCAACTTCATCAGACATTTAAAGAACGGTAGGCTCTGTTGTTAAAATGGCATAACATAAAATTTGGTGAAGAGCTGTTTAGGACCCGAAACTCAATGTTTAGGACTCAGGACTTGACTGGAGACTCGTCAGTCTTGACTCAGGACTTGCCTTGTCTTGTCTTGACTTGGGACATGAGGGCAAAGATTTGAGACTTACTTGTGACTTACAAAACAGTGACTTGGTCTCACCTCGGTCTCTCAAAACAAACCACAGCCAATATGTAACAAAAGCCATTATGCCAACAGTGCCTGAATGCAACATTATATCACAAATATACTGCAAAATTCCAGCCAGAAAAAGCAGCAAACGGGTGTAGCTGTTATCATTGAAAAAAACATAAATGCACATATTTATGACTTCACAGCTCCATCTCCCAAATACAGTAATAGAAACAAAAATATTAAGTTTGAAGGACATTGGTTCTCATTTAATGCTGAATATGTTGTTCTTGTGCTCATATGACAGTTCTGTCTTATTGTTGAAAGATACTATACAAAGAGTTCGATTGACTGACTGATTGATTGTAGCTAGCAAGGTAAGAGGCTAGCTCACTGCTATACAATTGCTGGCAGCAATTGTTCTTTCTTGTGCGCAGGATTAAGTGACACCTTGCGATGAGGTTGCGATTTGCAAACACCTCATCTCACCCTCCCCTTCCAAAGGTATAGGGCAACCCCTAGAGCTCGTATATAAAGCCAGAGTAAAAACATGGCAGTGCAAAATGATGGCCTTACATGGTGGACCTGTACCCTCTGTAGATATAAAGGGCTCATTCTGACATAATGGCATCACAACAATTCTTATCTTCAGGTGATAATGCACTCAAGAAAACATACTTTTACACTCCATTTCTGCCATATTCTGCCAGAAAATCCACATAAATCTTGCACGTCCTTTAAGTCACCTAAATTAGGCATATATTTTACTGTTCATTACTGTCTGTAATTTCCCACCCAGGGTGTGATGAGGTTTCAAAATGGCCGGCATAAGAATAAGGTCAATGAAATGCTAATTTTTACCACTTATAATACAATATTACCCCACTTAAAATTAAAATTTTACAGCCCTCATTAATTGGACACATATATGAATCCTTACCATTTCTGACAGTAAGAGGATACTGCTGAGTCCTCTGGAGTTCGCACAGTGTTCGCCTGTGTCTGGGTGGTATTTGACCTGAAGGCCCCTTTAACACTCATGACATTGGCATGCTCAGACTGGTGTGGATAATAGAGCAAAGGGACGACCTTTATGATGAATTAATAATTGATAGAGTAATTGGGTTGGCCTCTTACTGGGCCGAAGGAGCCCAAGGTTTTGCCTCGCGCCGCTCAAAGAGAGCCATTATTCTGCACTGTGTGGCCGGCAAAGGGCAAACAGCAGATCAAATATTCACCATGGAGAACACACACACAATTATCCCTGACTTAATGGGGCTGACTTCACAAAAAGTCTCTGCTAAATGCAGCCGACTGGAGCTGACCATGGTTATTGGCGGTCACCTTGGAGGAGTTGGTCAACATCGCTGCTAATATGGCCGGTAGAAACAGCCGCCGTGGCAATGATGTTCATCTGGCTTTGTCAACAGAGTAGCGGGGGTATGATTAAATATAAAAGGGCTGGGGGGGAAGATATTTTCACTGCAATTAGACTAGATAGCGCTTGCCACAGAATAGCTTGATGGGAGATGATCTTACAGAGGGTGGTGCTATCCACATCCCAGCATGTCACTCCTCCATCTGTCCTCTCTCTCTCTCAGTCTCTCTTTGACGCGGAGATAAATGTGCTCTGCCATCTCCTCTTAAACGCCGCCGAGGCCTGCATATCAATTTTTGACAACGTGGCTTCGCCGTCCATTAAGGCGTAATTATGTTAAAGATCTTCTATCTATTATTTGGTGCTTAGCTGTGCACGCAAATCGCAGTGAGGTCAAGCTCTAATCGAAGTCTGGCGTTTAGTGACTCTGAGTGCCTTGTAGGTTTTTGTAATTGGCCTTTTGAACACTAATGGTATGTCATGACTGATGAGCTCTTCAGTTTGAGGCCCAACGTATGCTTTTTGCCTATCAAGGGCAGACAATAAAGAAGGCAGACAGGGAAAAAGCGATCCAGCCTGCTGACTGTGAGCACATTTTTTGTCATATACTGAAATATATTATGGTTTAGGGCTGGGCAATATATTGATATTATAACGATATCGTAACATGAGATTAGATGTCATCTTAAATTTTGGATATCAGTAGATATGGAATCAGTGTTCTCTTGTCATGGTTTTTAAGGCTGCAAAGTGATGTAACTGTTCTAGCTGTTCTAGAGATGCAACAATACACAGAATATTGTGTTACTGCAATAAAATAAATGACGTGACAATATCTACCATAATATTAAATGGTTCATTATTTTAAAGTTATTTTTTTATTTTAATTTTTTCATTTTATAAAAGAACTGCTACTGACTGCTGCATTGTTTTTGCAAGCAAATAAAAACAGAACGCAAGGTTTTGAAAAACACTTTTTGACTTGTGTTCAATTGAATATAGTACAAAGACAAGATATTTATTGTTCACCTCATTGGAATTCTGAATTTGATGCCTGAAACATATTCCAAAAAGTTGGGATGGGTAACAAAAGACTGGGAAAGTTGGGAAATGCTAAAAAAAAAAAAAAAAAATACTTGTTTGGAACATTCAACAGGTAAACAGGCTAATTGGTAGTATAGGGCAAGCAAGGATGGAGCGAAGTTAATCACTTTTTGGTGAAAAAACTGTGTAGGCAAATAGTCCAACAGTTTAAGAACAGCATTTCTCAACACAGAGTTTTAAGGAATGACAGGATTTCACCATCTACAATCCATAATATGATTAAAAGATTCAGAGAATCTGGAGAAATCTCTGCAAGGAAGGGGCAACACCGAAAACCAACACACCTGTGACCTCAGATCCCTCATGCGACAATGGAATGAAAAACACATTAAAACCCACTTAATTGTATAAAGGATACTATATGTGCTTAGAAACACTTAAAAAGGGTTTGAACAACAACATGAACATCATCCAGAAATTCAAAATACATCTCTGGGCCCAAGCTCATCTGAGATAGACTGATGCAAAGTAGAAAAGTGAGCTGTAGTAGTAGCTCTTTCTACATTTCAGATTGTTTTCTGAAAACATGAATGTCTTGTCCTCCAGGCTAAAGAGGAAAAGGATCATCCATACTGTTACCATTACTAACTCAAAAGCCAGCATCTGTGATGGTATGGTGGTGTGTTAGTGCCCATGACATGAAAAGACATGTGTTAAGGCCACATTAATGCTGAAAGGGGTTTGAAGCAACATATGCTGCCATCCACACATCTTTTTTCAGAGATGTCCCTGCATATTTCAGCAAGACAACACCAAGACACATTCTGCAAGTGTCCTTGACGTCAATGAAATCATATTCTATGAGATCATCATATTATTTGAGAATTTACAGTATGTTATTTTAGAGACTATATATTGAGATACATATTGTATGTCGCGAAATAGCCTAAAAATATTGTAACTGTAAGTTAGGGGTGGGGGAAGTAATCAATTTTCTGATGCATCACAATTCTCTCTTGAATGATTATGAATCAATGCAGAAACGTTATTTATTGCAGATGTTGAAACCCAATTCCAGCCAATAAGATCACCTGTAACTATTGAGCCTGAGCCAATCGGATGGTGAAACATAACGAACGTAAACGTGTGCATCGTGTGTACATTCTGAACTAGACTGCTTCTTGGGTTTTGGTGGGGGGCGCAATCCGAAGGGCACCCTCTGACTGAAAAGCTTCAATTTTTGATGCATCGATAATCGTTTTATTATCGCAACGTTGGCTCTCTGAACCGAATCACGAGGCCAAGAGGTTCCCACCCCTATGTGAGCCATATCACCCATCCCTATTACAGCTCTCACAGTGAAATATTGTTTTGTTTTGAGGATGGAATGTGCGGGGGAGGTTGGAAGAAAGACAGAAAAGGAAAGCTAAAGAGGGAGGTGGGTTCAGTGGGTCTCTCCAGCACCAAAGGTGAGCTGCTCTGCCTGACTTATGGAAAACACTGCATATTAACCGGCTTGAGCTTGCTCGCTCGCTCACACACACTCAGTGAATAGAGCACGTATAATGAATAATTCCTATTTGTGTTGGCTGCCGTGTGCTCCCCCTCTGCTGGCCTCTCATACATTATTTGTTGTGGTATTGTTTTCCAGCTGTGAGAGTACTCAACACTTCGCCTCTCCACTCACATCAGGACGGAGAGGAATTTTGGCTGTTTGCAGCTTCGCAAGAGGCGACTTAACTCGCTGCTTTTGTTTTATTTATTTATATATTTCCATCATTGCCTTGGTAAAATAACCCCCCTCCCTGCTTCTGCATTAACAAAACCTGGAATAATAGCTAAAAATGGATTTGCTTTTAACAAAAGTGTAACCAAAGAGCCTCGCAGCTGAGACACATTCTTTGAAGTGTACTTCCTGCAGCTCAAAGCTGTGTAGCTGCTCAGACAATCACCTCCTGAATATTCTCTCGACAACATGACAACAGATGAGCGGAGATGAGCGCCGACAAGTCCACCGTTTACAAAAAAAAAAAAAGAAAAAAAAAAAAGGCATTTTGTTGTCCCAGTCTAACCACCCCTCCTCCCTGCGTGGGACTGCAGTTGAAAAGCGCGTGGTGCGACGTGCACAGCAGGTGCCTGCAAACTCCACTGAAACTCTGTTAAACAAACCAAAAACGCTCCTCTCCCTCCTCTGTCTGTGCTGACGACGGATCAAAAGCAAGAATGCTGACACATAAAAAAAACACAGCCGGGCTTGATGACGAGATCAAGTGGAATTTTTTCAGTATTGGTTTGCCGTGAGTGTCCCATGCTGGATGTGCTGCCTAATTAGTTATTCCAGACCATCTCGGAGACAGCGCTTGGGGCAGGTGGGCTGTAAGGAGCCGTCTGGATCCCTGCTGTGATGAAAGGCGTCTGGTTGTCACACAAATTTGATTGGATGGTGTTTAATTGCTGCACTCTGGTTGGATGGAGCATTGGTTAATTGTAACCAAAGCTGGTCTGTGAGCTGGGTACATATATAATATATCAGAGTAAAAGCATGTGGACATGTAACTTATGGCAGGGGAGCAATAAAGCAGATTTGTGTAGATGGCTGTGTGCACCACTGTTAGGTCTCAGCATCAGAGGGAGCATCCTCCATGTTCCTGGACCTGACAGGCCAGAACTGCAGCCATCATGAGGCTAAATGCTTCAGAGCACCATCTCACTGCCTGATTTTATTAACTTATAAGTTATGCTTGCATGGTCTGAGGGTATTATGATAAACCAGGGCATTAAGAAATCCAGATGGTATGACAGTATGACCCTCAAAAATACACTCTTCTTTCTATGACAGCTAGAACATGTAACATTTCTGCACTAAAATGTCTAAAAACGCTACATATGTTTTATTGTTAAGTTGTGTACTTACATACTTCAAATATTTCCAACAATGTTTAAACAAAAAGAAACAGTTTTGTCAAGGTAACGGTGTGTTTCTTGCTAGCTGTTGCTATAACTTCTGGGAAAACACAGAATAGATTGAGTAAGTCAGAGAGTGAGGAAGGAAGCCAGTGACTTTAACTTTAATATTAGCTGGTACATGAATGTGATTTCTGCCTGTCAGATTTTCATCAGCTACGATAACAACTTCCGTGACAAGGCATCGCAGCTGAGCCAAAAACAGTGTTGTCAAAAATGTTGATTTATCAATACAGTGAATTTTTTAAAAGGATTCAATACTCCTTTTCAACAGTATCAATACACCAGCACCAGCTGTGTTTCTCACGCTCTCTCCTCTCTGACCACGACTTAACAATATTAGCTTTACTTAATTTCTAAGATTAGTTCATTTGATAATTTAGTTATTATAAAAACATCTGATCTAGGGAGAATAAAAATAACATCTCTAATCACATTACAGCCCTGTTATATCTATCTTTCAAAAAAAAAAAGAAATTGTACTCCCTTAATGTTGTGTCTCCACGGTATGGAAAATAATGATAATAATAATAATAATAATAATAATAATAATAATAATAGTACTTATATAGCACTTTTCAGGACACTCAAAGATGCTTTACGAAAATGGTACTGGTAGCTGAGAAACATGGTGTCTGGACCATAAAGTGAGCCAGCAAAGACTGCGAAACTGACTGGTCAGAATAGCATAGCATATTGAGTGTGTAACAGTTGAGCGAGTGTGAGAGCGACAGTGATGATGAATGAGTACTGAGCAGACAGTGAGTAGTGAAGTTGTCACTGTGGCAGTAAATGTACAGTGTATGTTTGAGTTTGTCAGTGCATAAACGCTGCAACTTTTGCCAACAGCCAGAATAGCGTCACTATCATGATAAGGAATAAAACAGTGATATACCAGGATAAAATTCCTGATAATTAGCATTGCCATTTCAAATTTTAATCAACGCGATAACCGTGTTTAATTACCATGGTTTGAAAAACTGTCCAGCATCAACCAAAGTTAGCAAGAGTCTCCTAGATGCAGACGTCAAAGTACATGATGCCATTTCAAATCACTGTCAGGTTTTCAAAATAAAAGTTGGTGAAATGTTTTCAGCGTGTGTATCTGTACTTTTGGAAAATTTTCAGCACATTTTATTTATTCTGTGATAATAATGATGACCATGCTCATTTTGGTCACTATGTTTTACACACATGTCTTAATACTGTACAACCCAGTAAAATGTCATGAAGGTGTGACGGTAAGAAAAAATAGATACAGCCCAACTCTATTCTGTTTCTGAACCTCTGTACCAAAGAAGAGGATGCAACAGAGCTTCAAATTGAGCCGAAGAGCAGAGAGGCATGAGCGATCAGAAAACAAAATCATAAAAGAGGGCCCAGAGACAATTGACTAATCCAGTGCAAACCCAGGATCTGGGTCTTATTGACTTACTGTCAGTGTAATCCATATCATAACCATCTGCTCCAGTGCTGTGAAACACCAAGGGCATATTAGCTGTATGTCTCCTGTGAGGGTTTCAGCTGACAGTAGCCTGAAGGGTTCCGTGGAGTCATTTGGAAGAGTACCTGTAAAGCCACGCTACATGAATCCTAATTCTACTATTGTGTCTCTCTGCTGAAAGCTCAATACTTGTCTTCCCTCGGTTAACACAGGAACTCTCTGCAGGAGTGTGCTGCCTGCAGATTGACACCGAGGAAAGTCTTTGGAGGCTGATCTTCATCTTTTGTAAGACATTTATTTGTGATGGAATCATCACGGCACCGAATAATGTACTAAAACAAACCTTTTTTGAAAGTCAGCAAAGCAAAGCACGCACATCAAAGTTGATCCAAAGTATTGTTTCCAGTGACAGTCACCCTGGCACGCTGCTCTGTTTACATCAGCCCAGTTCATAATAAACGGATAGACCGAGCTACAATCCTGGCCCTTTGTGAGCCCTCACATATAATAACCTCTGGGGGCCAAAACACACAGAGGTCATTTTCTGTCAACCACCTCCCATAACCCTCTATTCAACGCTTCCCAGAATCCTCCAACCCGTCGACTGAACGGCTAACTGCACAGCCAACCGGCCGACTCTGGGGTTTTAATGAAACCTGCTGAGTTCTCCCATTCCACTGTGACATGAGCTGGAATAATGACCAATGTAACAAGTCTGTCTGTACGCCTGTGCACCAGTCATGTCGCTTCCTCCTCCTTTTCCTCTTCTGGCCTTGCCTTTGACTAGAAATGTTAACCCTTCCTTCCTACCTGAACTTAGCATATTGGCTAATACTGAATACTGATCTGATACCAATTTCAAAAAAAATCTCAGAGTTCAGTTGACTTGGCGAAGAGTCTGTTTTGTTTTCCTCACCAGGGCTTAACAGTAAGGTTTGCCTGCTCGCCTGAGGTAAATAAAATGCCATATGAGAGGAGTAAATCTGGTAACTCGCTTGCCCCTGTGGTAGAAATGTTAAACTGAACTGTTTTGATAGCTGATTAAATCAATTTTTTGCAAAAATGGTAGAAAATGCTGTTTTCAGTTGTCACAATTTTCTTCTTTCTTATCATATTAAACTAAATAAACATTTTAAGACATAATTTTTCACTATTTTCTGACATTTTATAGACATTACAGCCCTTGAAAAAACATGACAATTACTTTAGTCTTTGTTGTTATTTGAGAATAGTCAAAAATAATAAAATAATAAAATAATAATAATAATAATAATAATAATAGAGAACATAAATCCATTTGGACAGGTGCAGGTAAAAGCTGTTCAGAAATATACTTGTTTGACCAGGCAAGTGAAAAAAAAAAAACATTTGTTGAACCCTGCCCACCTCCCTCAAATAGTTTTGTCCAGACTGGTTCACAGTCACAAAAGCAAGACAACTCTAGAAGTCTGCTCTGGATTTTACTGTGGATCCCCACAAAACTAAATCAGGAAATAAACCTTGAGATAAGATGTTCAATAACATGTCTATTAACATTATGCATTATGACGTATACACCAAGAGCTTGTGGCACCGATGGTCAGTCACTATCTTTACATTACAACTTTGTTAGGGAAAACCCTGGGTATTGGCACCTGTCCCAAAAATCCAGAATTGACTGGGCCCTAATGGGTACAACCTTAACTTTGACTCCAGCTTGACTTTGAAACCTTCAGCGATGCAAATTTCACCTGATGCGTCTCACTTTCATCTACTCTTGGCGGAAGATTTCTGTGTGTTGCAGGGTTGAGGGGCGACAGCAGCGATGGGTAGGCAGCCCTAATCTAGTCTTTGTCACTAAATATCAAGTCGACTGCTGGGATAACAGAGCGTGACAATGCAGGATAAAGCTCTCTGGTAGGGGTGTTCATTCCACGTCTGTTCCTGTTCCCCTGTCTTACTCCCTCTGCCTCTCTCTCTACGTCTCACTTCCCTCTCCTCGAGCTCGCTTCCCCTTTCTTGTTACATTGTGTTATCCAAGGTCTGATCCCTGTTCTTAGTTTTAATATCTTTCTCTCCACCAGGTGAATCTCAGAAAATGAAACACTGCGAGCGAACCAAGGACTCTGGACGTGTGTGTGTGTGTGTGTGTGTGTGTGTGTGTGTGTGTGTGTGTGTGTGTGTGTGTGTGTGTGTGTGTGTGGATGTGCCTCCCTGGGCTGTAGTCTGAACTGCCCGACTGATGAGTCAATACGAGCAGCACAATCCGTAGCTTTTAGCAGAAAACCAATATGCTGCCTTATCGACTCGTCTAAAGATAAAACAACGCTATATTTCGGTGGCTTAAGCATCTGAAAAGCTGTAAATAGTGTTAGGTCCTCGGAGACGGGGGGACGGAGAAAGAGAATTAGGGTGTAAAGAGAGAAGGAAGATGCATTTGCTGGCACATTTAGGCCAAGGTTTTCCTGATGATTTATAGACTCGCACAAGGCCTGGTTTTATTGAGTGCTACGGCAACATAAGGATGTTGCGGACGCTGCCCTTATAATTGGGCTCATCCTATTTGTTTGTTTACTGCAGCAGGTAGCTGACAGCTAATCCTATGCAAAGCCAGATAATAGAAGGCTTTCTGGGCAACAGAGCTGTCAACTGCCCCTGAATCAAAAGTAAATACCTCACCTTTAAGTCGACGGGGGAACACACACACACACAGACAAGCACATATTGGTCGGTTCGGGGCTTAAAGCCTCAGAGGGGAATTAATTTGTTTCTTTAAAGAGGAAAAAAAAAAGCCTGTGGAGTTAAAGAGAGATGATCATCGAGCTGTCCAAAAACATATGGAGACGGACCCTGAGAGACACGCAGGATGAAGCATAAAGCTGTTTTCTAGCCGCCGCCATGAGGACTAATGTTATCGGGTTAGCTAGACAGATGAACAACACCTCTGGCGAGTGGCGAGCAGATCCCCCCTTATAAATAAAAGTTAAGAGGGATCCTCCTTGTTGTGAGTCATTATAGATTGGCTCCCTAAACAGTCAAACACCAGCTCTGAGCCCATCCCCCCGCTATCAATCTCCCCACCTCTCCATAAATGCCAGGAGCCGATAATTAATGATAGATTGGTGGTTAATGAAAGATTTATGCGGCAAAAAGGATGCTTGGCAATCAGGTGGCGTGTTGGAGGCTTTTGAGCTTTGACAGCCAACAGTACATCAATTGCGCCCTGGAGACGCGTACGCGTAATGGCCCGACAGTCAAAGCAATGACAGTTGTAGGTGAGGTCGGAGGAAATAAATGTATGGGGACAACAAAAAAAAAAAAATCAGCCGGGCATCCCTCGGTCACCAGTTGTGACACGCAGCAGAAGGCGGCGCACTGGGCCGAGAGCATCTTCGCGACAGTGCAGACAGCCGTTTAACCTCTCGCCCCCGTCAGGCGCGTCAGAGAGGAGGAGGAAGGGGGGCAGCTCGGAGCCACACACTCCTGACAAAATATTTAATTCCGACTTAAAAGGTTATTTCACAATAACACGCGGTCCCCCATGCCTCTTTTTTCTCTCTGTCTTCTTCCCCTCCACAGCATTCAATTTATTGCCTTCAGATGCACGCTTCACTGAGTACTGTAGTTGACTCCCTCTCTCACTACAACTGCTGGCTTATTAAGTTTCCATGGCAACTTGCCGCATCCACTTGTGTTTTATTCCAGCCTGTTGGGACCCCACAGGGTAAAGCTTTAAGCCGGAACACCAGGAAGCGATGGGTTTAGAGGGGGAAGAACAACCTGCAGCACCGAGGAGAGGGATTGTTGGAGAATTGCTCATTGCCCTCCGCTCCATTTAACCCGCCATGAGGCAGTGGAGCTGAAGCACTGCTTTTTTATGTCATTGTGTCGCCTTGCATCAGGCCAAATATTAAAATGTATCGACAAAACCAGTCAGACTGAAACTACCTGCGGGAAGCAACCCATCTTTGTTTTACAATAAAACTGTTGCCAATAAATAATCTTTGCATTTCAAATCTTTCATTTTGGATGGCACTGTGCCTTGCTGTACATGCCCAAACAGTTTTTGGCCTTTCTGACAGCATGGCTTTATGGATGGCAATGTCACTCTGTCAGTACACCGTTTTGGTCCAGACTAAAATATCTCAACAGATACTGGATGGGTTGGTATAAAATATTATCCAGACCAGGGCTGAATCCTACTGACTTTGATGATCACCTGACTTTTCATCTAGCACAACCATGAGGTTGACATTTTCGGTTCTTAGTGACATGTCTTGACATCTATTGGATGAATTACAGTGAAACATGGAAAAAAAATCCAATCTACTGGATAATTTGGACAAAATCTAGTACAAAAATTCATGATTCCAAGAAGATAAATTGACTCTGGTGAGTCTTTTCCTTGTGCACCTCTAGTTTTCACCAGCCAGTCTTCACCAGAAAAATGTACATATAGGCCTAGGTCATGTGTGCAAGCAGCTTATTACAACCCATATTTACATTTTTTTGTTAGGTGGTGACCTCTAGTGGCCATAGTAATTACGTCAAACAACTTCAACTTCAAGTTATTTAAAGTTTTAAGTCACGTAACGTTACTTATGTGACATACATCATTTTGTGGGCAAACACTTAAACTCAACCAAGTAGTTTTGGTGCTTAAACCTAACTAAACTGCAACCACACACAGTTAATCATGCCTTAAGTTACAGTATGCAAATGTCTTTTAGGAAGTCACTGGCAGGTGACCTATCCAATCCTATGCTTTGGTTTATGACCAATTACCAACAAAAACTAATAATATTCTCATTAGTCCCTATTTTACTTTGTATTTTATGATAATTCGCAAATGTTAGCATGCTAGCAGGCTAAACTGGCGAACACGGTAAACATTATACCTGCTTAGCATCAACATATAAGCATTGTCATTGTGAGCATGTTAACATGCAAATGTTTGCATTTAGGGCAAAGCACTGCTGTGCCCAAGTAGCAACACAATGTAACAGCAGTTTGTTAAATAGCCATAAAATTTAATCTGTTAGATTCACGTATAAGGACATGACTCTCAGTTCGGCTTTCACTCTGATGTGTTAGACACGGTCGTTCTCAACCCGGGATCAAGTTAGCATTAACAAATTTGCAACGTCTGGTTAGAATTAGAAAGTTGGTCTTAGCAGGGTGGCAGGGTTTAGCGACTAAAACTACTTGGTTAGCTTTTGAAAAAGATCATGGTTTGGGTTTACATAACTACTTCTTTAAAACAACCAACACCAACCACCCACCCATACACACCATCCTCCTTATTACACAACTTTCTCGCTTATTATACTACATCTGTCTTGATTATTATAAAAGTTGTGCTGTGCTTTCATGAAAAACATTGATAATTCGTGCCCATGTATACAAATCTAGATAACATTTTGTTATCTATTTCACTAACTGACGTGATACTGGGCTGCATGTAACCTAAGTAAGTTTCAGATCCATTGACAAGCACCATAATGAAAACTGACCATCAAAAGAAGCTGTGAGATTCCAACCAGCTTTGTTTGAGCTGCTTTCAGCTCGTCACAATAGGCCTCCATGCTAATAAATCACTATTGTGACTCAATTCTTCAGGGCCTCTGTCATTTTCAGGGGTTCGAGCCCCCTCCCCACTGCTGCCTGTAACCTTAGAATGACGACTGCTGAGCTAATACGGACCACCATTGATTAGATCATAAATTTTCATTTCATTTCTTAATTATCAATTCAACTCTGTGGGACCTTTTGAAAGAGAATAGATGTAATCTAATGCACTATAAGTTAATAATGCTAATTTGATTTTACCATTCTAAATTTTATATGCATACTAAGTAGCCTTGTTAAGATATTTCCACCAAAGACATAATTAATTATTTCATATGCCAAATGAGAAATTGTCTTATCTTTAAATTACTCTTCAAGGTATTACACCAGATTTAGAATTTCAGCTCTCATTTGAGGCCCTTCTTTCAAGACATCTGCGCCCACATTATATTCTTTATTAGCTGTCGATTGTATGAAAGACTGCAGATTTCATTAACATCGGCTCCACACAATCAAGGCCCCTTTGAAAATTATTCCTCTTGTAATATATGCTCAGGGCAGAGAGAGAGGGGATCTTTACAAAAACTGCCCACGTTTTTGAGCCGTTTCATTGACGAATTACCGTTAAATGTACTTTGACCACACCGAACTACAATCAGTGCCCCGTCAATGGACTCAGACTAAGGTCAAGTTCACTGGAAAACCGCTGTAAACGGCAATTAGATGAGGCACTAACTGCCCTGGTTAAATAATATTGATGGATCCGGCTCGCGGCACATTGTGAGTTGATAACAACAGTTAAGTGATTTTGTTTGGGAATGTGGACAGATGTAATGCCCGTATATGGAGGGGATTTGGCTCGTTAGGAGGCAAACTGAAAACATTTAATCTGTGCTCAGAAAGGATAATTAGAGACAATGAATATGTCTCCTCCTAATTGTTTATCCCTCGGCCAGCATGAAAGCATTAACAAACACAACTCAAAGCCATCAATTTCTCTACTTTATGACAGGGATATTAAATACGACCTCGTCACTTTGGGAAAGTTGTTGGACAGAAATGAAAAGTCCATAATGAGTGGGAGGGAGGAGATGACAGAAAACATCAAACACTATTAGAAAAATAATTTAGTCTTTCTTTTTCACCACATAGCGCTCAGAGCACAAATACATCAAAAAGTGTCTTGTTACAAATTACAAATATTTGCTCTTCAAATGTATTTAAATAAAATACGAAATACAGGTGTGTTCAATTATTATACAAGTAATCCGTAAATTAAAAAAAAACATTCTATATTAAGTGATATTATCATTTTTAGCTCCACTATAGATCTGACATTAACCCCCCTCCACTGAAAAGATGAATTCTGCTAATTTCTCACATTATAGATTTGAAGTGGCCAATCAGCATATCTTGGAGATGGGAGCTTTCTAATTCAAGGGTGCATGCTGGGTTGTTTCAGCCCGTCCTAACCAGAAAAATGACCGTATACATTGTGGGCATGCAGCTTATTTATATTCACTGTATCATAGAAGGCGACCTCTAGTGTTTGTTGTAATTATGATGTGAGAAGCAGAAATAGCTCAAAAGCCCACATAGGGAGGGATGGTTCAAACACAGGACTTTGACCATGGACACCTGGGTTCCCATCCTGTGTGAAACAAAAAGTCAACTTTGACTTATTCAAAATTTAAAGTTATTTTAGTTATGTTTCAAAAGTGGCATTACTTATTAATCATCACATACTTATTTTAACCCAAACCATGCTCTTCTCCTAAACCAGGCCAAGCAGTTTTGATACCTAAACCTAACCAAACTGCAACGGTTTACCAACATTATTCACATGTTTAGCATGAAGTAACTTGTGTCACATGACCCACATCACGTGCTTACGGTCCAGTACGCCTGTTGCTGGTATATTTCAATGGTCATACATGTCTTTCTGGATGAAAATATTGATCAACCTATTCTGTCATTTAGGTGTGAGGATGTGTTCGTGGTTTCTACCTGACAGTTATAGAACACATGTGTTTGCTAATTGCTCTTTTCCTCTATTGTGGAATGGGACCGATCTGATCAAATATCAGTATTGAGGCCCAGTATTGATGTATGACATTCATTGGGACTTGTGGCAGATCCACATGCAGATCTACCACATGCTTCCTTCCAACTTAAATTCTTAGTAATGCATCATGGGATATTATGCAAAAGAGGGCTGTCTCTCAGGCGTGCATCAACTGCACATGTGGCTATCACAAGCCAGAATCCTACAGCACCACCATTAGACAAATTATATTACACAAACTAAACAAGCTTTCCAGACCAAAGTTCCATTTCAGTTTCATGTGATCTTACTACCACCACTACTACAAATCATCATCATCGTCATCATGAAAAAATGGTAGTATTTGTATCAGCAGACATCCAATTTCAGAGTGGACTGGTACATTTCTACATGCAATATGTGATCACATTTAGATTATATGGCTAATTTAATAATGTATTTTAACTACTTAAAATACACAATACAAGCTCTTTAAGCACTGTGTCACAAACTGCAACTTATTTTTTTCTACCAAGAAAAATAAAAGTTACAAAATACTCAAAAATAATTAAATACCAATTTTAAATACATTTCATTTAAATACTGCCCATCTCTGACAGTGCCATGCATTTGGGTGCGAAAAGAAAACCCTGCAGGGATGTGAGTTCTGCAAGCTGGCTCTGATTTAGGAGTGAAGGCCATTGGGGGGCAGATAGTAGATCATGAATGGTTCCACTGTGTCTCAACCTAGAGCTATAGAGCTGAACTCCAAACCCATACACACACACTGGCACCCACTGCACACTCCACTGGTCCAATCTTTTCATTGCCTTGGTGTCACTATGGAAACCTCCCCCTCCCTCGCACCTCCCAACACACACCACCGGCACCATCACTCCCACAACTGTCCTCTCCTCAGTAATCCTCTGGGCTGTAAGGAAACGATACTGAAGCATGACTGAAAGGAATGGATTGTCGGGGTGGCTGCTGGGGAAAAAAAAAAAAAAAAAACCTTTAAAGGACTCGGACAAGTGTGTCATGCCTCCAGTTATCCCTCCACACCTGGGCAAAGGTGTGTGTGTGTGTGTGATTCAGGTGCAGAATCAATATAGAAATACTGACCAGCCCAGTCAACCAAGGAGGCATGTTGGTGTTTTTGTGCATGATTGCCTGCATGCACCTTTAAAGAAAATTGCCAGTGATTAGCAGCAGTTTATCAGCAGCCACGGTGTAAATACCACATGTAATGCATTCACTGCCTACCATCAGGCGCGGGCACAAAGGGATCATTCTGTCAGCACAGTGATCTCATCGCTGAGCTATCTCTCTCCCTCTGTACGGCCTTGGTAGGATATTGGCCTTCATAAACAGAAGATTGTCCACTCCTGTTGTTTTTTTTCACCTACTCCTCTTCTTCTTCTTCTTCTTTTTTTTTTTGACTCCAATAAGAATATTGTGGATTTAGTTCGTCCAGCTTGAATGATAATGGTTTATTCTCCCTTTCTTGCACAGATTTTTCAATAAAGTGCTGGAATGAGTCCTAAAACACAGACGTGACTTAGCAAATTAGCACTTCCAGTTCCCTTGCCTTGAAGTCAGTGGTTTATTTTGAATGGGTTTTTGGTTATTTGCCTGCAAGGTAACACTAATAACAATTTATTAATAAATGAAAATAATTCATTTTAGTTTAGTTATTTTACTTTTAAATAAAAATGTTTATATATGCTTTATAAACCATTTATTGAGCACGTGGCTGCTTGGTCAGTGGCTCTACAACATAATTTTTGCATATGCAGGGCTCAAGTTAGCAAAAATAAATATGCAACAAATAGGAAGACTTTCAAAATAAAGGCAAAAAAACTAATTGGGTAGATTAAGGCAATGACGTTGTTAGGTTTAGGAAACAGAACTGCTTGGGTAGGTTAAGGAAAAGATCATTCTTTGGGTTAAAATAAGTACATTA
The DNA here is from genome assembly GCF_056507025.1 of Lutjanus erythropterus. Taxonomy (NCBI): domain Eukaryota; kingdom Metazoa; phylum Chordata; class Actinopteri; order Lutjaniformes; family Lutjanidae; genus Lutjanus; species Lutjanus erythropterus. The sequence continues at coordinate 9,510,472 of NC_139337.1, read as the reverse complement.
CTCACAAAAATTACTGTACTTAAGTTAAAAGTTAATGTAGTTAATGATTTTTTTAAAACAGCAGTTGCTAAGAAGTGGCTAAATCACACTACAGAGGTTGTCACGGACATTTAACTTGATCAGACCGAACACTAGACCCTGCAGTGTAGTTTGTTCATAACCTAATGTTTTTGAAGATTATCTTGCTGAACAAAACATGTAAGTATCACAAACTTTTGTTTGCCACAGAGCTTAATTTCTCATTCAATAATCCAAAATGCAATAGAAAAATCCCACTGGCTTTTTGTGGAGGAAACCACAGTGATGCTAACTTCCTGGTTGGCCTACACAAATAACGTCATCCCTGCAGCACTCTGTACTCTCATGCCAGTGCCTTATATGGAGTTTCCACTACAGTTTCTTTGCCACACGAGGAGGGGAGGCGCAGATGCAAGAGATATGATATGGGATCGAAAGAACGGGAGGGAAGGATGAGGGGGAATAGGGAGTAACAAAACTCTGAATGTGCAAATGGGGGAGTAAAGGAAGTAACGGATGAGACGATAGGGAGGGAGGGTGAGATAAAGACGAGGGAGGGAAGGACGAAGAGGGACAGGGTATGACGGGGGGGTGAAAGACAAGAGAGGGGAGGTAATAAGTCCCTCTTCCAATCTGGTGTTGTTGAGCAGGGGTAGTAGCAGAGCACACATTCCATTAGGCAGTAAATATTGACTCAGCAGCGAACAACTGGTTTCTATTGCATAGCAAACAAAGCTATTGTGTGCCTGGCAGCCCTGAAAGGCCTCTGTTTGCACATCACGCTCACGGCTGATAAGTAGGCAGTCTCATTCACTGCGGGGGTCTTATACGTCTCTCTTTCTGTCCGTGGTATGTTTTTTCTCTCTTTGGCCTTTCCTCTGCATTTCTCTATCTGTCTCCCACTCTTGGCCTCCAGCCACCGGGCCAACAACCTTGACTGTAATCCTCCTCCGCACGGTGTTTCCAAGTGGCTGAATGTGCGACTGAATTAATCATGGGTGTACCCATCACAAACAATAGGTCCAGACATGTAAGTGCTGGTGTAATAGTCATCGACTGACGGGTCATCAGCGTTTATGAAATGTACATTCAGGCTGAGACGGCGAAACAAATGAGCGCAACAATATTTACCTTGATGACTGTACTGAGGGCCGGGCTGTTTGTCTGCAGATTACATTGTGCATTTACATGTTGACCTCTGAACCCTGCAGCTCTCTGAAGGATTTGTAGACTAGGAGGGGACCTGGACTTATCATCTACCTGGGACTGTAAATATGGCTCCACACCCTTTTCCAGAACGTGAAGTGATTCACGGCGGGTTCACTAGTATTGCACCATGTGAGCTGACTAAGGCTACTAGGGCACTGGGTTGTGTAACATTACACAAAAGCTATTGTGTTTTTTTCCAGGTACTGTACAACTGTACACATGTACAGCGTCATCAGAGTGAGGTAAACAGGAAGATACTGTGCGTAGGTGTGCGTCTTCGCTGGAAATTCAGAATTGCTTCATGGAATTCTTCAGGGGGAAGAGATCCGGTTGTCAGGCAGAATAAATCTAAAGATCTGAATTTTCGCCTGAACTTTGTTTACCAGTCAGTGCGTACGTAGGAATTACTCCTTAATGTTTAAGTGAGAAATTACTGCTACTGTGGATGCATTATAAAGATACATGTCCTTTGTGATTAAAGCTCTGAGAGACGGGTTCACACCATGGCAGCACCATATGGAGTCTGAATCTAGAAGCTCACAGCTGTAAAACAACAACAGGTAGTATAGGGACTAAAACACTTCGAGGTAAGGAGACATGAATAAGCAACTTAGATGTTACAGAGAGATAAAGAGATGAGTTAAAGCTGTGGTTTTCAGACTTTCTGTGGCCAAGGCACACCAAAGAGCAAGCCAAAATCACAAGGCACCCCTGTCCATGCAAAATAGCCTAACAAAATATGTTGTCACTCTGTTCTTTATTTATTAAAGCTAAATAAAATAATCACTTTACTAGCTATAATTCAACCTAGACTTGCCTCACAGCACACAACCTCTGACTTAAAGTACTTTAGACTTAATTCAAAAAGACTTGCAACATAATTTGGTCATTAACACCAAGAATTCACTTGGACTTGAGTCTTTTGACTTACTTTCCCCTCCGAGTAGCCTTTGTTATTTAAAAGTTTAAAACAATACATTTCCCCTCATTCACTGAATCAACTAACATGAAGTCATATTCATTAAAAACTGAATTACCTGGATCTGCTTTGTTTGAACCAATCTGACAACATCCAATCAAATTGCAGGAGAGAACCACGAAAAACTAAATTTACATTACTAAGCTCCAGCTTAAGTCTGTAAGTCAACGCGAAACTCACTGCAACATTATGACTTGTTTAGGACACGAAACTCTAAGTTCACAACTTAGGACTTGTTAGTCTGGACTTGGGACTTAAGCCTCACAAGTGACTTGCAAACCAATGACCTGGTCCCACCTGGTATTTTGTGTAGCTCAATAATACAACATAAGTTTATTAAAGTAAACTCAGATATAATATGTCTAGTAATGTAGGTAAATTATTCCTTCCAGAAATGTTTGAGGACATACAAAAATACCCTTTTTTGAATAATAATTTCTGTCTGATCTTTTCACAAAAACAACTCAATGAACAAGTTAAAAGTCTGTTTTAACTACTGAACAAGATGACTCTTACTTCAGTGAAACGCCATCCTCAGCGTTTTTGCACCGGCGGTTTCAGGTTTCCACATCACACCTGTGTCAACTAGACTATGACTGTTTTCCAGACTATTTGTGATGTCACTAAACCCTGCAGGTACGTGCTGAACTGAGATGTAAGGTGAGTAACTAAGGCGAGAAACTTACCCCTTTCAGTAGACTGATTGGGCAAACAGCCTTTTACTGCCAAACTCTGCACATGCATCATTCTGCACAGTGAAGCTCAAACATCCAAATGAAGTAACAAAACACATTTCTGAGTGGAGAGGGAGGCTTTAAACTCGTGTTCAGGAGTTTGGCTGTGAGCCCTTGTCACTATTCCAAAGAAAACACAGGCAACACTTATTATATTCTCAGTTGGTATTTCAGTCACCAACATATAATACTCACATGTCAACAGAATCTCATTTGGCCGTATAGAACAAATGCACAAAGTTTCACCTAAGGATGCTCTTCTCCATAGCAGAGCCACTTCATGATCACATGGGTGAATTTAGATAATTTTTAACCTGAAGTTTTAAATTAGGTCCAATAAGGAAGTTATCATCCCCAATCCAACAGGGCAGTCTGGTAAAATGGTGATTATGCCTTGTATTAATGTTCAGAGGGATAATGAAACTCGGCCACAGAAACAGCTCATTACTGCAGGATACTGAAGAATGTGATGCTTATCATGTAAGTGTTATAAAACTCATGAGGTAAAGTTACACTTGTATAAAGCTTCCTACCTGATCACACCTGCCTACATTCCCGTCTTTCCCGGGTTTCTCCCATATTTCAAGGCCATATCCCAGTGAACACCTGTTTTGCTGGCCTTCCCTGTGTACTCCCATAATTTACTTCAAACTTCATATAATAATTATCATACATGGGTCTACGACTTTTGAATATATGTCTGTCCTCACCCAAGTTGCCAGATCGTACAACTTAACGTTAGCTGTTGTCAAAATGTCAGGGCGGGAAGGCATTCCACCTAAAATATATTAATACACCGGCAAATTTAAATTTAAGAGTTGGACTGTACAGTTTCCATTCATTCACTCATTTTTTGTGTCAATGTAGGTTAGTAAATTCACTCAAAGTGGTATCTTAAGTTTGTTAAACTTTGAACTGGAAACTCTGTTCTTGTAGACTGAAAACAGACATCAAGAGCACTACGTAAAGCTTTGGATCTTGCTTTGAGACATGCATTGTCCAAACGTAGTTTCCAGGTCAAACATAATAATTTCAGTTTTCTTAACTAGTATATAGTGATGTTAAGATTGACAAACTCAGGACAGCACTTTGAATGAACTACAGTCCATGAATGGATCTAAATAGTAATATTAACAAACTTAAAATAGCCATTTGAGTGAACTTCTTAACCTGAGTTGATACAAAAAAGCCCTTAGCTGAGTAAACTTAAAAAATCTCTGCAGCTGTTTGCCTTACTTTTTTAAGTTTTAGTTTACTCAACCAAGAGCTCATTTATCATGTCAACTTAGGTTAAGAAGTTCACACAAAGTCCTGTCTTAAAGTTGTCAAACTTGACATAGCTATTTAGCTCTACTCATGTACTCAAGTTAGGAAAACTTAAATTATTACGTTTGATCACTTGGAAACAGTGTGTTCTTCTTTCATTTCAAGCTAATACTACAGTATAGTCAATTCATATCTCAAAGCCATATCCACAGTTTACAAGTCATTTATGCAGTGCTGATATATGTTTTCAATCTGTAAGAACACATACAGTAGTTTCCACTTTATTCATGTACTTAATTTAAGAAAACTTAAATTATTGCATTTGATAAAGCTAAAAAAAAGTAATGTTAAGTTTGACAAACTAGTGAACTTGTTGATACAATAAATTAGCCCTCAGTTAAATAAACTAAAACTTAAAAAGGTAAAGCAACCATCTGTAAAAATTTGAGTTTACACTCAAAGAAAGAGGTTAATCCTAAGAAGTGCTATTTTAAGTTTGTCAACCTTCACATTACAAATCAGATCTACTCATGTACTGTAGTTCACCCAAAGGCCTATTTTTTCATTTGTGCAAACAAAAAAAGCCCCTAGTTGAGTAATCTCAAAAATCTTTGCAGCTGGTTGCTCAATTTCTCTTTTTTCTTTCTTTCTTTTCTTTTTTTTTTTTACAGTGATTTTAATATGGAGCACCGTGGGAAACATTACATGAGCCTACATGTCAGCTTCCAATGGCACGAGTGCATCATTGAGGCACATGGGGGTTCATTTATTTGCTTATTTATTTTTCTAATCTACCGAAAAGAAAAAGAAAATCCCCATGTTTTGACACCTAGATGTCAGCAGGTGTGTACCTGATGCTGGTATGTAAAGCAACATGATGCACAGGTGTTGAAATGCTGCATTGTGTAACATCTCCCAGCTTGTGTGTGAACATGATTCAGCCCACTTGCATGAGGAGGACAGTGCTGTAATTCCACGGTGCAACATGTAAAACCTGAACTGCAGTCGCTTTGGATTTTGCAAGCTCCTAAAAACGCAGACACGCTGCTATGTGCACCCTCCCACTCACACACACACATACACACACTCAAGCAGGCTGACTGTACGCTTGCCAGAGTGACACCCACTTTAAAAGAGCCCATGAGGTCCTGTGTGGTATGCAGGTTTAGGTGGTACATTATAATTACATTGCTTTTGTCACCGTGTGATGTTCCAACAGATGTTCAGAGAGGAAGTGCCCAGGAAGGCGCAGTGCTGTTTATCACAATCTGCCGTGAGTCCTGTAATATCAGCTAAAGATTGAAGACTTTAATACTGCTCCTCCACAGCAAAGAAAAACGGCAGTAAAAATGAAAGCCAACCCATCAAAGCACAATATGTCCAGGCGACAGCTTTGCAGAAAGCTCCCCCCCCCCCCCCACCCACACACACTCTCATCCACCTCCCCCCTTCCTCTCCTCCCATCCCCCATGTCTTACTCTCGCTCCTCTCATCTCCACATCTGTTTTTCTCCCCTTCGTCCCCTTCTCCTGTCTCCCCTCTTCCTCCTCTTTCTCCTGCCTGTTCTCAACAGAAAAAACGTGTTTGTTTGTCGCAAGTGCAAGCAGCTTATTCTGACTTTTACGTCCATTTATTGTCCACACCTCCTAGTGGACAGGAGAGGAAGGAGTGAGAAAGTCTGAATTTGAAGGGAATGGATTGAATGGACGGCGCAAACAAGCACAGGAGATCGGGAAGCAAGTCCTGTCCTTTAAAGTGTTGACTAACTTCGTTATTAAGTTCGTTATGGACATGAATTCCTTTGGTCGCATGTCACTTACATCATGTGACAACATTAACCAAACCACAATTTCAATAACCAACCATTTTACAAAATAAACGACATGTGTAATGTCATATGAGTTATGTTGTTGAGCAAGTGACATCACTTTTGTCATGTGACATTCACAACGTAGTCATTTTAACCCAAACCACAATCTTTTCCTAACCCTGACCGTGTAGCTTTTGTGCTTAAATCTAATCAACCTGCAACTGTTTTTCAACGCAAACCACATTTCCTCAAGCGGTTAACATCACCTCCGTCACATGACATACGTGACACAGTTAATTTAACTCAAACCATGTTCCTGTCCTAAACTTAACCAAGTGGTGTTTGTGCCTAAACCTAATCAAACTGCCTCCGTTTTGCAACACAAGCCATGTGTGTAATGTCAGGTGAGTTATGTCATCGTGCGAGTGATGTCACTTCCTTCACATGACATACACGATGTAGTTATTTTAACCAAAACAAATATCTTTTCCTAAATTTAGCCAAGTATTTTTTGTGCCTAAACCTAACCAAACTGCGATCATTTTAACATAAACCATGGGCGTAGTCATGTAAATTATATAAGATACTCTTCCTGGTAATATATATATAACATTTTGGAAGTAATCAATCAACCTATAATGGTGTTTGGGTATGAGGATGTGCTGCTTTCTCGCCTGTAGTGCCACCACCACCAGCAGCTTCTGGGCCCAGCAGGCTGTGAGTGGACAGGCCGCGCAGTGACACTGGTAAGCCGGATTCACCGTGACCTTTTCTATTGTCCGGATGGTAGCTGGCAATGGTGAGGACGGGAGTCCTTCCAAATCAGATATTTGATTCATAAACAGCAGGGCCTCCTGAGTCGAGGAGGGCCGAGGTAATTCTGCCGCAGGACTCAGGGACCTTCGATGCTAAAGAGCCAAAGACGAGTAAGGTGGAAAATCCTTGTGAATTGTCTCAGCTCTCGCTCTCTCGCTGCGACTAAATGTCAGGTTTTAGTGTGCAGCTGTGGGGAGGAAAAAAAAGCAAAAAAAGAAAGCAGAGGAGCAACATTTGAATAATGTTTCTGTCAGCTTCTCAGCTACCGCCCCCCCCAATCCTGCTTCACTCTCCCCTCAGTTCATCCTCATGTCCCCCTGGGAGGAATCTGCTATGATTTACTGCAACACACAGCATGCTGTACATACACAATCCACACGTATGTGCACACACGCATGCCACATCACCACCATGCCTGGTGAATTGAGGCAAAGTAGAAATTTTACTGGGTTGGATTTCAAAGTGAACATCGATTGAATTCCCCACTGTTTCCCTCTGTGATATAGTGTGTCCTAATATACTGCATTTGGAATGAAAAGGGATGGTCTTGCATGGGAAACATTATTTCAAAGGCCACTGCTGCTATTTTGGCTGAATATCAATGCAACTCTCAGATTTTGATCCCATACAGCACTATTGTATGGGTTTGATATCAGAGAACAAAGGTTATAGCCCAAGGCGAGGTTTGATACCAGCCTGTATTCCCAGTGCAGGAGAGGGGACATCCACAAGATGTGTCGCTGCTACGCTGTGCTTTTCCTTTTATTCCATCTTTTTTATTCTATATGGAAAAATATCTTCCTGCATATTAACTAGGAGGGCTTCAGGTTGATTTGAGGCTTTTATTCCTATAAACCCAGGCATCTCATTTTAAATGATCAGATCTAATATCTTTCTTTATAGCTGGACAGGATGCAAGCAATCTCATCAGATCCAATCCTGATAAATACAACTCAGCAAATGCAAATGGGAAACTTAGGTCTACATTTTATTTACTTTTATGTCCCTTGTTATCTTAAGGGCTGTTACATAAACTTCACACAAATTGAGAAAGAATGGATGCTTCAATACCGGGATCGACAAATCCCTGGTGGAGAACCAACAATATAGTCGTATAAAGTGGAATAAAACGAAACAAGCAAGCATTTGCATAAACTTTAATACGCCTTTAAAATAGCATCAACATGCTGTTAAATGAACATCAGCATTATAGAGAGGTCAATAAATATTTTTTATAGTTCAATCACAGCAACATAGTATGTGTTTACTCTATATAAAAGGAGCAGGTGGCGCTGGGCCTTCTGTCGCACATCAGGAGAATTGTGAGTTGCTTTAGAGTCGGTCTCTGAGGGTGACTTAAAGGGATAAACCTGGTTGCGAATAAGGTCATTGTTAATCTGTTACTGTCACAGCATTGGATGACTGTTGTTTTGCCACGTCTAAAGCACAATATTGTCAACTGCTGTCCTATCATCTCAGGGTTAGGGTGAGAGGTTCTACACGGATGTTATTGTAAACAACGCGATTCTATTGTGGTTAACTAGCACTAACAAGTTCCCAGCTGGCTAGCCTGTTAGCTGTTATGTCACCAGCTACAGTAGTTCAACAACCAGCTCAGGAGAAATCTTTGCAAGGGGTGATGCCAAAAACCAACACTGAATGCGTGTGACCCTTCAGGCATCACTGCATTACAAACCCACTTAATTGTATAAATTATACTACATGGGCTCAGGAACACTTTAGAAAACTGCTGTCAGTAAACACATTTTGTCTCCGCATCTACAAATGCAAGTTAAGACTCAACCATGCAGAGACAAAGCTGGAGGCTGTGTCCACTAGGTGTTACCAGCACTACCTTCAAAAGCCAGCATCTCTGATACACATATCTCATATCACATATCTGTGAAGGCCCCATGAATACTGAAAAGCACATGCTGTTTTTGGAGCAACATATGCTGCCATCCAGACGACGTCCCTGTTTATTTCAGCAAGACAATGCTACAGCGTGGCTTCGTAGTAAAACAGTTAAGGTATTAGACTGACCTGCCTTCAGTCCAGACTTGTCTCCCATTGAAAATGTGTGGCGCATTATGAAGCACAAAATACAACAACAGAGACCCTGGACTGCTGTTGTATATCAAGCAAGAATAGAGAAGAATTTCACTTTCAAAACTTCAACAATTAGTGTCCTCAGTTCCAAAATGCCTGACCGAGCGCCGTTTAAAGAAAAGTCAAACACAAGTAGTAAACATGCGGCTGTCCCAACTTTTTTGTTGTGGGTATCAAGTTCAGAATTAGCGTATATTTACAGAAAAACAATCTTGTCTTTGTTCTGTTTTCAATGGAAAACATGCATAAAAGTTCTTGCAAATCACTGTATTCTGATTTTATTCGTTTTTTACCAAATATCCTAACTTTTTCTGAAATTGGAGTTGTATTTTGAATGCATACCAAGATAAAACTCAGACCCTGACTTGCCACAAGTCAAAGGGTTCTTCCTTTTGTCACGTCCACACCTTCTGTTTTATCTAATCAGCTCCTTTCTTTCCCTTATGAGTCCTAAGTCAACAACAGGGCACATTTTTACTCCTTGCCCCTGGATTCCCTTTTAAGAGAGCACTGACACCATCATACATGACAGGATGTCTGGATTATTTCATGTTTATCACTCACACGCAACACAATCTTTAGTCCTCAAACGATCAAACCTAACCGTGGTAGACTGTATAGTTTTATTGTTCCTTCTGTTTAACCTGCGCGAGAGGTAAACCTCTTTCTATAACAAATCAGGTGAAAAAAAGTGCAGATGGGGTGAGTTTATGTCACTGCTAGAAAACTAAAGACAGAGAACATTATCAGGATATTGCCTGGTTAGAAGGAAAGGTCATAAAAGTTGCCAGGTGTGGAATCAAATCATCTGAGAAGACGTGAGAGGATTTAAGTGTCAGTTAAAGGAAAATACCAGCACTGGCTGCTGCTCTTTGCCTCATTCACTTCATCACATTTCTTGCTTTTTATCCCCCCCCCCCAAATGGATGAATGATGGAATTTGGGGTCTGATCTTCAAACTCATGTATCTTAAAGTATCATTTCCTGAAGTGAATGCTGATTTGAGTTGATACCTGATATCAAACCAAGTTTTCCTCTTCCTGCCTGGAACTTAAATTGAAATGTGCCTGGATTTAATTAACATATTATATTTACAGACATGTCTGCCAAAAAGATGCCTGCTTGTGATGCACAATCTAACTGCAATATAAAGTGATGAACATCATGCAGCACTTTCACATATTGAATATCTCCAGAGTGGAAGATTAGAGGCAAAAAGTTAGTCACGATGACTTTTAGGTGATCTAAACCTGAACATCAAGAAAGAATCATTAAGGCAGGTACTGTGTAACTGAAGATCATCAAAGAACCACGCAAGACCACCGAGGATCAAAGACACACGCAAGGCCTTCACATGACACACTCACTGTAACATCATGCTTCCAAGTACCAACATATGTACAGTCTTCAGCAGCTGATACTGAATCACGCATCTGCTATAAGTGATACAAGATGTGAGTGAAGCACATACTTCCCTGTTATGTAATTTGCAGACAGAGATCCAGGTAGCTTTAAATAGCCGCCGTGGGGCTGCAGTTCTGCGTAGGACTGATATAGACACTGGCTGACCTGTGTCATCGTTTAAGAAGGTGAAGAATGTCTAGACCGCAGACACGCACACTGTGACATTTACAGCAGGTACGATGAGGTCCTGTCATGCCAATGATTTAACAGATGTCACAGATTTTAAACATAATATGTGCTGTATGTTCATAAAATCATCAAATAAATCATCCTTGATTCCCGCGGTCATGCAGATTAGATTAGGTAGCATCATTAAAGACAAGAGAACGCTTTAATGTAACATGACTCATAGATTTTAAGGTCTTGATTCCATTCAAATTTAGACTTAAACATGTTTCAGCACTGACATCTTTGCCATCGAGTTCTCACCTGCAAAAAAAAGGACCCCTTTTAGGAAATGTGGCCTTGTGGGTAACCTGAGACCTAATATAGACAGGAGGGTTTGTTGTAGGAAGTGAGTCTGTCCTGCTGCCAGCACGCAGCTGCAGTTGCAGAAATGTGCCTGCTGTAAGGGGCAGTTAAACATACTACAAGCAGTTCATAACTGGTTGAGACTGTTTCTCAGTTTAATATTGATGCCTCTATATGACCTTCATAAGCAAAATAGAAACAAGAAAACCGTAAGTGCATATACTGCAGATGTTTTTGTCAGCAAAGGTGGACAGATGACAGCTCATAAAACCAGCGTGGTTTGGCAGTGTTTTAATCTAGAAAATGGAAATAATGTTGAATGTAGACTGTCGCAGAATAAACTGGTATATAATCACTCGACCGCAACCTGCAAGCAGAGCGAGCTGCTGCTGCTAGCACTGCTAACGTTAGCCACACTGTGTAACAGGCTGGCAGCTAACGTCAGCTCTGGGTCATTTACCCGTAGACACTGTGATCCTGTTCAGTCTGAAAAGTTGAAGCATTTAATGAGTTGTTGTCATGTTTTGTAGATTAATGTGTAATGCTTGTGTTGTACAGTGCAAAGGGGCATGCATTTCAGTGTGGCAATTTCTGGCAATCGTAGACTAACAACTACAAGGAATAAATGGCTCTTACTGTGCACAGTGTTTTTTCGGACAGGGTTTAACATCAGCAGTTAATAAGTTGTGCTCAATTTTAACCACTGAGTGTTTTCTTCCTGTTAGACTAGTCGACTAGTCTAACAAGCTAGACTTCTCAGCTAGTTGAGGAAACTGGCAGCAGACACTGCAGCGTTACATTAAGTCCTTAGATGTGTCATATTGTAGCCACTTAAGCTCCTGCTTCCATTTACCCATGAACCTCTGTTCCTGTTTCACTTTCATGGTCCGCCTTTTGTGTTTCTGGATGATGTAAGGATCATGTTAGCAGTTTGAAGAGGCTTAGTACACTTCAGTAGCCCCACCATATCTGTAGCTAGGTGGCGGCAAGTACTGTTCACTGTTTTCTGGACTGTTAAACTAAAAGGCACAGTGAATCTGGATGTTTGTGGAACTGTAACATTGTGTTGGTGAAGGTTCAGAGTATGGTGATAAAACTTGGTGGCCACAGGGAGCCACCTACCTGGAATTTTTTGTGGCCATGAGCCACTGGGTCACCGTTGATGTTAAACCCTGCTATAGCATATTTTTGCAGCCATGCTGGTGGAATAGCTGTAGGGATAGAAGTATCGGTCATTCATTTGGTCGATACATCACTTTCACCCAGATTGATGCCCCTATCACTACTACTTGATGGATTGCAATGAAATCTGGTGCAGATATCTATGATGCCCTGAGGATGAATTTTGATTTAAAGGCCCAGTGTGTAAGATTTACGGCGATCTATTGGCAGGTTATGGCAGAAACAGAATATGATATTCATAAGTATGTTTTTATTAGTGAAAATAATATTTTCGTTAGCTTAGAATGAGCCCTTTTTATCTTCTAAGGGAGCAGGTCTTCTTGCCATGTTACAACGCCTACAGCAGCCCAGAATGGACAAACCAAACACTAGCACTACAGAAGGCCTCCCATGTTTTTCCCTAGAGTAGGTTCTCCTACAGCAGAGTTTTTCAAAGAGGTGCTTCTCTCAAGGGGGTCTCTGGACAGCTTCAGAGGAGGCTCAGTGAATGGAAATGAAAAAAATATTTCATTAGTTATTGCATTAATTTTCAAAAGGAGATCACATAGAATAGCATAAATGTGTGCAATTTAGTTAAAGAGAAAGTTCAGATACAGTATTGGGGAATTTGTGCAAAACAGCGATATTAGGCTATCTTGGTTCAATTGTCGAGTGTCTATGGAATCAAAGAATGTAATTGTGATCATGTGGAGCCTTTTACAGTTTGTAAACAGTGAGTTTGGCAATGGGAGTATGGCGGACCACAACAGTTTGTCAATGTGCGCTGCAAACATGAGCAGTTGTGGTCGTGTCCTCAGTCCAATCAACACGTTTGCAACCATATTTGCCACTGATTTTACATACATCCAGGAACTGAGCAAACTAAGGAGCATTGCCTTTTTCCAGGGGCCTTCAGTCTCTCTCATGACTGGAAGGGGAGGGTGAGGTCAGTGGTGTTCAATTGGCTGCAGGCCACAACCCCACCACTAGATACCACTAAATCCTACACACTGGCCCTTTAAATCTGTCCTGTACTATGTGTTCAGTGCTAATTAGCAAACGAGAACACGCTAACGCGCTTAACTAAACCTGCTGAACATCATTATGTTAACACTGTCACTGTGAGCATGTTGTTGCACACAGTCAAGAATTTATATTTTTCAGCACGATCAAAGCAGCTACAGAGGACCTCAACCACGGTGTTCTGTTCAATCAGATGCTTCTTCTACAAAGACATAATGAGTGCATCTGGATGTTCTAATGACACAGTGTAAAACGCAGAGCAGAGGCAGGTATTTTAAATTTGCATCAAAGTGCGTGTAGCGTCTGTAAAGCTCTCATTTTAACATGACAGTTGTGGTCAGTGGTTCATGCACTGAGAGAGGTAAAATCAACTCTTTGTGTTAAACAGCGCAGTGCAGGAGGAGGCAAAAACGATTACTATTCAAAGCCTTTAAATGAATTTAAAAACAGTTACTTTAGTGCATTTGCAATTCAATCACTGTGTCTCGGATTAATGCAGAAAATGCCATTTGCATTCCTACTTCGAGCTGAGCTGTGTGCACTGATGCACGCGAGGATCACAGTAACAGCTAATTTATACGATATTCTGCTACATTATTATCATTCATGATCACCTGTACAGCTCATTACAGCCAGGGTTCTTTGAGACACAAACCTGCAGTGCGACATATGTACAGTACAGAGCAATGTTGGAGAAATCAGCGAGCACACTGTACAGAACAGTAGGACGGAGGTTTGATGCTGCTCAGATCCCTCCTGCTGTTCGACACTTCCCTCTGAGGCTTTAGTGTGTTTTCATGATGCAACATGCTTGGCAGCTGGCAGAGTTGCAGAGCCTTGTCTGCTCCGAGTAAAAGACACGGCCTAAGCCCTAATGTTTTGTGACTGGAATTTTGATCATTTAAAATCTTTCTTTCACACTTGTTTTCTCCGCTCTCCCTCCCCGTTTCTCTCCTTTTCTCTCCGGTTCTCTCTGCTTCAGCCTCTCCGTCTGTGTAAGTCGCAGAATCACAGAATAATGAGTTCCTCATCCTCCTGCGGTGAGCCGCGTTCACTGTTGCAACCCAGGGCTTCTTTGATATGGATTCTTTTTTAAATCAGCCATCCCACTTATTGTTGGGTCTCCATAAAAGGTCATAGTCTCATTAAAACCAATCAACACTGGAAGTTTTAAGATCACTTTTGCCCTTTTGAAAGAGACGATTTCCGCCTGTGGAACAGATTATCCTTTCAAATCAAAAGCTGACCACAAGAATGTGAGATTCTGCGAGATCAAAGACACTGAAGTGGATGATCCATAACTCACCGATTTTCTTTCTGAAATTAAATTAGGTGGCACCGCTGTCACGCATGAATTGTGATGTTACCAAATAAAATGGGTTTCATTTAATGGAAAACAAGGAAATCTATGTCACTACAGTACGTGATATTTGGGCCTGAAGCCACATCATACAAATGACCATGTGTGTCCTGTCTGCATGTTGTACCTCCATAGTAACAGAGATTAAATTAGCACTGCAGTGCAAAGAAGGTATGATGTCTGGTATGCAGGCTACAATATCGTGTTTACCCACAGCCACCAGCTCTGACTTCACATGCATCCAGAGAGGAGAGAAAATCTCTGCTTAAACTTCTCCCTGGACTGAATATATGAGACTATATGACTGTAATTGATGCAGACTGGGCACAGCAAGCCTGTCAGGCTTTGGATTGCTCCATATGTTGAAGTGGTGCGCAGAGTTCTGTAATAATAGCAAGATTTGGTGTCTCAAGAGTCTGCAGAGTGGTGTGTCTATTTTACTGGCTTTCCAAAACCAAAAAGACAACAACAAAAGTGTAAACAGTAGATAATGTGAAAGTTAACATGCCAGGCTCACTAGATAACAAGCAGTAACGTTAGACTTGGTCCAAAGCCAGGCAGCATATCATTAGCTACAGTACACTACAGTATTACATGCGGTTACAGATGACGTCAGAAAAATCCCCATTCAGGACGTCCAAATCACTGAAAGCTACTCAGAGTTTAAGAGAGGCGTCTTCAACTGCATTTGTCCAAGTGCCAGACACTGTGGGGGCCGGACTTTCAAATAAAATAAATGAAATTTATTTAGGCTCAGTTAGCCAATTATTGTTTAATATTTTCAATTTATTACAAAATTACATTATTTTTATTAGCCTCTTTAACTGTGAACAGACTAAAGACTAAAAAACACAGGAAATTCACAATGATGACTGCGCATGTGACACTTCTTGTGGTAACAGACTATGACCTTTTTTAATTTGGCAGACACAGTTTTGATCAGTGATATACTACTTCATAAGACAAAGTCAACTCGTGTTTTGTAAGTTAAATGCTTTTAATGAGAAGCTGCAGAAGCAGGAAATGCTCCATTTGCACGAGCAGTAACTTAACACAGGATTTTTTTTCTTGAACTTTTGCCATAGACACCAGTTTGTAACACTGCAAATATATAAATGTTATAATACTTTCATCAGTGGCCATTCTGCAGGCCAGATGGGAAGTTTTGGTGAGCCAGATGTGAGTTGACATTCCCTCATTTAGGGTAATGTTAGCAATTCTAGATACATTTACAGTGCAGCAACCTCAGCTAAACTCAATATCCAAGATAGCATTACATTTGCCAAAATCATCCATTAGTCCTCATTCTTAAGGTTCTTTCTTTAAGTGAAACATGTAGTTTTAAAATACAAACAATCAAGCAAAACTCTGTTATATCAGAATCAAAGCACATTTGAATTACATTTGTTTTGGCTCTATTCTGTACAACAAAAACAGTTGCTTCTTTGTCAGAGATTCACTGAGTCCAATTTTCTTGGCCAATTTCTATTCCAGATTTTTTAAGGGTCTGACCTGCTGATTCTGATTTTGGATGATTCTGATTTTCAGTCTTTCTAAGAACTGCAACTTTTTTTGTAAAATTAAATTGGACGTTCATAATAAAACACTGACTATTAAATAACTTACACATTTCCTCCAAAAGTGCTCCAGATTACAGACAGGCCTTATTATTTTATGCACTAGAGGGAATACAATCTAGATTTCATGGAATCTTGTAGGATCCCATGGGATGCAATTTCACGTGATCTCGTGTGGAAGCAGATGTGAATAAACCAGAGACCGAAACGGTGCAACAGATTGCTGTAGTAAAGCTTTGCGTTGAGAAAAACAGAAGCAGAAGCTAAAAGAGTCTGGATGAGAAAATGTTTGAGGAGACGCATCAACACTTTATTCTTCAGCCAGAACAGGAGGTGAGATTTTAACTGTCAGTCTGTGAACAGGAGTCTGATGCTGGCTAACATTAGCATGAAGTGCCAGAAAGTTTACCGCTGTTTGGCGAGACTGTCGGCTGCTCTGTCTCATTGCAGACCGTCTGTCTTCTCTTTATCCTGTTCTTGGAATCTATTGCTAACGCTGACTTCATGCAAGCATGTGTCTGAGTGTGTGCTGCTGAGATCAGCACTGTTGTGGGTGTGACGTTACAGTCAGCGTCTGCTGTGCGCATGACGTGACCATCATGCAGAGCATGTGTGTGAATGTGTGCACAGAACTGGATATGTGACACTGACTGGCCGGTCACCAGTCAGGGCTGGTCACGCAGAAAACCAGCCAGTTCCGGTCTCTGGCTGGTTGATCAGTTCATCCCTGTTCTTCACACTGTGGTGAGGATTCAGAGATCTTTGCTTATATGTGAAGCTTTAGCTTTAGCCAAATGCTAACCATCAAGTGTTTGGAAGGCCTTTTACATGGTTCTCCTTTTAAAAGCAGGCCTGCTTTTTTCCACCAACTCACAGACTTACTGTAGCCTTATTTAGCTAGCCAGCTAGGGCTAATAAAATCATCATGTGTCTGTCGTCATTTAAACCTATAAAATCGATGGTCGTTGGCTAGAAATGAGAAGACTGACTTGTTTATCTCTGTGTGAGATCAAAGACCTGCTCTTACAAAATTATCTGAGAATGTCGAGTGGTAAATCTGCTGCTGTTACCACCGTAAACTGCATATGTGCAGTGTTAGAAGGAACGGTTTGGCACAAGTACCTAAGGAAAGCAGGGCTTAGTGAAGGGTCAATTAAGTTCTATGTAATAAGAAAAGGCATACAATTTCAAGTGTGTCAGATTGCTGGTGAGCTGCCAGAAGGCTGAGCCATAACGCTGATAGCAGTGTGACTTTTGTCTGGGTGTGTGGTGAGACAAATACTCCCACACGCAGCTCTATCTCCGAGTTTATCTTGGGACGAAGGCCAGAGAGTCTGTGGCTCATCAGTGACGTCGGGAATGATTTAAAAAAAAAAAACAAAAAAAAAAAAACACAGATGAGTAATATTAGATTCAGCCGAATATGATAACGAGGCTTGATAAAGTGCGGCGTGGACAGGAAGCCAGGTAAGGACTGAGAATGAGACAACAAACTAATTATGAAATCAAGATGCATCTCTCTGCCCACAGAAGTAGAAATACAGGAGGAAGCCAAGAGCTGAGGATGGAGAGATTTGATTAAAAAATGGAGGGGTTGGATAACAGACAGCAGTGTTTACAGCCACTGCTTGAACTCAGTGAACTGAATGCAGATGCTACAGAGGATAAACAGAATCCCACAGCTGAACTTAAAGTGACTCCAAAAATAAATGACCATTATTTCCATGATGACTGTCATCATCACCAACTACCCCCCAACAACTGTAATAGCTTTTGCTTGAATTATTTATGTGTGATATATTCAGGTGGCACTGTGAATTATACACCAGCTCCCCTCCTTAAAAAGAACACGAAAATATTTGCAACACTTCCAGCGGTGATGAATGAGACCGTTCCGTCGCGTTTCCAAAATAAAGGAGTGAAATAACATGGGCGTGTGAGGAACTCCACGTGAATGAATTGTTTTGGCCGCGATCCAGAGAGTTCCTCCGGCAGAGCCAGTTAAAACACAGATAGCGGCACGGCTCATTGTTATGTTGGGATCCGCCCCAGAGCTGGGATTTGTGCGTACGGAGTACAAAAGCAGGGAAATGAAATAGTAACACAAACTGGGAATGGGAGGGGAGTATTTCCATTCTGCTGGATGGGGTGATGATGTGACAGCGAGGTTATGCGGGGTGAAGAGATGTCCTTGGGGAGAGGAGGTGAAACTCAACAAAGGCCTTCACAAGCTCAGACAAGTACAGTGAGCTGTGCTGAAGGTTTTGAAGAAAAACACTGGTGTAACCCACCACCCATATATGTCATAAAAATACCCTGTTTACAACTGTGGGTTCACCATTAGGAAAGAATGTGTTGGAGCACGGCTGCAGGATGATGGTGAAATCTCACATTTAGATGGTTTGTTATAAATAGTTCATTTTGGGACACGCACCTATTTGTTTTCTTCTCGAGAGCTGAATGGAAAGATTGATAGAACTCTCAGGTCTCCACAGTAAATATGAAACTAGAGCTGGTTATCTTAGCTTAGCACAAAGAATAGAAAGGGGAAAGCAAAAAAAAGCCTGGCTCCGTCTAAAAGATTAATAAAATCTAAAATCTTAACTGCTCCCAGGCACAGAACCAGCACAACTTCTTCTTTTTACACCTTGTTTTTTTGTACTGACTAAACAAACATGTAGTGAGCTTCAGCTTTAGTGAGGTGCTGGTAAGTGAATTTTTGGACATTTCTGGACTTTTGGACAGATCCAGGCGAGCTGTTTCCCAGAGGTGGGATCAAGTCAATGTTTTGCAAGTCACAAGTCTTTGCACTCAGTTATCAAGTCAAGACAGGCAAGTCCTGAGTCAGGTCTGATGGGGCTTTTCCACTTTTGGCTGTGCCAAGTAGTGTTGGGCGGAGTCCTATTGTCAGAACATCCATCAGTGATTGGCTATATGTTCATTCCCCCCACCTCCTCCCGTCCTCTTGACTCTCAGCTGGGAGATGCATGCAAGCGGGCTTCACACTTTTGGTCTGTAATTGACCACCATTAAGTTTTTCTACACAAACGAAACATTAGTTCCTCATGGTTCTCACCTTCAGTTTGACTGGATGCTAATTGGTGATGCCTGATTGGTTCAAACAAAGTGGATCTGGTGAATTAAGTGTCAACTTGCTGAGAATGAATAGCGTTAATTTTAGTTGATTCAGGAAGTAAGTTGGCTTGTGGAACAGTTTTTTAATAACATATGTTTTAATCTTCAGGCCTGGTCTAAATTGTCAAGTGTTTTCATGTCAAAAGGCTGAAGTCCAAGTAAAGTCAGGAGTTATTGAGTTGAAAGTCTTTTTTTTGTCAAGTCGTCACAGTTACACCTCTGCTGTTTCTCCCTGTTCCAGTCTTTATGCTAAGCTAACCTCAGCTTCCTATTTAAAAGACAGATATTAAGGCGGTCATTTAACTTTTCAAGAAAGCAAAAACGTCAAACTCACTAAAGTGATATTCTGCTGTACACTGAGAAAACTCTGACCTCTTGGGAATCTGTAACCTTTCACCAGATAACGCTTGGCTTTCACACTAGAAAGAAGACATTTTGTAAATATAAGGTTTCCACCCAACAGCCACAAAATGTTACACCTCATCTCAATCCCTCTAAAACTTGCACATCAGCTCGATGATAGCAGTGCTGCAAAATACATAAGCCTGTATTCGAGATGCTAATGCATTTTGCATGGCGACATTGTGGGGTTTTATCACTGCGACATCGAGGTGTAAATGCATCGAAGAACACATGCAGTTTCCATAAAAGATCTATTGAGCGGCAGAGTCCCCCCCCCCCCTTCTCTTCCCAGTAGCTGTTTCACAGCGAGCCCTCCAGAGATAAGCCTGTCCTTCATGTGCTGTGTCTAAGCACAGAGCCCAGATTACATGGCCATGGAGGATTCCCCACTGGCTGCCTGCTCTTCTACCACATCTCCTGGACATAAACAAGGAGGACGCTGCAGAGAGTGAACAGGCTTCCACTGCGCTCTGCGTCTTTGTAATCTTGTACGGCCTGTGTATCTTTGTAATCCCATACGCCACGACTGCAGTTAGAATAGCCTCGGTGCTGCGATGGATCCATGAATACAGAGCCTGTGGACTGTGTACTCTAATCACAATGCACCTTATGAAGAGCTTATACACCTCCAAGATACTTCTGCTTCTCTGTTATCAGTTTATGGAACTGCCTGCAAAGCAAAAACTACACTATTATCTCCTGTCAATAGGAGGGGAGTGAGAACCTTACATACTGTAGGAGCAAATTCAAGTTTAGTTTATTCCCGAGGTACATTGTATGATTTCTGATTTGTTTTTTAATGTGTTATACATCCACCTATGTTTTATTTGTCTTTAGGTGATGTTTACAGTGGAACTAGCTGGTTTAAGTTGCACTATTTGCATTGATTTTTTAGGCCAGAGTATCTTAAATTTAGAGTTACAATCCCATGTTGATCAATATGTTAAATTGAGGTTGCAGGAGATTTCTGAATGTGCATTTCAATTAAATGCGGTCACATTTAAAGGGCAACACAAATGTACATCGAATCAGTTAAAATGTTAACATATGGAAATTCTAACATGAATTCAGACAAAAACACATTTGAACAAAAAAAAACAAATGAAGATTCATTCATTCAGTCATATCTTCTCATCTTCATGCCAATTGATGGTTGGGTTCAATTTACTCCACAAAACACTGCTGGAGTGAACAACATGTCGTTCACTTGCACCAGCACACCGTCACAGCACCCACCCACCCACAAACCCACCCACCCACACACACACACACACACACACACACACACACACACACACACACACACACACACACACACAGTTCAGGTGTGCATGGCTCCATCCAAGGATCTACAGTAGAGGTTTAGGCTAAAAACACTGCATAAATTATATCAACTTGGCATGTTGGGACTTGGATTACACAAGACAAGCAATGGAGGTGTTTTATGTAAAGTGGTCACCATTCATTTACATTGTTCCTGTAGAACGCCGGCAGTGTTTTGTGCACTAAAAAACTAAACCCGACCGTCAATCAGCATGAAGGTGAGTAGATAATGACTGAATTTGAATTTTTTGGTGAACTATCCCTTTATGGAGGAGGTTAGGTGGACAGTTGGGTGTTCGAAGAATCTACTGATGATGCTGGAAACTCCCAACATTGTTTCTTTGAGTTTTTTTTTGTTAAGGGTGGGTCAAATATCTTGTGTTTTTTAAGGTTTTCATATCATTCTGTTGCTGTTCCTTATGTAATCAAATCTGAACATTGAACTTTTGGGTGAAGTATGTATGTTTTAGTATTAACATGCTATTTGAACAAGCCTGTATAGAAGGCATGATGACGCTAATGGAGGGGATGAAGGGGAGGACATCAGCGCCCTAAGTCACAGCTGAGTGGCAGTTTCCATTTGAAATGCCCAGGGAAGAATGCCCTTTTAACAATAACCACTATCCAGCCCAGTATTCCAAGGAGCTACATCCATGTCAGATGATTCTGAACCTCGAGACTGGATGTGGAAATAAATCAATACCAGTAACACATCAGACTTTCATGCAGGAGTCAAGAGTTGGGGAAGGGAGGGACTTGAGGAAATCCTCTTGTGATGTGTTTTTGTCAGTTAGATGTAAGGACCCTTATCCCTTATTTCCAATAATATTCCCATTGGCTGTGTTTGGCTACTGATCTCAAAAACACTATAATGGCCACATTCAGAGAGAAAACATTTCTCTTGGCTTTGTATCTGAAAGCACTTAAAGCCTGATATAGGCTACTGACATGTGTTTCATATATTTTAGTAACGATACAATAGTTTTTAAATATAGCATAATGTCAGTATAATGCACTTCTGCTTATGATCTAAGGAAAATGCAGTAAAAGTACAAAAGCATAGCTATGAATAAGACTAATACTAAAAGCATAGGGCCTACTCAACTTCATACTCAACTTCACATGACAGATGGAGGCTCTCTAATTGCTTTATCCTGCGAACTTTGGAATGTAAAAGCAGAAAAACAAGTGATGCCCTGGGTGAAATATGTATGCATAATACATACATATACAGAACTATTTAATGTGTTACAAAAATATAAGGTCCATGTTTGAAGTCCATGTTTGCTCCCATGGACTTCTTCTGTGCACACAAAAAGTTTATTTCTGTCAAATTTTGTTCACAAATTTGTTAAAATCCAGTGCACAGTGAGCATTTCTCCTTTGTCAAGATAATCCATCCACCTGACGTGTGTGGCATGTTGAAAACATCATGATTATGACACAGGACACGTTCATGCTGCTCATATTCACATTTTGCACAGAATTTCTGATAGACTTTTATATTAATGCTGCTTTATTTCCATCAGTGCTGTTACTTACACAGTTTCTGATACTGGACATTGTATGTATTGGACATAGTGTTCCTCAGTTACTTAGTTATGTTGTTTCCTGATATCTGTATTTATGTCTCTTTTATTTTTGTATTTTAAATTGGTACTTTAACATTTTTTATACTTTATTTTTCTGCACTTTTATATTTGTCAGTGGCATTCAGAGTGGAGGACAAAAGAAGAATTTCATTGTAGAGGGAAACTTGTTTTTATCTGTGCACATGACAATAAACGCTCTGACTTGACTTGGTGTGCCTTGGGCAGTAAGTGACCCCTCTAAAGTGTGTGGTTTTATCTTGAAAAAAAAAAAAGAGAATTTACTAGACACTGTACGATTTGTATTATACATTAGGCTACAGATACCGCATTTACATTTACAGCTTTTTATGTAATAAACAGGTGCATAACTTCTGCATGCATTCATATAACATGCCAAACTAATGAACAGTTTGACTCTTGTAGAGTCCCCCTGTATTTTAGCCACACCCCTTTCAAAACAATTGTTTTCTTTTAACACTTGGAGTCATCATTGGACTTAAGCAGAGTTAATTTTTAATTTGTGATGGTTTCACTCGCCCCCTGTACTTAAGCCACACCCTCATGTCACAGAGCCTTCTGTCAGTTCATTTTTCCACTGGAGGTCAAGTGGTAAAGTGTGTGTGAATGCTCATGTGGAGGGATGCACGTACGTACGTTGCAATAGGTGGTTGTAGCTAATGCGGGTTCGCGCTTGTTTTACTTAAACCTGTGATAAATGGGTGCTAAAACCAAACGTGTTGTAGCTGTTAAATAAATTTCACAATATGCACATGAGCAACACTTTTCGACATGCACTGATTTTGTCTTTGCATGTTGCAGCAGCATGCTGGCTGGCAATACTCTGGTGAAAAATCTTCCTCCTCCTCCTCCTCCTCCCCCCTCTTGTTCTGCTCGTCCTCAGATAACTGCCTCCAGCAGAAGATGTCCTGTCGGCACCTGGCACCCAGGGGAAGGAAGGCCTGCTATTCCCCGCCTTACGCACACACACAGACACATGCACATACACACACCCTCTGAGTGTGGGCGTCTGTGTGTATGAGGGCGGAATACGTAGCTGTATGCGCGCGCGTGCTCTCGCTCTGCTACTCTGCATGTCTTTGTGTGTGATTGTGTGTTGCACCGTGTGTTTGTGCTGCATTATTATTGTGTGCCTGTGAGCTGGTGTTGTCTGTCAATCTCCCCCTGGTCCCAGCCTGCTCTGGCTGGTTTTATTGAAGCAACAGACAGCGTGGGCACACACACACACACACGCACACACACACGCTCTCACACACATACAAGCTCAGAGCAGCCCTGATCCCAGGCTGATAGAGACAGACAGAGACTTGGTGAAGTTGAGAGAACAGCCTGGGGTTGTCTGCAGACCACGGGGAATACGCCCCCGAGTTACAAAAAAACTGGAGTAGAAGCCAAAACTCTGCTACTCCCTCCCCTCCCCGCCTCCCCTCCTCTCTTACTAACACTGCCATTCAGCTCCACGGTTGTCTGTCTACCTGCCTGTCTGACTCCTGTCTGTCACACAGTCCATCAACTGCTTAATCAGTCACTCTTTTTACCTTTTGCATTTATTTAGCAATCTCCATTTTTAGCAATTTTTTTTTTGTCCACAGGCTTAGTTCCCTTTTGTTCATCAGTGCCATCAATCTTGGATGGAGAAAACCAATGCATCAGCAGTGTAATTTTGTAATCAGCACGGCGAGGAATACAAATCAGATCGGCAGCCGGGCCGTAATGCATGTAATCCATCAGAATGAGAGTGTTACAGACATCTGATAAACATGCATTTTTTGAGGTGATTAATTGACTGAATAATAGATTGATCTCTCTGTATATTCACAGATTTGGAGTTGATTTCTTTCTCTTTTTTTTTTTTTTTTGATGAGTGCGTCAGTGGGCCGGCTGTGCAGATGCAGGGGGGACGAGAATAAAGACTATAAAATCATATTTCCCATCAACTGTGCAAAATCGATTTAAATCTACAGACGGTTTGGGAATAAACATTGCAGATCTGATGCCTTTCTTTGCTTTCTCTAGCGCTGCAGGCATTACAATATGTGTCTGATTGGGATGTTTCATTTTGTTTATGCCGTTTATTTATTTTACTGCTCTCTATTGGTGGCTATTAGGAATTTTAACAGCATCACAGAACTTATCTCCTCATACACAGCCCCCCTCCTCACTCCCACTCATTTTGAGCTACAGTTTGGTGGCTCGGACTTGACAGAAACAATGAAGCTGTATTTTCCGCGCAGAGACAAGGAAGCGAGCTAATTAGAGAAACATCCAGTAAATAGGTAATATATCACCGTGCTAAATACTGCGACAATAACGCAGCTTTGGCATTTGCTTCCATTTGCTTTTGTTGGCTCGGGGATGAAGCTTATTAGTCTTCATAGCTGGAATGTCTCATAACGCCGGTTTCTACCTTTAGCAGCGTTCCCCGCCGCTGAGCAGTTGAAAATGCCGGTGGGTGAGGTGGGGTGGGGTGAGGGTTTGGTTGGGGGAGTTTTGAAAGCACCTGGCAAATTCATTGGTATCGATCAGCAATCCTATCAACTGCAGATATATGACTGTCATTTTGTGCAGCGGGGCGGAAAGAATAATCTTGATCTGATTGCTCTTTCATTCTACACTGTAAAAAATCAGAGAAGAATTTGCTGGAATCAACTAATCAGTTAGCAAACTTGACTATTTATTCATGTTGATTAAAACTTAAAACTTAAAACTACTAGTATTTACTTTTAGAACTTATAAAAACAAGTTCTTCTAACTTTTGACTTGAAATGATGAGTTGATTGAATGTACTGTACAGAGTTCAATCAACTCATTAAATTAAGTTTCTAAAAAAACATGTTCAGCATTTAGCAGACTTCCCAGCATGCACTGTTTGAGAGTTAAAACTTTCTACAACTTGAAATTACATCATGTTCCCTTAACCCACTATTCTGATTTCAGTAAAAGTGCACCAGTTGGTTTATCTTCGTACTGTGCTTCTTACGTCATGTCGTCCACGTCTTTTCCAGAGTCATTTCCCCTGCTGCTGAGTCACCATCTCCTCTTGGTGACTCGGACAGGAGGTAAGTCTAACATAAGACAAAACTGTATTCTGTGATCAACTAATGTATGATGTTAGATACAAAATGGTCCACCTGAATCAGTTACATTTTTTTATTTAAGTTTTTGTAAAGTCACTGAACCAAACTAGGTATTGTTAAGTCATGCTAACCGTAGAAATTATATCCATGTTAACAATCTAAAATTACACACTAAGGTTACTATTTCCTGAAACCACACTTTTAAGTTGTTAAGGAGCAGTATTGTACTTTTTGGTAAAGCAAATAATTGAGCTGGAAAACAGGAAACTTTGCCTTAAATTGAAGTTACATGAATGCAAGCTGTTGATTTGAGAGATCAGATTATTATGTGACTGACTTAAAGCTATTTTAATTTGAAAAACCTCATTCATGTATGTTACTAATTGAAGCAGTTCTTTTAAAGTAGGCCTAACAATTCTCATTTTTAATGAATTCAGTCCCTTCATCCTTACACTTAAAATTAGATAAACCCACTGGGAGCAGTTTCACATTTATCTTTGTGCAAATGCTGGAGCTCCTGCAGGAGCAGCTGCAGCTGAAAGTAACTGACTTTAAAATACGAGAAAATATTAACGGAAATCTAGTTTGTCTGTCAGTCTGACTGAAGAGCTGTTAGTCCAACTTAACATTTGAAGCTCATTGAACATTTTTTAAAGCAAACCTGAATTAATATCAGCTTTATTTGACTAAAAAGGTTAGTTTTAAACCATTAAAACATTACCTCAGCTTTGCTTTTCAAATTCAGTCTTCACCTAAAATTTTAGCACAGCCCGGACACCAACTTTTTCCTTCGGTTATAACGAGTAGTTTAAATTTACAGTGTGAGTAGTGTTTACTCTCACTCCTGCATAACTGCCAGCAGCAACAACACAAGATACAGCAATTGATATTGTTCCCCAGCAGTCAAAATATTGGACCCGTGCTGCCTGGCCCAGCTGTGGCTATCTCAATGAAAGATTGATGAGGCTCTTCAGGTAGATACAAAGCTAAGTGTCTTGTTTATTAATGTGCTGTGATTGGATCCATTAGCTGCCTTGTGTAAACTAATCGCCGTATAATGTGTGTTGTCATTTCAGCCTAACTGCTGATAATGTATTCCTCCCCCGTCTTTGCAAATGCTGTTATTTTCTAATAGACTCATAGAAATAATGTTGTGTCAGGAGTAAGGATTTTTTTTTTTTCTCCCCCATCCGGTCCGCTGAACAGTAAGCATGTTTCACATTCACATTGATTGCTGAATTTGCTGTATGCTCCAGCTTGCTGTTCTCTGATATGGGGCAGTAATATAGAGATTCAGTGCAGAGAGCAGCAGATTTGGACAAATCAAGTTGTGATAAAGCCTACCTTTTCTATTTAATTCCATCTGCCGGAGTGCAGATTTGCCGCCAATGGAGGAAGGAGCGTTTAGCTTTAAAAAGGAAGGGGTTTGTAAATGAAAACAAATTGGGTCAAATCTCAGCTGCATCCTGAGATATTACTGCAGACAACCTTTTTCCCTTCTGCATGACACGACATCCAAAAACATATCAGCGCAGTGTCAACACCGGGGACGCAGATTATTGACTTGTAATAGCAGATCTAATAGTATCGCTCTCACAAAAGGATAAAAAACAGCCTCGCGGAGCCATAACAGTATCATAACCACGCTGGCTGACATCCAGCTTGCCATCTTCGGGGATCAATTTCTTCAAAGCATAATGTATCTCTTTTATTCTCCATCTGAGATGCAGAGTTGGTGATCTCAAGGTGCGCCGGGAGACTTTGAAGTGCAAAAGAGTCGGGAGTTTGGAGATGGAAGATTCGCAGCCCAGGTTTCTCCCCGCTGAGATACTCTGACCTCAAGTGAACAGAGCGAAACTGAGCAAATTGAAAATAAGTTTAGTAGGGCACGCCACGGTTTGATGTACATACTGGAAAATAAACCTTGTGAAACTACCTGTCAGAATCGATTTGCAATGCCGATGAATTTCAAAGAGTTATCGGAGGCTTTTTAAAAGGGTGTTTCTTCCTGAACCCAATCTGTATGTCAAGTGTATTTACTAGAGATATGTCCCATTTTTATTGTAGAATAACTCATTTCCATGATAATTACACTTTGAAAGGCGGCCCGGCAAACTTTGCAAGATAAAGGAAACTCAATTTATGAAATTACAACACTATAAAGTTGTTTTTCCTCTGTTTACACCCTCTTGCCTTCATCTCTGTATCATGTATGAAGTGACAGGTGTGCTTTGCATCTCTGCAACATATTCACCGGTTCATTATACAGTCGGATCAGGCCTCATCTATAAATAAAACTACTGTGGCCTGTTCTTTTTGCAGCAGGTTCACGCCAAGACGGCAGCCAGTCGCATGGGAACTCCACTTCACAAGGAACAGCACAACAAATATTGCACATGGAGAGAATGAGGGAACAAAAGAGAGAAACAGCGTGTCACTCTGTGTTTTTTTTTTTTTTTTTTTTTTAGCAGCACACATGCCACAGAGTGTACCACATGCTGTGGCGCTACAATAGCTGTTTGGGAGTTGAAACTAATGGTCTGAACCTTCGCTGAGGCTCGGCCTGCTTCACGTACGCCTTTGAGATTATGGATGTTTTGCGGAGGGAGTGGGGGGGATGGAGTTACAAATGTAAACAACCTGATCGGGGGGCCGCCGTCGCACAAAAGGTTTAATAGTCCGTTAATGAGGCCAAACACATGTGACCTCTTGCCTTTGGTTTTGTTCAAGCAGTCCGGGTGCTTGTTTTCATTCAGTGATTGCCTGAATGCAATGGATGATAAAAGATATATTTAGCTGATATCATAAAGGGCTGTTCTGGAAGAACACATGCAAATAATCACAGCAAACACCTCTCCATCTGCACCACAACAGAGAACATTTGCACAGTTCCTTTGCTCACTCTATTGTCCTAATTATAAACACACCTGCGATTCCTTCCTTCCTGCAGCAAGGTTCCCACAAAACCAATCGGACGAGCTGAAAGGGAGAGTCATAATGATGTAATTACTTCTCCAGGTTCCCAGGATACACTGAAAAGAAAACACAAGGGGGAGGGAGGACGGGGTACAGGACCATGGCTAAAGAGCAAAGCCAGTTTCGGTCGTCTTTAAAGCAACTTGGGTGTAAAACGATTCCGGATTAGCCTGATACATGATTTAATGGCACATTCTCCATTGGTTCAGCCCACCAGTGAGCTCAGCGCTGGGGGTAAATTGGGGGTCTGACTAGTCTGGGAAACAAATCTGGTGGTTGTTTTTGGCAGATAGGACGAGAGCTTTGATTCAAAACTGTTTTCAAGGCCGAAATAACTTGATGGGTCAAAAGTCACTGGAGCCGAGACCAAGATCAACCGTTTTTTGTTGATCAGCAGGCCTTGAAAAATAATAGCTGACGGAAAAAATGATGATGATGATAAAGCCAGTTAGAGCTGAACTAGTTTGTTTTTCATAAACAGTTGGAATGGTTACATGGTGACATCACAAATGAGCAAATTATCAGGTGATGTAATCTAGTGATTTTTCCAGAAAGCTTTGCTACCCAATAAAAATACTGGCAACACTGGTTATACTGAAGAGCAGTGAATAACTCATGCCCAAAAAGGAGGTAGTCTATTAGCCGAGTTTAAATCTATAGTCTAGATCTTAGCCAAAATGGTTTTCAATTTACAAACAGCAGGGGGAGAGAAAAACACTGTCACAATGTCATGACAGCTTATACATGGACATTTTCAATATAAAAATAGAATAACTTTGGAAACCACTAAAAGTTTAGAAGTAAATTTGAAAGAGGTATGCATTCTCGTATTTCCAAAACATTTTTTTTACCCCACACCACACTTTGATTTGACTAGATTTGCTAAAATGACACATGGAATTCCAGCAAGACATGGCAGCTACTAGCAGTGATAGCGCTAACATGAAGTGTTAAAAACAGAGGTGCCCTGCACACAGATCATGTTAGCATGAAAAAAGTTACATCAGCATAAATTATTAATTATATTCTTGCTGGCGCACAAGTCTAAAGCACAGAAGTCCCCTTAAACAAGTAATGTCAGCATAAAAAAAATAATGTTAGCTGCTTTGTAATTTTAAAGCCCAGAATTATTTAAGCAATATATGCTAACCCAGCTTGAACTTGAGGCTGCTCCTGGCTAATGTCCAATCAGGACTGGTCAAGAAACAGGAAATCAGAGACTGTTGTGTCCATGTCTTACGGAGACCTGCTCCACTACAACATCTCCGATCAATCTGCAGCACAGGGCGCAACATGCAAGACTCCAGCAGGACGAGGAGAAGAGGACTCCATGTTTACATCAATGATGCTTCGTGATGAAACAGTTGATGGGCAACATTTCCTAGATGTCAAACTTCTCAAGTAAGGATGCTGACAATGTTATCATCACCATTACTGAATTGTTTCCTGGGCATATACATGTATATGTATGTATAGAAATAACTGTATTGTTTTATTTTATTTGTGTCTAATTTAAGCTCTTTTGTGTGAAGTGTTAAAACCTGTGGTCCATTAAAAAGCAACAACTTGAAAAGGCGTAGCTGGTCACTACCTGAACTGAGACAGAGAAGGGTACACAGGTAGGCTGGAGGTTTAGGGATAAATCCACCAAATCATGCAGAACAGAGTGGGGAGTTAAGGGACTTTGCATTTGTAATAAAACGTAGAGATGCCTGGTACACTGAATCAAGGTTGCATGCATATGCAATATGTCACGGTAATCATTCACAGACACAAAAGTAGCTTCCACAAGTTATTTTCTTTGCAGTGCAAGTAAAGCAAGAAAATCCAAGGCTGAATCTGTACTCTGAACTGCAGAGGGAGGTTTTCTTCTTGGAATATTGAACATTTTTCACCAATTACTTTTGTGATTTGTGCAGTTTATGGCACAATTCATTTCTTCAGTCATTCTGGTTTGTTTTCTACCCCCTGCATGAGCTCGCATCTCACTGTGCCGTTGCTTGGACACCCGTCTATAGTTGTATATATTTATATATATATTTTGTCCCAGCGTGACTTTTTGTTAGCAGCTCAAATTGACTAGTTTTTGGGTCTGTCCCTCATATTTACCTCCACTGCTGAGATTATTCCTGCCTCCGGAGCCGCTCTGCATCTGAGAAACGCCTGTGTAACTAACTATATTTAAATTATGACTGTTTGTAGTTGTCCTTGTGGCCGTGGCAGCACTTGAGAAAGAAAAGCTCTCTCAAGAGGATGCAGATGAGGGGAAAAACTCTTTTATTGCTTCTGAACTTGGAGTGGTGTTCAGTGCTTTCCAGTAATGACCTTCAGTGACTTTGTTTTCAACCGAGCTGGAGTGTCTTGGGATTTGATTGCAAGCAAAATAACATGACTTTATGTAACACGCTCGGCAACATGGTAAATCTGAAAAATAAAGAATTGAGATGAGGAAACATAAAGCGGTGAAGGTTGGCACTCTTTCCTGCTATATTGAGGACTTTTTGTTTACTTGCATGAGGTTCAGTCTGGTCTGTACCTGCTCTGATGGCTTTACTGGAGGGGATTTGGAGAGCACTTGTAAAGTCGAGAGAGACAACACGTAGAAAAAAAAGCAGCTATTTTGAGTGCCAGGAGCAAGGGCGGAAACTACAGGGGGGTGGGGGGTCCAGACCCCCCTTTCTGGGAAAAACACACAGTAGTTCCCTTCAACATAATTATATCATTTTAAATAATAGGAAAAACATGCATTGAAAGCACTTGTGCTAATTATAGATGCAAAACAAGGTGTTTTGTAAGTTTATAAAGATTGTGTCCTCCCTTAGAGGCTACAAAGTGGTTCAGTCCGCTGTCTGCCATCCCCACACACATCAGCCAAGTGTCTGTGAGACAAATTCTGGACGTGTGTGGTGGCTGACCTCCGTTCCAGTGGCAGACTCAGGCTGTCTGAGGAGCAGGGGCAAAAAAAAATAAAAGGGGCAGCAGCTGTACGCAGTGGGGCACCAGCGCACCGAAAACTGTTTTGCATTTAAGGTGAAACTTCCAATTCCTAGTTTAGATTAAAAAAAAGTTTTATTGTGCAACAAATATGACAATTCTGTAATAAAACCACACAGGGAACTATTCAACCATTCAAACGCTTGTAGACTTTACCACATTTTGTCCACTGAAAGGGCACTTTAGAGGGCACCTCACCACCTTTTGTATACTAGAAGGGCACCCTAATGGGCACTATATCACATTTTGGCCACTGGAAGGGCACTTTATCACAGTTTTTGTAGCATAGGGGCATGCAGCAGGGCACTTTTATGCAGTTTTTTTTCAAACATGAGGGCACCTGGGGGAGTGGTCCGCCCCCCTGTCATTAGCTACTTTGCAAAGAGGTTGGAGGCCATTCCTAATAGCATCATGATGTCAAATACCAACGTTTTGACAAAACGATGAGAAAACTAAGGAAATACAGGCAGAAGGCAGAGTCTTTGCAGATACAGTCACCGCCACACACTTCTCATAAGTGTTGACTGAAAGGGATTTTGTAATATGAGTCTATAAGGGTTTTTTTTTTTGACGAAAATGGTACACATTATACTTCTGAACATGCTGGGACAACCCTCGCAACTGTCCAGTATATAGTAATTATAACACTTTCCTCTATATAAATTAACACAACAGCACTTTGGCAGTCCTTTTGGTGTCCCCTTCAGGAATTGCTCTTGTGAAATATTATTATCGCCCCCTTCCCCCAAGTGACATGGAATATCCGCCCTTGTCTAAGGGTTCCCTACAAGCATTTTAACCAGACTGCTTCAAATTAACTTGACTGAAATTAACACTTTTGCAACCAGTGAAAGCACACATAATTAATTTATCAAAGACCCTGATGCACATACACACAGATGCAACACTTATCCCCCCCCCCCCCCCCAATTCCTTCTGCATCAATACAAGTCATTCTCACATTAGTGCAGACGCCGGGGTGCACAGCCTGCTTGGCTCTTAAGCCTTGTTTTTCGGTTGTTAGGGGGGATGGCTGCGGCGCTGGTGGTGATGGCGGCGGTGGTGAACGGGGAGTGGGGGGTTTGGGGGGTTGCCTCCTTTTTGAAAGTGTGGGTTTTTGATTCGGTGCCATATTCTCTGAAGCTGAAAAACAGCCCGATCAGTAACTCATTTCATATGGATGTGCTCTGATGTGGCAACTGCTTTAGTCTCTACTCAGTATGGTGCTTTGCTATAGGCACTTTGTATTCATGTTCTGTGTTATTCTTTTCTTCTTGATTATACAATGGCAGTGGAAGCTATTTAGCAGGAGGAAGGAAGCCGCTGCTAATTTGAATTGTTAACTTATTGGTATTTCTCACATTAAGCGCTTTAAGAATGTCTGTCAAAACACACGGGACTTTGTCAAACCAGCCCGTTTGACATTCTGACCTGTGCTCGGCGGCTGTAAGTGGCTGTCAAAGCAGAGCTGTCATGTCCCATCTTAGGTGCTGCTCCCCTATTGACCATGTTCAAGTGAGCAGACAGTTGTTTTAAAGGGATAGTTCGGATTATTTCAAGTGGAGTTGTATGAGGTCAGGGTATTAGCTACAGTAGATCGCGGTTGGCATCCAGTGAGGAGAAGCAGAGAGGAGTACCAGCATGGAAGCAGGGTCAGCTACAAGAAGTATTTAAGCCACTTTCATAAGGTCCACCTAAAGAAATTATATCAATTTAAGTGTACACTATATTGAGAATATTTTCACAGCTTTAGGTTGACGTCAGAAGCTTTAGTTTCTGATGGGAAGCCGCCCTAATATAAGACAAATATTTCTCTCTTTTACCAAACCAAACTCCATAGACAAAATCTGTAATTTTAGCTCGCAGAACACAAGAGTTGCTGGTCTACCATTGACTCAGAATAGTTAGCTGTTTATGTTATTGTGTGACTATGGTCTTTTACAAGGATAATTTAGATTCACCAAAGTCACACAATAACATTAATAAAGTTACAGATTGAGGCAGCAGTAGAACAGCAACTCCCCTGTTCTAAGATGGCAAAATTATTAATTTTGCCTATGGAGTTTGGTTGTTTTGGAGATAGCAATATTTAGCTAGTAAAATGGCAATTTCCCATCAGGAGAGGCTGTCTGACAGCAATGTTAAGTGCTGAAAATCTTATATAGTGTACACTTAAACTGAGTATTTTTTAGGTGGACCTTTTTCATGTTGTTAAATACTTTTTGTTGTTGACCCTGTGCACAACAGTTCATCGTTTATCTTGCGTTCTGGTGCTCCTCACTGCTTCTCCAAGCTGTGGTCTGTCGATTGGCATCCACTGTAGCTAATACACTGACTGTCATACAGCCCCACTTCAAATAATCTGATCTATCCCTTTAAGGGGGGCGGATTCCTCTGGGCATAATCAAATCAAAATCCTCTACAATAAACAGAAACAGGAAATAGGAAACAGTATGGGCAATTAGGTGGGCATTTCCCCTCAAAGTCATGAAAAAAATTATTTGAATGTAAGCAAAGTGAGTGCCTCCTCTCTCTCTCTCTCTGTTTTTTTTTTAAATTTGAGAGCTCTTTTTGTGTGGTTGCCTATTAGCGCTTAATTGAGAGAGTCCTGGGATAAGCCGTGGAAGAATGCGAGTACTGTCCAAGCCGTGGCGCGGCCCCAACAGAGAGAGGGGAGGAAAAGGGGGAGAAGGGGAGCACAGGAGGGCACAAACTCACCCCCCTTCAATTACCCGCCCCTGCCCCTTCTCTCCTTTTTCTAATTTTTTTGTTTTTCCCCGTGCAGGAGCAACACTGTGAAGTCCGCCAAACTGCATATTTAATTTGTTTGACGAGCCAAGGAAAATTGTTTGCTGTTGAGTTGTTTTTTTTTTCTTCCTGTGAATCTTCCCCTCTCCTCCCAGTACCGCTACATCTTTGTTCCATTCCCTCGACGGCTTGTTCACTTACTTTCCGTTTGACGTTCATTTGTAACAACTTCAAAACACACTGGCACAGAATATACAGACAGATGTTAGCGATGAAATATTTATCCCATAAATTGTAACCTGGATTCCTCACATGCCTTGTGAGCTTAGCCAACGCGTCTATTATTAATGATGAATGGGCTCTTTTTTGTCAGCTCTTTGTTGATTTGTAAAATAGCTGTATGAGTGCTTTTCAGATTCTTTTTTATTTTATTTATTTCGGTGTAAGCATGTAGCAGATGATGCGTGATGAATGATGAGGGCCAGAAACAGCAAGCTCAGGTCTGTTTTCGCCCGATGAATCTTCATCTGAAATCCATCTTTATCTGCTCTCCGATGGTGATGACTGGCCATTTAAAGACACTCAGGCTGTCTGTTGAGACAGAGCCAGGAGCGTTTGAGCCCGAGCTGGGATCCAGGTTCCTCCCACTGCTTTGACATATAAATAAAAGAGAATAATAATGTTCAGTGGCTGCCTGAGCAGCATGCTAATACGGCTCAAAGTGCCCTTTAACCAATGCACCATATCAAAAGGTGGAAAATATGATCCTGAGAGGCATCTAACAGTCCGTGGAAAGCTGTAATCCTACACAACTGGGACTGCCTTATTTTATCTGCAGCTAAATAAAACCATTAGACTCTAAAGTCCGTATCTGGAGCGAGCATGCAAAGTGAATTCAGCTAAATCAATCTGTGTGAAACTATAAAATGTCCAGATAAAGTCTGCGCCATGCACGTAAATCCAACATGCATTGTTGTGATGAGTATTTGTACAAAAAGCAAGCCTGAGACTTTTTCCATTAAGCAGTGAATAAAACAGGGACGGTGGGAAATTCAGAGGGTGAGATTAATTGGCATGCAAGCAGAGTAACTGTCCACAGTCTGCCGATCACAGGGCTAGCCAAGCATGACAAGCATAGCCTATCTTCTACTTTTCATTAGGCCACGGACGGGGCCAGCCACAAGCTTTATGCTAAACAGGGTTGATACGGCTGTCTCAGTCTCCCAAAGACCTTTACACCCTCAAAACAAAACAACAGGATACGTACCGACAAAACCAAACAATGTCGGGGGGGAGAAAAAGGACGCTTCTCGCACGAAGTCTGTCATGCAAATAAAAGGAATGAATGGCTGGCGGGGAAATAAGAAGGAAGTGCGGTATCAGAAGTCGACTTGATGCGGAGAATCAATGAATAACTGTCCGCGTATGATTAACTAGGCCTTTATTCTGGAAGCGTGCCTGCTCAATTTTCAAAATGTACATTTCATTTATTGGGATCCATTAACTGAGGGGTGTTGGCAGAATTATGATTTGTATATGCAACAGTGGTAAACTAATTAAAATATAAACTGGGCTGAGTTGTTTTGTTTTTTTTTGTATGTTCCAACCATGACTTGAAAACAGACAACAAATAAATAGGTTCAGTGTACCTCGCAGCGCTGATAGTCTGTCTTTGTGTCTGTCTTTGTGTGTGCATCCTCATTCTGCTGGTATGAACTCAGAAAGCTCATCTCTTCCCTTTTTAAAATTCATATCAAAAGTGCATCTGCAGCAGATTGGTGCTTAAGTTCTGCTGGATTCTGTCTCTGAATAGCAGAACTCCTTGAAGGGGAAAAAAAATCCTCCACACTTAGTTAAATTTCAACAAGCAAACTACATGTATGTGTAAATGTTAAAGATCACAGTTTAACGTGAATTTAAGTGGCAACAAGTTCAAATCAATAAGTTTTTGATATATGTTTGGATGCGTTTTGGAGAGATGAGAAACTTGCCCGCAGCTCCTACAACTATCTGTTTAGTGTTATTTCCAAGAGTTAAAAAAGAAGATTGATGCCATGTTTACAGTAAATATGTAGTTGGAGCAAGCAAACAGTTTGCTTAGCTTAGCTTAGCATAAAGACTGGAAACAGTGAAACAGCTATTCTGTTTCCATCAAATGTAACAAAATCCACATATAAGCACTGTAAAGCTGCAGTAATTAACATGTAAATTTTGTTTGTGTAATCTAGACAACAAAAATCCCAAAAAGTGTCTGTAAAAGTACCAAAAACGACTGAAATTTAGTAACAATTAGAGGAAGGGAAGTAGTGAAAAAACAGATTCAAAATGGCAGAAAATTGATCTATACACAAAAGGGTGTGGCTTATACTGATAGATTCGCCTGTTCCAGACCTGAAAAATTTTGTTTCTGAGACTTAAAATTCAAAACTTACAAGCCAAAATGTAAAATTTGTTGTTATAGCGCCACCATCTGGCCAAATTGCAGCAAATTTGACAATGCACTACCTTAGGTCCCCAGCAATACATCTGCCAAGTGTGAAATAAACCAGACAAACTGTTCTCAAGGAAATCTAAGGACATACCTACATACAGACAGAGGTTACTTCCATATATATTTACACTGTTAGACTAGATATGTAAACTGAGTATGTATGGGTTTTGGATTGTTGGTTGGACAAAACAAGACATCTGTCAAAACATCAACTTGGGAAATTATATCAACACAAATATTATTTTTTTAAACAATTTCCTGGCATTTTTAGAACTAATGATTAATAGAGTCAGCAGGAAACCAATCAGCCAATTAATCAGTTATAACAGTAATCTGCAATTGCAACCTTAGTTGACTGGGAACCTCAAGGTAACAACAAGACACCTTCAATTACAATCAAAAATTAGAGTGTACAGCAATAGAAAATAAAGTACAAAAGGAAAATAAAACTGAGTCCTTATTGTGTTTGTATAATCTAAACAACAAAAGCCCCAAAATTATAGATTTTTGGGGGGTTATGTTAGACTATTTATTGGCTGGAAACAAACTTTTTGAAGTCTCTACTGGTTGACTGTAGTGCTGAAACAATGTCCTAATTAACTGAACAACTGACATAAAAACAATCAGCAACACTTTTGATGATTAATTAAAAGTCATTTTTCAAGGAAAAATAGCAAAACATTCATTAGTTCAAGCTGCTACAGCAGGATTTTCGTTGATTTTTTATCTTACTAGTGCAATGCCCTTTCATGGCAGATGTTCTGTACCAAATTTGGTGACATCTGCTAACAATTGGTAGATGGAGAAGCAAAAAAAAATTTTGGACAATATTAAAAAAAAACAATAAAAACAAAACACATTGTGACTTAGGATTCAAAAGCTACAGGCCAGAATGTAAAATTTGTTGTTACAGCGCCACCATTAGTCCAAATTGCACAAAATTTGACACTGCACTCTGTTGGGTCCTCAGCAATACACCTGCCAAGTGTGAAATCAATCGGATAAATGGTTTTTGAGGAGATCTAAGGACATACCTACATACAGATAGAGATTTCCTCCTTTATAGCTAGATATATAGATAAGATATGATAAGGTAAGGTAAACTGAGTATATATGGGTTTGGGACTGTTGGTTAGACAAAACAAAACATGTGACAATGTCAACTTGGGAAATTATAATTGCAAAAAGTTGTGATTTTTATGACTGTTTTATTGCGTATTTTAGTGCAAACAATAAATGGATTGTAGACACTATCACCTCCTCAGTCAAAATGAGAGTGTACTGGAACAGAAAGGGAAAGACAACAGAAATAGAAAACTGAGTCCTCCTGCTGTTTAGTTGCTGCTCGCTCTTTATGCCGTGAGTCATTCTTGCACTTTCAATTTCTGCCAAACATACCCAAGGACAAGCAGAACAGACAATTAAGCAATTTTCACCATGGCCTTTTAACTGATATTCATTGTGTTTTAGTTTAAAAAATAAAGGTAATTTAGGAATAATATGTTGTGGGCCATGTTTTACATGTCAGGAAAGAGCATGATTAATTTGTAAGAAACTAATTCAACAGTTCAGTGTGTTATATAATTACTGACTGTGGCGTTTTGTTCAAATGTCATGTGGAACTAACTGAAGTGGTGGCCACATTATTCTCTTATCTTTACCTCCGCAGCAGGAGCAAAACCTCCGTGTTTGCAGAACCAAAAAAAGCCCTTACTCGTCTACAGGAAGCGACCGGCGCTTGGCAGAGGGACAAAACAATAGTATCCCCTCATGGTGGAGTGGATGTGAGTGATCACAGTCCTAACCACCAGCACGGTGACCTGGTTTATGGAAATCACCTCTCCGCTGAGCAGACGCCTCCAGCTCATCATAGGGGAATTTTCCAGAGGCTCTTAAAGGCCAAGAGTAATATCAGCAGAGGAGCAGGAGGGGAGGGACGTCGTCACCTCCGCTGTTTGTCTGCTCTGTTCAAAAACACTAAAGGATGCTTACGGTTTTGGAATGCAAGTGGATCTGGAGAGCAATATTGAAAAACACCATTACCAGCCTGATGACGGTGGATTATTGTCAGCCAAAGTGCTGCTGTCTAAAATGACATGATTGGGCCCCGAGCCCGAGAGCAGGGCAGCCCCGAGGCTATGGCAGGTTGCTGCTCTTTTTTGTTTTGCTCAGTGTTGACATCGGTAGGACACGGGTGGGCAAGCATTTCCTAGAGGGCGGGTGGGAACGCATTATTTTGATAGTGACCCCTCCCTTTTTTTTTTTTTTTTTTTGCTCGAATGACAAAAACGTCCAATTTCTGCTGGAGTGTATTCTTCAGCCAAGCATGGGAGGTGGCATTCACAGCCACCGAGTGTTAATAATGTGCCAAACAATTATGTCACAGTCTTTGGCCTCCCATGTGAGAAAGTTAGCCCTCCCTCCCCTGCTGTGTTACAGTATGCAAATGAGAAAAGGCTAAAGTCTGAGAACTGGATCTTATGGAGCAGGGCCAGGCTACACTGTAAAAAGAAAACCATTGTTAATGTTTTAACTTAAAAAAGTTAGTGTCCGGGCTGCTTTAAAATTTAAGTTGACTGAATTTAAAAAGTTAAGTTGAGGTAAATTTGTAATGATTCAAAACATGTAAACATGATACTCATTTGGCTGTACTTAAGAAAACATGTACAATAAGCTAAAGATATTTAGTTCAACAAACAACTCTTCAGCCACATTTATGACATCTAACATTTATCATGATTAATTAAAATTTAAGTTTAAATTCAAGCGTGTTCAGGATATCAAGCTGAAACAACCACTTTTGTTTTCATTATTGTGAAAACAAGCAATCATGACTTAGAGACACACAGCAAGCTATCATATTAACTTCAAACTATAAAAAGATTTTTCTTTAGAAACTTAATGAGTTCATTGAACTCTGTCTAGCACATTCATTCAACTCATTATTTCAAGTCAAAAGGCTTCTAGTTAGAATAACTCATGAAAATGAATACTAGAAATTTTAAGTTTAATTACCTTAATTAAATGGAACTTATATATCTACATTAATTTAATGAGGAAATATTAGTTTGTTCCACTATATTCTTGTATGATTTTTTTTACAGTCTATATTTCAGAGCTGTTCTAAGATTACGACCTGAACAAACAGAAACTAGAGCAGTGCCATGAGTATAACCTTTATTTTCTTCTTTATAAACTTAATTTAATGAGTTGACTTAACTCTGTACAGTAAATTCATTCAGTTCATCATCTCAAAAGCACGGCATGTTCTGAAAATAGTTAATAGAATTTTTTAAGTTATTAAATTAAATTAAGAAGTTAGTTAACTTGAATAATTAAAACTTTTATGTTTACATTAAGTTAATGAGAAAAGATGAGTTGATTCCACAAAATTCCTGTATGATTTTTTACAGTGTACTGTCCTGAAGCAAAGTGAATGGCATCTGCAAGCTTTTATAGGAGGGGGTGGGGGGTGG
The DNA here is from genome assembly GCF_056507025.1 of Lutjanus erythropterus. NCBI lineage: Eukaryota > Metazoa > Chordata > Actinopteri > Lutjaniformes > Lutjanidae > Lutjanus > Lutjanus erythropterus. The sequence goes on along the minus strand of NC_139337.1, from coordinate 9,470,243 downwards.
ATGTGAATTAGAGCAGTTTTCCATGGGAAATAAATTGGGAATAAAGGAGCAACTTTTCGTTGTTGTTATTGTTGCTGTTGTTGTTGGGGGGCTGGAGGGAGCCGGTTGGCACCCAGAAAAGAGCTGATGTCTCTGAATCTCTGAAGCTACAGAATGTAATCCATGTCAGCTATGCAGTTTTTCACCTCATGTATTTGTGTGTACTGGCCCTCAAAATAGCTCAGTGGGAATACATAATGAGAACCGCAGTGAAATCTGGTGGGTGACAAAAACTAGAGACATCACAAGAACTCGCAACCGCAGGTTTACTGTGGGAATTGTACTCTCTGGCCATTGATGTTTCCTGTTTCCTTTGGCGAGAACACTTGTAAAAAACACAAGAGTGCAACAAGGAAAAGATGTCTGGAGCTAGTATGATTTTGAGGAAACAGAGTTAATGAAATTGCCTAAACATTTATCATTGATTTTTTTGTCCTTTTTTCCCAACATACTCATGTATAAGTGTTTAAGGTTGTGGATAAGGATGTGTTTTGGAGAGATGAGGACTTTGCCTGTAGCCCATTTAGCTGTGAGAGTGGTTCAAAAAGAAGATTGACACCATGTATGCAGTAAATATTCAGGCTGGGATGATACACTAATCTCCTGATTCCATATTATCATTATATTTCGGGGCTGATTCAATATGTTTTTCTTGAGTAATAGTATTCTACAAGTACTGTGATTCAGTGTTATGATTAGTTGTGATCGTTGCTTATTTGTAACACAAGATAAGAGAAATAGATTTCCAATAACAATGCACATCACGTCAGTCAGTCTTTGAGTTTTATTTCAGCAGCATCGTTGTTATACTGTATACAAAAGTAAATAATAAGAAAAAGTTAGCTGCTATTCATGTATTAATTTAAACTGAAGAATTGAAGAATTGATTTTTTTTTTCTCCCTCCCCCATCTCAATACCTTGCTGGAGCCTGGGGACATTTAGCTTAGCTTAGCATGAAGACTGGAAACAGGAAAACAGCTAGCCTGCTTCAGTCTAAAGTCCAAATCCACCTACCAGCACCTCTAGAGCTCATTAATGAACATGTTTTATTTGTTTGTGTGATTTATAGTGGGCAATAAAAGTATAAAATGTTTCAGGGACCAGGAGCAGAGACTTTATGAAGTCTCTGCTGCTTGAATGTAGTGTTGGAACAATTTCCTGATTAACTGAGCAGTCAAACCAGAACCAGGAACAATTTTGATAACTGATTAATAAAAATTTAAAGGACTGTGTATTACAAAGAATCTGGCAATATGGTAGGTATCATGATACAGGGATTATGATTTAATATATTGCAATATATTGTGATACTGTAAGCAAGATGATATATGACTATTTTTTTAAATATGATTTTAGGAAAGCTGTCATAGTATACAGTTAGAGTTAAAGTTTAGTTTTTATGCAATCATAATAGTAAAGAAAGATAACAATTCTGCTATCTTGCTGTTGGGGCTTTAAACAAAACACAAAATGAACCACTGCCACGAACCTTTGCATGTATCACCATATCATGATACAGTGTTTTTGAGAATCGATACAGTATCACAGAACATGATATCATGATACTCAAGTGTATTGATATTCTTTTTTACACTACTAATAGTTTGCGTCATTTTTCAAGAAAAAAGTGCCAAAACATTCTGTAATTCAAGCAGCAAAATTGTTTGAATTTTTGCTTTTCTTCAATAGTAAACTGAATATGTTTGGGATTTGGACAAAACAAAACATCTCTAGACATAAACTTGTGAAAATATGACTTCAAAAAGTTGTCAGCCTGTCCTCACCAGAAAAAAGCGAGCGCACAGGTCGTCTGCACAAGCACAGCACGGAAGTATGACAAGGACAAAACCCTGGAACTAGTATGATTTCTAAAGAAACAGAATTAATGAAATTGCCCAAACATGTATCATTGATTTTTTTTTTTTCCTTCCCCCCCCCACCAACAACCTTCATCTTTCTGCCATAAATTACTCACATTATTTACGTTGCACTGACAAAGGCTTGTGGGAGATTGTAAAAATTGCGATGGGGTCAATGCGTCCTCTGTGCTCTATAAATTATGCGTCCGGTGCATGTTTAATCACATGAAGCACAACGCTGGAGAACAAACCCTGGCCTGACCTTCTCATAATTAAAATGCAAAGTAACCTGTTGCCTGTCTGTTGCAGTGATTGGACGTGACGCGGTGCAGTCAGTCAGCCTCGCTGGCTACATGCTTCCAGCAACACTCAGACACTCAGACTTGGAACATCACTGTGGTTTTGGAGTATCTGAGGACATTTAGATGTGATTTTTATTGCCATGTACAGCATGAAAGGAGCCAATCTCTCTTTACGAATGTAAAGCAAAGAATTTCCGTTTGCAGAAAATGAAAAATGATCTGCACATGTGGTTGTTAACACTTACCCTTCTGTGGTAAAAAGAAAACAAATTCCATCTATAAAAATAGCTTATCGTCGCGGTTTTAAAGCCCCCTATCTTCAAAATGTCAAGAAGGATAAACAGCTTTGGTTTCAGCCTGATGATAAAACACCAAAGTATGAGAATCACCAAAAGCGGAGATGTGAGGATCCCACATAACCACAGCGTCATGCGTCGGCTTTTTTCCGAGCTGACTGCAGTTCTAAAAGGCTACTCGCTTCCCAGAGAATAGCTGCCATTAGCCTCAATGTCGATCCAGGGTTATGAAACCTTTTAACATTCCTAAGTGTCGTCTTAGAAGCATTATGCATCAGCATGCGAGAGGCCGTGCGCGGCTCAAGTCATTTATATTTTACTACAGGACCCCTTGACCCAAAGAATAAGCCGGCAAAACAAAACAATCACCTCAATAATTGGAGGACAGATGTCTTTTTCCACGGGGAGCTGCAATTAATCTTTGAAATATGCTGGATAACATGTCAGCTGAAAATAGAAAGTGCATGGCCTTTCTCCCTGTTCACTGATTCCATCTTTTTTTTTTTTTCCCAAACGTGGCTGTGCAGACCATTTGCATATATGTAGCCTGCAATGGAGGAAATACAGTCCTATACAAACTTAAAGGGATAGTTTGTTTTTTTTGAAGTGGGGTTGTACGAGATACTTATCTCTAGTAGATGGCGGTTGACATGCCCCCAGTTTGGAGAACCTGCAGGAGTACTGGTGTAGGACGCTGAGCAATCTACTGCCCTGGACTACAGATTTATATATATTTAGAATATTTTACCATTTTACCTTGCTGTCAGACAGCCGTTTCCAATAGGAAGTCACCATTATGCAAAATACCTCATACAACCCCACTTAAAATAACCCCAACAATCCCTTTAATTTGTACTTATGCTAAAGTATGTATATAAAAAGTATAAAAAAGAGGAATAAATAAGTCACACGCTATATTAAAAGTTAAGCGTTCAAACCACTTTGCACCTTATTTTCACTACATTCACTTTACATACTGTCACACTGTTTTGCATGTACATCAGGCCACTGCCTCCAACACCAGCAGCAACTTTTTTTTATCTCCCCTCTTCCTTGTCACATGCTACAGTATTTCCTACATGCTCTTCACTTTTCAGTCGATAATTAATTAGTGTGACCAAAAATTAATTAGGGTCTAGTCCAAAGAACGCTGGTGTGCATTGCAAAATTAATTCCTGAGATGGAGGTAGAGAGAAGAGGATTAATATTCTGCACGAGTGTTCGTTTGTAGCCTTAGGTTTTAATGAGAGATGATGAAGTGAAATGTAAATATCAAACACATAAAACCTGGTGATTGACTTAACATGGCTGCATTTGCATACTTGTGATGAAAATAAAGTACACAATCGTTTAACAAAGGTAATTCTTGTAGCTAATGATATTTCAAGACTTGTAGCTGTTTGCTTTAAAGCAAAGTGTCAGTTTTATCAGTGGAGAACAAAGGAAAATGCACAACCCTCCCTTCACCATAAATAACCATAACGGTTACACCAAAGGTTGGTAGTGTAGACTGCTGTCATGGCAGCCATATTGATATGAAATATTGGGGTAGACAGTTATTTTAGGTCCAGTTCCACTTGATGTAGCAGACCTTCCAGTGAGCCAGAATGTACAATAGCAGCACCCTGTTTGACCTGAATGGAATGAACCTTAATTAGTATCATTGGTAACACCTGTGTTTACTATTGCAGGTCAAAATGGCTGCCGTGAAAAATGTCTGTTGGAGAAAATCAAAAGCAAAGGCTAACCTTTTCCAACTCTTAAACCCTGGCCCTCTGACCTGTGGTAGGGGAGACAAGGGAGTGATGTAACACCAGGTTAGCTGTACCACTGTCAGTTTAACCAATCAGAACAAAGCTGTGGTTACATCATCAATATTGTACATTTCCCTTTTTCTCCTTGTCTCTGTGAGCAACATTGCTTAATTAAAATCAAGAGGTTTTTTTTTCTAGAAATCACTGTATTGGACATATAGTTACAGACGTACATAACCTAAAGTGGCAGGAGCCCACGTGCTAAATCAGTTAGCTATGTAATAATAGTTGTTACAGTTCCACAGAATGATGAGGATTTCTGCACTGGGTGCATGGAAGAGTTTGCAAACTCACTGACTTGTGGGTCAAGTGTGTAAGTTGTCAGTTCTAGGCCCACACACACACACACACGGTGAATGTGTAATAATGTGGAAGTCACTGTTAGATAGGTATGCAAGTGCGCGCGCATACACACACTTTTAAAATCACTTTAATTTGTTTACTTTGTTCAGAACTGTATATAGTTTATTCTTTGATCTTCTATCACAAATTGGATTGTGTGGATCTTAAATCAGCAAATTACCTATTGTTGTTATATCAATTCCAAGCTAGTGTAACAACTTGCCACAGTGGTGGGGTAGGTTGTAACAACAAACCTGTTTTTATTTGCTATTTTCCCTCATATTCTGTGATAATGTCATGGATGTCAAGTGAGTTTAATTTGTGGTAGACAAATATGGAGTGTGATGCTCCACCAAAAAGTGTTCCTACCAGCCCCAGTCTCCCCTACTGCAAAAGTTACCTATGGAAATTCCAGCAAACAAACAAAACGCTAAAAAGCTAATGAAAGCATCAAACACCGAGGCAGTGAGAGATAAAAGATATACATTCACCTGCATCTCAACAGGATTTACAGAACAGGACAACAGCACCATAAATAAATCACTCATTAACAACATCCACCACTCTCAACCACAAAAAGAAAAGTTTAAACCATCTCTAATATCAACACAAACAAAGACTAAAAACAACTGACGGCAGCTCTGCTGTCACATACATCAAACACAGCAAGACTTTATAAGCCTTAATGAATAATAAAGTAGTCTTACCTCATGGTATGTAGTTTTCCTGGCTCTGCTTCATGCGGAATCATCCACCATATCATCAAAGTCCGGAAAAATGCGTCATTAGTCGTCAGTTCATTTTTAATCCCGGACAGGAACGTGCCATAAAGTGATGATGTCTCCCAGTTTATTTCCTGTGCGTCTGCAGATGTTTTTATCTGGATCAAACAGTCATAATACCGTGCAAAAAACACATTACTTTATGTTCGTGGTTATAGCAAAAGTACGTCCTTGTAGAACTTTCATTTGCATCTCGATTTAAACTCCGCTCTTTCTGTCTTGAATTAATTTGATTATTTCCTGCTTGACCTCTGACATTAAGGATGGACTGATCCACTTGAAGGGATGGGGGGAGGTGACGACGGTCATACCACTTGTAGGTGTACAGATAGCCTGGTTAAAAGTATTTTGAAAAGAAAAGTAATTATAAGTAATTACAATAATTACAATATACAAGTATTTAAAGTTGTATCTCACTCCCATATTGCTCAAAAAATATTTAGAAAATTAAAAAGCTTAAGTAAAAATTATTATTATTATTATTATTATTATTACAAACCATCTCTAAGAGATTTCAGTTTGAAATTCTGTAAAAGGTTTTGTTAGTTAGTTGCTACTCTTAGTAACACTGTTAATTAGAAAATTTGGAGTTCATCTTGTTTGCTGATTAAATGATTTAAAATAAGCGATGCCTGGTAGTGTTCACAGGACATTTAGACTGCTATGGGACTCGTTAGCTTGACACGCGGCATGTGGACACAGTTAGTCTTTACCAAACCAAGGGAAATACCCTTTCTGATAACCTCAGTGATATCTTTTTTGCATGTTGTGTCAACTCAGCTCTAGCAAGGCAGTGTTGCCTGAATTTGATGAACCTTCAGTTGAGGATAGGACATGTCTTAATATTTCAGTAGATGTAAATACTTCCTTCTAACTGTTGGCTGTTTTAATTTTTTAATCGACAATATCTTTTTTCTGATTCTAAAAAGTTAGATACAGAAGATGCAAAGTGTGTATGGAGAAGCTTTGGAGTTGTTTAAAGGTACAGTATGTAAGAACTGTATTTTAAAACATTCACAAATGAACTGCAATTATCAACAGAATATAAAGAAATAACCGTTTTGATGTTACATCAAAGACTGCATTGTGTTGCACAGATTTTCTGCTTAAGTTTGAAGTTTTATCACACATCAGTTGCCACTGCAGTGTAAACAACAACACTCCCTGGAGTGCTCCGAACTGCTATCTGCACAGCTAACTCAGCTAAGTTGCTACATTGGCAGCTACATTAAGCAGCAGTTATGTTGCTGTTGTTAGTTGTTTGTTTTTTTTTTTTGTTTTTTTTGTAATACACATTCAAAAGAAGGCAAATTCTTGCATATTACACCTGAAATGCACGTTTGACAGAGCGTTAAGTAACATGCAACTTCACTGTTCACTTTTGCTGCTGAGTAGACCAATTTATAAAGAACACTATAGTATTTTATCAGTTTTCAAGCATACAGCCATACTAGCAACTTAAGCACATGCTAACACAGTGCACAGTGACAAAGCTAACACGCTGGTCTTTGATATGCATAATGTTTACCATGTTCAACATCTGAGTTTACCATGTTAGCATGCTAACAAAATGTGTCTATAACAGCAGCCTGTAATACAAAGCAGCTGTCTGCTATGCAGAATTGACAGACCTTAGAACTGATGAACCCGAAGTGAGTATTTAAGAAAACCATGTAATAAGAGATTCTAATTCATTCTGAGGGAAACATAATCTTCTGTACAAAAGTTACTGCCAATTCAAGTAGATGTTGAGCTATTTTACAGGGAAAATACTGTTTAGTATGGCTGAAAACTATATTAAGTCATGCAGACATGAATTTAAAGCTCTAAATTGCCTGCACAGGTAAATATGTTTGCATATATGTGTGTGTGTCTGTGACAGAACCTAGCAACCTGTCTCCGCTTGTTGCATTCTGCTCCCTCCCTCTGCAACCCTGCACACGATAAACACATTTTTTTTAAAAATAGTTAGATGGACAGAAAAACCTGTGATACTTGATTTCATGGATTTCTAAGACACAGATGAAGTGGATAGATCTGGTCTTACAAGGGAAAATAACAGAACTTGTGTGCTATGACCCCATCTATTCCTACAATAATTGGGATTTGAGCACATCGGGATACGTTCCAGTAAGTTTGAAGTGAAAATATTCACAAAGTGTGAAATTAAAATACATCTTGTCACGAGGCTATCGCCATCTCTCCGCTGCTTGCTTTCTTCTTCTCTCTGCCAGGCATAACACACAGTCAGGAGGCAGTTGTCATGGTGATTAATGCAAATGCACACTGTTAACCTGTAGAAGAGAGAAGAGGACTTTTCAAAGCATCTCAGACCTTGACTCCAACTAATAAGTGTCTCTCTGCACTACCTATATAATAGCGTGGAAATTGAAAATCATACCAGCTTTTATACAGCTTGACATGTCGGTTAGGTGCTGTAAATGAAAACCCTGCACTTCAGATCGCGGATTGCGGGAAAACACTTTGTGCTCGGGGAGTCAAACAGAGCCTTTCAGAGGTAAGAAGTGACAATGCAGTTATTTTGGTCCCACCATAGCAACACATTGTTTAGAATGACAGCCAACGCCATGACAGTAACATAACAACTGGGATCATTAGTGTACATAAACTGGCAAAGCTTTGCATCTATAGTTCTGAGAGCAATGTGACCTCGCAAGAATGCCTTAATGAGAGTGGGAAAGGGCAGGGACAAAAACATCATTACACCGGGGACCATTATATGGGAATGTGCACTCGCCCGTCCTCACCTCTTCTTGACCGCCCGACCCCTGGCTCCACAGGCTAACAGTGTATTTTGGTCCATTCTCCTGAGTACACTGCCGCTGTCTGCCGGACTGACACAAGCCAGAGACTCTGCAAGTGAATCTAATTACAGAGACAATTATGACGGTGACCCAGTTCGACCCGGATTTGTATTCAAATGGACTCATTTACCTTGAGCTTTGGAGTTACATCTTCTGAGGACTGAGTGTGAACCCAGAGACTCCTCTGTCACTCAGTTTCGCAGTCGCTTTATTACAGCACTCACAGCCGGGTACATACTCACACAGTGTGCACAATTATCACACTTATGTACATGCTTATTTATCAGCTGAATGCATCATGGTTTTCCTGTTTTCATTAATTAATTTAAACAGATCCATGTAATCTAACCAGAAGGTCTTCATTAGTGTTGCGTGATAATTCAATATTATAGTTTATCAACTAAGCAGAATCATATTTTGATGATATGATCTTATTATGTAAACATCTACCAATTTCTGTTGTTCAGCTTAGAAGGTAATCAACTAGAAATGCGTGCTTGCATGTATTTGATTGGTCAACCTTTTTCTCAGAGTCGGTATGAGCCTGTACTCCTGATGCATCACTGTGGTAGCCTGATTGAAATGAATGAGTGGGCTGTGTTTTTCATGCAGTGCTGTTATCTGTCTGAACTCAACTTCCACACATATCAAGAGCCTGGTCTCATGTAATGCAGATCAGTGGAACACAGTTCATTACTCTGAACATCACCTGCACTGCAGCATGTTTATGTTTCATATGCTTGCATTTCGTCATATATATAGATACAAAATATCCTTACTAATTATTATTGTAAGGATATCAACTCCATCACCCAGTTGTATTTGGTTCATATTGATTATTACATTGTAAACTGTTAAATTTGGATAAATCATGCAAGAGAAAACATGTATCTTGAAATTCTGAGATCAAATAAAGGATAAAATGTAAGTTTAAGTGGAAAATTCTCCTATGTTTTAACCCAAATAAACCCCTTATCCCACGTAAAAACCCACTGGATTATTTACAACATGCATTGTCACAAAGACAAAAACAGGATTGTTTTTTTGGTTTTGTTTTGTTGACAAAAAGTTAATGTTTTGGAGAGTTATGTTTTTCAGAGGACAGTAATGAAATAATCTGTTGGAGGATATGTTAGCTTAGTAAGACCGACCTAATTCGTGATGTCAAACCTTCTTGGGCAGCACCAAATACAAACCTGGTCAAGCTGCCCCAGGTGTAAACACGCATGCTTTGGGGAGGTTGTGTCCCCCCAAGTACCAAGAAAAATATGTTCAATATTTCCTCCTTTTATGAACCCTGTCAATGGATTGTTAGTTCCAGTTCATTTTGATTTTATTTCTGTGCATGTGACCCTCCCCAACTAATTGTACATTTGATTGCAATCATATAATCTGCACTTGTCTTAATACATCCATGGTGTGTATATGTGTGCACATGGGAAAAACAGCAAAAGTTAGTCCTACCTCAACCCTTGCATCCATCTGTATACATTCTAAATCTACATTCCTCTAGGGGAAAAATTATTAGTCACTCCCCTCTCAGTGCATTGCTAAACTTCCTTGTAGGAAGTGATGAGATCAGGAGCCTAGATAACAATGATCAATGTTGTACATACCGAGATAAATTAATAGAAAAAAAACAGAACGATAAACTTTTGTTCAACCAAATTACCACAAACAAGGAGCCAAAAGCTGGTCAACAGGTTAATCCAGCCATGCAACCACGTTTTTTTCTAATGAAAGGTTAGCTAACTGATAATTACGTTAATGTATAAAGAAATATAGCAATAAAATATTTTTGAAGCTGAGTTTTGGAATCAGCCAGCAGCTGCAAATCAGGCTGCAATGAATAGTATTGTGTGGCTTTTCTGTGTGTCAGAGCGCTAGTTCAGATCCCAACCTCTAACATGTTAAAGGTTAAATTACTGTTTTTGTCAAAGCAGTCTGGTGTCAAAACAGTCCAGTGGCTTTGAATGGAGCAATATAACATCTGTTTCGGGTTAAACAAACAGGATGTTACTCTCAAAAGTCTGTCTCTGTAGGGATCTTTTCCCTGATATCGTCAGACATTTAGAATAACAATCTGAGCTTGTCAGTGGCAAAAACAAGCACTTGTAGTGGATATTTTCTGACAGGCGCAGTTGCCCCAATGGATTACACTGAAGCCTGTTTCATGGCTGTCAGCTATGGCAATCTACTGGAATAGGTTTCAAAACTTTTTGTACTTATTAGTCATTTACCCCAAAAAATATGTAAAAATGAGGCCTAGGTATAAATATACCATAATTACCCTTTAATGAGACTCAATGAGGCTCTTCATCTGGACCCAGTGTGGTTTAACTTAACCAGTAAAAGTGAGCAGAACTGCTTTTGAAAGCTATTTTTATTAGTCAAACTAATCCTTGCAGTGAGACTTCGCACTTATGGTGTTACCCTTGGTGCTTTGCACAGCACTGAGACGTGTTCGCCGGTTCATTGTGAGTTTGGCAACAAGGTCATGCTCGGTGACATCAGCTGGCGGAGTTTCCCTGTTAACCCTCCGCTGGCTGCTACAACGTGTCACCCACAAATCTCTCCTGGAGCTGCTGCTTCTTTTGGGGGCGAGTCAGGGCTCTGTCTGAGGATTGCGTCTCAATTTTCAAAAGAAGTGATGCTCTTAGAGTTTCAGTGAGAAAATAAAAAATGTAATCTGTGTTGAAAGACAAAAAAATGAGTTGCTGCTCTTCATACATATTTCTGGAGCTTAAACACAAAACAAAACAGAAAACAGAAAAAAAATAACATCTAATCTGGCACACTTTGTTGTGGGCGATGTTCTTAGATCCTCTCTCATTTCTTCTGCTAATTGCAACATGGTAATTAGGTGTAGAATCTAATTTACTATGGGGCTTCGTTTAAGGAAATATGCATTATTTAACGGGGAATCCAAAGAGGAGGAGGAGGAGGAGTAATATTAGGCTAGCAGAATAACAATAGTACTGATGATACTCCTGGTTTTTGATTGAGTTAAATTTATTATTATCCCCACCAGGAGATCATGTGATCATCTCCATGTGTGGGTGCGTGAGTGCATGAGAGTGTGCATGATCAACAGACCTTCATCTTGTCTGGAGATTAACGTGAATACTACTGGACCAATCAGGCTAATCTGTTTTGTAAACATTCATGATGTTACGCTGAAGGACCTCTGCGATTCACCCTTTTGGAAAAACTTATTTATGACTATTTTAAGTTTTCACAACCTCAGCAACCACTATTTCTTTTCTGTCCTTTTTCTTTCTCATAAAAAGTATTGATATTGATAAAAAGTATTGATATCAGATATAATACCTGTTATAGGAGTTCTTATTGCATGATGATATGGGTTTGCAGCATGGAGAATATAAAGTATGCATGTTTGAAATAAGTCAATAAATAAAAAAATATTAAATAGATTTTAGAAATTAGGTGGTAAGGTATTTAAGGGGGAATCTGAGGAGGATGAGGAGTAATATTAGGTTTGCAGGATAACAATAGTACTAATGATACTCGTGGGTTTGATAGAGAAGAAGAGTGAAATGGGAATGACAGTGTAGGACGGGCAGATAGAATCAATGATGATGATGATGGTGATGATGATGGGGACGGTGATGATGGTGATTATGGCACAGTGGTGGCGACTGCGGTCACGGCGCTGGCAAGCCAGGGGCATAAAGGAGGGTCAGTGACCTCTGATTTCAGTCCTATTTCCCCTACAAGCCAAGTCCTAATAGACTCCATTAACAGAAAGAGAGGGGGGAGAAAGCCCTGACGCTGGAGCTTTCAGAGTAAAGTCTGCATATGTGATGACTTGCAGTCTGGCTGGCTGAATGAACCAGGCTCTGAGCTTGATAACCTCCTCTTTCCTTATTATTTCCCCTCATTTAACTCACTGTGTGCCTCCATCATAGTCCATTTTCTTGTGTGTGTGTGTGTGTGTGTGTGACTCAGGCGAGGCAATCTCTCACTCCTGCAGCACGTCTGTTATTTCACAGCAATTTTGGATAATGATTTATTTTACTATCCACAATTGGAAGGCCTTCCGCTTGAAAGGGAATGATAAAATAGTAATCCCTTTGCAATTATGTAGTGAGAGATAGTCACATTCATTGAGATTCACTGATACAACTGACGTGGACACGGGACAGCTTTGAAATGATCGTGAATAACATGCTCATTCTTCTCCGGCGTGACCGGCTCAGTGTATCACATGGAAATAGATGTGCCTTTCAAACACACTGTCAATACTTGAATTATTTCTCAGCGTGTGTAAAGAATAATGGTAATGCAGGTGTTGAGATTAGTGCCAAACAAGTGTGGGATCTCTCGCAGCCTCTATCGTTTCAGTTGATGTAAGATGGTGCACTTTCCTGACAAATTTGCATTTAATCAAATTACCAAAAGCCTTTGAAGCCCTTTGGAGTCTGGGACACAGACTGGGGCAGTTGCCTGGTAGTTAATTCAGTCTTGCTGTCAGCAGTGGACAAAGTGCTAAGAGCTTTTACTGAAAGAAAAAATATGCAGTATTTTCCACAGAAAACAATGTATAGACTGATATAAATATAATCCCTCTCAATCATTTCTTATGGCCCACTTAAAGCATGGAGTAGTGTTTGTATCTCCTGCTCTCTGCCTGTATTTTGTTATTTTCTGATTATTTTGCTGTGTTTGGGACGCTTTACCAAGCCAAAATATCAGTATTTGACATCTTGGGAATGAGACACAACAATCAGCAATCTTTCTGGTGCGTTCACTGATTCTACCTTTAAGAAAAAGTAGCACTACCACTATTTAAAATACTCTTATGAGTAAAAGTTTCAATCCTAAAACTACAGAAAAGAAATGCATTAAAAGAAAAAGTACTCATGCAGAAAAATAGCCCTGTGACTGCTACATTGTCCATGAATGGTGGACCCCGCCACTACCAAGAACAGCTACTATACAGAGGAGTAACTACTGAATGTAAATATATTAAATTGCAGCTGCAGAAAAATGCTGTCTATAAACTGCATAAAAAAATACATAAAATGTAGAAAAAGTCAAAGTATTCATTCTGCAGAAACATAGCCCCTGACTGATATATGTAACACAATTTGAAGTAGCATTTTGGTGTTGTAGCTGGTGGACCTAGTGTGAACTACTTTGCATACAAATAGATAGTTTTGTCCAGTGGTTCCCGGCCTACGGGTCGGGCTCTTCCAAAGTGAGTGTGAGATCACAACTGATGTTAATATGCATGCATGGTTCCTTGTGAATCCCTTGTGTTTAGGTAGGCAATCTGAATCTGAATCAGGCGATTGATTGAGTATTGATAAATTAGTGTAGGGGTAGGATTACACAAGCATGTTACATCTTCCTACTCCATTTCAACTATGAAATGTTAATTTTTGTTGTTTATTGAAAGTCTGTTGAATATGTTTAAAGTTAGTTTTTATTCATTTATTATTTATATATATATATATATATATATATATATATATATATATATATATATATATATATATATATATATATATACATTTTTTTTCATTGTTCAAAATCAGTAAATAAAATTAAATAAACCAAATCAAATTCAGCATGTGAATGGCGGACCCCGCCACTACCTGTGAAAACTATTATAGAGGGGTGAAATACCAACCATAAATTTCATGAAAATTATAAGTATAGCAAAATGTACATGGAGTATCAAAAGTAAAAGTACTGGTTTTGCAGAGAAAATGCCCTGTGACTAATATGTCAATATATATGACATTATTAGATTAACACTGATGCATATGTGCATTGATAGCATTTTACTGTTATACTGTTGAGCTGTAAGTAGTTTTAACTACTTTTACAGTTCAGTATTTTTGTCCAGTTTTGTTTTTTTCCAGCCCAGGACTTGGGCCCCATCCAAAGGGTCACAAGATAAATCTCAGGGCTTGTGAGATTATTAAGGAGAGAGGAAAGGAGAAATTCTGCTGCACAACTCTATTCAGTTTTAGGACTTTTCTCTAGCCTCGGTTTTCTCTAAAATAGTGGACAATTGTATCTCTCTGGGTCCCAGTCAGTTTTATTGTTTTATTGTCTTTAGTTGTGATCTGAAAAATAACTAGCTCTTGAATAAACGTAGCAGAATAGAATAGAAAAGTACAATACTTCCCTCTGAAATGCAGCATAAAATGGAAATGCTGAAGGAAAGTAAAAGCTCATCATTGTATGTAAGTGCAGTACTTGAGTAAATTTAGTTATTTTCAACCACTAATTAACCATTACACTATCATGGGAGACAACCTCAAGATCTTATCTAATCCCCTGAGACATTTAAGATAAGACGTGACATCTAAAAGTGATTCATTGTTTCCCATAATCCTTTGGGTTTTAGGATGCGTTACAATATCAATGTGGGAAAGCATATGGAGGATGTGCAGTCTGGACACATCAAAGGAAATATGCGATCTTAGTGCCACATTTACGAGAAACTTTATCCATGATGGTCCACTTCACAAGAGAACGTTCCACTTACATCGCGAGGATGTGAGTCAGCTGCATGGAAATTAAATGCAACATGTGCTTGACTCCTTCCAGAGGTTAAAAACAAGAATCTGAGCCGGCAGGACTTTTGTGATGTGCGGGTCAAGCGAGCGGTTTGGACTCTGAACGCCGCTGTGATGGTTGCCCTGCTCTTTAGCCGTGCATAATGCATCATAGGTAGATTTAAAGTTTGAGAAATCAAGCGGGGCAGCAGTTTTGATAGATCAAGGAGCTGCAGCATTTGAGGCAAAAACAACACTCTTCGCCACTCCAAAGCTGGGAGGATCTCCAAAGAGAGCTTAATTACCAACTGCAGGCAAAGCTTCATTTATAAACCACAGAGCTTTTACTGGAAATCAGAGGAGCTAATAAGTTGCCTGCCCATTCTAGGTCATCACCACGAGCAGGGGAGCAGAGAAGAAGGAGAAGGCTGTCGGTTTCTTTTTTTTAATCTTATTTTCTTGTTAGTTTGTAACTTAAACCAGGCTCTTTGGTTTATCCACTGCTGTTTTGTATCATTATCTGTGTCAAGTAGAGTAATTATCTAACAAATGTATAAAAGCGGCTCTCTAATTAAATGCCATGGGCTGTAAGAGATGGAGATAAATTATTTATACTGCTTTGATGAGAGCTAGCTAGCTCCAAGGAGTGAGCAGTCAGTCGCTCTTAGAATTGAAACCACTGCAGTGAGATTTTACAGAAACTTTTCTAGGGGGTGTTTGGGGAGGAAAAAAAAAAAAAAGAAGCTAAATCTGAATGTTTGCCACTGGGAGCGAGGTGCGTCAGGTTTCTGTGTTTAGCAACCGGTTTCTGCAAAGATGTAATTTGCTCATTTGAGAGGGAGATATTTTCATGCTGGTATTTACAAGACAGGAAGAGGTGAGGACATTTAGAGCAGGTGCTGTTTAACAAAGTGTTTGGACAGCATTCCTGTTTCCAATTCGTTTTTAAAGGGACAATATGTAAGAGCCTGGTATTCAAAACTGAGTATAGCAGTTCAAATAGCGAGTTGGAGCCATAGATGGTATATTAATTAAGTTGAATCCCAATTTAATTAAAATAGAAATACACACTCTGGGAAATAAACAATCTAGAGTTGGAAATCAGGGACTGCCTGCCTTACCTGCCAAACTCCATTAACATTTTGCCCAATTTAACATCTGCTCCTCCTAAAAGATTATGAATGATTTCTTAAGACTCATAAACCCTAAAAAAATATCCACTCTGGAAAATAAACAACCTGGAGTTGGAGTTCAGCGACTACCTTCCTTGCTGCCTACCAAACTCCATTAACATTTTGCTCAATTTAACTGTCATAAATATCTGTTCCTTCTAAAAGATGATTATTGACTTTTTACAACTCACAAACAGACAATAACTCATTCGGCAGACATTCTGCATGAATTTTAGCTCTAATAAACGTAAAACGGGCAAACTAAAACAGAAGTTCCGCCCCATAATCTCTGTTAAGTGACAAATTTAAAAACGTTAGATATGTACCCCTCGTGCTCACACCCTGACCCTGATCTAATTGTGTTCATATTACTGCAGGGCAGGGTGCAGCTGAAATGCAGCCATTCATCCTCAACAAGCTGCAAACCTCCCATGGGCAATTAAAAAAAAAAAGCTTTCACAATAATGAAGCATAATAACTGAGGAGGATCAACAAATGAGACAAAGGAAGCAAGCCAAAGTCAGATAAGAATTTCTTATTATTCCAATAAAAAATACATTCATACAGAAATATAACAATTTTGCAAAACAATTTCAAATAAAAATTTCATAAAGCATAAACATAACAATTTTACAAAAGTTGTTTTTTTTTTCTTTTTATACAAAGATTCAGTTGAGAACAAAGAGCTGTGTGTGTGTGTGTGTGTGTGTGACAGAAGAGTTGGGGTAGTGGTGGGATGAAAAGAGATGATGAAAAGTGTAAAAAGATGCGAGCAAACACGAGGCTTAATCAAGGCTCAATTACCACTTGAACAGTATTGGCTGCCGTTCTCACAGAATGGATGTTCTCTTTCCCTTTTGCCCACGAAAGGCACTGCCAGCACTCCCAAATCTATCGCAGCAAGCAGTTTCAAGTTTGGACTCATCCCGTGTCTTTCGCCCGCTGATCTGAAATCCATAAGTCGGAGCATGCTGCGGTGCAACTTGCTGCAACATTGAATTCCTGCAGCAAGGTCGCTGATCGGTAACAGGGGGGTTATTCAGGAATGGGGGGGTGAGCATAGATCACTTTATTTGGAAATGGTATGATCCCTGCATCTCCAATAAAAATCTAACAGCGTAGATTCACCTTTGAGGGAGATACTGTCATGTTTTTTGTTTTTTTGGACAAATTTCCATGTGCACCGTCACCGATCTGTATCTCCTCCCCAGAGCCCCCCGCCCCCGCACTCGCTTCTGTGGTTTTCATAATACTGTTGCAGCTTGGCTAAAACAACGCTCCCCCAGACAGGTCAATAACCAACCTACACAGTCAGCAGTCTGTGACAGATTCCATGCCAACAAAGCCTTTAGCAATTCATTACTGAGAGGCAGTACAAGGCGAGGCCTGTCCGACTGCAGCCTGTTAATTACAATAAATCTTTAGCTTTTTCTTCAGTCCAACTTGCAAGGGGATGGAGGGACAGAGGGAGGACAAGGGAGGAGAGGAGGGATGCGGAGGGGGGAAAAGGAGCAGCACTGTTCACCATTTTTGTGGTTGTTTTGTACCTTAGAGCTGTGTGTGATGGACTTGAGTACATACTACACAGTAGTTAACATCTTTAATAAATTTAAGTGCTCTAAACATACAGCATTTGTCTCGTTTACATGTTCGGATATGCTTTAACTAAACTCTGATTCAAAAACAGAAAAAAAAAAGTAAAGGTACTTTTGGGAACATTAACATTTTAACAGCACAATTAACTGTCAGGAATAGATGCAGAGAGCTGTCGTTAAACACAAAAGAGGTGCGAGTTAATTTGCAATTGAGCCTTGATCAAGCTTGTCAAATCACCCATACAACAAATGTGACTTCCCGAGGGAGCAAAACCGCCGCTGACGCCGCCACGGGGCTGAGTCACTTGCATAAGGCACCATTAAGGTCAACAGTGCATTATTAGATAGAAAAGAAAGTACAAAAAATCAAAATTACTCCTCAAGGCATAGGATGAATGAGAATGAGCAAGCAAGTGGTGAGATTCTCCAGCCAGAATGAAGGAAACAGATGAAAGTTGTAAAAATAAAAAAGAGGAAATCATCAAGGCTTTATGTACAATATTGTAACATTTAACCGTTCGCACTTTAGCTGCACTTTTATTGAAACTATTTGCAGTCCTGATTACAGTGGAAACATGAAATGAACAAACCCTAAAACCATGCAACACCTGTCTATGATACTGAAGTTATAGTATAGTTGTGTTATACCTCTAAGCACACAGCTTATACAATTGGACTACAAATGAGCTTTGTAGCTTGTAAAAAAATAATAAACCAGGCTACATAACACATTGCACATTTAGTAGCTGCACCAAAAACACCAAAAAAAGCTCCTGTCATACAGCGACCGAGGGGGGAGTTTTGGTCCCTGGGTCACATGACCAGAAGACGCTTCCACCTTCTCTTTCTCCGGTCGAACCCAGGGCCTCAAAAGCTTCGGAGAACCCCCCCCAGGTCTGGGTGCCAGACAAGACAGGCAGGAAGTTCCATCCCGCCCCATCCTCACGCTGCCACCGGGGGAAACACAAGTGGAACGTTTTCCCCCAGAAACCCATTCAGTCCACAGCAACATTGGCGCCAGCCCCGCACCATCAATCCATCTCTTCTTCTCCCAAAAAGAAACACATCTTCTTCTGTCTTTCCAGGGGGCCGGCCAGCCAATCTCAGACATTCACAGTGCACACATGCTCACCTCAGACAGTTTTGTAAAGTACCAGTGTATCTGCTGTCCGGGAGATGTCCCCAAAACATCATGCACCATACATACAAATCATTCACTCTTTTTGTTTGTGTCTTTTATCTTTTTTTTTTGTCTTTTTTTGTGTGTGTTGTAAGTCCTTCTCAAATCAAAAAGATTTCTTTCCCCATCCATGATTTTGTCCTCTTGTTGCAACAGACAACCTTCAGAGCGCCTTTCTCCAAAGAGAGGTCCCGGAGGCACTGGGTTTCAGTATGGTGCAAAACGGCATGCTTTGGCTGGAACACACTCCCGCCACTCTGCTCTGGGACAGTTCAACCAAGAGACTGGTCGGGAGACGGCGTTTGTTTTTGTTTTTTCTTCTTTTTCAACGCTGCGTTGCTCGACTGGTGCTCGCCCCGCTCTAGATGTGCCTCTTCATGTGAAGAGCCAGATGGTCAGACCTGGAGAAACATCTGGGGACAGAGAGGAGGGGAAAAGAAGGTCAGTAAGACGGCTAGACAGATATATTGTTCAGCCGATCCTGGCCTCTTATGAAACTAAAAATATACCAAAAAGTAAAAACAAACTGCATTAAGCTTTAGAGCCTGACCATTATATCGGTCGGCCTGTTACAGCTACAGTACTCTATCTGCATATGGTGTCTGATATGTGTCAATATGAAGACCATAACAGATATATTAGCCAATACTATGTGGTTATCAAACACTTGTGACAAATATTTGTAACGGAGGTGGGATATTTTACAA
Organism: Lutjanus erythropterus; assembly: GCF_056507025.1. Taxonomy (NCBI): domain Eukaryota; kingdom Metazoa; phylum Chordata; class Actinopteri; order Lutjaniformes; family Lutjanidae; genus Lutjanus; species Lutjanus erythropterus. The sequence goes on along the minus strand of NC_139337.1, from coordinate 9,450,796 downwards.
TGTCCAGAATTTTTTTTTTTTTTTTTAAGAATTATAAATAACTATGAATTAAAAAACACAACTAACGTGGAAAATAGCTATATATCAAGCTTGAATTAAAAAAAAGCAAGAAATATGCATAAAATGATGCCTAGAAAATATTTTCATGTTGGAACCTACATAACACTATATAGGCAGATACCTATATAGACCAATATAGCTGCGACAGGCCAATATCAGACAACAGTCTCAGCCAACAGATATGTTGGCCTGGCTCTAGAACATAACGTTCTTGTTATTCAGTGGGTTTTTAGTTTTATAGGTAGCATTTTATGTATATTTCATCTCTGTTCTGCAAGTTTATTAAATATATACATCCATATTTGTTCTGTGTGTTTTTACGTATAGTTATAATTATTGGAGATACCAGTGAGACTTTATTGTCTAACTGACTTGACACTCAAACAATAAGGACTGTTGTTAAATTCTAAACTAATCTGCCTCCATTACGTATCTCTGTTACAAGAATTTGATAGCCACTTTTAAGAGATCAATATCACAATATCAGCCCCAAAAAATCCAGTATTTTTCAGACTGTAGTCAATAACGAGACAAAAATTAAACTTTTGGTGAATGAAACATGTTTTGGTGAATGAACGAAACAAGTTTTTGAGAAGCTTTGTGCAGCAGTGATTTTAAATATTAATGCTTCAAAAGATAAGAAATATTGTAGAATAATTTGTCTCATAGATCACATACTTTGTTGCTTCTGTTATTACTTCACATTAAATTACAAATTCCTGCTGAGCAGAGACTGATTAACTCCAAATGACCTCCTCCTGATTCATTATTACTACAGCCAACTCATACTGGGTTTTTGATGCCGATAGCGATATCCAGATTTGGGAGTTTTACACTGGCTGGTAATATTTTTCTTTTTCTTTTTTTACATACACACATACATGTAACACCGACACACAATGTCGACACAGATCCCTTCTATTTATTTTTGCATTTTACAGCGTGAAAATCAACTTGTAGGTGCTCTTTGATGGACAACCCAGACACTGTTTTCAGATCTAGACAGATATATTCCTTGGCTGACACTGTTGGCCTGATATTGGTCTAGTACAGCTATATCTGTCTGCATCGTATCGACATATAAGTTGGCCTTTTTTTGTAGAACCCCATGCAGACTTTTTTTGTTACTTTTACAGCCAGCATTTTATGTGCATTTGATCTTTTTTCTTTCAAGTTCTTTTACTTTTTCAGAGCCTTGATGTCATTATGGATTTTGTATATATTAATAAATAATAGATTGATATATCAATACTGGACTGCCCCCAAAATCCAGAATTTAAGGCCCTAACTGGTTTCTAACTACCTAAACTACACCTAACATTACATTAATATCATTCATCTATAATCAGCTAGTATTGGCCAATATATCGGGCTGCAGGATTTATCGGTCTAGGTACGTAAATAAAATGTACCTGTTCTTTCGATCTTTGAAGACATGCATCCTTATCTAGATGATGTCAGTAAAGCAAATCACATCAACAAAAACACACGTCACCATGCATGCTTCAGCCCCGTGTGAAAGGGACAGAGGCTTATCGTCAGCCTGCTGACGTTACATGCAGATAAATGTGCGGGCTTACCTGTCACAGTGACTGCATTTAAATGGCTTTGCCCCAGTGTGCTTCCTGAAGTGTCTGGTCAACTCGTCGCTTCGTGCAAAACGCCACTCGCAGCCCTCCCATGAACACCTGTAGGGTTTCTCACCTGCGGGAACAAACAAGGGGACGATTAATTTGAGCTGGAATTTGGACACACACACACACACGCACAAACAAGAAAGGAATGTTTTCCAGCTCAGGTTGCTGATTGGTCGCCTCTGTGCTTTTGTTATTCAAATATGTTCAAATCAATCACCCCTGGGGGCCAGGCCAGATGACATGGGTGCTGACAAGCCGAATGAGACCCAGATTCCGGTGAACCTGTTGGACCACTAGTTACTACCTTGCTGTGTTTTGATGTGATCTGAAACATCCTACAAATGCTCTGCAGCTGAATATGTGTGGGATATAAAATGAGGAAAAGCCACACGTGCAATTTCACGCCGCTAATCAAAAATAAGAAAGGCTCAAATGACCATTCAAAGCCCTTCCAAACCAGTCCCCCCTGGCTCCCCGCCCACTCACCCCTTTCTTTCCCATGGTGAAACTCAATCTGTTTTGAAGTCCTTTTATCTCCCATGTGCAACCCCTCCCCCCCTCCCCCATTGCTCCCTCCCTCCCTCTCTCTGTCGCTCCTCACTCACTGGCTCAGTCAGTCACATTCCAGATAGATTAGGTCACAGTTTAGGTATCCAGCCATGCAGAGCTAATGCTCACAGCGCTCCAGCTGAGGACATCATGCAATGTGGACCTTTAATTATGTTACACAATGGACGGACAGTGCTGTTAAGGTAGAGGACTGAATTAAAAGCACTTCTTCTGCCCTTCACTGTATAAAAACTGAGATTTTTCAACTGTATGGATGAATTAAACAGCCTGACATCACATGTGGCCATGATATATAGGCAAACACTGCTCTGATTGGTGCTTGAGACTCACCTGTATGAGTGCGCTGGTGTGCTTTTAGGTGTGAGCTCTTCGTGTAAACCTTGCGACAGCCGTTGAAGTGACACCTGTGTACCCGCCTCCTGCCGTCCGGGGACGCGTCCCCGCACATGAGTCCCGTCTTTTCCGTGCTCTTCGCCACCCCGCCACTGCCTCCGCTGCTCCTGATTTTGACTGGCAAGTGCAAGTCGGCGTGCGCGGCCACCCAGCCGTTCGTCACGCCGCCGGCCTCCAGGTTGGCCTCCGGGGAGGACGGCGGAGTGCTAATGACGGAGGGGCTAAAAGGTCCAGAGCCAACCAAGACGGAGCCCAGAGGATTGGAGGTAAAGCTGTGCGTGGGCGAGAGCTCCTCAGAACTGTCTGAAGCCTCGCTGCTGGCATCAGAATTCACACTGTTGGTGTCCAAGATTTGGCTGTCCTGATTGTCCTCCTCGTGGGCCGTGGGCAGCTTGGGGTCGCACTCGGCCTTGGCCTTGTCCCCGCAGGCTAGGATCAGCTTGCTCCAGAGGTCCTCCTGGCCATCGAACTTGAGGTCGGATGTAGAGACGTAAGGCTCGCTCTGTAGATAGCGCTCCAGCTCCAAGCATGTCTGGTGGAAGAAGGAGAAAATACAGTAAGAATACATGAATTACAACAGAAGAGGGGAGGTTCATTCATTCATTCACAGCAGCAGAATGCCTGTGTGTGTGTGTGTGTGTGGAATCCTGTTAAATCATGCATGTGCACATGCCCCAAAATGTGGTGTAATATTTCTTAAATGCTTACTGCAGGAAATCGTAGCTCTTTCTACACTTATCTTTACTGTAGATATCAGACTTGTAATTATGATAATCTGCTTTAGAGCTGTAAAGATTAGCTGATTAATCATTTCAGCCATTTTTCAAGCAAAAATGCCAAATATTTGCTGGTTCCAGTTTCTCAAATACAATGATTTTCTGCTCGTTTGTATCATACATGACGGTAAATGACATATCTTTTCGTTTTGGACAAGAAAACTAAAAAATAGAACAACGTGCTCGTGCCCAAAACTGTAGTGTAATCTTTGTTAAATGCTTACAGCAGGAAACTGTGGTATTTCTACACGTATCTTGTTGTTATCAGTCTCATAATTATGATAATCTGGTTTAGAGCTGTAAAGATTAGTTGATGAATCATTTCAGTCATTTTTCAAGGAAAAATGACAGATATCTGCTTCTCATATGATCTGATTTTCTGCTTGTTCATAACATATATCATGGCAAATGAAATATCTTTTGGCTTTGGACAAGGAAACTAAAAAAGAACATGACTCAGTAACATTTTATGTTGCAGACTTTTGTTCCAGTCCCATTGAAACTTATGGGAGACGCAATGCCAATCATGCTATTTGGAGGCCTACAGCAAATAAAAGAATGTGCACATTTGGAAAAATTTGTTAATACACTATTCTCTGAAGTGTATTCTTTCATTTTTTAGAGGCATTTCTTCATTGACGCGCATACAGCATAGATATGTTGGGTTTCAGTGTGCTCCTCCATGCATCTCTCAGAAGATTTAAACTCTGGAGCATAGAATGGTCATTTATGATGGAAAAACCCTTCCTTCTCATTTAGTTTCCTTTCTTTTTGGACTGTTGGTCAGATAAAGCAAGCGATTTAAGTACACCACCTTTGGTTGTGGTGAGTTGTGATCAGCTTTTATATGTTTCATACACTAAAACGACAAATCCAGAAAATAATCTGATGAAACAGTAAAGAAAGTTATCATTAGTTGCATGTCATGAGCCTAAATTTCCAGATTTACCTGGCTAAACTCAATCTCCCTGACTCCATCATGTCCAACATCACAACATGCAGCCAGCAGCCACCTCAGCTCCACGTGATCTGCTCAGGCCAGAGCTGTCATCCCTCTCCAAACTCCCAGCTCTCCTGCACCTGAGCGCCGCAGCACAACACTAAACATGCATTGTCATTTCAGGCCTCCGATGACTCACTGAACAAATTTAGAGTCCTTTTAAGGAAGCCGCTCAACTTCCCCCCCCCCCCCCACCCCCCCGCTTCCCCTCCAACATGAGCCATTCAGCTGCTTTTCCTCATGCGTACCTCTGACATGCAATCACATCCTTCCTCAGTTGTCACACAGACACTCAAGCCTCCCGGACTGCCGTAAAAAAAAAAAAAAAACACACTGGCTCTGGTTATTGACTTCAGAGACCATTAAAAAGTTGAAAAAGCAAAGAAGCGTTCATTAGGACAGCAGGCTTGTGGAGGCAGATGTAGAATAAATATTTTCCTCTAGGCTCGTGTGCAGCCTTACACGATTTTTTCCAGCTGTGCTGCTGTCTACTCATGCGAGCAGGAATTGGCCACGGCTGACATTTGATAGTGTCATGTTGTGGAGCCCATTCAAATCCAAGGAGGATGCAAATTATGTTATTTTTTAGTAAAATCAATGGTGTATTGACTAGAACTGGTGGGGGGATTGTTTGAATCTTTAACATGAGGATTAAACATTGTGTCACATTTAGGGCTGCAAGTAAGGATTATTTTCATTTTTGATCATTTTCCTGATTAATCAATGGGTTCTTTGGTTTACATAATGGTGAAAAATGTTGATCAGTGTTTCAGAAAGCCCCAAATGATGTCCTCAAAAGTCTTTTTTTGTCCACAATCCAAATATTTTAAGTTTACTGACATAGAAGAGTGAGGAAATCAGAAAACAATCACATTTTACGAGCTAGAATAAGACATTTTATTAAAAAATTAATCAAACTGGTCATAAAAATAGGAAATAGAAAAGCAATTAATTTAATCGATTGCAGCCCTAATCACTTTTAAAGTTCATGACGTAGGTTTTAAAATGGTGCCAAAACAGGCTTAATTAAGTTATATAGGGAAAAATAATAATATATTTCCTGCACACTACATGTAATTTTGAATGAACTGCTCACTGACTCGAAACTCTACTTCGCACTCTTGCGTTAGGAGTGAAACCAGCTCTGGAGCCCTGCAACCAGCCGCTAAAAGCAGAAGTCCTGCTCCTACATCGGGGCAGTAAACGCACCAGCAGCACGCTGCTGCTGCTGCTTGAGTTACTCTGTCTGTCTCCATTCATCTTGGCGCAGCAGAGCCTCGACTCCAGCTGTCAGACTGACACACTGCTCCACTTCAGCCTGCCAAAAAAAAAAACTTCATAACCGAGCCCGATGTGAAATAGCGACGTCAGGTGAACGGACAACCGTTATGGTGGGATTTTTTTTTTTTTAACTTCCCCGCCACACAAGCTCAAAAAAGACAACCATGACTTTTAGAGAATAGTTGATAGTAGACATATTCACCTGCTGCCAGTACTCCTCCAGAGACGGTAAGGCTGAGAAATAGCCCGTGTCGTGAACTATTTGAAGTTCTTGAAAGATGCTGCACATGGGTAGAACATCCATTTTCTCCAGCGTTTAGTTAAAAAATCTATTTAGCTGCACTTAAATATTTTTCTCGCGTAGTAAAAACAGCCAGTGAGAGGAAGAAGAGTGGTCCCCTGCAATGAAGAAGAAGAAGCGCTTGTTTTCCGTCCGTCAGTGCCCCCCTTCTTCTTCTCCTGTCGCTCGCTTGTGTTCAAGGTGTTTGCAAACACTGAAAGCACCGGGCGGACTGGATGTGGAACAACTGCGCTCTGCAAACTTCCCTATTCAAACCTCCGAGCCCGCCCCCCGCCGCCCCCCCCGTCCTCGCGGCAGGATTACGCCTGCAGCGTGGCGGCCAATCAGCGGCGAGCAGCGTAAGGGCTCGCAAATGATATCACGGCGGGCCAATGGCGACCGGGCACTCGCTTAATTTGGTTCCTTCTCCGTTTTAATTGGCGCGTTTAACTCGCAGCGGCTCGCAGCTGATTGGCTGGTTATTTATAGGCATGTATATAAGCGGGTGATTCTCTCTGGCTGTAGTCTTTTCTGTCCACGACGTGTTTCGCCACAGACAGCGCATGTGAGCTGAAACAGTTTTATTCCTCTTCAGTGGAAAACAGCTCAGCCTCTCTCTGCGTGTGTGTGTGTGTGTGTGTGTGTGTGTGTGTGTGTGTGTGTGTGTGTGTGTGTGTGTGTGTGTGTGTGTGTGTGTGTGTCTGTAACTTTGGTCACAAGTAGCACTTGCAACACTGCTGTTAAAGGATGAGTTCACCGAGGCTGAAACTGTGTACTCAAGTGCATGTGTTGACATCAGATACTAAAAGTGAATACGTCTTCCTGGGACACAGCCGTGACAAATGTATGACAGGATGTTATTGTGTCCCCATACGTTTAGAGGCAACATTAGTCCTCACTTCTCCTCTCTGAATGACTTCACAAACACTTCTGCTTTATAACTTAAAGTAGGGGAGACTGGGGATGGTAGTAATACTTTTTTTTATTTGAGCATCAGTAACTCATTAGTTGACAAATTACATGGCAGGATGTTATTATGTTATCATCAGTTTGGAAGTAATCCTCACTTCTTCTCTCTGAAAGAGTTCATATATACTTATGCTTTATTACTTGAAGTAGCGGAGACCGGGGATGGTAGTAACATTTTTTTGTTTGAGCATCAGTAACTAAGTGGTTGTTTGTGCTAGATCTGTCAAACTTTAATACATGGTATCTTTTTTGTCAACTAAAAATGAAACTCACTTGGAAGTCTACTACACAATCACAGTTTATCTGACTTAATGTCAAATACAAAGTGTTACACTGTTACAACCTATCCCACAGTACCAAAGTGGGTTGCAACACAAGCTGGGGATGGATCAACACTATCCTATTTATGAAAGAACATTATTTAAGGATTTGAATAAAAAATAATTCAAATAATAATAATAATAATAATAATAATGATAATAAAGAATTGTGACTAAAATTACAACTGAGTTCGAATAAAATGCGACTTAAACTTGGTAATATTTTCAGTAAGACACTAAGACTGACACTAAATTTAAAAATCTTGTCAAAATGAACACTGCTTGGACATTTACTACATAATCACAGATTATGTTAGTTAATGTCAAATACAAAGAATTCTGTTGTTTCAGCCTACCCCACTATTAGGGGGAGTTGTAACAGGACAGATGTAATAATGAGAGGTTATTTGCTGAATTAATATAAACATGATCCATTTCATTAAATAACTCTGAAAGATAAAGAATAGACAGTGAACAGTGAATAAAGGGAACACTTTAAAATGACTTAAAAAGGAAATGGGAGTGTACAATATTGATTCACTGTGGCACTTTTGCGATTGGTCAAACGGTGTTACAACACTCCCTGGTCTCCCCTACAACATCAAAGTTGCACTCTATCTTAAGCAGAGGTTCGACAAGTGCAGTGTGTCATTAGTTAAAAAAACTCTTTTTCTGCCTAATTTGCACTTAAAAGAGCTTGTGGCTGATTTAATATTCCAAAGCAGCTCCCCAAAGTTAAAGAATTTGTTTTACCCCAGTTTAGTTATTATGATACATGGAAGAAATCCTGTATATTTTAACGCTCAATTATTCCCCAAAACATTTCAGACTAGAATAATGAATCCACATGTGCCTTTTAGCAGCCATTCCACCCAATGCATCAGGACAGAGGTTCACAAACTTTTTTTTTTGTTTTATCTGCTTGTGACATGAGAGCAACAAAAAAGTGATTTTTCCAAATCAAATTGTTTCACTTGAGGGATTCTTAATATACTACAAAAGATCACACATTTCTGATTGTTTGTACTTATTTCTGTTTTACAATATTTACATGTATCTTTGCTTTAAAAGGAAAAGGAAATAATATTTCATTATAATTTGTCTGAAACAACTAATTTTGAGCATATGTTATCATGTAGTAACATGAAACTTTTTATGTTATAATAAAATAAATAGTATATTGTTGTAACAAGAAAAGTTTCTTATTATGTGATGGATATGTATGTTGTTATAACATAGAAATATCTTGTTATAAGGTAAAAAAGTCTTATTATAACAAACCTGTGTTGTATAATACTTTTTAAATTTCACAGTTAAGGTTAGAAATGGTTGCCAGTAGTTGGTTGGAAAAAAAAGTGGTTTGCATTCTTTTCACCACAACTTCTCCACTGGTCTGACTTCATCCTATTAATGCTAAATTTAGCCTCCACTGTTTCCTAAGAACAAAAAGCAGAGAAAAGTGAAAAATAAACTTCCTTTTTAAAATTCTTATTTTTTGTCTTTTGCCTTTAGGGGATGTCCAGACGCAGCAGTTTGGAAGCACACCATTAGGAAATGAAAACCATGCACAAAGTTAGTGAGGTTTAGTGTTTAGAGTTGTTAAACTTGGAATTTGAGTCTAATCTCAGAGGTTAAATGCAAGTTAAAACCAAGATTTAGAGCCTTGCGTGACATTCTTTAACATTTATCACAGAAATATTTACACTTTAGCTAAATTATAACCTCCATAATTCCACTATTGTGTGGTGATACCCAGCTGTATTCCCTTATGAATGCCTCTTCATTCCAGCAGCATTCCATCACATATTTGGCAGTGGCACTACGTCACCCCGACTTATTCTTATCATTTCCTCTCTGCAGAAGTGCTCGCGTGCCACAGAGGCATCTCTTCCTGCAGCTATTGCATAAGTCCTCGGCGATAATAAGTTGCACCACAACCTGGCACGCCATCGCCCGATGAGATAAACAACATCTCTGCACAGGAGCCACATTGTCTTCCAAGTGGCAGTATTTTCTGTTGTAGACAACTGAGCGTCCTTTGTGCTGCGCTCAGCTGTGAGGCCATATTTGTCACCCATAGCATCTGATTTAGTCATATGGCGATGGGATGCCTTGTGAAGCCCGGAGCTGGCCTCCCTGCAAAGGAATTCCACTTTTCTTTTATGTTACTAATGGGGCTATTCATTATGTCCCTCCAGGATTCAGTGGACACTTTGCTTTGAAGAGGAAAACCTCGCTGAGTCCATGTCCATTTACTGCTAAAACTTCTTTTGTCACCACGCGAAATGTAACAGAATGCACAGCACATCATTGCACAATAACATGCCCGCTCATTACCCATGCATTTCCAAAGTTGCCAAGGCTCACGCTGGATGTGTTTGATGAATAACAGAGTACACCGTCGGGTCCCGCCGGAGCATTAGCGGGCAGCTCTGCAGTAATCACTTCCTTCAGAAGGCCTGTTAGATGAAGCATTTAGAGAATGCACGGGGTCCTGCATGGCAGCTTTTATCTTGGAAGGCCAGGTCCGCAGCTTTATCATCGTTATGTAATCCCAGCCCAGCCAGTAGCCACAGGAAAGAGCAATTACAGGATGACCCATTTTAATGCATCACTGTCAACCCAATTAGTGAGTTGTTCTAAGGGGTTTTTCTGGACAACCTGGGTGCTCTCGACACCTACTCTTGTATGGTTTTTCTATAATGTGTCGAGGGAAATAGACTATAGATGATGGCTGCTCATCATCCTCTATTTACGTTGCACACAAGCTATAACTGAATGATGACTGATTAATCTATTATATGTCAGAAAATGAATTCTGACAATGAACGTTTTAAAGCAAAAATGCCAAACGGTTCTCAAAAGTGAGATTTGTCTTAGTTCTGAATTGTTGGTCAGATACATAAATTTGTAGAGGAGGATAGAGGGGAAAGGTCTACCTAGATGTTGTGAAGAGGTGCGGTTGCCCTGACCCCAATAAAAACATTTTTCATTTTTATTTTGGCAAACCACTTGTTGTCCCTCCCCTCCTCTGGAAACCTACGACCTTGGTCAGGCATAAATAGTCATTTGAAAACATCAACCTTGGGCTTGAGGAAATGATGACCGACATTTTTTTTTTGCAATTTTTTCCAACATATTACAGATCAAAGGTTAATCAATTCATTGAGGAAAATCACCAGCAGGTTAATTTGTAATGAAAATAAATTCAGTCTTTGCTCAATTCAAATAGTTGAACTTAAATTAAAAATTTGAATTAATGAGCAATCATGCTGACCCTTCTTCAATTGAATACACTTGGGGTTTGGTCTGGTATGACGTAACAGTGTAAGAGACATTGCTGTCAGTCAGTTCCTTGACTTTCTGACCTATTTCCACTTTCGTTTTATCATTTGTTATTATTCCATCATTTACTAATGTAGCCACAGTGGCTGCTGTTGAGCAAATATAAAGCCATATGTAAGATTTCCATGTTATATATTTTGTTGTGTACTTACATTGTCCCAGATGTTTCCAGCAATGTTCAAAGCCAAATAAATCCAGAATTTCTTGAAGATAACAGTATGTTTCTTGCTAGCTGTTGCTAACTAGTTGCTATAATTTCCAAGGAAAACACAGGATATGTAGGGTAGAGTGAGGAAGGATTGGCGACCATGACTGAATGTAACATGAAAAAACTTTAATATTACCTGGTCAATGAACATGATTTCAGCCTGAGTCATTTCAGATAGATTTTCATCAGCTACGGTGGTTGTTAAAAGTGAAGATAACAACTCCCATGATCCCACGCTACTTTACGACATCATTAAACTACGTCTTTTGTGACCTATAGTGGCAAAATTTACATACTGTGCGTTTTATAGGAGGCCTCGCAGGCACAGCAGTAACATTTCAGAACCGTGGTTGGACAGATGTCAGCAGATGTTACGTGAAGGGAGCTAATTGAACACAAAATTTCAATTGGAGTCTTAAAGGGAGACTCCTGTATGTCGTTTGTATTTCACTTTCATAACATTATGGTTCTTATGAGAGGCAGATTTAAATAAGAAGAATGGTAAAAATCGAATCAGCAGAAGCAAAGATATCCTTATTTTTAATCTCTTGAATAGGTCACGCTCTGAAAACACTTGATCCTACATTTCCCATTGTGCATCTCGGACATTTTTGCAAACTTTAGAATGCTCCTTTAGAGCCAGAGAAGACAATACAATGTTATCATCTGTACTTCTTGTGACAAGAAAATGAAACTTTATGTAAAATTAAAGAGAAATAGTGAATTTGTAATGACTAACTGCAAATTTTCTTTCATAGATGCAGAAAGAAATGTAGAAAACAATGATTTTAGTGGCATTGTAAGGGCAAAATGTGGTACATAACGCTTCAGTACAATGGAATTAACATGTTTATTCACTTCATTTTTCAGTGTCACAGAAATGAAGCAGAGATAAATTTATGACCCGACGATGTTGGAGCAGACGTGACGGACTCCGAATTAAACGTCCCCTCATTATTTCCCTGCTTACTATCAGAAGGCCAGTTAGTAATGAGGCGCAGCACCGTTGATAGAGATGCATTGCTCTCCGCGGGGGCCACTGAAAATTTGTCCAAGCTTAAATAAAATGAGAATAAAAATAATTGATTGGAAATCAATGCACATACATCATTCACTCTTTTGTTAAAAGGAGAAATGGAAGGGAAGGGGGGGTGGGGGAGCTCCTGGAAAATCGATATTCATTCGAATCATAAATCAGAATTGAGTCAGCGCTTGCGGGGAGGGGAGATAATCATTGGCCTGGTTTTGGATTACATACTCCACAGGGCCGAGGCTTGTCCAGCCTGCAAATGTGTTTAGCTTTGTTACACCCCCCCCCCCCCCCCCCCGACTCGTCACATTTCTTAACCCCCCCTACAAACACACACACACACACACACACACACACACACACACACACACAGTTAAATGCGAATGGTGAGATCCTCTCATTGAAATGCATTGATGGTTTAGTGCGACGTCGGCCTTATGTGCTGCTGTCAGGCCACGTCTGGGGACAGATCAACATGTGTGTACAATGGGTCGCGTGGTGTCAGCTCCATCAGGCCGTCAATGAGGAGCCTCTGCCTCCCAGCGGCTCTTGACCTTGAGGATGAAGAGTGGGCCCCGGGAGCGTGTGTGTGTGTGTGTGTGTGTGCGTTTTGTGAGCGGACATACGTGGGACACAACAATCAGTCAGGACGCTCTTGTGATGTTTGGTGATGGAGGTTTGTGAATTGGTTTGTGCGCTCGCATTCAGAGCAGACCAATGTATCAGTGAGCTGATATATTGGGGTAGAAATCAATATTGTCCACCTCCAGTATGATGGAGGTTCTCCCCTGATCACCACTGCACTCCAACACAGTGTTCGACCTGCAGTAAAATAGATCCTCTTTGTTTTAGGCGGACTTCCTGAGCTGTACCAGTAAAGAATTTCATTATTAGTTTGTGTATATTTGCTCCCTAATAGGGACGGTCCATGTTAATCCCACATTAATCAACACCGACCTTTTAAACACATTCATTTAAATACGCTGAGCAGTGGCACACTCATGCTGTTTGAGGGTCAAGGGTGAAAAAAAATAAAAAGGGCACCAGCTGTATGTGGTGGAACACCGGTGCGCCAAAGGTCATGAAGCATTCATGGTGAAACAATTCCACTTCCTGGTGTAGATTAAAATTGTTTTATTTTGTGACTTCAAGCGCTACTATAGCTCTGTAATAAAATACACACAGGGAGCTACTTACTCTTCAACAATTTAGAGGCACGTAGATGCCAACTAATGTTCGACCATCTAGAGCAGCATATATGGTGCTGTATCACATTTTCTCCATTGGAAGGGCACCCTAGAGGGCACTTTTTCACGTTTTGTTCACTGGAAGGGCTCCCTAAAGGGCATTTATGCACACTTTTGTGGCACTCTCTAGTGGATGTATTGCTTAACATCCATGCCAATGTAAAGGACGCATGAAATTATGTGGGCTGGAAAAAAGACTGGACCTATTTTCACACAAAAAGGGCGAATAAAAGCATTAGCCTTAAAGTGTATTGTGTAAACTGTCCTTGTGTCCCTTCAAATGCGTTATAAATTTCCACCAGATACTGCCATACTGAACTTTCTCAACAGCCTCACTGATTTCAGTAAAAAAGATGATGACTTCAAGATGACCACTGTGGTTGAGACTTAAATATCCTGAATTGCGATAAAATTTCATACCCCTCATAATTCTGGTGATCCAAAACTAATGACATTTGTATCAACCTCAACTCACTTTGTTGAGTGTTAATTAGCAAATGCTAGCATACTAAACTAAAGTAAATATGGTAAACATTACAAGTATGTTTGTATTGTCATTGTTGGCATGCCAACATTAGCATTTAGCTTAAAGCACCACGGTGCCTAAGGCTGTATTCACAACAAATCAGACGCTGCAGTGAAAATGTACTACCCCCATTCATTCTAATGCAGCAGTGGGGACCGCACGTGATACCAAAATAAAGGCAGTAGACCTGTGGCAAAAAGTTGAAACACAAAGAAATGCAGCCTCATGTCATGCTGCAGTGGGCAGTCAGGTAAACTGGCAAACAGACTGGCCAAAATATCACTGAAACCTGGTGCTATCCAAACAGAGTTCATGGATCAAAGAGAGAGACTGAAATGAAATGTTATTTTTTGAACGCTTCACATCAGTTACAATTGAAACACAAATAAACACGGCCACACTCCCGCCACGTAGCCTTTTGCTAACGGCAGCAATGCCTGATCTGGTGTGAATACAGCCTGAGCATCACAGAGCCAGTAGCATGACTAGTTTTGTTTCAGTGTAGATTCATTTATTTTACTCTGAATTCAGTTTTTTTTTAAAAAGATTATGAGTGGAATCGACAACAACCCTGCCACAGTGGGTTAAGCTCCCGGTGCTTCCACCATACAGTAGGATTGCCCGAGGAATATAGAGTACATGCATTCACATTAACATACTCACACACCAGGAGGCCAGCAAATCATCATAATACCTGCTGGGATGGCAAGTAGACCATAATAAAAACCTCAGTTTCAGAGGTTTTAAACACACATAGTAGCTTTAAATTTAAGAAATGCAATAAAACTATTAAAGGTTGAATAAAGACAATAAATGTGTGTTCTGAGTTTGTCACACTACAGAAACGATCACAGGACGGTGACAGGATGCTATTTTTTTTTCTTCTGTGTCGGGTTGTTGGAACTGAAGTGAGCTGAAGTGAACTGCTGGACTGATTTGGACTGAGAGAGTCACTGGAGGTACATTCATAACTGAGTTTTAGGGAGGGGGAGGCGGTGTCGTTTGTGGGGTTTTTATAGCGTTTGGAGGACCGTGTTTCAGGTTCGCCCAAAAAACAGTTTAACGATGTAACACAATTCAGTACTACATTGTGCTCAGTCTTTTCACGTTTCAACAGCTACGTTCTAACATGTATGTTGTTTTTAGAAGAAAAACTCCCTTTTTCCTTTACACAATCTTTGAAAAAAAAAAAGGATTTAGGCTGGAATCCTCTTTGAAAACTGCAGAACAGTGGAAATCAGCAGTGTCAGTCCACCAGAAGCAATCAAACTACACTGTAATGCCCAGTAAGTGTCTGTAAGTACGTAACCTTGTGTATAGCTGCGGTGTTTTGACAACAGCAAATTACCAGCGGCCATGCAGGCTGTGTCATCCGGCCTTGAGGTTATCACTCAAGTGAATAGCAACAGAGTCAGTTTCTCTTATCTGCGGAGACACTCTCGTTGCCCTCGGGAGTCTCTCTGCTCAAATGAAACAAATAGCCATTTCTGTAAAAACAAACACAGAGGGGACCACATGTACCCCCGTCCAAACTGAGCTCCATTCACTGCTACCAACCGCAGCTTCATGAAATGTGGAAACACATTGTGCCAGCGAAAGATTTCAAGTAGCGCTTTGTTTGAACATTGCAGTCACGCAGGGAGAGATTTCACTGGTAGATCTTAAGAGCGCTGGAAAATCCGCAGGACAGTTCAATGGTCATTGTTTCACACAGGGTGGTGCATTCAGGGGCTCAAAGTTGTTTTTCCCTTCAGTGATGCCAGCTCTGCACTAAAGGCTACTACCATTACACAGGGTGGAGGAATGTTAAGTATTTTATTATTTTCTGCCAACCTCTGTGGGAACCAGTGCTCCCTGGCTGTTTCGGGGGCGGTATTTATCGAGGCCACGGTATAAACACAGACCCAACCCACTGATTAGGGAACTGGGATGTATTCTTTCTACACTTTCGGGTGTGGGAGAGACAGAGGAGGGGGGGGGGTCACGATCAAGTTACCATGACCACGAACACGCTGATCTGAATGAGATGTTCTCAGACGCCGATACAGGATCTCCTCTCACCCAGTTCTGAGAGCATGCGGATGAATTCCTCGTGCATGAATAAAAGCAACACTGACTCATAGTTTCACAGTCAGTGTGGCAGAAAACATGTAAGCTGTAATCTGTTTGTTATTCCTGTCACAGAGACATGACTGGCGTCTTTCTTGGTATGAATTCAATTATGACAGCTTTTATCATACAAGGACTTCCGACTAAATGACCGCAAGAAACACCCATAATAACAAAATGAGAATTCATTTCTTCAAAAACATTAGAAATTATACAATTAAAAAAGAAATCTGTAATATAGTCACTCTAATAAATCATAAAATAACAATGATAAGTCATCAGAGATCAAGGAAATACTTCTCTGAGAACAACACAGCAGCCACGTCGTCCTCATGGTGAAATTTTTTGTTCTGGGTTGAAATAAATGTTAGGTCTCAAACTCCAGAGTGTGTATTTTCAGAGCAGTGGGCTTTTGTTTTCAGGATAACAGACTTAACTTTACATTGACAGACAACAGACAGTTATACACAGCTGATCGACCTGCAGTGGTGGACTCGTCCTGTCAATTCACGATGTTGTGTGCATCCTGCACTCCTGCAGTGTTCCTGCAGCCTGCACGAGGAGTTGGGAGAAACAACTCACTTCAATCATAGATCACATATTAAATAGTAGTTCAACCTATTTAATACACCGTCTGTGGCTCCAACTCTATATTTAGACTGCAGTACTCATTTTTGCACACACTACATATCGCTCCTTTAATGTCATATGAAAAAAAACCCACAGATTATTATTAGTTTAAGAAAGTTACAGTAATTGTAAGCTAACATTTTGTTTCAGGTCGTTTCAATCTCATCATAATATCACTGAAATAAACTCACAGTCATTCAAACTTCAGCATTTTTAATTTTTAGTTTGTTTTCTGTCAATACAAACGTAAATGGAGATCTTCACCTCAGTATGAGCATATTTAGTATATTTAGATTTTACAATTAGTACACAATGTAATATGAATGGTGTTTACATATAACTAGTCACAGCACATGCTACAGGCAGTTATAGAACACTGTTTGCTCAGGGCATACTGGCATGTGACAGGAGCACCAAGCACAGTGCCTCTGCTTTAAATCAAATGGCTAATAATAAATGGTTCCATCTATAAAAATTGCGTAGGCTGAATCGAGTGCTGTCTAAAAATGCCAGATGTTTGTTATATATTTTGTTGAGGTGTGTATTTACATGATCCTAAATGTTTCTAACAATGTTCAAACCCAGAGACATGTATAGTTTATTCAAGGTTTGCTGCTCTATTTGCGTCCAGGGAAAATACAGGTCACATCAGATATGTCAGAGAATGAGGGAGGAAGTCAGTGTGACTAAAGGTAACACAACTTTAATATTACTTAATCGCTGAACATGAGTCATTTCAGATAGATTTCCATCAGCCATGGTGGTTGCTCAAAAATAAAGATAACAATCTTTTTTTTTCCTTTTGTCTTTGAAGACAACAACTTCCATGTTCCCACGCTACTTCACGATGTCATCAAACCATGTCGGTTGTTATTGTTTTAACTTGAGAAAGTCATTAGGAACAAGTTGATTGAAAAAGTGATGAAAAATCGGAATGACAGAATAAATCACCTGTAAGATATGACAAAAAGAATACCTCTGGGGTCTGCAGGTACCCCAGTTGATACCCAATCCCAACAGCCCAAATAATAACCAATCACAGCTCTTTTTTTCTAAAAGTTTAATTAATGAATAACCTAAAAAATAATAAGTGCATTAATTTTTATGATATCAGAGGGGGGTCTTTGCAGCCCACCTCCCCTATAAAGCAATAAAACCCTGATTTTTTATAGTTGTATTCTCTTCTTGTGTGTATACTTGTGGTACTTTAAATCTAAATTTTTCCCACAATTCCCATTCGCACCCACAATTGAGCAGTATTTCCTTCTACAAATTGTTTAATCCACCCACAGCTTGAAGCAGTGAAGCATCTCATGATCAGTTTAGTTAGTGGGCTATTAGTTCCTTGAGGTTAATGTTTTATTTCATAGAGGTATATGTATTTTTATGACTTTGTTTCAGGCAAGGCAGCCCAGCTCGGCTGTAAAGCACTGCAGAGAGCCTTGATTGTATAGAGGCCTGTAACAATAAATAATTTTGTGAAACTGGAAGAAAAAATGTTCAAAAGCCTTGGATCTCTGAAGTTTTCATGATGTTCATTCTGTTCATCTTTATTCTAGATATATAGTTGCTATTTGCTCTGCATCCAAGGACACACACACACACACACACACACACACACACACACACACACACACACACACACACACACACACACACGTGATTGTATTCATACACATGAGAGAACCTTTTCTGACTGTTAAGTCATTCATTAACCCTCACCATTCCAGACTTGGATTGAACTTTTATCCCAACCTTAAACTGATTCAGATGCAAATATTCAATCCTTAAAAAAACAAAAACTAACTAGGCATGCTTTTACTTTGGAGGAACTTCCTCATTGTGTATATCTGTGAGGACATTTGACCCACATATAAAGGACAAAGACATAACCTGTGGCTGTTCTTTCCTGTCATTTGGTGGATTAAATGATGTTTTGTTCTAATGTTACAGCAAATCAGTGTTTTACAGCGTAATGTCAGTCACGTCCCTCACGTGTGCTATCTGAGTTCACGTCTCTCTCTGAGCCAGTGACCTGGGAGGCAGGCCTCTGCCCGGGGGGTCTTTGTCCTCACACAACTGTGAACAATGTGACTCCACTGCTTTCTTATCATGCTGCTTATCCAAACTGAGATCTATCGCTTATTGCAGCAGATCTGGGTCACAGATCAGTTTCGGATGAAGTTATCCGACTCCTCTGCTGCTCCTGCTGATGACAGGACTGAACAGAAACACAAAAGACATACAAGAAAGAGAACAGAAATGCTTTTGTTTTCGCACAAACACAGTGTGGCACTTTTTCCCACATATTAAAGTTTGTCCTGGATGACTGCCAGATACATTTAAAGTGAAACTATGAGTAAGAGAGACTGTGGGCAATTGCAACAGGAGTCAGTTCCAGAGTAAAGACACATACTCTGCACATGCTCAGTAGGATCCAGGGGCTGGATCATTTCACCTTATCAAGAAAAACTGATCATGAGGTATGAAAGTTTTTGGATGTACAATATTTTTCTTCTGCTGTACATAGTTTAGACAACTGCAAATTTAAAATGACTTAAATCTTAGATTATTTAGTCAAAAATGAACATAAACAAACTATGTTACATCATTCAATTTAATTGTATAGTCTTGTCCTTGATAGTGACAATATATCAATTGTTTTATTAATTAGTTTCCATATATATTTTAATATCAAGATGATCAGTGTATTTCAAGTAGTGATTTATGAGGGAAAATGTAAAAAATGTTACAATTGCCCCAGGTCTCCCCTAAGCCTTTGTCACCACATTAATATTCTGCTTCCTCGTATGAATCCACATGCCAGATAAGATTCATCAAAGCAAAGTTTATGGCAGTGTAAAGAATGAACTTTGGAAAATCTTTACTGTGAGCTGCTACTTTATTATAATTGTGTTTTTTTTTTTTTTTTTTGTCAGTTGGGCTCATCAACCGCGGCTAATGCAGCGTGTGAACTTTAGGTATCCGTGCTGTATAGGAAACACATCAGCTCCGCTGCACCTTTCGCTAAGGTCGTGACTTTTAAAGGTTGACTCCAAACACAGGCTTTGTTGACTCAGCTCCTGTCTGTACATTAGGACACAGATAGTGGGCAGGCTAACAGCTTGCTGTTGCCAAAGTAACAAATCCTACCCGCTATGACCTCACTTGCCGCTGAACGCTGTTGAACTTTGAACAGTTATGTCATTTATTTGATCTGTGTGTCATCGGCATTTCCTTTCACAAGTTCCTCCCCTCCGTCGCCCTCCCTCCGTGCCCACACTTTACGTGTTTTCTTTCCCTATCTAAAGGAAATCCTATCCCGAAACCCCTTGTTTCCCTTCATAACCCATTATGCCGTCGCTTTTGTTATGTTCCATTGTGAGTTTTCTTTAGCATAATCGTTACCATGTTAGCCCCTTTCATTCAAACCTTGTAAGTCCATTTTCCCAAGCTTACATAATGAGAGAACACTTGAGTGAACACTTTGATCTGAGGTGACCCTGTACACTGTGGGATTCAGTTCCCATTTGAGCGAACAATAACAGAGCTAACACAGGCTCAATAAATAATCATCAAGGTTTCCATAAAACAACATGTGTTCCTGTTTGTACATAATCATCTGGTTACTGCAGCAATCAGATGATGATCATCAATGGTAGAGTCTCTCTCCCTCTCTAATTCCCCCCCCTCCCTTCAGCAGATACCTCTGCCCAGCTGAGAATGACTCATTCATATCTCATGACTGCTTTCCAATGAAACTTGTTGTTCCGAGCAGCGGTTTCCGGGAATACAGGAGGCTGAGCGGTGAATTATACCATCACACCACCTCAGGCTCCAGGGAAATAGGACTGACATAAACAAATATGCCAAGTGTACACTGTACATACAAATGGCCTTAATTACTTGTCAAGTAGGCAGTGATGCAGAGTGATACGCCTGACTTGTTCTCACTAAACCTCCAAGTGGTGAAGTTTGAAGTCTTCTTTAAATGTAGACAAGACAGGTAATGAGTGAGCTCTGATACTGCCACTATTACCACCACTGATACTTAAGTAGGTCTACTGTTATCAGCTAACAATATAATATCTAATGCAAGAACTATTTACACCTTTTATCTTTGTCTGTTGATTTTGCTGACAGTCATGGAAGAAGTGTTGAGATCTTTCATTTAAAGGTGAAATATGTAAGAAGTGGCTACCAGTCAAATTCATACTCAAAACAAAATTTGGGCAAAATACTGCCAGAGTGACCACTAACTGCTGCTGGCTGTCTTTGCAAACTGTAGCTGCTAACTGCAGCTGCCATTAGCTAGCTAGCTCAGTGCAGCTAGTGGTTGTATTACCTGACTGGTCACATATTAGTGTTTACACCGCTAGCACAGGAGCTTTGAACACCAGCAAGAGTATTAGGGTTTTCAGCCCTGGGCCAGTGAGACGTGGGAGTCCTTGAGCTATGCTATTGTACTATCGCTTTTTTAGGTTTAAAATGGTATCACAACACGGGATGTACTGAAGCTTTAGCTGATTAGCGTGCTAACTTCAGTAGATATCTCTGCAAGACAAAACATAGACATCTTTGACATAACATCAAAACTGTTATTTTTTCACAAACTAAAATTCTTACACATTGCACCTTTAACGCAATAACTGTACATTTTGGAAGTTATTATAATCTGGTTTCTTGCCAAGAGTTAGATAAAAATATTGATGCTACTTTCATGACTGTATGCTAAATATGAAATTTCAGCAGCTGGTTAGCTTAGCTTAGCATAAAGGTTTAAAATAAAGGGTAACAGCTAACTTGGTGTTATCCAAAGCTAACAAAATAAGCATACCAGCACCTCTAAAGCTCACAAGTTAACTTATTTTGTTTGTTTACTAAAACAGCCTTCTTGTAGTCTTGCTAATTGAAACAAAACAAATAAAACAAACTCGGAAGTTGGTGTGCCATGTCCAGTATATAATCTGCCAGATAAACACCTGTAAAACCATAACTTGTCAATTTTACACGGATATAGAAACCAGGTATAATACTTAATAAGCCTTAGACATTCTGTTAGACATCTACCTGTTGACAGCATCATGCTGTCCGTTTGTAGTCTTTATGCTAAGCTAACCGCCTGCTAGCAGTGGCTTAATATTTAGGTTCAGTTTAATATCTAATTGATAAAGTGTCAATCTTATTATCTTACTCCTGGCAAGAAGGTGAATAAGCTAAAAAAATGTGAATTATTGCTGGAAGTAAAGGTAGCAATATCACAATTTAAAAATACCTCATGTATATATTGAAAAATATATATAAACAAGTATTATCAGTGAGATGTACTCACTGTGCAAGGAAAATGGGCTCTGTTAGTGTCACTATTGGTGTTATACTATTGGATTATTATTGCTAAACATGTACATGTAAATGGTGTACCTGACTGTGTTGGAGCTAATTATACCCATTTTATGTTGTTTGTGGTTTAATTTACTGCGTATGCATTTTATATGCTAATTTAAGAGGTTTTAAGAATATTTAAACAGAATAAAAAGAATATATACCTCAGAGATATAGTGTGGCATTAAATTAAAATACTGAAGTACCTCAGAACTTTTTACTTTCCACCTCTGACTATTAATAGTGATAACAGTCAAGCAAACAAAAACACCAAGAAGCCTCCTGTGGATCACAACATGCAGTTCCCTAAAACCAAATTAAGCCTGTTTTAATGGGCACCACCCTGGCACCTTTGCCGCTGCCCTAACAAGCACTGACTAAGACTCAACTGTTCCACAGCACAAGATGTTGACGCTAATAATGAAGAGTGTGTGAACTTGTCTGCCACAAGCCCCAAACCAGTGTCATTTTGAAGCCTTGCAGCAGGACACGCCACGAGGCCCACCGCGCCGCTGCAGCAAGGTGACACAAAAAGACGGACAGACAAGCTGGCAGACTAAAGCAGACAGGTAAACAGACAGACAAACAGGGCCGGGGCAATACCCCAGAGAGCAATGACACGAGCCAGTGCCTCCCCGCTGCAACACAGCCCCAGACTGAGCAGGCAGGCAGGCAGGAGGGGAGCGGGTGGCTTTCGAAACACTGAAGAGCCGAGTGTAGACACACAGCAGCCCGCTCACCTCAAACACACAGCCTGTAATGACTGGAGACACGGCTGCCTTCCCGAGGGAAAAAAACAAGAGTGTGCGGGAAGGAGGGTTGGGGGGGGGGGCAAAGCACAGAAGCACAGCACCACCTCTTCCCCAACAAACCCTAATGGCTGGGGCTCAATAAACAACAGCAGTGGCAACAACAACCCAAATAAGCCATGACAGCGCGTGGGCTACCTGAGCGAGTTTCTAATTGATCATTCTCGGTTGGAGACTTCCCACTCCTCGCTTCCATTGTAAGACATGCACCTCTCTCATACATGCCACAGTTACAGTTTTGCATCACGGCTATTCTTAGCGCAGGTGTGCTATATCGCTGGAATTCTTATTTTAAGCTCAGCTGCTTTAGCTGTAAACATATTCCACAAACATTTATTCATAGAGAGTGTGCTCTTTATGTAGACCACAAAACTGAGCTATTTGTTTTACAAGCTGCCTTAATTTAAAAAGACAACTGGAAATAATTTTGGAATAATTCAAAACGAATAAGCATATCGAACATGTTTTCTCAAGTACAACTGAATTAATATCAATGTTACTGACTTAACAAGTTTAAGTCATGATTCAAAACAAACTTTTCAAGTCAAATAACTTTGATATTAATTGACTTGTGCTTGAGAAAACATTTTCAGTAAGCTTGAGATATTACCATACTAGCTTTTTGTCTCTGTTCCTAGTCTTTATGCTAAGCTAGCTGGCTGCTAAATTTAATATTTAAATACTAAGCATCAATCTTCTCATCTAACCCTCCAGGAGTAAGTATATAAATATTTTGGTATTCAAAATGTCAAAAAAAAAAGCTCGACATGTATTTTGTTGAGTTGGTCAGAGAAATTCACAGTGTGATTCCTTGCTAGCTGCTGTGAAAACACAGGATGTGTCAGAGAGTCAAGTTGAACTCTTCAGTCACACAAACATTACAAACAAATTTGATTTCCTTTTACATTTTCCCAGTTCAAAGAGTCAGTTCTTCATTTCACACAAAAAAACTAAGAGCTGCAACTATAAATAAATAAATAAATACTAATTACTAAACACTAAACACTAAGCTTTGCTGTGGTTTACAGTGTTTTCATTGTTGTACAAACAACCATGACTTATCTCACAGTGTGTTATAGACACACAACAAGTTTTCATCACAAGTTTTCTTTGAACTTTAGAAAAAGGGTCTCTGGAGAGTTTTTACTCTTAAACAATGCATGCTGGGAAGCCTGCTGATACACTGACCATGTTTATTTAGAAACTTTGTTTAATGAGTTGATTAAACTCTGTACAATACATTCATTTATCATTTTAGGTTAAAAGTGTTCTGAAAATAAAGACTAGCAGTTTTTAGCAGTGTATATTTCAAACCTGTTCTGAGATAATGAACAGAAACAGAAACTAGAGCAGGACCTGAGTGTTGCCTATATTTTCTTCTTTATAAACTTAACTTAATGAGTTGATTGAACATTCATTCAACTCATCATTTCAAGTCAAAAGAGTTGGGGTTAGGGCTATAAGTTCTCAAATGTTCTGTAAATAAATGCCAGAAATTTTAAGTTCTATTAACTTGAATAAATAAAACATATATATTTCTGCTGAGTTAATGAGTAAAGATCAGTTGATTCCACTAAATTCCTGTATGATTTTTTTTTTACAGTGTAGTTTAATATGAAGGTGGTACACTGAAGCATTCTTTATTTCTAGAAGGCAGCTTCAAACTCTCCTCTATTGCAGACATGCAGTCAAAGCAAAGCATGTCCGACTTCAGCCCGCAGCCGGCTGACCTATTGTGAGAATTAATTAACAGGCACGGCAGATTTTAGCACAGTTATTTGGGACTTTCTGTACGTAGGTGTGATATGTGGGTCAGTGGGGAGCGACGCGGCTGGGCGTCATGTCATCTCACGCTATCAGCCGGTGACAGCCGCTCAGAGCAGCCTCAATAAGCACGCTGATCCCGGCCGAGCCTGCTGACCGGCGCAGTTAACATTCCCTCCCTTTACAGCCGCCTAATCCGGGAATTTAACAATGCGCCTGGCCTTCCAAACCAGGGATCAAATTCTCCCGGTTGACTCTGTATTAGCCCAGCCAGCACATGCGGCCCCGGCCCCGTGCCCACCCACAAAGCAGACAAGCAGAAATTCACACACTCACACCCCTCGGTTCATTCTGCAGCCCCAGCCACACGCAACACTGGGTAACAGAGAGATGTTAATAAGACCTGTGAATTTCTCCTGTGTTTCCTACCAGTTTTCTGCTTCTGCTTTTTTTCTCTTAATCCTTCTCTGCTCCTTTATGTGTGTTTCCAGTTAACCTTAAACATAAATTTAACCCAGCTGAGACGGCCTGGGGGGTCTTTAACTTGCATTATGTTTGGTGACATTGACAAAAAGGTGAAGAGAGTGGGCCGTGTTTGTGCGGAGACGATGGGATCAAATCCAGGGAGAAATCTATTTCCTTGAGAAGCCCGTGCCACAGAGACGGGAAAACTGGACATATCCTGACATACAATTAAGGCCCACTGCACTGTGGAAGCATTGTAATTAGCGAGTGTCATTTTCAAGTTTTTTTTTTTCCTTCTGTCTGTAGCCACCTCTCCACTACCAGCCTCTAGTGTTTCAGTCCAGGCTATCACAAGGTCAGATAGAAGAGATACCCTGCACCGGTGTCGGAACCTCTCAGCTGTATGCGGTAATTACTGGTGTCCTTGATATTTGATGTGAAATGGGGATGGTAACCTTTAGTGTTTGCCTGTTAGCCCCCCCCCACAACACCTCCCCTTGCTGCTGCCACCTCCCTCCCCTCAGTTCCTGAGAGCTCGGACGGACGACAGGAGGCTCACTTTGGAGGGAAATGTGAAGTGTGTTTGAGTGCCAGCTGGTGCCCTGGGACATGGTTAAACATCTACCGGCCAAATGGTGCCTTGTCACTGCTGTGAAGCGGGACGACACTGTTGATGGGACCTGCTGTCCGAGGGAAAGGGCGAAGGGCACGAGGATACGCACTTTTGTGCTATTTATAACTTCACTTATAAGTGGAGTTGTGATTTTGTGCACAGTTAACAAACATTAACCACATATGAAGACATATTTTAGAGTTTTAGACATCAGACTTTGACATGAGTTGAAAATCAAAACTAGGATTAGCGTATTAAGATCCCTCCAGACAAGTTTTAACATATTCTAAAATACTCAACTTGAATAGTATGTCTGATACTGAAAAAACTTCAAAGTCGGCATGCACAAGTTTTGGAAGGATTTTTGCTAACATCTAATATGCCAGTATTTTCCAACTCATTTTGTCCAAAATCCTGATCCTGACAACGATATAGATTAATTTAATATTTGATTAATAATGGATTTGCAGCTCTAATCAAATCTGAAATTTACATATTACTGTGGCAACTCTTATTGTGATGGTCCACTGGTAGATGCAGTCATTTTTAAAATGTACACAGTCACTGTGCAAATATAAAAAAACTACTGATGACAGTTTTTTTTTTCATTGGTACCTGTTTCACAAATTCATTGTAATGATCAGGATGAGGGCTCTTAAGATGGGCAATTAAATGTTGTAGTGTTGAAGGAATGACCAATGCTGAGCAAAAAACAACTTCAACTCTCAACACAAAACCTCCACAACACAGACACACTCATGACACCTGCACATAATTTAACTCTCATCTTTTCAGCCTGTCACATTGGAAGAAATGTTCATTCATATTGATGCTTATATTTTATGTTAAAGCCTTTTTACCCTCATTAAAAAAAACAGGATCTATGAATATGCATCTTCAACCTTTTTTGACCAAAAGTTCCAGGGACCAGAGGAACGAAACTCTGAACTTTAAGTGTGTTCTTATTTGCGATTCTACCGAATCTTGATGATCCATTAAGACTGATGAATTTAAAAAATGACAGGAGTTTACAACTATTTTCTCACACAAGCAAACATGAGTCACGGTGTTTTTTTGTATTTTCAGCTGCATGACTCATGATGTCTGAATTCCTGTAATGAATGAAAGAAAAAGAGCTGGGTGATTCCTGCCAGATCACTGCTGCTGTGTGTGAGGGACCAAGCTGGCAGGCAAAAGGAGTCACATGAGGATTTTCAAAAAACCCCCAAAAAACTGGGTTTTATTTACCTATAAATGAAAGAAGTCATTCACAAATTTGTGCAACAAAAGTTAGAAGCACATACAAAGTTGAACTAAACTGAGGCCATGATTTACACTAACTTAACATAAACTGAGGTGCACAAACTAAACCAGCTGCAACAATGACAAAACTCACCACAAAAGAGGACTTATATAGTTGCTGATCAAATCATTTGCAAAACAAAGCAGTAATACAAAACAAACTATAAAAGAGCATAGGACAATTTATCAATCTTTTGTTGAGAGCAGAATTGAGTCCTTATCAATCCAGTAGTAGTTAGTAATTCAACTTTTTAGATGTAAACCACCTCTAACCTCCCAACCAACCAAAAACGAGGGTGCATCTTTTGCTTAAGCTTGACAAGGTGTCCTGCCATCCGCAGCACCCAAGAGAAACAGACATCAGAAAAACTTAAGGCAAACTCAACTAAAGACAAACTAAAATGAGGCTGTACAGAGGTGAACTAAATGTGCACACCACAAATAGAAACTAATGTGCTACTAGCAGTGCTAATTGAACTGAGCATGATGTTTGAAACATAAGCTGTGTCAACATTTATTCATTTATGTTTGCTGATGCACATGCAATGTGAATATGATGTGCATAAGGTCAAAAACAAAAAGAAATTCAAACTGTAAACCTGAGAGAAAACCAATGTGTGTGCATGCAAATGGGTTACTGATATTTAGCATAGCAGTAGAGCTGCAACCATCAGTCAACATATTGATTAGTTGACAACGATTATAATAATAATCGGTGCATCGATAATCGGTTAATCGTTTTGAGCCATTTTTAAGAAAAAAAACATAATAATTTTCAGGTTTCATTAGGCCTTTATGATAGTAAACTGGGCTTTATTAACACTGATCAACAAATTTTGCCATTTCTGACACTATGAATTAAACAAGTACTTGAATAAACAAGAAAATTATCGACTGGCTATTCATTATTGAAAATAATCTTTACTTTCCTAAATTGGAGCTCTGCAAACTCCATCCTGATATTTTCTTTGACCACCAGAGCAGGGACTGTTTGTACTGGACCACAACTGGCTTCCAAACAGAACTTAAACTCAGATTTTATGTGAGCACAGAGAAACTTTCCTCCTTCTGCAGATTAAAGTGAAAACAGCCTTTCGTATCAAACTCTGCACATAAATCGTTCCGTACAGGGAAGGAAGTCCAAGTACAGCGACAATAAACAAACCACACTTTTGAAGGGTGGGCTTTAACCTAAAAACCGACAAACATATTTGAACTCACAAAGACCGAACAAACATGGCTATAAATATTCAATTAAACAACTGCGGCACTGTTTGTGAGGTAATGAGACATTCTTGAGAAGATTTGCAGGCGCAGACTGGACTTGTGATTACTTGTTCATATGAAAGCTTATGCCATAGCCAGAGTACTGAGACTTCAACTTGGCCTGTGGCTACTAATTAGACTAAGAACAGCTCTGCCATCAGCCTCTGATGAGCTGCTTTAATTGGCGGAGCAACAATTGCTGAAAACCTCGTGGCCATTACTCTGAGCTACACCTGGGATGGAGAAACTCCTCAGTCTGCTGCGTTTATGAAAGCATAAACCAGTCAAATCACACATGGCTGAATTGATTGTCGTATGCTGTAAAAGAGCTGCGTGTTTTGTTAGTGCTCCGTGCAACCGCAGTCGTGCACATCTGTCATCGCTGCTCCTGTTATCAAGTCAGCATGTTGTGTAACATACTTGAAATACTATGCTATAGACGCCCCAGTGCGAACACATTCAAGTGCAAATGCGGCGTGCTGCAACATGCCAGGTGTTTTGACAGTCGGCCGGTGTTGTACATATCTCTCAAGCACCTACATCAAGTATGTTGTGCCAACCTCCAAACACTCCCCCCCGGCTGAACAGCCCTGGCTTATATAACCTGGCCTCACACTCATCAATCTGTACGCCCTGGTGTTTACGTTCGCCCCTCGCTGTTTTTCTTGGAGGTCCCGTTCCAAAGGAAGCAGCAGTGGAAAGGGTGAGGCGCTCGTGAGCAAACATGCGCAAACACCTGCATATCTGAGATGCCTGGCAGGAATTATCATCACGGTCCACTGTAAACACACACACACACACACACACACACACACACACACACACACGCTGATCTCTGTGCACTTGCTCAACAAAAGCTGAGGAACTCCGGCCTTGTCGTCTGCAAACAAAATGTGGCAGCCAGGAAACACTGCGCGGATTAACGTTGCACCAGGGGCCTCGGTTGGGACTTGTCACTGAAAGACAGAGTAAAAACAAAATAAGTGAAAAAAAAAACTTCCTTTCATGTAGATCTGTGTTGAAACATGTTTAAAACCAGAATTTCCACTTGAATCCACGTCTGTATAATATATGTAGTGAAGACTTTGAAGGAATTTAATAAAAGGTATGAAGTGTATTTTTATCACTGATGTGTGTGATTCCAGTGAGAAACATGCTGTCCTCACTTAGAGACGATTTTCTCAGAGGAGTACAGAGGACTGATAGAGAGCTGAACATTGTCATGTCACAGTGAAGCTGACCTTTGACCTTTTGGATATAAAACATCATCACCTAATCATTTTATCTCATTAGATATTTGTGTGAAATTGTGTTCAAATTAGCTACAATTATTAAATTATTAATTTCTAATTTTTGAGGTTGCTGTGACCTTAAACTTTGACCCCCCAAAATCTAATCAGTTCATCCTTGAGTCCAGGTGAACATTTGTACCATGTCTGGAGGAATTCTGTCAAAGCGTTCCTGAGATATTGCATTCATGAGGATGGGACAGATGAACTTTAGGTCCTAGTAACCTTGAACTTTGGCCTTTGATCAATCAAATCAGTTCATCCTTGAGTCCAAGTGGACGTTTGTATCAAGTGTAATAAAGATCCCTCTAGGCATTTAGGTGATACTGCTTTCACAAGAATGGGATGGATGTAAGGTCACAGTGACCTTTGACCACTAACATCCAATCGTTTCATCCTTGAATCCAAGTGGACTTTTGTACCAAGTTTGAAGAAATTCTGTCAAAGCGTTCTTAGTTCACAAGAAAAGGACAGATGGACTTTTAGGTCACAGTGACCTTGACCTTTGACCCCCAAATCTAATCAGTTCATCCTTGAGTCCAAGTTGATGTTTGTGCCAAGCTTGAAGAAATGCTTTCAAATAAGCTTAAGATATTAATAATAATGCTTAAGATATTGCATGAGAATGGGACGGATGGACTTCAGGTCACAGTGACCTTTGACTTTGAACCAAAAGACCCCAAACCAAACTGTAATTAGTTTATCCTCGAGTCCAAGTAGACATGTGCACCAAGTTCGAAGAAATTCCATCAAGGCATTCTTAAGATACTGTTTTCACAAGAATGGGATGGACAGGATGTATGGATGCATGGACATAGGCGTGGACAGAGAGACAACCCTAAAAAAAACCCCACAATGCCTCCAGCCACAGTTGTCACCGGAGTGAAGGCAGAAAGATACACCTACCATTACAAACAGGGAGGGTTGTGAATATCTCACTGTTTGTTCATTCCACTGATAGGAAATATAGAAGCTGCATCAATAAAAATATCACAACTGTCCTGCAATAGGCTATAATACTGCAATTACAATTGGTTAGGGGATTCAGCAATGAAATGATAATGACTTTCCATTACAGTCATGGCAATAAAGACATTTGCAGCCACATTATCTACACCTATTGATATTTTTTGCCATTACTTTTGCAGGTAATTTCAAGTCAGCCGTTCCATGTGGCTCCTATTGATTTGGTGTGAAAATACTGAGAAGTAGTGCAAAGATATGGAGGTGAAAGGAGGAGTGAATGTGGCAGAATGACTGAGGTCAGCAGCATTGTCCAGTCGTGATCTCCATCTTCGTCCATTGTCCGTCCACGGGTGCCAGAGCTGAATGGGGATTTTCTTTTCCTTTGATAAACTTTTGACCCTGACATATCTCCTCCTTGTGCAAACATGTTGACCTTGGTTCGCCATTCAGTGATGCGCCGAGGCCACGGAGAGAGGATGATATGGATAACATATTCTGATGAGCTGATACCAGGATCCACATTCATCTGTGGTTCAAATTGCAAGAGGAAAACTTTGACAAACTCCAACTGGTGAAAATCTGTGTTTGTGTCCTTGGTAAACCTTAGAGAGTGGAGTTTAAAAACTAACATTAAGATATATTACACCTTACAGAAATGTCCTATCTTTAGTCTAGTAGAATGGGATCATGGGAGTTATTATCTTCTATAAAAAACAACCACCATAGCCTATGAAAATCGGACACGACTCAGGCAGAAATCATGTTCATGGATAAGGTAATATTTAAAGTTTTATTTATCTTACATTTAGTCATGCCCGTTGTACCCTGCACATTTTCCCCAAAGTTATAGCAATCACGAGCTAGCCAGAAACGGCTAACAAGAGACACCCTATTATCTTGAATAAATTATGGATATCTCTATCTGAACATTGAATGTTTATTATATATTGTCTAGCCTTTTTAATGCAGAAATGGTACATATTATAGCTTTAAGTAAACATAGGATTTTTCCCAATTTGGTATTATTTTCCCAAGTTGGTATTACATTACAGGCAAATTCAACTAACTGTAGGAATCCTATCTTATCTCAGGTTAGCAAGTTGTGAATATGCAACTTATCAAATTTTATGTCTGTTATCTAGCAACTGACACTAATTTTCTCATTTCATTGAGCTGAGGCACGTAAGAAAGGTAAGAAATGTAATGGCACTTAACTTTAAGACTGATGAGTTAGAGGTTATAGTAGCCTAACATCTGAAAGATGTTAGTTTGAGAACTGTACAACAAAGCTAAGAGTGGATTAAGATAGCATCCATCCATCCATTGTACCCAACATCCATTGTGTAAAAGCAATAAGAGAGCAGTGATGCCGAAGTTAAATTACACTACCATTTGCTACTGTTAGCTAACACCACTATTATGCATAGCTCCTATTCACAAACACTACCGTTAGCTACCATTAGCTAGTTAGTAAGTTAGCTACTACTACAAGTGAAAGTTAGGACAGTTTAATAGTTATCTTTAAGTCAGGAAAGGTTACTTAAGATTTTGGGAAGTTGGTTGTTTCTGTTTTTCCATCTTGATGGGGCAACATGGATCTAATAAACTTGGAAACTTCAAGTTTGAAGTATATGGATGTAATCTCACCTACTGAACTGTAGGCTACAGTACAAGTCATTATAGAGGACAACTTCATCAGCATGCATCATGAGTGTGTGTTGTCCATCTATGCCCCTATAGAGGTAAATAATTGCATGGTATTTATGTGCATGGAAAAAGAGAAGGAGGAGGAGGAGGAGGAAGAGGAGAAAAAAGTGCTAACTTAGGCCGCCAGTTTTGCAAGGAGAGCTTGAGGTAATTTTAAGTATTTGTATTGTATGTAGTATTCTAAACCCATGTTTGTGCATTCCTGTCGGATGGTTTGTAGATGTAGGTTGTAGCAGCAGTGACATTGTGGGATAATTATCCTAACACTGTCAGTATTTTGCCCAAGGCTACCTTTGATTGTAAGATCGTGAGAAGAGCAGTCTTTCAATCTCTCAGTGTGACGGGAGACCACTTTTTTTTTAGCCACAAACAAAAATCTTGCCACGTTTCTTTCTCTTTGATCATCTTTTGTCTGGGACAGCCCAAAATCGCAGCATATGCCTGGCTTAAATTAGGGTTGGAGTATTGATTTAGGGTTACAACCTGATGGAGGGGAAAGTCAAAACAGATGACCAGTTCCTAATTACCATGGTTACTAAAGTTAACATAGGGTCACAAGTTAGGGAATTTTCTTTTAAATCACTGTTCTGCGAAATATTTGTTTTGTCTCCCACTTACTTCAATCGAGGCCCATATGACAAACAAATTGAAGCATTTGTTTCTAATTTGGATGTAATCTCCAGCCAGTTCTGGCGGATTTGTGGGTCAAAGTTCAGGACATATACCAGTGAGCTGATACTGGGATCCATATTCACTCGTGGTTAAGTTGCAAGGAGAAAACTTTAACAAACTCCAACTGGCGAATTCCGTGCTTGTGTCATTGGGTGAAGTTGTATTTAATGGCTCTATTTTGAGAAACCAGGTCAATGCGTCTTGTGCTGCGAGAACATCCTTCATCCCCAACCCGAAATACAACCTCTGTTTCCTCCAGGTGAGCATCGTTACCCAAAACCAAGCCGTGTCAGGGCCCGCCGCCGAGCATTTGTCAAAAATTGCTCAAGCAATGGCTGGTTATTATTTATGGTGTCTTGTTATAGAGCCTCATTGCTGATGCTTGCTCCGGGCACCTGCATGCATTTTCATCTCCCGCGCTCATCTCCCGCCCTTTCATCAGACGTCGTTAGCATCAGGTTGTGACCGATGTTCCCGAAATCTCGCTTCACTAACCGGGATCCTCTTGGAGGTGTTTTTTTTTTTTTTTTTTAATACTTCAATAAAATAAGAGACGGGAGAAGAGGAGGGAGGGAGATGAAGGGAGAGGGTTGGTGGAGGGGGGGTTGGGGGAGTGATTGCCACCTGCCACTTCATTCAACTGCATTTTAATCTGGGGTGTCTGGAGGAATCTCGTTCCGCAAATGACTGCACCAGAGGAGTGGCGGCGCTGGAGGAAGGGAGTCGAGATTTGAGCTGCTGATACCTCGTAACAAATCACCTGGATATGAACTATTCGCTTTCTAATGGGAATCCATATTCATCTTCCTCTCCAAAAGCTCTCCTGTGGGGATGCAGATGTGGGGCTGCTTTTATATCTTCTCCTTATCCACTTCCCCATCCGTGTACCCTAATCAAAACCCCCACATATTTTAAGGCCCTACACCATCCGCTTACTCATATTGAATTTCCATTGCCTCACCATTGAGTTTATGGACCATCTTTGGGATTATTAATGGCACGGCACAGAGTTACATATATGAATATGGAGATCAACCATATTGTGCATACGCTCCCCTATATAACAGGATTGATCTAAATCTCTAATGTCTCCTTTGACTGATGGCACCACCCTTCTGCTCCACACGCTTTTCTTAATAATGTGCCTTCCTCACTCCCATTATCTGTGTATTTAAAACCCCCAGACCCCCTAAAAAGCAGCTGTGAATGATAACTGTCCTCCACACAAACTCCTGCTGCTACTTCAATTCAATCTGTGGCACAGATAAAGGGGTCAACTTCATGCTACAAGGGATCAAATTGAAGCAATAACAGGTTTAGTTCTGGTGGTCCTTTTTCAATGTACAGAATTTGCGTTTTATTCAGGCATCTTGAAGGGCACCTTCATGCCCGTTGTTGCCGTTTCAGGAGCGTGCTGCTGTACGCCGGCGATGCCCAGACAAGATACGTAGGATGAATTATTACAGTAAAGGGATTTTATTTATTAACTGGCTCGTGGAAGTTGGGAGCGTGCCAACTGTTGCTGTTTCCATTCAGCGGCCTATCATCTGTATAGTCAAGGGCAGATAAATACTGTATGGCTGTATTCACGGTTACAGATAATATATAGCCACACAGTCTGAATCTACATTAGCAGAGAATTAGTAGGAGGACCGTTGGTGAACAGCCAGCACACGAGGCCTGACAAAGACATGGTGTCTTTGTCAGGCCTCAGTGCCGGCCAATATCTGTTCAGAGCTCACTTTTACAGTTTATTACTCAGTTAAAATGATGATAATTTGTCAGACTGGAGTTAAGTTAGGTGTACTAAACAGATTTTACAGATATACTTGTCTCAATTGAGCACTACTCATCCTGTGAAAATAGCCATATAATGTCGTCTTTGGCTCTGGTGGAGCTTTAGCAAGTTGAGAAAATAGCCTTAGAAGAGGTTTGAAAGCTTGACAGGCTCCGATATTTGCGCCAGGCTTTAGAGATTTTTCTTCTACTGACTGGGCTCAAGTTGGACTCTGATTGTGTCCGTATATGTGCAAACATAGGTCACTGTATGAAACATTTTTTATAGATTACAGTAACATGTTATTCACATGCAATACATGTGACAGTTATGTCATGTAATGCGTAATACATTGATCATGTACAGCATCCTAAAAGTTCATACTGCTTTGTTTAAACCTGTACTGGAAGAGTTTTGATTTGATTACCACTACAAACAATGAACCAAATGGTCATATGCAGTGCAAAGAAAGGCAGGCCCTGAATTATTATCTATTTCTCCAACACTTTTCAATTATTTTCCAAGGGAATGAGAGCAAGGAATTGAGCTGACAAGCCATCGACGTCTACACCCAGTCAGTTGCAAGTATACAGAACTGCAACTCTTGTAGGTGATGACGACAGGACGTAGGTATGTCCCGCAGAGCTCTTTAGTGCGCTCATATAATTGCAATGTGAAACCAGAACTAACCAGATGTAATCATACAATGTAATAAACATGAACCTTGGTTCGGACTTGCAGGTGTGAAAAGGCTGGTAGTCTGGTTAATAAAAAGCCAGCAGTAGATATGGTTTATCAGGTAGGGTAGAGTATACCAAAACACACTACCGAGCATCATGGGAAGTGAAGGATCCAGTATTTTTGAAAATACAAGGAACTAAAACTCAGGATATCAGTTTCAGCCGACTTTATGGAGGTGAAATACGTAATTGCTGATTTACTTGTTTAAGTTGGATGCAGCTGGGTGCTGTAATCTTATTGGATGAGTTAAACATCAGTGTACCTCAGTATACTACTACTACTACTACTACTGCTATAGTGATTCACAGAACAAAACTACAAAGTACTTTACATGGTAGACTCAAAATTACAGCATTTCAAGAGTGGACAAGTAAAATTAGGCAGTTAAAACAATACAAAAAGAAAGAAAATTACATAACTCTTCCAACAATAAATGTTATAAATAAAACAAACAATAAGGCAATGGAGTGCAAAAGTTTTTAAAAGATTAAAAGTGTAAAGATTCAGCATTAAGGTACAGTCATATTACACTTCAGCTCTGCTCTGTTCTGTCTGTATTCACTACAGTTGAAGCCAAAACATTATTATTTTTTTTTAAACTGAAGCATGTGTGTGCTGTTTCGACAGGATCTCCAGCCAGCTGCGGTGGACTTGCAGGTCAGAGTTCACCTTTGTTCAGCTCTGATCATGCAGATGTGCACAGCCAGTGTTTGGAAATCATTATTCTAGTGAAATATAGCATCACCAGACTACAAGCTGCAGCATCAATCTTACAGACTGTTTACGCATAACGGAGGCCTGATGTACACTGAAATCTGGTGACAACAACAACAAATGAATAAGACAGACAGGAACTAATATTTAAAGCATGCATTCTATTAACGGAGCGACACAGCCCAGCCATGCTCACATTAGTTCACTGACTTGACTGACCTGCCAAAGTAGTCATAATTTGCTTTTGCACTCATGTTCAGCAGAACATCAGATCATCACGCTTTGATTTTAATCTGATTTTCCATTGATTTTTAATTTTGAGCGCATGGGAATCTGCATGGGACGATGTGTTTCTGCAGCACATCAACAGCACCATGGGAACCGCTGTAAACACCAGGCATGACAGACTGACTAAGATTATTACCTAGCATTATGTCATCTTTCAACAGAGCATTGCATAACAACAGCGAGACAACAGGGAGTGTAATATTGGCAGGTGTTATCAGAGGAATAACAACAGGAGGAGACTCAGGAAATTAGCGGGGACAGAACTACGATTGTTCTGCATCTTCAGTTTGGGACATATTGCGTATATTACTTTCCCAATGCCTCTTGCTGTGCTTTTTTATTGTCATTTTTATTGTTTATGCTTTTGTTTCAACTTTCTCCAGGGGGCAAATTGTTATTTCAATCAAGCATAACGAAGCTGGAGCTGTGCTGTTGTGCATCTGCTGCCTCTGTATCTTCCTGACCTGCGCTGGTAATGAGTGTCATCTGCACATGCTTGTGGAGACCTCTGCAGTATCAGCTGATAGTCATGTTTGTTCAGGGTTGTTGTCCCGGGTTAGGAAACAGCTCGGGGTAAACAGGAGGAAAGAGAGCGCCTACACATGAGCGCTGCCCTCCCTGCAAATGACATCAAATTGCTCTCTTTATTTCCCTCTCCCCCCTCTCTCTCTGTCTCTCTATTGGTTTTACAGTAAAGTGAAGCTGCACCATCTAACCAACAATTTCTGGGGAAATGCTCGACTGCAGCAGAAACAGCGGCACGGAGTTTTTGAGATAAATGCGTGCTATTCAGCATACGAGGAGCAAAGCCTTTCACTCAGGGGCTCTGCCGTGTTTTTATTTGCGAGCAGCAATTTCATCTCGCCGTCTTCACACCAGTCTCAGGAATCCAATAAAGATGACTGACTACATTTTATCACGGCAGGATTTATCTTTCAGGAAGATTTACAAGTCCACCCCGAT
Organism: Lutjanus erythropterus; assembly: GCF_056507025.1. Lineage (NCBI taxonomy): Eukaryota > Metazoa > Chordata > Actinopteri > Lutjaniformes > Lutjanidae > Lutjanus > Lutjanus erythropterus. Next base: position 9,413,697 of record NC_139337.1, on the reverse strand, counting down.
AATGTGGAAAAAAGCAGAAATATGAAGAACTATAAAGCCGGTATGATATGTGTTTTACTCAAACTTGTGAGGAGCTGCTGAAACTGGTAATTCAATAGTGTTGGTGCTACTGAATAAAAGAATTAGACAGCTGATTTGTATTACTGCATGTAATTTGTCTTGTGCTGAGCATAACAGGCTGTTTTTATGTCTCTGCACCAGTGACAGCCATGGCTGTGTTTTCAGGTTGTCTGTCCATCCGATATTTGACAGAATTTCCTCAAACTTGGTACAGATGTCCACATGGACTTGAGGACCACGATATTGGTCACTGCTCTCAATCAGTCCTCTTTACTCCTGGAAAATTAGTCTCAAAGTAAGATGACAAAGCTTTTAACACATGGCACAAACATCCATTTGGACTCAAAGACAAACTGATTAGATTTTGGTGGTGAAAAGTCAAAGTTCAAGGTCACTGTGACTAAATGTCCATCTGTCACACTCTCCTGAGCGTGATATCTCAAGAACACTTTGACAGAATTTCTTCAAATGTGACACAAACATGCTCTTGGACTCAATGATGAACTGATTAGAACTTGACAGTTGAAGTCAAAGTCAGGTCAATGTCACCTCACATCTGTCCCATTCTCATGAACATGATATCTCTAGAATGTCTAGAGGGAGTTCCATTACATCTGGCACAAATGTCAACTTGGACTCAAGGACAAAGTAATTAGATTTTGATGGTCAAAGGTCAAATTTCAAGGTCAGCATGATGCAAGTCCATCCGTCTCATTCCTGTGAGCATGAGATGAGATCTTGTGAGCTCAAGAATGTTTTGGAGAGAATTTCTTGCAACTTGGCACAAATGTCCACTTGGACTCAAGGATGAACTCATGAGAATTTGGTGGTCAGAGGTCAAAGTTCAAGGTCACTGTGACGTCACAACAGTCCCATCATTGTGAACATGATAACTCAGGAATGCCTGTAGGGAATTTCAATAACATATGACACAAATACCCACTTGAACTCAAGCGTGAACAAACTCGATTTTGGGGGTCAAAAGTCAAGGTCGTTGTGACCTCACAACTGCCCACAATTCAAGAATTCATACTAATGCTAATTTTGACAACATTTCAGACAAATAGGACAATGACTTTTTATACAGAAAAGGTCAAAGGCAAACTTCACTGGGACATAATAATGTTTAGTTTTCAGCCACTCCTTTGTGAAAATAGTCTCTAAATGAGGACAACATGTTTGTCACTAGAAATGATTCACTGGAATCATACATGTCAATATACTGATAAAAATACACATAATACATTCTATTAAATTCATTCAGTCTTCACCACATGAATTATACAGACATGGATGTAAACTGTAATTTGACTGGTTAGCTGAGGCATACAACCACATCATTTCTGTTTGGTGTGTGTGACATGTTGCTATCTGATTCAAACCAACAGGCCGACAGCAGTTCCTTGGCCCTGTGACTCAGGAAAAGCCTGTTTCACCCCCGACCTTTGTCATTATCCACCAACAACATCACAGGGCAGACAATCAAGGGATCAAGGCCGGCCAGGAGAAATCCTGTCCCCAGACATAAAAAAGGATGCGCACCGTGATCTCTCCCCCTCATTGCCAGGAATTCAATTTCACTCAGCTAACATCTGCCAGAGATAAGTGAAACATAAACAATGTCATTCACACGGGGAGAGGGAGAGAAAGAGGGAGAGCTCAGGGCTTTTTCCTGGAGAGACACGGCGGCACTGACACATCCTTTAATTACAACCATGACATTCGTGCCCAACGTTCTCCTTTTCTGCTTTTTTATGAATCTGAAAAAAAGACAAAACTAGAAAGGAATCTTTGGGTGGAATGAGAAAAGAATTTGCCAGTCAAAGGGGTCACTTTCAGTAGTAATGAGGAAAAAAAAATCTATTCAAAATTCATCATGGAAAATTTGAAAGATACAGACCATCATGGCTGAGCAAGGATATATTCTGTGAAATCTTGTTTTAGCAAGTCCTTAGAAAAAAAAATATCAGCCTCCCTGAACAAAGATGTTCAATTTCCCATCCAAAACCAGGTGTCAAGGCTGCAGAAGGCCACAAACCCCCCCTGTCACCCGATACAAAGCCCTGCACTCTCAGGTCAATGTCGGTGTCGTGTTTTCTTCTATAGTGCTGTAGCTTAACTTGAAGGCTCCATTATGGTTGAGATGACGCAGACATCCAGAGTCCTGGTGTAACCCCTTGAGACCTGACTCTGTCTCCAGTAAACATGCTACTTGGAAGCCCTGATGTTTACATTGCGCATCTTAGAGATAGCGGTGCTAACCTGCAGCAGCATGCAGTAAACTGTATCCACGCTGTTATACACACACCTCTTAAAAATGTAGTGGGGGGGTCAATGTGTCTCTGTATGTGCACTGAATGCAGAAATCATTTAAATGGACCCATCTGAGTACAAGTTTTTTTTTCTGTGGAAAATATTTTTAAGCAAATGCCAACTGCCTATTTTTTCCCATTATCCATTTTCATAATTTGCTCATTATTTCCATTCTGTTCAAGCATAGGTGGCACAAGCAAAAAAAAAAAATCTGATCAGAATTTCCAAATTAAGGAAGTTTAAATGAGCTACATCATCCACCAGTGTTCCTCAACTTTAGGGGCCATACAAAATTATTAGGATGGGGAGGGTGTGTGTGTGAGTGTGTGTGTGTGTTTTCTTTGGACCCTCCTCATCTGTAACACCCTCACACCATTATCTTAAAATAATATATTAATGTTCAACATATTTGTGAAAACAGACACTAATTTTACATCAAGAGTTGCTGAATAAACAGTTGTGACCGTCAACAAATGACTGTTCAAAGACCAGGCTGTTAATTTTCATGAGAAAAGCAAAGCCCCCATACAGATGATTTATTAATCTTAGCTAGGTGTTAGCTACCATTTTGCTACAGAGCAAAGCACTAACTGACTAGCAAGCCAACAGTTGATGTATAGATTAGAGTAACTAGGATTTTGCTAACATTGGCTAACAAAAACTGAACGTCTCACAAAACATCTTTAAAACATCTTAAAAAATTGGTTCTCTTACAGGAGAACTTTCCAACTAATTCACTGCTCTGATTCAGATCAAGTCAAGTCAGATTTTATTTGTATAGCTCCAAAGCACAAACCACAGTTTGCCACAGTCGGCTTTAGTTAGTAATCATAAAAATCCATAAACATCCAGTTACACTTTTAAACAAGGTCTTGGTTAGGTTCAGACAGCAAGACTACTTGGTTAAGATTAAAAAAAGCACTGTGGCTTGGGTTTGGTTTCACACAGGAACCACACAGAAAACACTTTGTTTAATGCATCCACACACCCCGATCACACTCTTTATACCATGTCCCTCCCTATTACGTTGAATTTTGTTCTGTCATGAAAAATATTGACAATTTTGTTACTATTTCACTGCCATGATACTGCACTGTTTTATTGCCTGTGGCACACAAAAGACATTTTGTTGATGTCACTACAGCATAAATATCACAAATAAAAGCTGAAATAAAAACTATGACGAAAAGTTAAAAGTCCGCCTGCTCTCCTAAAGAAAAGTCAGATTCCCTCCCTTCAGCAAAAAATAAAGCACTTAACTCTCCACCTTGACTGACCCCCTCATAATTTTGGTACGGTCTCTGCTCATCTGCTCCCTAACAAGAGACGTGACTGTCGGACCACCTCACAACTGTCATCAATAAAGCAGGGATGTTCTGTACCTTTGTGCAGCTTTACTGGTGCCCGGCCTTAAGATTTATTGCTTATTGAAGTATGTAAGGAACACATAATGCAATAACCTTATGCTGATGGAATAATATAATTTTCCCTTCACTGCCTCAAAGGAAAATGTAGCCCACTATTATCACTAAGTATTCTCTCGAGGAAATAGAAAAAAAAAAGGGACCCTAAAGGCAGTATTTGTGTTCTCTGTGTGCCAGTTGCATTTGGAAATACGGCACAGAATCAGTATTCATGCCGGCTTTGGTTATTTGGTGTGCAGACCTCATTATATTAGCATACCAGGAGGTAAATGACAAATAAATGCAGCACTCATCACCGTCTCTATTTCTACTTGACAATGCATGTTCTGCATGAATGAATATTGATGCACAGCTTTCCCTCGATGGTTCATTTTCGAGTTAACATTCCCCCCCTATTTTTAGGAGAGGGATGAATTTTAAAAAAAAAGAGGCAGCAGCAGCAGCAAGGAGACTTGTAAGTAGCGCACATTGTTAGCATTGAAAACGTTTCCTGCTGCTAGTCAATAAACAGGATGCTTGCTGTGTCATCCCAGACGTTTGAAGACAGCTGCCGTATGGCAAAGAGAAACAGCTTGGAGTCTGCCACTTTGAGCCTAAATCTATTTCGGGGATTTATCCTCAGGTTTTTTTTTTCTTTTTGGGTGAAATGGATGTGAAAAGCGAAGCAACCCCCTCCTCCACAACAACACCGCCACCGCCACCGCCGCCGCCGCCGCCACCACCCCCTCCTCTCTTCTCAGCTCCTTCCCCTTGCAGCTAGCTTCACACACCTGCTTTTTGTTCGACACAAAGCTGATTACACTTTTCAGCACAGCTATTCTTCAAAAAAAGAAAAGGAAAAAAAAAAAGAATTGGAAAGTGTCAGGTAACTTTGCAAATTCCAGTGAGAGCTGCAGTGAGAATTTAAAGGAGCAGTTAGACATTTTGTGAAATATGTTGGCGTTAGAAGAGAAGATCAAAAGCCTGTCACTCTCATATACGTGCAGCTGGTTACTTTAGTTTAAACATGAAGACTACGTAGAGCTAGCTTGGCTCTGTCCAAAGGTAAGAAAATTCACTAACCAGCACCTTTACAGGTTATTTATGAACATGCTATATCTGGCTTGATTAATCCATTAAAAAAAAGTGTAAAAATGACAAACTCTGGGGTTACAGGTGGTAGTCGGCCAGCCTATTTCCTGCTCTTTTGTCACCCTTAGGTTAGCAGGAAATCAGCAAGAGTCCAAAAAAGTTTTCACACAATAAACAAAAGACATAAAGCTTAATGTGTTCTTTTTCATAATGAGTTAATTAGTGAGCTTTAGAGGTGCTGGTATGCCGATTTTGTTACCTTCAGACAAAGCTGTCTCTCCTTTTTTTTCAGTCTTTATGCTAAGCTAAGCTAACAGGCTGCTGACTATAGCTTCATATTTAGCATACAGGCCTGGAAGTGGTATCAATCCTCACATCTAACTCTTGGCAAGAAAGCAAAGAGGAGTATTACTATTGCCTGAAGTAAAATCTGTGGTTTTATGGGAGGCACCTGACTGTTTCTTGGCTGGCAGCAGGTGTAAGGCAACAGGAATTAGAACATAGTCTGTGTGGTTCACTCCATATGTCTTGATAAGGACGGTAATTTAGAACTGCCACATATCTTTAATATAGTTGTTATTCAATTCTTTGTGCTTTTAGCAGCCTTTAACAAACACCACTTCCTATAAGCCATGGACCAGGGGTTTCCCAGGTGGGGCGCGCGGTTCCAGACAGTTTTAAGGGAGGCTCAGTAAATGGAAGTGAAAGTGCTATATTAGTTATCAAATGGAGATAGACTAAATGTGTGTGGTTGATTCAGGAGATGGTTCAGAGATGCAGTACTTTTGGGGAGTTTTACAGTTTTAATCAGAAACTAACAAACATCTAAGGGACAGACCCTTTTCATGTATTTGGTGAAGTTACGTCAGACAGCAATGTTAGGCTACATTGGCTTAAAAGATGAGTATCTATGGGATCAAATTGGAATTGAGCAAAACTAAGCAAGTAAACTAAGGTGTTGGGGACTTTGAAATCCCTTGTGAAAACCCCCAGACCATTGTAAGCTAAATGTCATGGCTTGACAAATGCAAATGATTCCATGGGTGTGCTGTCTATCCATGACTACTTCAACATCTGCCAATTGCATTTCTCTACCATTAATTTTGTCTTTCCTGTACTTCCCTACTCTGCAGTTGGGGTTAGGGCTCAGGTTAGGTTATGATCAAGCATATCGTTAGCTATATATTTTTAAAGTCTTTGTAAGGGGGAAGGCTCACTCAAGTGTCACTGTGACTGTGAGCATAAATTGTGATTTAATTTTTTTAAAAGTTAAAGTTTTTTTTTGACTGAAACATCTGCTGGGCCAAATCTAACTTTACAGCAGGCCAACTTTGGCCTGCAGGCCTCACTTTGGGCAGCCCTGAGTTAGAGGAACAGATGCTAGACGTGATGTCAGGGCTTTAGCTTCTATAGCGTGTTAATTAGTGAACTTCAGAAGTGCTGCTGGACAGATTTTGTTACCTTTGGACAGAGCCAGGCTAGCTGATTCCCCCTCCTGCCAGACTTTATGCTGAACTAAGCTAACCAGCTGCTGGTCCCAGCTACACATTTACCATACAAACATGAGTGAGGTATCAATCTTATTGTCTCATCAAGAAAGCAATTGAATATATTTCCAAGAAATGTCAAACTATTCCTTTAAAATATATCCCCCACATATCCTTGGATGTGACATGAACTCATCACTCTGAACTCTCCCTCTGTCTTTATCTCTCCATCTTAGTTGAGCTTTTCAATCTCCTGCAGTTGCAGAGACTCCCTCTGACTCTCTCTGACCCACCCTGCTGGGCTCATATGGTTCCAGGCTGCACTGAGCACGCCCAGCCCAGCCGGTGGATAACCCTACTACCTCATCCCCCCCTCGGGACCAACTTACATCCTTCCTCCTCTGTCCGCACTCTTTACCATTCTCCTCGTATCTTCGCTCAGCTCCACTTCCCTCCACAGTGAGAGAATCACCATCTGCTAGCCCAAATCCCCGTCCGCCCCCCCGCTTTAAATCTCCCAGCCTCCTTCCTTCTCCGTGCTTGTATCTCAGCGGCAGGAAGCAGCACCTGCCTCTTTACCTCACTTCCTGTTGTCAGGGTAGTTTTTTCCCCTTCTGCGCTAATTCTTGTGCTTTTGTGCAGGGATTTCATCAGATGTGACAAAAGTACACACAATTTTACTCAAGTAGAAGTACACATAGTTGTGTAAAAGTAGAACAACTGATTCAGCTTCTTTACTCAAGTAGAAAAAGTACATGCTCTGAAAGGTATTCAAAGTTTAAAGGTTAAAAGTAGTTCTCTGAGGGACATTTCTACTAACTGTGTCTGTGCAGAGCTCACTGTTGCTCTTGTTATGTGTTAGGCGTCGTCTTTTGTGTTGTTTTCATCTTGTTACACCTTTATGTCTTTTACACAATTTTGTCTCGTGCGTCTTGTGGGTCATTTTCATCTTATTCGACTTGTACATTGTTTTCATCTTGTATGTCTTTTACATCACCTTTGTGTTATGTCTTATGTAATTTTTGTCTTGTTATGTCTTCCACATCTTTTTTTTTTACCTTGTTACATCTATTATGTCATTTTTGTTAGGTCCTGTGTCGTTTTCATCTTTACTTCTTATGTTATGTCTTAAGTGTTGTTACAATTTGTACGTCTTTTTCATCTTGTTATGTCTCTTGTGTTGTTTTTGTCACATTTTGGTGCATTGTTTTCATCATTATGTCTTTTATATTGTTTTCATCTTCTTATGTTTTTTATATCTTTTTTGTCTTGTTCATCTTTTCATCATTACATCGTGTACATTTTTTTCCTTGTTACGTTTTGCACGTCTTTTTCATCTTGTTACCTCTTTTACTTTGCTTTCATCTTATGTCTTGTTCATCATTTTTGTCTTGTTACATCTCGTGCATCATTTTCACCATGTTTCATCTTGTACGTTTTGTGCGTCACTATCATCTTTTGTGTCATTTTTGTCTCATTTTTTTAGGTTGAAATCAGTCTTTATTTGGGGAACACAGCATGTCATGATGCAAAATGTAAATAATCAATAATTCCCCACTGATGAAAGTATGGAGCCTATTTTGAAAAAGCAAGGAGAAGAAACTACAGATATTTGTATTGAAGTGTAGTTAGAAAAAGTAAAATGTCTGAAAAATAAATAGTTACTGTACTTCAGCAGATTTTTAAGGTATCTGCACTTTACTTGACTAAGTATTTATACTCCATTACTTCCCATCTCTGGATTTTGTGCCATTACACGTGCTGGAAAATGTGTTGGACTTGCGACTCACTCTCTGGCTTCGCTCCCGGCTCCCACAGTTGAGGCTGTATTTTCACTGACAGGTTATGTCTGGACACTTAATCTGCTCTCACAGACAACCTTGGCCACCGTTTTCTCCCTGACCCAGGACACCCCGCGAGCAAGTTCCTGGCATAAATCACACCTCCCGCCCCCCAGTGCTGGAATCTTATCAATTCATCCATAATATCCTATGGGGCCCTCTCATGTCTTTACAGCAGCATAAACAAGACGACACGTCAGCTTGACCTCTTATTTAGGACAAAAAAATATGGATGCTGTACAAGGAGCATAAAAGATGTTCGGCTACATTAACTTCAATTGCCACATTTCTTCTGTCACAACCCATTTCCCCACAATTCTTGCCATTACACAGCTTAGGAAATATTCGTATTGTTTATTGCAGCAGCGACTCTATTGAGTTAGGTAACTCAAAACAGGATGTTTCGCTGTGCAATTACCGCTCACAAGGAATGATGGAGGAACAAACAGAGGCTGAAGTCACAAGGAGCACTCACTTCTGTTTTTCTCCGGGTGGATGTCCATTGTTTTAGACTCTCTAGTTATTCTTTGTCCGACCTGCTTCCTGTACTATCATTAGGGCCCATACAGTCAGCATACCCATGTGTCAGGTCATCCTCCATCTTGTGTGGCCCATTTTCTGGTCACAAGAGTCTTTCCACACTGGGGTCATGCTGATACACCGTAGATCTCCTCCTCCAACTCCATCTACTAGACAGCTATGTAGTTGTAACAGCAAACACGTTGCCTCCCTGGTTCCATTTTTCCATTGAACAAGTAGCAACTAAATCATGATTTTAGCCACTCAAAGCACTTTGTGAAGGCTAACCTCTGACTAAATATTGAAAAATCAAGATAAACTTTAAATATAAGATAGTATGTCTTTACTTTTTGAACATTTAATCCAAACCACAGCCTTTCCTCAACCTGAAATCAAGCTGTTTTTGTTGCCTAAACCCTACGTGCTGGACTTTCCATAAACCCTGGTGTCTTGCACTTTGATGCACACCATCCACCCCAACCACCTCCCTTCTCTGTGGTACATTATGTACCATTTCCTGTCAAAGAACATAATCCAGGATGCAATTAATGTTTCCTTCAAAATGTATTTAGCAAAATGAATTACTAGTGTATAAATATATATGCTATACTGTAGGCTAGGGGTTCCCAAACTTTTTTAGCTGGTGAAATCTGATGTCTCCCCAGGACACAAACTGACAAAAATACATCATGAATTGGCGTTGCATTTACATTCACAGACAAGTGATAATAAAAATTAATAATGATCTTGTAGAGGGCTTTTACTTTGAAACAGATACAGGAAATGTTGAGTGTTGAGAACAGGGTAAATGAGAATGGCTCAATGGCATGCTGGGCTGACTACCCTGTTAATTCAGCTGTCTTATGTTCCACGCATTTTAATCTGCTAATTGCAACTGAATAAAAGTAGGTCTGTGATCCATCTTTGAACCAAACCATGTAGTTTTTGTGCCTAAACCTAACCAAACTGTGACTGTTTCAAAGCATGAATCACATGTTAAAGGGTACCCAGTGCTTCAGCATATGACGCAGAGTGGCGGTGACAAGTCGTCCATGTGTGATGAGTTGGTCCAGAGTCATTCATTTGGAGTCATGTTTATTGTCGCCTCATAAATGGTCCAATAGTCACTCATTCTGGCTCATTTTTGACCCTGACCTACCCCAAGGGGAAATATCTGGCCACTGAGCTGCTAAATTCTCTGTGGGTTCATGGCTGTAAGCGACCCCTTTCACACACAATTCTTTTTTGTGATCCATTGTTAATAATAAGTTTGGTCATCTGATGGAAGATCTCTCCAGGCCGCAATCTCACCTGTTATTTTGCCGTTTCAGTATAAAGACTGAATGTTTTGTGATCGTCTAAATGTTGTCTCAGAGGCATTTCACCCTGGAAATAATATAAATCTGAAGCAACTGCTTGCTGCTTTTACTTATTTGGCATTGGTCGTGACAATTTTTTCCAGTTTTAAAAAGATTTTTATCCTTGACAAAGCCAGATACACATCGTTTCAACCCTGCCTTGACTAAATGGACTCGGATATGTCACCTTTTGTAGTTCCCTTATTAAAGCTGTTGGTTTTTTTCACTTCCATTATTTTTTTTACTTGACTTATACAGGTATTTTTTCACATACTGCAGCCTGTGCTATTTCTGGCAACACTGTTTTCTAGCAACAAAAGAGCCAGGGAACAGACTGTTGCTGTGTTATTCATACTATCAATCCAGTCATAAAAACCAACATCATCTATACACTGGATGACTCTGAATCGATCCCTCCCCACTGATTTAAATGGCTGTGTGGAACTGTTAATAGAACATCTCGGGGCTTGAGGCTGAACACATTGATCCTATACAATGTTTTCACTGGCTCCAGATAGAGACTATTGATATAGCGAGTATGGATCCACTATATTAGACTTTACATGTGGAGTTTCTTGTCATTGAACATAGATTGGATCATAGAAGGCATGTGTATGAGTGAATATATTGCTTCGTGTGGCTTTTTCAACATTGGGAAGTTTAACTGAAGATGCTGCACAAGCTTGTTGATGCAAATATGATCAGGACAAACCCAAGCGACGTCAGATATCCATGATTAATGGCCTTCAAGACTGATTGATTTGTCTGAGACTTCCATGACAGACAAAATGTTTCATTATATCAATCAATGAGGGCGTCTGGCTTGACAGCACAGTTTCATTATGAGGAAGGAGTTAATCTAACGTTTCATCTACAGTATGTGATGAGGACTATTAGGAAACAAGGTTCAAGGATCAAAGCAGCTCTCAGAAGTTGTCCTCTCCGATGTCGCTGCTGCGTTGCCAGGAAACCAAACAGTGAGGCGATAACAGGAAATGATTTCATCGCCTCTTTCCTTTAACTTACAACAGGAGCTGATGTGCTGCAACGCATACAAGATGTGGAGGAAAACAAACACTAAATTGTATTCACACACGGAGCCGTCAAATCTCATATGAGCTCATATGACTATGAACAGAGGTACAAAGTATCATCAACAAAATGTGAAAGTGTCAAATGTAAAAATATTTGCTCTGAAGAATAATGGCCCTTGACTGACATTTTATTATATTGGACAATTTATAGATTGCAGAAGTGGCGAAAGTACACACATTTTGTACTTAAGCAGAAGTAAAGATGTTTGTGTAAAAAAAAGGCTAGTAAAAGTAGAAGCACTGATTAAATCTTTTTTTTTTTACTAAACTAGAAGTGAAAAAGTACAGGCTCTGACATGTCCTCAAAGTGTAAAAGTAAAGTTGTTGAGTTGCATTTTTGATTCTATCAAGTCCAAGACATTCAAGTCCACACCTCTGCTTTAGTTGTGTAGGGTTCTCAACCTAAGGCTCGGGCCTCCTCCGAAGGGTCACAAGATTGATCTCTATAGTTTCATATTGTATTTTTACATTTTTCTCCAATCTTTTTTTTTTTTTTTTAGTTATTTAAATAAAACTGCCTGGGACATTTAGAGGGGAAATATGTCTTTGGTGGAACTCATTTGAATCGTGTCAAGGAGCCCCAACTACTAATTTGGCAATGGGACAGAAGTGAAAAAAAAGCTGGGAACAAAATGTTGCACAACACCTTTCATGCAAGATGTTAATTCAAAATCCTTAATATGGTAGATGAATGATTTGCTAATAAATCCATATGCTCTTTTTTTTTAATACTGCTTGACCTGATTACAGTCTTTCATACAAAGGACTATTGTGTACTGATTGACAGAATAAATGATGATAAATGTCATTTCATCATTGCTCTTAAGTAGGTACGGAGTACCACAAGGCTAAACTCTTGGTCCTTTTTATTCCCTCTTTATACCTGTTCTTGAGGACTCGTGGCCTCATTTGAATTGTGAAAAGGGGCTACAAGTACTTTTTTGCAAGAGGTGAGAAGCTGAAAAAGCTGGGAGCTTCTGGTTGAATCTTGAACAGAATATTTTACACGCTTATGTGTCTCTACGGAAAGATATAGTTGTAAAATAGATGTAGCGGAGTAAAAGTGTAAAGAGCAGAAAATGGAAATTCTCATTCTTAAGTACAAGCACCTAAAAATTGTTCATAAGTAGAGTATTTCAGCAAGTGTACTTGGTTATTCCACCACTGCACAGAAGAAAAACCCACATCATCCATACTGAAACACATTGAAATTGTCTTTGGTTTTTATGGACATAAATCTGAGTGATTGCTTCCTGTTGCCTCACAGAAAGCTGTCTAATGTGTGGTGGCAGCATGTGAGTGCTTCCACTACTGATCTGCACTTCTTTCATTATGAGGCCGTGTGCTCAGCATCGGGAGCTGGCTGATGGTTGCCAGGTCAGAGCCAGAAGGGTTCATCTGCACAGATAAGAATGAACCATACCAGAGCAGCCCCAGGCACCCTCTCTGACATCTTCTCATGCCTGCTTGATAGAGCTGGGAGGAATGTCTCGTACACGTCCCCTCTCTTGAGCTCCCACTCCATTTTTTTTTTTGCCCTTTAAAGACACGGCAAAAAGAAGCATTTGGACTTGAATATCCACTAATGCATCATACAGAGGGATGCAGGTGTCAGAATCACGTCTATCGTCGTTTCCAGGGGTTTTTTGATACTAACTGATAGTGTCTCTTAATGAATATTCAACAATGCACGGTGTCAAAACATGGCTGATGTAACAAGGCCTGTTCATCCTGAAGACGTACACCTCTGAAACCCTCCCGATCCCTGTTGTGTCACACAGCTCCGTCTCTTCCATTAACATCTTGATAATAGCCCAGCGGTACCTGTCAGGGGTTAAAAGAAAGACTTCAGTGTGTGCTCCCTCAATAATTTGTAGCGTTTTTTTGGCCCCGTTGAGGGGAGGCCCGGGCCTTCTCGGGGGAGGCTCGCTAAAGCCGAGCGCCGCGTTCCCAGAAAACATGGCTGGAATTTGGCTCCGGGGCAGATGGGTATCCTTTCAGCAAGAGGAGGGTGGAATTCTTAGCGGGAGGGGGGGGTTTTATGCGCTGAAGGGAGGAAGGGGGGTGCATCTGAGCTGGTGCCAACCTCTCCCTAACTCTCTCTGACGGAGAGATGTATGTATATGTGATGTAAACATGTGGCGAGCTGATGAAAACATGCATCTCAAACAGAGATAGTGAATCTGAACTAGAGCTGGAGGGGTGGTGGTGGTGGAGGGGAGGGGGGGGGGCGTATTAGAGCCACTGCAAGCTTTGATATTGTGCCGTTTCTCTGCAGGTTTTTAAATTATATAACTGTGCCCAGTATAAGATTGTTCATCTAATTTAATTTTGAATTTGAAGGCATTTCTGAATGTTCTCAAAAGAGTGCTACAAAGTGCCACACTCTATAAAAAGGGTTATAAATTAAAAGGAGAATTGTACTGAAAAAAAAAGAGCCAAACATAAGAAGGAGTCTATAAATTGCTCTCTTGCTGCTTAAATGTATTATGAAGTCATTTTAAAGGTTTTTCTAGCCTAATTTCTTGAACTTTCATAATCCTTCACACACCAACCAGCTTTACTCTCTGGATTAATAAAATTAATGACCTCAAAAAAAGCAAGAATTAAAATGCAGTAGGAAAATACGACATTAGCAAAGGCTTAAAAGTCTGCTTTTCGTAACATTTTCTAAAACACAAGAAAAAGGTTCCATGAACTCATCACTGTGTATTAATTTGAGCCTGTGTTCTTGTTTCGAAGTAATTGATCAATTAGTGAACCTTCACATCATTAGTGATTTTGCCTTAATCAGATTTTTCAGTTTCAATATTTCAATCACGAAGGACTAATTGAAAACCAGGCTTGAAAAGTAATTACTTTAATTTAATTGACATAATGTGCACAACAGGAAAAGTTGAAGAAATGCGTGACCCCCATCGTGACATCATCATTTTTCCAGGAGTAGTCATGCCAACAGCCAAACAGGAATATCCCCCAGGTGGAGCTTAGACACAGGTGGATGAAGTGAAGAAGAGTGTGGCTGAAGGTCTGGATAGATGTGATGTAAAGCAGGATTCCTATGATCTGAGGGTGGAAGTGGGCTGCATCGATCTAACATTGGAATAAAAGCAGATTGCAGCAAAGAAATTAACACTTTTTAAAGTCTGACAGCAACAGAGTGATTAGCCCACAAAGATCGTGGCAAAATGGAATTGGTTGAAGTGTAAAGTATGAATGCCCCATGTCTGCTGCTTGAGTTAGAAGCAGGAAGGAGAAAAAAAAATCTGTCTTGTGGATACATTTATGATGATTTCCCAATACACCTTGTTTGAATAAATCAGGACTCTCTCCCCCAGAAGAAACTCACATTTACAAGGAACTATTAATTGCCAATTTAACCACTATAACCAGGTCGGGCTAGGTCACACAAAATATATACAAGACCTTTCATACAAGATGCAAATGCTAGACCCTTAATATAGTAGACAGACGGCTGTCAAGATGCTAAATGACTTGCTGATGAAGACGTATGCTGTGTTATACTACTACTTGACCTGATTGCAGCCTTTCACAAGAAGGACCATTGTACACTCATTGACAGAATAAAACTGCAAATATCACAAACTGCTCAAAGCTGCTTTCATTATTGTTCTTGATTAGGTATGGAGTACCACAAGGCTCAATTCTTGGTCCTTTTTTGTTCCCTCCATACACCTGTTCTGGGGGAAAGTGTGAATATATACACCACATAACCAGAGCACTATCACATTATAAATCATAGCCTAATTAGTTTGTACAACATGCATAATGAAGAAACAACTCATAAATCTTGTAAATTTTGCAAATGTAGGGTTCCTATCTAGGCATGACCTGCAAACTACATAAACATTTCAACTCAAACCATGATTTTTTTTCCTAAACATAAACAAGGTAGTTTTTGTGTCTTTATTTTTAAAGTCTACCTGCAAAGCTGATGCTAGAGGGGTACCTGCAGCATCAAAGTTTGAAACCTAGCTCCTCTGACTAAACCGCTGTATTTGACGAGTTAGGAGAGCCCACGTGTTTAACAGAAATACTTGTCATTTGGCCTCAGTGTATCAAGAAATCAGAAATTTATCAAAACCAGACTGTCCAAGACTCAGCTGCCACCTTTGGACGCAATCACAACCTCAATTACCCCTGTTGTAGTCACCCCACGCAGGCTGCCATCCTGCCAGAACTGATTTTAAAATTCTCCCAATAACTTTTAGAGTACTTCATGGCCCGGATCCCAGCAACATGCATTTTATGTTTATATCACCACCAACAGCGGTTTGCATAGAATAAACAGAAGAGGAGCTTGGCAGCGAGCACGAACAGTGATAAACAATATGGCTGAGAGAACACAGAGAAACAAGCAGCACTTACAGGAAGTGACAGCGCACTGGCCGCTCCGTTTGACTGGCAGGTGATCTTTCAGATGTGAGGCGTGCATTTTTTAGCAATTAGCACCAAAGTAAGCGCACAAGAACATCTTTAAGATGACTCGAGTGTAATCCTTAAAGCTGCAGCTACAAACACACTACATGGTCAGTTTTTAAGCCCCAGCCTCTCATATTAGAGAGGCTGGAGTGTTTACTGGACTTAGCTGAGCCTCTTTTTACATCCTCCAGGGAGAACAGTCTCTTCCCATTAACTCACCCAAGGTTGGCCGAGATTTTCATCTCCAAAGATATGCATTTCTAAACATTGTATAAGCATTGTGCATTATTCATTGGGCTTATTAGAGGAGGTGGACTTTGGGTTATTGCAAATCAGAGGAACAAATATTAACCCATAACATTAGCATACGAATGAGTAAGCTTCTCATTGAATGACTTACAAGGACTGGTTTCATAGAACATGCCCCCAAGGTAAGCACTGCTCCATACCTAATACAAACAATATAGGGTGGAATTAAAATTGTATGACATCTGGTCCTGTAAGTTCAATTTTGTTTGTACATAGACAATATCCTGTGTTTTGTAGTTATCCAGAGAACGCTATAATAAATGTCGCTGGTGTTTTCTATATTTACCACAGAAAATAACATAACTAACCTTGCTAATAAGAGTCAGCATACCATATTGCTGCTGTTCCGGAAAAGTACATCAACAAAGAACGTTATGGCTCGCTTGCTCACATCATGCGGACTGAGTGAAGCTTTGACTCAGTGCACATGCCTGCACATATGTTCCCCTGTTTATGATGTCTTTGAGCATTAATTCATTTCAGACCAAAATCAATGATCCTCCAGGACCAGATTGTCTTGGTATGGCCTGAGGTTTTATTTTTCTGAGATGGTAGCCTAATGAGGCACTGCAATTCCCCTTTACACACACATGCACAGTTCAATGCCATCCCGCACCCCCACGCACCCACCCAGCCGGCTGGTCCTACACTCTACATGCCCTGATGCAGATGTCTTCAACACTGGATACTCATTAGCCATAGGGTGCAATTCCAGCCTTGTCTCACTTTTTCATTCATTATGAAATAGAAGTCTTCAAATTATTCACAGCCAGTGAGGAAAACTGGTATCATGAGATGCAAACTGATACCACAGACTGAAACACTACTGCTGCATCATTTCCATGAGGGAGCACAAGCTGGACTGCTGCTGTTTAAAGAGCCAAGTAAACATTTGAATAGATCTCAGTTCAATGGCCTGCATCAATGTCGAAAACCCATAGACTGGGTTACACCCACAAAGATTATTTAATCTAAGATTAGCTCTAATCAGAGTTGAAGAAAACTAGATTGTTCAGTAAATCCAGATTTAAAACTGGAATTAAACTGGGTTTATATGGAGATGCTTGCTTGCCAGAATTAACATATAAATAAATAAATGAATAAATCTGCGTGGTGTCTGGACTTTAAAAGAGAGGGGAAGACTGTTTACTTTGGGCTGCTGTCTTCCTTAAACAAAATGTTGCATTATTTGCTAGCTAGCTAAAGAGTGAAAAGGAAAAATGCTTGATTGTTTCCTTGTTCCTAGCTAAAACATTTTTTAAAAAGATTGTTTGCTAGCCAACTAAAAAAATTAATAAAATGTTACATTTACTAGCTATCTGAAAACTAAAAAAAAAACATTGTTTGCTAGCTAGCTAAAACATTCTACAAAATTTTAGACTGTTCGCTAGTTAGCTTCAAAAGTTAACAAAATGTTACACTGTTTACAAAATTTTGTCAGTTAGCCTGCTTATGATGGCTAAGCGCAGAAGCTCTCATTTCTTTTCCTTTAAGAAAAACTTGACAGAGTGAAAGACAGAAGAGACGCATCATGAAAGTCATTTTTACTGTCTGTCCCTTTACTTTCTTCCAGCATCTTGATAATTTTGGTCAATCCATCTAAAAAAGGAAGCTGTTTAAAAATTCAATACTTATACCATTAATACTTACACTTAATACTTAATAAATTTTGGTGCAACAGAATTACATTTAATTTAAATTAAAAACTAAAATGAGGTTTAATTTTGCAACATAATTTAAAAGTTAAACCATGAGTTAATTGGCTCTAAAAATGAATCCTTGTTGGTGCAACCCAGCTTACAACAGTTTCCAAAGATGCAGTAAATGCTTTTCCAAACAAAAATAAAAATAAAATATACATGTTCTGCCCATTTGTGTCAATCATGTTCAACTTGGCAGCATCTTACTGTGTCTGTGTCCATCAGGTGCTTGATGGGAAATCATCAGACTTCACTCACCAGTCCCTGCATGTACCAACTTGTCATCTTGGTGACGCACGCTTCTCAACTTTACTTGACCCGGTTACATCACTTCACTGCCTCTCATATTACTGCATTTGTCATATTTATGTTATCGGAGGAGGGTGAGCATGTGTGTATGTTTGTGTGTAGGTGTGTGCGAAAGAAAGTTGAAGAAGCTTCCAGTGCCTGGTTTGATCCTGAGCAGCACAGTGTTTTTCTAATTACCGTCTGGTACACACACTCCTACTGGAGCTGGTGGCTGAACATCTTCAAGCTTCACCAAGTAGACCAGTACATGTCTTGAGAACAGTGTGTTGACAGGCAACACAATGTAACTCAGTTTCATAATCAAAGCAGGCAAATTTACTGTTACGCCACGTCCCCTTTGTCACAGTCCCTGTGTCTCTGAAGCTTTCAATTCTCGTGACACAAATGCAGTTTAACAGTATAGACTAACTGTATGAATTTGACAGTGATACTTGATTTCACATAGGGCTGTCACCATCATCATGGCTATCGTGGCTAAGACAAAACAGTATTATTGAACTGTCTTTACAAAATTTGATGAAAAAAATGCTGTCAAACTCATCTTTAACTTGGTTTACTGTACATTTTGTCTCTTTTTTATCATGAAAATTAGACTCAATATAGGATTGTATGGTTTGTAACCATAACTGTACAAACATAATTTTGTGTAGCAGTAGTAGGCAGGTACTGTGTTAGTAGTTACCTAGCTAGCTGCTGTGTGATGTCAGTGTGTGTGTGTGTGTGTGTGTGTGTGTGTGTGTGTGTGTGTGTGTGTGTGTTGGGAGAGGGAGACAAAGTGAGAGCACATCCTTACTTTCAAACAGTGGTAGACAGAAGCAGGCTTGTCATTTGTGGCTGGTTACCAGCCAAACCCAATTTAGGCCCCAACAATAAATCTTGGGAAGAGTTCATTTGTGCATAAATAAACATTCCTAACCATTTTTACTGCCATTTCTGCATTACCTTGCATTATACTGACAGATTTTATTGTACACATTTTAAATACTTCATGCATGAGAAATAAAATTTAGACTAACTTAAGTCCATCTTATTATTTCTTATTTTTATTTCCCCCCATCAGGAAAAAAAATATGGGACTTTGACAGAATTAAGACAAATTTCTCCATCTCAACAGTAAAAAAACAAAACAAAATTTTACATATTAAATTTGCTGAATTTCCTCTGTAGTTTTTTTTATGTATTTGGTGACCCAAATAAAATCTTCTGTGACCCACCTGTAGCTATATACTATACTAGTCCCAACCCAGTATTTGGGAATGACTGTTGTATATAATGCACTCAAAAGTTTAGTTTAAATTAATTTAGTTTTATTTGGCAAAGTTGAAAAAATAAATACACAACAAAATGCAAAGATGACAAATAATATACAATATATAGAGGGTTTAAAGAAGTGACAAGAATGAATATAACAAATGCTCACAGTTATAGATTAGTAAAGTCCAGGTGAATGCAGGTGCTCTTGAAGTCAAACTGGTCAACAAGGAGAAAGGGGGAACCACTTGGCTTAGTTCAGGCACACCTGCACTGAACCAAGGATATGGTTTAAAAAGCCTTTCTTTGTTAAGGCATATCAAGGTTAAAAATCTACAACACTGACTGGTTTCGACCTGCGCTTGGGCTTCTTCAGGGCATGAATGGAAAGAGGAACAAGAGTGGAGTGTTGTGATTCCTTATATAGACCATTAGTGGCCAGGTGGTTGAGAGTCACCAGCCAATCACGTACTGAATACACCTCATTTAGACAAATACTGACCAGGTGGTTAAATCACTCCAGCTCATCACACACTGAGGACACCCCATGCAAACAATCAGTGACCATGTGGCCAAATTTCACCGGCATATCACTCAACAGACCTACAATAGGCTATGTGGCAAAATACTTCATATTAATGGCCGCATAGAAAAAATAAATACTTAAGTTAGAAAACTAACATCGACAACAATAACACATTTAAACCGATTTACAAGTAGGGGACTACTTTCTTTCTGCTGTACAATCTACTGGAACTACTTAAGAATCTACCAGACCCACTTTATTACTACAAGAAAGAAAGTAGTTCCTCCATGAAACTGCTTAGAACTAGGTGAGTGAATTATCTTGAGTATCATGATTTCTGGAAAGAGACACTGTTTTTTTCAAATGTATTTGTATTTGTATTTGTATTTTGGTGCTTTGAGCACCACAATCTGGATGGATAAACAGAACTACAGGCCAATGGAAAAATATGTACTTTTGTTTTTGGGGTGAACTGTCCCTTTAAATACAAACTATAATTTAGTACAGACAGTTTCATTGTCCATGTCAATGTCTATAAATATATCACAGGCATGAAAAAGTATATATTTTATATACGTACATATTGAAATTCAATACTTCCTATAGCCCTATTCATTTCAAATTAAAGCGCTCCAGTGTTTCTGTGCGCAGAATCCCTTCACTTGTTAACAAGGCTTTTATTAATGGTCATTATCAAAGGCGATGTATTAAGTTAGAGTTTGCAGCAGAAGTGATGCTGCAGCAGCAATGTCTTTGTGGACACCACACACATGCCAGACGTCTTTACTTATGTAACCCTGTTTTCAACCCCACTAGGTTCCTTCTTCAACCGTCTACTTCTGATTTCATATGAACGAGCAACAACGTGCACAGAGGCTGATCCAAAGTTCAAGGATTCCATACATTCTACAGTTTTTATGTGTGTAAAATGTGTAAAAAGTGTGGCTTCATAAAATTAGAGAGTCTGTTATGTCACATGAGTCATGTTATGTATCAAAGTTTTAATTCAACATGAAAAAAAAAATGGAAAAATCGCCTTGGAAAAGCCATGAGGTAATGAAACTCATACGATGCTCTGGCAGTATTTTGATCCATTTGATATTAAGTTTTTCCGCGGCTCATGCTTGATACTCTCAGCCTTCCCTCAGCCAGACAGGTCAGTAATGAGAAAAACTTGTTTTACTCCAGAAAACATGGCTTTCCAAGGCTGGATGGAAACACACTTTGTTTGGCTCCTATGACCAGATCCTAAGTGGGTCAGCCATGGTAATGGGCCGCTCCATCGTCTTTCGTCTGGTAATTTGGAGCATTGATTGAACTCGGCCTCAACTTTCCGTTAACCTGTGCAGGGAGGCAGAAGACACGGTATCACTCAGGGGGAAAGAAAGATGAAAACAGGAGGGGTGGTCGAAGGGAAAGATGATGTTCTCATATGCCTGACTTGGTCTCCGAAAGGAACATGTATTTCCAAATATAGCAGTGTGACCTGAGGACATGGTATTTAGCTCTCTGTAGACCAAATTCCCCTGAATGAAAGTTAGCTGCAAAGCAATTAAGTAGTCAATATCCACATGATTTATGCTCTTTTTTTACAGACTGAAATGAAAGAAACCGCCAGAATTTATTCTTATGTTGACATGTTGACACTGGCAGCCAAAAGTTTCCACAGACGAGACGTGTATCAACAGTGAAGTTCACAAATGCAACATGCTTAGAAATCATTGTACAATTCCAGCTGCCTTTTTGCAGTCGCAGTATAGCTTCACTCTTAAAATAAAGGTGCTAAATAGTCCCATAAAGGGTTTCTCAACTTTCTCACCTGTTCTGGTTCCTTGTGGAACCTTTTATAAAGGTTAGTCACAGAAATTCTACCAAGAACCCAACATAAAGGGTTATATGTAGAATGATCTGTGAAAGGTTTCACTCTGAACCCACTATGATAGGTTCTATAAAGAGTCCTTCTTTGGTGTAATGGTTCCATCCAGAACCCACTCTCGGTGTTCTATCCAGAACCTTTTCACATCTATGGTCTATAGTTTTATTTAGAACCCACCCAGGGGATTCTAACAAGAAAGTTTTTCCACCTGGGGAGTTCTACTGAGAACCCTTTTATAATCCGAGGGTTTTATCCAGAGCCCACAGGGGGTCCAGAGCCCACAGGGGGTCCAAGGGTTTAATTTAGAACCCAGCCAAGGGGGTTCTACTGAGAACTCCCTCGTTTTTTACGATGGTACAAGGATTCTTGATGAAATCAATTCCAACCAATTTTTAAGAACTCTTTCTCCAAAGAACCCTCTTTGGATCTTTATGGAACCCTTAGTGTTACAAAGAACCCTTGATGAACCCTCTTCAGAAACAAATGAGCAGAACCTCAGCCCTTTCAGTAAGAACCCTACTGGAACTCTTATTTTCGAGTGTTCTGTATTTAGGCGTAAAGCAATGTACATTACTGTTCCGATACCAATAATCTGTTTTTTATAATCAATGACTCCCGGAGGACACGTGATAGATCGTAATGCTGCATGAACATATAGCCCGACATTAATGATTCAAATTTTCAATACCAACCAGCGCTGTATTGTTTGTCCTTGCCACATTTCCGCACATCTATTTCGTATCGAGTGCCATTCATCATGCCTCAGTCAAACATGCTTCATGTGAGTACACATAATGTGGTCGTAAAAAGACGGATGCTGCGCCGCATAAGAAGCACTAGATAATGGCCCTTTTTGGACTTGAGGGGATTTGTCACTTTTGTTTGTACACCAAATAGCAAAGTACATCAGCAAGGACAACTGTGGTTTACACGAGCCATTGGCAGGCAGCCAAGCAAAGAGTAATAACAGAGACGGGAAGAAAAAGGAGCTACCTTACATCATCTATTGCGTTGAAGAGCGACAGGAGAGTGATGTACTGTATGTGTGTGTCACATAGGAGTTTTTAAAGGGCTTCAATTGTAGCACAGACTATTACAACGGCTGCTTCGAGAGTCTCACTTTCCACCTTATTCAGCTATCTGTTCAATTATTTTGACACTGAGTACATTCAGTTAACATTCACACAAAAGTGCTTATTTCTTAGTGTGAAAGCAGCAGCAGACACTCAGAAATAAAGGCTCCAAAAGTGTTCTTCCTGAAGGGCTGAGGTTCTACTCAGAACCATTTCCTTCTGAAGAACCCTTTTTTTGAAGAAAGAGTTTGTCAAGGCTCCTTTATAAGATTAAGGGTTCCATTAAGGACTCTTTCAATCCAAAGAACCTTTTTTTCTTCAAGGGTTGTTGAATCCTTGAAGAACTCTTTCATCAAGGGTTCACCAAAGGTTTTTTATACCATATAAAGAGGTTCTATATAGAACCCCCTGGGTGTGGTCTGGATGAAACCTTTGGAATAAAACAATGTTCTTGGTAGAACCCCTGAGTGTGTACTAGATAAAACCCTTGGATATGAATAGGTTCTTGGTGGAACCCCCAGTGTATCCTAGACAAATCCTTTACAATATGAAAGGTTCTCTGTAGTAACTCCAAGTGTGTACTTGATAAAACCCTTGAAATATTAAAAGGTTCTTGAGAGAACCCTGTAAGTGTGTTCTGGATAAAACCCTTGGAATATAAAAGGTTCTCAGTAGAACCCTTGAGTGTTTTCTGGATAAAAAAAAGTATAAAAAGCTTCTTAGGAGAACCCCCTGAGTTGGTTCTTGCTGGCATCATTAGAAGGTGGAAAGGTTCTGGATAGAACCTCCAGAGAGAGGGTTGTGGGTGGAACCACTACACCACAAAAGGTTTCTCTGTAGAACTTCTCATAGGGGGTTCTGTGTGGAACCTCTCACAGATAGTTGTAGGTAAAACCTTTTATGTTGGTTTCCAGATAGAACTCTCTGAAACAGCTCCAAGTAGAGCCTTTATAAAAGGTTCTACCAGGAACCAAAAAGGCTTCTCCTATGGGAACAAGCTGAAGAACCCTTTAAAGTTTCAGTAAGCACCTTTATTTCTAAGAGTGTAATGAACTATCTCAAGCAGTGGGCCGTATTGTGACCCAGCTATTCATTTTCAAAGCATTTTCCTGTGTATTGTTCAAACTTCCGAGAGGTGACCAATTATTTTATTATATTCTAATTTGTCTCCAGTTCATTTCCAGCCCTCGGAGGTCAATATCGAGACTCTGCACCTACACACACATATTACTTCTCCCCTGCGGACACCCCCTCTCCCTCTCTTCTCTTTCTGACAGAGCTTTCGCTGCCTGAGCCAGATGGCATTTCTCAACACAAATGAACCCCGCTGTCGAACGCACGCCCGTAACACGACGGAGAGAAAATAGTGACGGTCCGAGTGCGGTGTCTCTGAATAAATCATGGGCTGGAGAACAAAGGCTCCCAGCAGTTTGATCAACGAAGCTCATTTAAATCTCTTTTTAATACGCTAAGACCTGCAAAATGTATCAACCTGGCCGCATTAAACTCAGCTTAACATTTACAACGATGGGGAACGTTGTCTGAAGGAGCTGTTAATTCCTCATTTATTCTGTGGAAAAGGACACTCTCTGAGGTGCACCGAGTTAATCTCCATTAGTTGATGACAGTGTGCATTTTTGCTTTCATTAATCGGCCAGCTTTTTTGACAACAGACTAGAGTTGCAGCTAGTAACAACTGTGCTTTTGTTGTACTTTATCCAAAATGGCAGAGATGTAGACCTGAGTCACACAACTTGGACTTGAGCGAGACTCACAGATTTGATGACTTTAGACTCAACTTGATAAGATCAAAAAAGACTTGACAGCCAATTTGGATTAACACCAATGACTTGGGACTTCACTTGGATTTGAACCCTCGGACTTGAAAATACATTATACACAGCCCTGAGGCCAAAGTTTAAGTGGGTTGTGTTATTTAAAGAAGTGTGAATCCATGAATGAATTAATTTCCCTTAATTTCCTGAATCAGCTAATGCTATTGATTCCCAGCAAGCGGACACTTAACTCCCCAGATCCAGTTGGAAAAATGATCAAATAGTCAAATATTTGTATTGGACAGGCAAATCAGATTTCAGAGTCCTCTGGTACAGTCGGAGTAACCTCCATATGTATTTTATCACTACAGAGTCATCCATTTTGTTGCCATTTTGTTTTAAATTTGTTTGATCTGACCTCAAATCTGTAGCCTTCCGCTCAGCTGGCAGCTTCAGACAAGCAGGGGAAAGTTTTTGCAGTAACAAGACTTATGGAGTTGGCCTTCATCTTTTGAAAACTGCATTGTCTGCCTATGGCATCGACTTCGCCTTCTGTTTAATCAGCTCCTTTCTGACAAAGGTCATCAGGAAACATCCAAACCTGAAGCACAAATATTAGCCCATTTGTGATCAGAAAAGGCCCATCCTAAACATTTTGCCTTGGATTTTTGCAAGCATAGCCATTAACCTTTTCAAAAATCGAATCTGGATTTGACAAACTGGGGCTCGGCATAATGTGCTTCATCCCTCAGCGTGGATTAAGAAAAGCAGAGCCCTTTATCAAGCGAGATGAAAAATCAGAGATAGCGTAGCGAGACAGTTTGAGGTAAACTGTATCTGGGTCAGGTCCAGTCTGCCAGACTGTTAGTGCTTATTATTGAACACCGCCATCGCCTTTCTCTGTCTCCCTCTTTCTCTCCTGCCTCTCGAGTTCATCCAGCAGATCCTCTCTCGTATTGACCGCATGCATTACGGGGCTCGGGGAACATGGCTACAAAAGTCCCTCATTAGAAGTTTGGGTTTCTCTCAACATTATGGGAGGAGGTGGAGTATTGATCGCTGCAAGATAGCTAACTGGAAAACACTTCCCATCGGAGCCGACTGAAGCTCATTTGGGAGGGATGCTGCTGGCAAGCAGGAGACTATTCCACATCTGGTTATTGGACCCGGGGCGGTAGTGAGTACAGTATGTTTCTCCTGCAATCAGGAAACACTGGGAAATCTATATGTGGTAATTACAAATTCATGCCACCACTGTGAAATTGAACACTTGGCGTCATTATAAAGTAATGGGCGCATTAGAGGGAAGTTTGCAGCGATGATTTCCCTCTCGTATGAGTATCATCAGCAGTCATCCACACAAATGCAACATTATCCTGTCAAACTGCACAAAGGATGGTTTTATATGAGAATGCAGCAGTGGAATGTACTTCATCCTACTTTTCCTTAATGCAAACACAAAGTGGAATGTGGCTCAAAAGCTAAAAATTGCACCATAGAGTGTTCAATTAGTTTAAATTAAATCCTTTTCTTTGCTTACCAAGCTCATTTGTAAGCCATTAACTCAAGGAGGCTTTTTATATTTCTACTACAGTGGCCATTTGTACATATGATTGTAAAAGATGCTACAGAACAGGGTCAGTGTGCAATTTGTCTGTTCTGGGCTACTGTAGAAACATGGAGGATTCCATGAACGAGGACCCTCGCCCTCAGGAGACAAAAATGGCTCATTCTGAGGTAACAAAAACACAATCATTCTAATTTTCAGCTGCTTATACACTAATCAAAACATTAACATGGTTATTATTTTCAATTTTTGTCAACAGATCATCATATATGTTACACACTTAACATTTAACAATGCTATTTTGTGGTTCTGACATATTTGGGAAGGTAACCTAAAATATGTAACCAATTATGGTCAGAAGTATCACGTTCTTTACTCAAGTAGATGTACAGGTACTTACATACAGAGATGAAAGTACTGATTCAGCTTCTTCACTATAGTAAAAATTAAGAAGAACAGGCAAAGAAATGTACTCAGTAAAAAGTAGAAGAGTAAAAAGTAGCCCCCTGGATTGTTTTGTCTTGTTATGTATTCTATATTGCATCTTTTTTGTCCTGTTATGTCTTTTTTCTTTTGTTATTTTTTGTCTCGCTAGGTCTTTTACATCATTTTTCATCTTATGTCTATTTTTTATTATTTACATAATTTTCGTCTTTTGCACTGTTTTGATATTGTTAAGGTCTTTCATTTGTTTATTGTATTGTTATGTCTTTTATGTTGTTTTAGTTGCATCTTTTATGTCTTTTTTGTCTTATGCCTTTTATGTCTTCTCTTTATGTCTTGGTATTTCTTTTGCGTCATGTTCTGTCTTTTACATTTTTCTTTTCGGTCTTCTTACATTGTTTTTTTGTCTTGATGCGTCTGTTGTGCGTGATATGCACTGACAGATACACCAAGGAATTGCCTTTTTACGTGTTATTTTCCCATCAGTTTCAGTTGAAACCAGTCTTTACGTTGGGAAGGCAGCATGCAGTGACGCAAAATAAAGATAATCAATAATTCCTCTCAAATGCATTAAAACTAAAATAATAAGCCTGGCTTGAAAATGCAAGGACTAGAAAGCAAAGATATTTGTGCTAAAATGTAGGGAGTAAAAGTGAAAATATGTACAGATACCTGAAAATCTGACTTTATTTCTTCCCACCTCTGATTGTGGTTTTATGTGAGAATGCAGCACTGGGACACACTTCATCTTACATACAAAAACAAAGTGAAAAGTGTCTCAAAAGCTGAAATACACCATAGATGTTTAAATTGGTTCAAATTAAATCCTTTACTTTGCTTACCAAGCTCATTTGGAAGCCATTAATTCAAGGAGGCTTTTTATATCTCTACTACAATGGCCAATTTGTACATGAGATTGTAAAATATGCTACAGTATGACTCACATCCATTCTCTCTATCTGTAATGTAATTACCTCACATGCTGTAACTCCCACTATGATTCTATAAATATTCATGCAAATCCAACAATTCATAGGAGGCACATATCACCATCAAGTCTGAAGTGGCATGTGTGCTTTATGGCAAAAAATATCCCTGACTCTGTGTTTGGTATGGGACATGAATGGCTGCGCTATCCCTGCTGCTGACAGGGTAAGACAATGGATATAGGTCATGAAGAATGAGGTCCACTTAAAAAGTGCTCATCATACAGGAAGGCTCGGTCATTATTTTTCACAAAAACTCAGTAATGGGCCCACGCAGATGCAGAGATGAAAGGCCAACATCTGCTTTCATAGTCGTCTCTCAAAGACCATTTTTACGAATGTTATCCAGCCTATTTCACCATCATCGACAGCCTTTAATCAATGCATAAAGATTGTCTGACTCTGTCATATCTGCCCTATGAAAACAAAGAAAACACTGTTTTCATTTATCATTAAAGATACTGGCGGAGACTTTGTTTTTCCCAAACATCAAAGCGTCTCTGATTTTTCTGCCGCAGATGATCTCAGATAAACACACTGCCTTTAACAAAGTGTGGAGATGACGTCTCGTCAGTGCTGTTAAGATGTCACAACTCAATTATGAGTCCAACTTAACACTGGGAAGCTGTGATTTCTCTCAGCGCTGTGTAGTTAAAAGGCCTCTTGTAATTCACCTCGTATGTCCGTTTAGCATGAAATGGTGTGTACAAAGCCAATTGAACTTGAGACAATCCCCTCATAATTACAGCTCTTCCCATCCCTTACTAGAGCTATTGGTCCTCGGTGTCCTCTGCAACACTGAATAAGAATTTGGGCCCAGTCATCTGGAAATGAGGAAGGAGGGAGGTGACTGGAAGGTATTTGTTTTGGCCATGCTCGATGAAGCTGCTAATTGTCCTTGGCCATGTAAAGCAAACCTACATGTCCTATCCTTTTTTTCATTATCGCCACTGTGCTGTCTTTCTTTATTCTCCCAGACCACCAAGCGCCGTGCAAGGCCACAGATGAAAAGGGGCAAAGGGCGTAGCGTGGGCACCAGATGACCAGTGGACATTTCCTTAACAAGGATTATCTTGCTTTGGTATTTGTCCTGAAACCACCTTTTTCCCTCATAAGCTGGGTTTAAAAAGATCGCTGTTGCTGTGCGTTTCCCAACACTGGAATGCTTTCCCCCCCGCATGTATAGACCACATAAATTAAGGGTGAGTTGATAGGGGATTTCAACAGTGGAAAACAAAATTTAATGGTCCATAGAGGATTTGCAACATCATTATTGTATGGGTGTGTGCAAGATGCAGCACTATTATTCTTATTAGAAAACAGTGTGCTTAGAAAAAGCTGACAGTGACTGTTGTATGCTGCCATTAGTGATTATCATATGCTTTACTTCGTATAGAAACATATGCTTTAAGTTACATGTCTTACCAGTGTTACTTACAGCCTACTGCACAAATGGAAAATTTAGATTCGATTTATGCTAGGTATTAATCTCATCATTGTATTTTTGCTTACTGTACATTGGTTACATTCGCCTACTTAACAAGTCCAACACTTGTTCCAACACATTCAGGCAGGTAACTTGAAAAATGTTATCAATTACTTATTAAATATTACTTTACAAAATGAAAAAGTAGTTAATAATAATGATAATAATGAGCAAATTTCTCTGTTGCATTACTTATTTCTTTATTTTCGTTACTTAAACATGTTGCCACTGCAGAACTTTCCACGGGGACTAGGACCCTGGGAAGACCCCTGAAGGAACTGCATTTCCACTGCAGGGACCAGGTTCTAAATGTAGTTCTGGGGACATTATTTTACCCCCCCAAAAGTCCATGCTCAGGGCATAGCACTCTCCAAAAGCACAGGACCTTTTGAGGTGCAGCTTGCCGTGCTGAAAATTTCTGATTTGTTGAGTAGCAGCACTTTATTCTAGCCACTATTTTTATAAAATTTGCAGCTGCAAACAATTTTTTTGTTTGTTTGTTTGTTTATTGTGCTTTGACATGTCTGCATATGCCTTTTATTGTACAGTTTTGTACCAAAACGATCAGCAGATTAATTTGCCCAGTCTTTGGGAGTCTTTCGATCACCATGGAGACACAAATAATGGACTAAAGGAACCTTTTAGTTCCTTAAGAAGTAATTCCTGGGGCCAAAAGTTCTAGTCAATTTGGGTGGAAATGTGACTCAGCCAAAGGTGCCTTTGAACAACTCTAAATCCTCAACTTGCATAAACATATTTTCTATATTTGACAGGTGTAGAAATAGAAGACAAAGCATTTGGGTTTCACAAGCAGCCAGTGTGGGTTTTGGAGGTATTTTCTGAGCATGAACAGCTGGCTTAATGCAGGTAAATGTATGTAACGGCACTCAAACCATTGAACTTCCAGTAAGACCACAAACAAGTGAAGATTGTCAAAATAACTATTTCAAAATCAGGTCCTTACAGCTCCAGTGTGTACAATTTAAGGGGATCTATTGGCAGAATATGGCAGAAATTGAATATAATGTTTAAAAGAATGTTTTCATTGGTGTACAATCACCTGAAAATAAGAATCATGCTTTGGTTACGTTAGAATGACCCATTTATATCTACAATGGCAAGGCATGTCTTTTCCCATGGAGGCCGCCAGGGTGAATTGCCATGCTTCTACAGTAGCCCAGAAGGCACAAACCAAACACTGCAAGTTTTGCAGCCATAGTGGTTTTGCCTACACTCTTGGAAGGGTAGTGTGAGGCTAGCGGTATTCAGTTGGTGGCAGTCTATACTGCCACTGCTAAACTGCTAAATACCACTATATCCTTCACACTGGTCCTTTAACATTACACCACTCATGACTAGTAAGTAATCATAGAAGGTGACCGTTACAAAGTAATGAATTAGTGTAGGAAGTCAGTGTAGTAAACGGTGAATAACTAAAGCCCTACTCTGAAGTAGGAGTGTTTTTAGTCCTAGATGAACTTTAAACATGAATTCTATGAGTAATTCATAGCTGTCTGATGAATATAGACCTACCGTCTTTAAAAATTCCTGCAGAATATTTTTGTCAAAATTGCACGGCAGACGATTAATGCTCATATATGGATTGCCACTTTACCATGACATGCACTAATGCATGGCATAGAGAAAATGTATAAATCTGACGAAATCACTGGCGCCCTTCATTTTTCAGTCTAATGGCTGTAGCATTAACAGCTGCTAGTCGCTGTCTTATAGTCATTTATTACCACCCATGTTATCCTAGTCTGCCATTTTACTACCATAGCACTATAAATCAGGGGGCAAGAAGGGGGCCAGCACCCCCATTCATGCCTGCTTCAGAAGAGAAATATGGAGCAGCGTGGAGGAGTCTGTGCACCACAAGCCGGGGTGGATACCATGTCTGAAACGTACCATTTAAAAGTCAGTCATAACTTCCCTTTTGCCTTCGGGTCAAATACTTTGCATTACAGTACGGTCTGTGTTGAATAACTCCGCTATTATCATGCTTACATCATTTCTACATTACTACATGATCTGTCACGTTGAATGGACTCACTTGGCTGTTGATAGCTTTAATATCTGGGCTGCTCTCTTGACTGTGAGCGATGTTGGAATAAAAGCGGGGGGGAAAAATGACACTTTTAACTACAAATGCCTTGTTGTAGCTTCTCTGAGAGGCTGTGGAGCCTGGAAACACTGGGGGGGTATATAAATGTTTTGGCCACAACAGCACACGCCAACATATCTCTGCCTGGCCTGTTTGCTCCTGTGTGGCATGGCGGCACACTGCATTTAATTTACTAGCGGCTCAACTAAATGTACCGGTGGAGGCGCTCCATAATTCATGAGGGAAGAGAAAGGGAGAAAAAAAAACCATGATGAATCTACGGTTGCTATTCATGTAACCCCCAACCCCCCCTGCACTTCCAATTGAATGTTAATGGGCAGAGACAAAAGACAAAAAGAGATGTACACTGGAAGCAGAGCTGGAGATCTGAGGTTAAAACAACAAGTTAAAATGTGCAGATGTGTTTGAGTGTGTTTGTACAGCACTCATTCCTGAGAACTGGGACAAAACTGCATTTTGAGGGGGGTTGGATTTTTTTTCTCTTCTATTATGCTGGAAAAATACATTATAAAAGATCAAAGTCTTGGCTATTAAGCCTTTTAATGGGCTAAAATCCTAGTGATTTAAGTTTTTATTACATGTAGACTCCGTCAGATGGAAAATCTGAAAATCGAAGGGAGTAGCCATCTTATTTTTAAAGTTAAGAGTTCTCTAAATGCTGATCAAAATACACATCTTTACATCAGAATTCTTATCTATCTTTGATTTAGAAGGGTTACAGAGGTGACATGGTTGAGACACATCTGATAGAATTTGTCAAAAATAGAAAGTTTACCAGTGCTTGAGTAGTATTTCCGCCTTTTTTAAACCAGGAAGTGAGACAGGGGTCCTCAGGGTATAGCTAAACCTTTTTACACCTGATTGAATCGTGTCTTTGTAAAACTGTGACGGAGTTGTTGCTAAGTTGCTAAGAGTCCTCTTAATGATTGATTCAAAAGGACAATGGAGTTGACATGTTATGGTTGAGACATCTGATAGCATTTAAATTTCTCACCTTTTTTCAACCAGGAAGTAGATGGGGGTCCTTTTTATGTCTGATTATTTTATACTTAATGTATATAAATCCTTAAATAATACTTTTTGACCCAGAACGTGGAATTAGAGTGTTGGTACTAATAATTTTTAATGTTTTTAGGTAGGACATGATTTGTCCCAATCCTCCAGAATGGGTGATAGTCGAGGCATGATCTAAAACTGAATTCCAATGAGATGGAGAGAGAAAAAAGTCCTCTCAGACTTTGCATTAATCATTGCCAATTCTGTCCCTGGCCATTTCCTTATCTCCATAATTAAGTAATTAACAGTTCTTGGTGCCAGTTAGCCCTGTGCTCGGACAGGACGCAGCAGGAAAATAATAACACTAAATCACTCAACCGTTGGAGGATTTTGGGAAACTGCCGCATGGTAATCAAAGATTAAAGGTAACGAGTGAAGAAATAGATACCGGCTTGGCGAGGGCCAGGAGGAAATATTCTCACACTCCTGCATGCATACACATGCATGCCGTAACACACACACACACACACACACACACACACACACACACACACGCACACACACACACACACACACAAACTAATCTAAGAGATGAAAAATGACCACAGGCATTTTCACACACTTAGCATGCCGGCACATGCGCTCATGCACAAATTCACCCACAGATGCATAGACCTGACCTGTAAATCAACACTTGACAGGATGGAATTTATCACACGTCTTTGCACCTTTCTGTTCCATGTGGGAATACACACAAATACCGTTGTGCAATAGTGATGCATCGCAGGGATTTTACATCATGATCATGACGAACATAGACTTCAGTCCTGGGGACAATGAAAAATGGCAATCAGTTTAAGGAAGACTGATGATATATTTACAGTATATCCCTTGTGTTTGTTTTGACTGGTGTATTCTTGGTCAAAAATTGGAAGTGCTTTAAAGAAGAAATTTAAATCTTACATTGGTGTTCTCCAAACGCAGTGAATTCTTTGATTCCGACTGATGATGTCAGTTCTGGCATCTGGATTGGTGCAATAGTCTGTCTGTGTGGGTGGCAATAAAAATGCTAATGAGATTCCATTAGCCACATAGTAGCAATGGGCGGTTCGACTCTTTTTACTGACTTGAGTTTGTATGAATCACTCACTAAAAAGATTCAGGTTTTCAAGTCACGAGAGTTACCAAATCCATCACCCTGAGCTTGGTAATCCTCACCATGTGCACCACAGACTTCTGCCAGCTGAGCCAGCTAACTTCTGGTTCAGCCTGTCACAAATTTAAACGGGATAATATAATTTTCATCATGTGACTCTTCTAAATTTTCCAAATCAGAATTGCACAATAGTGTGAGTAACATGGTCTCACCTCTCCACAGTTTAAGTAGTAGTAGAAGGCAGGAGGAGTGAATCAGTGAATGAATTAGGGGAAACTTGCCTCTCACAATTCAGTACAGAGAGTCTCAAGTTTTGAATGATTGATTCATCACTTGCACTTCACTCAAGTTAAACACTTGAGGGTTGAGATTTTTAGCCTTTGTTTTGTTCCATCTGTGATTTGAGCACCTCTCAGTAACATTTCTCAGTATGCTGGGTACTCGAATCTTGGAGTAACATACAAAGTGCTTCAGTCACAAGACTACCTGTTCTGAGTTTTGACAGTCCAGCCTTTTGCCATCACCCACTGGTCCCCTGACTGAGAGACGGCTAACGCTAAGACCCTGCTGATTATTCTAGTAGCAACCAGTTGTAACTTCAGCAGGCTGTGCTAACTAGCTTCCACTTTTTCAAGTGGAAGGACACAATGAGTCCTGTTAAATGTTGGACAGATATATTGCTAACAGTATATAACCAATGATATGTGGGCTTGTAGAAAAAAAGGAGAATGTCTTGTGTCAACATTTGTGCTCTATATAGTATGATGTTTAACAGTCACAAGTGCACCATGTATCACTCCCTCCAGGAAACAGATAACACCATGGTTCTTCTGTTACTGATGGATTTATTCATCTGAACTGCACTTCAGTCAACATCACAGTCGTAAAAATCCAGTCGGACTGTTCAAAATACATGACAGTGTATAAAATAAACACACATTCACGTCATACAAATTAACTACAAATATGCAAAATTAAACATAACACACACAGAAATAAACAGACCTCGCTGGCTGCACACAACCAAGAGGGGGTGAGTCCACTTGAACAAAAAATAAATCCTCAAACATCTTCTTAAAAATTTAGTCAGAGCATAATACTTTTCTGCTGAACACGTCTTCTTGGAGGAGGGTTGCAACAACATAGCACTGAACACTACAAACCATCAGTGGCTGTGTTTCAATCTGTCTAGCGAACTTGGGGCAAACTTTTGAAATTTCACGAAACAAGTCAGATGTTAATGTAGTGGTATTGGCTATGTTAACAAAGTGAGTAGAAAAGGTAGACGTTTATGAACTGGAAGTCAACCACCAATGAACCTTAAGGAAGAAGATCTTAAATATTGCTTAACTGTTGCCATGGGAAACAACCTCTCTTGAAAGATACGCACAACAGCTGCAGTATCATCATAGTTCATATTTCTTCATACAAAAAGGAGAACTGAAACTTCAATAACTTACTAATAACTTGGATAATCTGCATTGTCACGTTTACTTTTTCATCTCATATTTATGAGTTCTTTTCCTTTAGTATATCCAGTACCTCTTATCTGTCTTTGTATCCGAGTCACATTGAAAGTCTTGACCTTCACTCAGTTTCAAGAAAAAGCACCTTCTCTGAAAAATCTAACGGATGCCTCTCCGTGTAAGGCTGTGTGCACCTGATGCAAACTCAGTTTATTGTAATTTATTGGACGTGATCTTACACACACCTATAAAAGTTAACAAGCTGACCGTTAAAGCCAGGTCTGGACATTTATAAGGTTGTGGGAGACATCATGTTGCACGGCTCAGCGAGACGGAGGGAGCACAAAGGACAGTTGTTGAAAGACGCGCTGATGTATTGGTCATCCTTTGCTTCCTCAGACTTCAATGAATACATCTTTTCTTTGATCTGCTAAAGTTGTTTATAATGATTCTCTATTAGTGGCACAGTCATTACCCTCTCCCATGGGAGTGATACACCCCCACCTTTTAACACACACACACACACACACACACACACACACACACACATTAGAACACACATAGACTATTCATTCCCGTCACCAGGAGATTAAAAAGAGAAAGTGCACATATCTCAAAGTACCCATACATCAAGCAGTCTTTGCTGCTGGTCACTCTTCCTCTGTGGTGCCATTGTAAGTGCTTGTGGTGGAGATGCTATGAGGTGTTTAAGTGCTGGACTTTGTCATGTACACTGCAAAAAAAAAAAAAAAAAGAATTTCAAGAAAGTAAAGAAAGCCTTGTTTCTGGGAAATTCGTCTTAAAGAAAAATAATCTTATCAAGCAAGTATTGCAGTAGAAAAGTAATCTCATTTTATGAAAATATATCTAACTTTGTCTTAATAAGATATTGCAGCTAATACTGAGCTATATTTAACCAATAATAGCCTAAAACGATGGTTTACATAATATCTCAGCAGAGTAAGACCATTTAAAATCAATCAATTAAAAAATCTTGACACAAATGAATCTATTTTTATTCATTGTCAGTGAGTGTGAGTGTATCAGACTCAGAACCTGCTGCTTCACACAACACACATATACAGCAAAACACAACCAGCTGCATGGCTCATTAACACATTATAGATTAACACGAACCATTTTAAAATATACACGACAGATAGCATGGTAGTTACTGAAGACATTTTCAGATCTAAATACAAACTAATGAGTCGCACTGAAGCAATGCATTTGGTGAAATGATCCAGCCAGATCCTGCAAGCATCATATTATTACTGCCAGAAAACTATATGTCCTGCAACACCAAGTGGTGTATTGATCGATTCAGTGCTGTCAATATTATCATTGAAGCAGCTAGTTTTTCTCCTAAGTGCTTTAATTGAAATAATGCTTAAAATAAGAATACTTCTGGTGCCATCATTTAAAACAGTTACTTGCTTTTAACATGCTTTTTGCAGGAAATGTGTCTTATTGTGAGCTTTTTTTTTGTGCTAATAATTTATCCCAGTTTAAAGTATAGATGCTTAAAGTCAGCTCAATCAAGAAATGAAAATATTCTGTTTTAAGAAAATGTGTCTTATTTTAAGCTTTTTGCAAATTAAAAAAATAAGTGGAATATTTGGGATTTTTTTTTTTTTTTAGTAGTTTTAAGGCCCATCGCAGTCTATAAGTGGCTAGATTCATAAGCTAGTTTTAAGAATTCTAGCCAAGCAAAATTGGCTTATCCCAGACGTTTTTGCTTAAAACAAGACAATTTGATAATATTTAAGAACATTTGGCTTCTCTCTAGCTGGGCTGTTTTTGCAGTGTAACTCTTCTTTTTAAGGACAGAGATAGGGAGGTCTTTCATCGCGACCGCTGTCTGGGATAGTTAATCCCGGCCTATAATAGGCTTGCTTCGCCTCAACAATATAGCCGAGCATGTCCCTTTGATTTGGAGGCCTTGTTCCAATCTGGCTCCAATCAGCGCGTCGACTTTCTGGGGGCACTGCTGATTTTCTCGCCTCAGATGAGTGATCGCTGGGAGACAGCCGGACATGCGCTGCCAAAGCCTGGATCGCATGTGTTGAAAAATCACACAATCTCATGCTGAAATGACCAACTGTGTGTGTTTGTGTGTGCGCGTGTGTGTTCTGCCAAGGCGCTACGGTAAACCAAAATGTACTGGCCGGCCTCCAGTTTGAAACTTCTTTAATCCTCCATCTGCAAGAGAGCATGCAGGTTGCACAGCGCACCTCCACGCGGATACCTTCACTCTCACACACACACACACACACACACACACACACACACACACACACACACACACACACACATTCGAGCACCACAACGCTGTGATACTCTGCTGTTTGTGTTTGATGTGGGCAAGTAAAGAATCCTCTCATAACCTGGCATAAAGCAGCCACAGCAGGAAGAACAACCTGCTGCTTCGATTGAAGTGCACTCGTCAATGGCGACCTGCCGGATCAAAACAACCACGATGCAACCCCTGTGGCTTGTACACCTTTGTCGTTTTCCTTTAGAAGACACATTGTTAGACATTCAAAGGGGACATGGAAGAGGTTATTACTTTGTCAGAGAATATTTCCAACTGACAAAAGATGAAAAATACTCGGGCTCTCTTGGTAACAGCAGGTGAAAGTGAGAGGAAGAGAGGGTAACCTTGGTGGTTGGCGATGCAGTGACCCAGGTCACTTTGTCTGATGTATGATGCAGCATCACAGAGCACACAGCACATTTATTAGACTGTGTAATGATAAAAAGATAGTAGGGGGAAATGGATGATGGTTGAATTGGAGCCCACACATGGAGACGAGGGCCCTGCTCGCAGTCTCCTGGCGGTAATATCATAAAGCAGGCGAGAGGAGATGCTCCTCAGGAATACAAATGCTGCCTTTAAGTTGGAAACGTGTGGCCTGAGATGTGCCACCATATTGAAGGGGGGGAAGATTTAGGTCTTTAACCGATTAATCTTTGTCATCATCTTGGCATTGTGGAGAAGCAATTTAGATGGTAAATACAGTTTGTGATCCATATATCATCTGGTTGGTGCTGTGGCGTGCCCAAGTTTGGCTGCACATTTAGGGCCTATGCAAGATTTATGCTAAATAAATGGTCTAATGTGTCACTGGGATCTTTTATTTCGTATTACGGCACCGACAAAAAGAGCATATCTGTATTTCATCACTTGTAGTAAAAGTTTAACTTGTGGGACGAAATGCCTTCAGATGTTAGTGGAAGGAGGAATGTGTTACAGTGTAAAGCACATGAAGACATTTACCAGGAAAAAAAAAATGATAGAAATTTTTTTTAAAGGGACTGTTCACTCCAAATACATATTTTCCCCTGGCCTCTAGTGGTATTTATCAATCTAGATTTGTTACAGTGTAAAGCGCATGAAGACATTTATATTAAAGGGACATTTCATCTGTAAACCAAAAATGCACATTTTCCCCTGGCCTTGGTGTGAGTTGCAGAATTTTGACATTTTACAAATCTGTAAAGTCATCTTGTAAACAGTCATTTTATCCTTGATGATCTACTTGTACTAGGTTCTTTTAATTGTATTGTTTAATTGTTGTTCTTTTAATTGTTTAATTGGCATATAATGAGTTTATCTATGTAGGCATGTTATGAGCTAACACAACTGCATGACTAAATGGTTACACGTGTCTTGTCATGACCTGCCAAAACACCCCTTTCTCTGTTCTACAAATTTTTTGTATTGTACTTCTGTTACTTTAGGGATTATATTATAATTTCAATGCCCCACTCTTCACTCAGGGTTGTACTGTGTGACCAGGCTGCAATAGTTATATACACAACTACAGGGGGATGTAGCTCAGTGGTAGAGCGCATGCTTTGCATGTATGAGGCCCCGGGTTCAATCCCCGGCATCTCCATGTGGTTTTCATATTAACTGATTAGGACACAAACTGAAATCATAAGTTGCAAGCAACTGAAAAACTTATTCAAATCATTGTACGAATTATGGAAGAAACTGAGCTGCTTCACTCTGGTGGTGTCTAGATAGTAGCAACCCTGGGTCTGTGAAACTCTTGTACAAGTGCACTTGATTCAGTTTAGGCTTTTGAAATTTGGCTGACATAAGGCAAAGAGTCATAAATTCCATGTGACGGTGTTGGCTGTGGTGGTTGCCTGTATCAAACATAGGATAGACCAGGGTTTGTGTCAGTGTGAAACCAAAAAGTCAGTGTTTCCTTTTTGTTTTTAGACTAAGTTGACTCATAATTGGCAGGTTTCAGGGCACTTCTGGTTTTTTTTTTTTTTTTATCACTGCTCTCTTAACACCAATAATTTACAACATTACAGCTTTCCTTGTACTGCCATGATTTTGTGTTTTGTTTTTATCAGGAGTGAAAATCTTCTTCAAATACAACCTAGATGTGTAAATATTGACCAATACAGAGTGAGACACACCTGATATGTGCAATGTAAAACAGTTGTCGTGGCCGAGTGGTTAAGGCGATGGACTAGAAATCCATTGGGGTTTCCCCGCGCAGGTTCGAATCCTGCCGACAACGGCTGTTTTCATGTGTGTTTGCCAGCTGTCATATCTGCTATGTAACTGGAACAATCTGTCAAAGTTCAAAGGACTTCTTACCAATCAAGAGAATATCTGCCTTGATGAGTAGTGAAATGTCTTCAGGAAACAATATCATAGTCACATCTGAATTGTCCCATCTATTTTCTTTTGCTTATCAGTCCATGGTGGCAGCAGGCTAAGCAGGATGTTCAAAATGTCCCTCTCCTCATCAACAATTTCCAGCTCCTCTGGGGGGATCCCAAGGCATTCCCAGGCAGGTCAGGTATGTAATTCCTCCAGCGAGTTCTGAGGTCTCCTCCCAGTGGGACATGCCCAGAAAACCTTCAGAGAAAAGCATCCAGGGGATGTCTGTACCACCTCAGCTCACTTCTTTTGACGCGAAAAAACAGTGGCTCTACCCCAAGCTCTCTCCGGATGTCTGAGCTCCCCTTATCTCTAAGGCTGAGTCCAGCAACCCTAAGATGGGAACTAATTTCTGTTTCACACTTGACTGCAAACAGCCCTGGTGCCTGCTAAAGGTCAGGGTCTGTGGAAGCCAACAGAACCACATCATCTGCAAAAAGCAAAGATACATTTCTTGGGTTGCTAAACATGACACTCTCCTCACCCTGGCTGTGCCTTGAGATCCTATCCATGAATTGTTCCCATCTTCATAACTGTTCAGTCCCTTAGATTCTCCAGTATAGTCTGTATAGCTGATGTGAACTACATCCTTCCCTTCTTTTCATTCATTTTGTCACTCTCTCATCCTTTGCTTGAAGGAAAAAAAAAATGCAGAAAATTGCTGACTTTGAAACCACAGCAACTTTCCAAAGGAAAAATCAGCGATGGTGGTATAGTGGTAAGCATAGCTGCCTTCCAAGCAGTTGACCCGGGTTCGATTCCCGGCCATCGCAGATACTTTGGTTTTCCATGGAGGTATTACTTATTTTTGGATGACTTAAAAGTGTAAAAATATGCTATTCTTTTCTGTTTTGTTACTTTACTGTACCCAATAACTGGTACCCTACACTTTAACCTAGGTCAGGGCAATGAGCAGTCCCGTCAGGATCCTGAGGTAGAACGACGTATTTGTGTTTAACCATCAGACTTACCGATTGTTTTAAATTGGGAACCACACAACCACAAGCACTTCAACTGTGGCAGCCTTCTCAGCACCCCTCTTTCATATGTCTTATGGGTGTGTGTGTTGTAGCTCAGTGGTGGAATGCATGTATGAGACCTCTGATTCAGCAACCAACAGCATCCTCGTGGTTTTCATGTCGACTATAATTGTGCAGGACAGAAACTGTAGTGACTAGTCACATGCACCCCAGTGTAAATACCAATTACATACACCAACATGACGTGCCTTGATCATATTATTTTGTTACCAAAAATTCACGTATAAAATAACCAGTAAAAATTATAAATAATGACATTTTCTTACTGACCACATATAGCAAAGGACTCAAATGCAGGTCCCAACAATTCCTAAAGACTGATCTATCAAATCTTAATAGATTGCAGGGATATGTCATGTGGCTTTAACAACACAAATTCCCCTCTTCTGTCTCTGACAGCAGTAATAAAGATGGCAACATTGCAGGCATAACAACAGAAGAAAACTGGTATGTGCATATAAATTAGGACATTATGAATTTTCTAATTATTTTTCTCTTTACGAGCCAGGTTGGATATTGAAATTATTGATGTACATGCCTCCATGATTGTTCCCTCATTGTCTTGTCGGCACCTTTCCCTATGTTAATGTTAGCAAGCTAGCTAACTGTATAGTTAATCTGTCTGACATTTACAGTACTGTTAATAGTTAGTGTACCATAGAAGGCACACACACCCAACACCACTTACAATTTTATTTTATGTACATTTTTTATGAGTCAAATCATACAACTATAGGGTTAAGTGATATAGTGGCACATATACCTATTTTGTGTGGTAATAAATCTTTAGAAAACTTGGGATATTGTTGACATAACTGCAGAGGATAGTTGTTACGTACACAGATAATTTTTAGGACAATCGTCAGTCTATTAAGAGTCGGGGCTTGATATCAACATCGCCTTCATTATGAGTTTAGAGTTGCGTAGCTTCAGTTTGTTCATTAAACACGAATACTATTCCTCTGTCTCGGCATCTTAGGTTTGCCTTGCTTATACTAGCTAGCTAGTTTTGTGTTGTATTTTTGCATGATATTTGTATAAATGAAGAAGACAGGTAAACCCAACACAAAATTGGGAAGTTATCCTGTACCACTATGCCCAGGGGAGGCACAGCTTTAACATGAGGAGCCAGGATCCAGGAAATGGAAGGCTGTCATGCACTGAGGCCTGGTCATTGACTCTGCTATACAATCACCAAGTCTGTGAATATGACATCTTTGGGGGAAAAAAACATCCTCTTAAGGTAAGTGGTGATTATATTTAATTTTGATTAGTTGAATTAAGCCTGTGCTGATGGTTGTGGCCACAAACTATTCTATATTATCCTTCTCATTAGAGCATTTAAAATATCTAAACAAAAAACAAATTATGTCCCTATTATTTATGCTTGTGTTGTTTCACACTTGTTAACAATAATGTTAAAAACTTACTTTAGGAAGACTTTAGGAAAAGTTAACTTTTTTTACACAGTCAGCTGAGCGGACAGGTTCATCAGGGA
Source organism: Lutjanus erythropterus (assembly GCF_056507025.1). NCBI lineage: Eukaryota > Metazoa > Chordata > Actinopteri > Lutjaniformes > Lutjanidae > Lutjanus > Lutjanus erythropterus. The sequence goes on along the minus strand of NC_139337.1, from coordinate 9,371,811 downwards.
GTCAGCAAACAGAGGCAGAGAGCAACTCAAGGTCAAAGAGTCAGCTGATGGAGCTGGCTCAGAGGAGCTCAACTGCAGGGAGGCAGCAGACAGACCCTGCTCACATATAGGGAGACCGCCATCGCAGGGCATCTCAAACAATCAGACTCCAGGGCAGATAAAGTGCACTCTCATAGTGTAGTTGGGTTGCTCCACTGTATTAAAGAACAGCATCTTTCAGGCACTAGCGGAATGAATGGGGGTCCACCAGAACAACAACAGCCTCAACCTCAACAACCTCCACCCAACACTACCACAAGAATCTCCTTTCCCACTACCACCACCACCAAGACAACCATCAGCAGTGTTCCGTGTTTCTCCTCGGAATACCGAGACTTTAAGTCAGATAGAATCAGAAACAGATTGCCCGCTGTTCTCACCACACAACTGTCTCTGGAATGGAAATGTATGTCCATGCTCAAACCATGAATTGTAAAGAACAGCTCCACATACCTGTAGCAAGCACTCGCAGCACGTTCACAGCGAGGAGTAGGCAAGAGGCACCATCAATTACCTGTCAGACTGAGCCTCACATGAGGACGAGTGCCTTAACCCAGTGGGAAGAAGTCTATCCGCAGCCATCACCTTTTACCCCATATTTCTTACACAGTGGTTTAAGAAAGTCCATGCCAACAAGATCCTGGGACATCTGGATGAGATGAATGATATCATCACTTCAACATATGTCAAGATGTTAAAGCTTGACCGCACAAAAATGTTCAGGCAAACCTTTTTCATTGATAGTTATTCATTATACTTGATGCTGTTGTTATAATGTTTTATTTTTCTAGATCAGATACTTGCTGGTGGCATCATGGACACAGTAACATGGATGAGAAATGTCAGTAATTACAATGGTGAGGTACTGCGGTCAACATGTAATCGACCATAACATCCAAAACAACTAGCTTTGGTCATTGACTGTTGATTAAAGATCTTTTAAGGTCTAATAAGGTTTATCTGATGGATACCTGATCTGAAGACCAACTGTTGTGCGAGTGTGAGATGGTATATACCCATGATTGACCATCTCCGATGGTGAACTCTTAAGGCAGCACGTCCACTACTAGTTTTCTAATCACAGACTAGATACTTGCTGGATACTTCTTTATATGTTCTTGACAGTGGTAAAAACTGAATTCCAATGATTTTCATACAGGGACTTGTTCTTTTGCACAGGTGCACCCTCATTTTTCTGTCTGGTTTCAACCATAGAACTCCTTGCCAGGGCAGAGAAGAACTTCCTGGCAGCAAAGTGGCTCTGCACCTGGTCAACAAGCACCTGGAAGGTGAACTGGCAGAACGTGGATGCAGTCATTATTCATCTACATCACAGTTGTCATTGAGTACATCTTACAGTCAAGACCTGAAAATGACTTCATTGCCTTGCCTGACTTATAGCAGAGATTTGACATTCTTGACTCTCTCGGGACTTGCTTGTGACTTGCACAAGTCTCACTTACTCCCACCTCTGCTCTATATTTAATATTAGCTACAGAGATGTTAAGCTACAGTCCTCTCTTCTCCAAATTCTTTTTTCTCTGCCCAGGAAATTAAGTAAGTAAAGATACAGCACATAAACTGCTGCCTTTTACTCAGTAATGCATCTATATGGATCTGGTATGTTATGAGTGTTTCATAATACGTACGGAGCATGTAGCTCAGCATGTATGAAGGATGGTTTTAATGTTGACTGTTATCAGAGCAGGACACAAACTGTAGTGATGAGTCACATGTTGCTCAGCAAGCAACTGAAATCAAGTTCCTTCATTCTGGTTGTGATTGATAGTGACGCTAATTCTGCAAAACTCACACAAGTGCACTTAGTTCAGTGTCCTGTGTGAAACCAAAAGTCAATGTTGGCTTTTTATTTGTAGACTTTGTTGAACCATTATTGTCTGGTTTCAGGGCTCTATCTGAACACCAAGAATTCAGAACATTACAGCTTTCTCTGTACCCCCATGATTTTGTCCTTTGTTTTTTATCAGGAGTGAAATCTTCTTCAAATACAACTGGGATGTGTAAATATTGACCAATGCAGGCCGACAAACATACCAGAAAAAGTTGAACAAATATGGTTGTCGTGGCCGAGTGGTTAAGGCGATGGACTAGAAATCCATTGGGGTCTCCCCGCGCAGGTTCGAATCCTGCCAACAACGATTATACTCATGAGTTTGCCAAAAAGCTGACCTGAACAGTTCCCACTTTCCAGGACTCTTACCAGTCTGGAGAATGAATCAAGCTGAAAATCCATCACATTCCCAAATCTGAAATACAGTGTCTTCAGAGACAGACAGTATCCACTCTGTTATCAGTCCAGTCACTTAGCTTTTTGCAGTATAATCTATGTTGTTGATTAGTTACTGATAGCTTCAACTAAATCCCTGTCTGCGGGTGTAACTCCACAATTCATGGCAAGTCTTTTCACGTTTTCAGCAACTATTTGCTAACATGTATAATGTGTTTGGAGGAAAAACTCCCTTTTTCCTTTCCACAATCTTTTAAATGTGCACCAAAATGAGAGGCAAGAGGTTCCGTGACACACACAAGCAGCTCAGACAGGCAGTGTGGCCTGGGCGTTAACTCCATAGCAGCTCTGTTTGTATAACTAAATCTCAACCTGCCCAGTGTGGGTCCATCATGCCTATTAGACTTTCAACAAATCTCATGTCATAACCACCTTCACAGAATGCAGTTGGGAGGATTTTTCTCAGAGCTGCTGCACCCCGTCTGGCTTTCCTCATGTTTGACTTTTAATGAGCAAAATATTTCTGGAGTCCGCCCAAAACTGAAGCCACTACACAGCGGACCTGTAGAATGAGATTATCTATCCAGAAGCTGCTGAAAACTGTGGGAAACAGAGAAGCTCGCATGGAAATTACAGAGCAGTCCCACCACTCCCTCGACTGCAATGTTTGAGATCTACTGCCTTAATATGTCTGTTTGAAACCATAAAGTCTGCCTCTTTACAAGTCCCAAGAAAACTCTGGCGTGCCAGCTACACTCCACTGGCCCGGTGACAGAAGTGGCTTGATACTGAGCGCATGTTTCATATTCAGTAGTCAATGGGGTGAGTAGTGAATTATGCTACAGTCTGGCAGCAAAGCATACAGATTGTCCCCTCTGTGTGCATAACAAATGCAAAACAATTTTACATATGGTATTCATATGACATCTGCAGCTAATGGAAAAAATAGAAAACATAGCTTCACACTGAGTGATGGAATTTTAAATTGTATTCTACACATGAATGCCTCCCAGGGCGACTGTCGGACCGAAGACGCTCCGTTATGGTAAACAGACAACGTGGAGGATTTTTGCAGCAAAGCGATCAGAGGAAAAGAAAAATACAAGATGTAGAAATCAAGCTCTCTTTGTGTTGCTCTCCGTCTCCATGCGTGTCTGCCACAGACTCACCCAGGGAGGGTGATGTCATCCTCAGACGTTCCACACATTGACCTGTGCGCAGACTGGGGGGAACGCAGCCTCGGATAATTGACAGTGGAGCGGCTTTGAAATGCTGATTAAGCACAACCTGCCCCATAGCCCCCCAGACTGTTGGCTCTGCATGCGGAGGAGGAGGCTTTTGACACAGGGAGGAATCCTTCAAGGGAGCTCTCGGTGATGCGGTTACAGTATCATCACGCATCAGAATTCAAGGCCGCTTCTCCAGAGATACTCATGTACAAAAAAAAGAAAAAAAAAAAACAGGGGGAGTTGTGAACGGCATTCATTAGGGCGTCAGTGCTTCATTAAAACCTCCTCTCTGGTTAATATTTTCCCGAGTAGCTGCTTCCCCACTGCTGCATGGGTGATATCTATGCTCCGTTCACGCCATGTTACACTGAGATAGCGCTTCATGGCCAGATTAGGATCGCATTCGGAATTAAAATTTAAAGGCTCATTAATTTTTAAATCACCCCGTACATACCAGCTTATGTTAACACGGTTTGTGCCAATTACAAATTTTGTAAATTTTGTAAGTGTCTGCTACATCATTTCAATCGTTACACATGGACATCAATTTTGGGAATGCTTCTAGGAATGTAGTAATGATCTAATTAAGTGGCAGTAACACTGATATATTTAATGGCTGGATGTGAAACGCAGGGCAGAAATTGAACTTCAGGGACTTTAGATTCTGCCATTGTCTCCTCTTGCCAATAACCACGACAAGGTCAATGATCTGGAGGTCATTTGTCTCCCCCCACCTGATGAGAAATATTGACCAAGAAGCTGTGAAGAACCAGGAAAGTGCCGTAGCGCAACTTTTTCACTCTGACATATAAGTGAGGCAGTACAGTGAGTGTGGATTAAAAGACTTGATGCGGCGGAGAGAGCTATCACTCAGGATGAAGGATTGAGAATAGCCGAGGGGTTATGCCGGGGCCATTTGCGCTCAACCTTTTTTTCCGGGTATATGGTCAATAGCAACAGACTGGAAACCCATAGGTCGAGTTCTGGCGGACAAAAGCGATGGCTTACCCTCGTCTCGTCTCACTCGGGGACCGGTCAAATTTGTCCCCTGGGAGCTGAGAGACCTTCTAACATAACTCAGCCCTTTGACCTTTCAACCCCAACGAGGCCTTTTCCCGCTGTGATGGATGGCTTTTTGTGCACGGTTCAAGTCTCCTGATTTATAGAGAGCTGCAAATATTTACTTTTTTTCCCCCTCCTCCCATCCTAGCCATCTTCATCCTCAGTTTTGATTGAACCTTCATTTCGCAGCTGTCTCCACTCACATGTTCATATTTTCTTATCAATTAGCATCTTGCCAAAAAACGGGAACCCACCCTGCTGTATGAGATGGATCTGATAATCCTGACGCAGGCTCGCCCTCTCTCTGACTTCACTACACTGGGGTAATTTTTCACTTTTTTAATATCCATGTGCCAGAATGTGTGTTTAATGGCTTCCCGGGGGCTATAGGCTAAAACGTATTTTGTGTCTTAGCGCTGTATCTTGAGTGTTATGGGAAACTCCCACGGTGAGGTAACCTTTCCATTAGGGATATGAAAGACTCTCTGTCTCTCTTAGGGATTGACTAAGAGGAGTTCTTCCAAATGTTTGATCCAAACACCCCAAACTCTGTTTCCAACATAGTCATCTCTTCTAATGGCATGTCTATTAACTGACCACTGACCAGTCCTAACAAGCTAGGGGGCAAAAAGAACCATGCCAGTGTGTTTTTGCCCTGTAATCCTTAGTACCAAAGCCACATATTTTAAAAAACAAACACGCATGTAAGCATAAATCATCCACCCACCACCCACCTGAACAAGACCCGCACCTCTCTATAAGCTATATTACCTTTTAAACTTCCAGCTGATTTCTTTATTGTGTGTTGTATAGATGTAAGGGATTTCTTAGCAATTGATTAGAGAGACTGGTTTCAGGCACGCGGGAAACTCATTGCAGCAAATCATGGGACATTTAACCAGCAAAACTAAAAACTACAGTGATAAACTTGACAGCACAGAGGAAACAATGAAATAATTAAGTTGTGCTGCTGTGTCTGGTGTGTAAATGTGCACACGTCTCCCACGACCCTTCTGCTAATAATCTGAACGCTCATTTTTATGACCCAGCCTGCCCAACCAGCTGTTTAACCGCTGAAGTTTTAAACACATCTGGCCCTGATTCCACCCTCCGGACAATCGGAGGAGAAATCTCGTATGGGATCTTGGTCAATACCAGTGTTTAGCCCAGATTTTCTTTACAGATCCGGTCTTTAGCCTTCTGAACTGCTCGCAAACTCATTGGGGGTGATGTGATACCTTCAAACATATTTGATATTTAGGTGTTAAACTCTAAATGACGTCAGCACTGAGATGAACCACAATAACCAGTTCTTCAATGAGATGGAAGCAGCTGGGCAACTGATGCAAAACAATGGTAAACGTTTTAGCCCTTGAAGCTAACTATAGCTAGCATGCTATGATTGACTGGTATTAAAACTGATCTATATTTTTGCTTAAGAATAGATGTGTTGACCATGTCTCCCCAAACATTTTCTCATGCAGACTGGTTTACCCTTCTGCTTCCGTTTTTGTCTTGATGTAAAACACCACTACAGCAAGTTGTTGCACTGCAGTCTCTTAGTCTCCACTTTTTTTACATCTGCTTCCCCATGAGATCATGTGAGGTTGTTCTCCCTGTGGCACGATAATCTTAGTAATATCCTTTATTTTATGTGATCTGCAATCATTTTCAACTCTAGTGTGTGCATGTTTGAGGTTAGAACATCTGTGAAGTTTCGCCTCATGCATGTGATGCAACCAGATTTTATAACTCCTCCTGTCTGAGTCCAGCTTTAGTGTTGTAACTAAGTTAAACCAGAATGCAGTGATGTCATTGCATCCAGGGGCGGGCCAGTGTACTGTATGTGCATGATTATGATAGCACACGCACGAGATGTAAACCAAATGTTTACAACACAATAATAAAACACAGATGTAGAATCACAATATCTACATCTGAATCTCAGTTACAGCAGCTGAGGATAGTCAATACGATGACAGATATTTGAACCTGCAACAGGCTTGGCTGCTTCCTTGGTTGAAACTGCAAAAAAGATCTAACACAGGAAGCCTGAACACTTACAGGCTATTTAAATACTTATTTTGTGGCATTTTAAAACAGCATGTTATTATTGATGTTTCATGTATCAAATGTCAGATGCCCGTCGTCTCCGTCTCATCCCTCTGGCCAAGATTTTACTGGAAAAGAGGTGCCAGACAGCATACAGACTAGTGTAAATTTGGCATAAATAAGCCGTGGGATGTACAGATTCATACTCTTCCTGGACTTGTGTCCTTTTTTAAATGCATAAATTTGTGGTGTTTTTGGATTATTGGACATGAGAGGCTGAGGATAACGGTCTCTAAATATGAGACGCCTCTATATAACTTCATGTGTTTCCTCGAACTCAGCAAAGTTTTTTTCTTCAGAGTCAAAAGTCATTTGTGGTCACACCACAAACAGGAACTTCTGCGTAATGTAGCACATATGCAGTGTCACTTGAGGACAAAATGTAAACCACTACAGAGTAAAAGAAAATAAGGCGGGTCGGGTGCAGAAGTGGAGTCACCGTCGCCGTGGCAACACCACACTTCCTGTTGATTTTTTGTTGACTGTTTGATGATTATTGTCGCATGGTGATACAACTCAAGAATAGATTTGGACCCTGCACTGTTAGATCACACTGACACAGTAACGTAACCTTGACAGTAAATGTTTATTGTGATGATTACATAACTTAAGCAAGTTTCAGACGTATGTTAAGTGGTAAAACTTTGTAGGAATAAAGAGATGCCATAAGCAGAAGGGAAAAAAAGCATGTGCAGCTGCGATGTAAAGTATTTCTGATTCATGCAAAACCACCGTTCTGGTCCTTTAACCCTCAAAGCAGCCAGATGATCTGTTGGTAAAAAGATGAAGAGTATCTACAGTCATGCTTTTCTGGAACACTTTTGATGCTCTCTTGGCTTTCGCTTCAGCTCTTCTTTGTGTTCTCCTTGTCAACCAGCCGCCTGTCTCCACATAAGCTGCTCTATAAAGTAGTTCAAATAAAATACAGTGAAAGCTGCCAGGCCGTGGATAAAGTAAAAAATGGAATATGTACAAGCTGAAAATGGACAGAGTTAGGCTCTAACACTGTTAGCTCGCCTTTTCTTCATGCCGTTTCATCTGCACCCTGAGCGCTTTAACTGAGAAATTCCTGCTTCAAATCCTGTCAGCTTCACCTGCATTCAGAGGTAACCCATGGAATACATAGGCCGAGTGGAAAATTACAGACAGCGTATAGGGCAAAGTAGGCCAATGTGTTACATAATAAGCTGACAGGTTAGAACAGTGCAAGTAGCTCCCTGCAGATAAGTGACCCAGAAATATCAGCTGCAGGTTTATGGCACATACTATATTACATACAGTTCTCCCTCTCACACTGTTTGGCTGCCTCCTGCACTTTCCACTGCATGTTCACTGTGTTCATGCCAAGAATGAGAAGCATCTAAATGTCAGTTAAGGCAATGAAAAACACATTTATTCACCATTTTTCAAAGTTTAACATCACATTCTAGACTTTCTGCTGAGAGCTGGTTGTGATGGATGCACTGAACATGTTCAGAGTCACAGTGGTTTTAGCCATGGCTCGATGGATGGCGAAGACACTTTGGTCTAAACTGAAATGTCCACATGAATTGGCACAAACTTTTGTATAGGCAGTCATGGCTCCCTGAGGATGTGTCCTAATACATTTGGTGATGCCCTTATTTCTCCTCTTGTGCCTCCATGAGGCTGACATTTTTGGTTTAGAGCAGAGGTTTTTTTTGGCATGGATCTCTTAGCTGATAGGCAGAAGGAGCAAGGGACCCTCTGTTACATATATTGCACTGAATACTTTCAGGTCTTCTCTCATTTAAATCACCCATAGCTGCAAAGTCAGCAGCACTTTAGCATGTCTAATGCGTTAGCCTCACCCTCTGCCCTTTTGCTGGTGGTTTCTGAGGTGAAGGGCATGTCAGAATCTCTTGCTTGTGAGGCTAACTGTGCCAGCTAATTGGCCAATAAGTTTCAGTAATATGTAGCTAACTATTTTGCCATCATGGATAGATACTGCAAAGTGATTTAGTAGATTATCTAGCTTGTGACTGCATGAGCCTTCACAAGCAGGCCTTTTTAACAGTGTTGTGTAAATAAAAAAAGGCTGATTTGTCTTTACTAAGATGTTGGATTCATGTTAATGTGTATTTTAATTTTTGGAGAAAAAAAAAACAGAATTATTCTCTGTTGAAGTCCCAGCATTTAGAGCAAAATGCCTTGACAACCATAAGTGATTGGCATGAAATCTGGTGCAGACATTCATGGTCCCTGGAGGATGAATTACACTAAGAAATTAGGTGAATAACTGATCCCCTGATGTTTTATTTATTATCTATTTTATTTATTTATTATTTTGCACCACCATTAGGTCAAAACTTGAGTGGGTCTAAAACTTTGGTTTATGACCAAGTACTTGTGACATTCCCATCAGCCTCAGTTGTTTTGTTTTTGCAAACATTAGCATGTTAACAAACAATTAAAGTGGTGAACATGGTAAACATCATAGCTGCTAAACATCAGCATGATAGCATCATCATTGCGATTATGTTAGCATTTATCCTAAAGCACCACTCTGTTTAAATTCAGTCTCACGGTGCTGATACCATTGCAGAGACCCTTCATCTTGTTTAAGTATTTGCAAAAAGGAAATGTCCTCACACAGCAGGGTACCTACAGACTAAAAGAAATCAATGGGTAAAGTGGTACAGTAAGCTTTAAAACGTGGGTGTGCAAACTTTTTCCCTTGGAGGACAAAAAGTGAAACTTGATGGTAGGCCATGGGCCAAAAGACAACACCGTACACAACACACAACTGTAGTGTATTCTTAAGATGGAAAATGGTGGTAGAACCCTGAGTTCTGACTGACTGACTTCCTGTGCAAAGTGTCACTCTGCCTGCTACATTATGTAAAATCATTTATAATTAGGTATCCTACATTTTTAAAGAGTATCTAGGCCCTGTTTTGGGCCGCCCCGCTTCAAACAGATAAGAATCAGCACTTAAAATAAAAGAACTCCTAATTCAAACCATTCAAAGCCATAATAGTGCCACAGTCACATTTCTGTAGAAACAGTCATTAAACACAACCAGTTGTTCGGACAGCAGCTGCTCCATGTGTGGGACAATCTAGCTAAACCCGATTTAGGAGGATTCACTTTCCCCCGTCTCCAACAAATTTAGAGTGACACCCGTAAACCCCCAATGGAGCTCCAGTCGGCCACAGGCATGAGAACTGAAGAAAAGGATAAGTGTGTTTTTATAGGGGAAGAAATAATACAAAATAGCTGTGGGCCAACTGGAATTAATTTAAATCTCGTACAAAACATCAGTGAATCACTTCCGAAATTCCCCCTGCCAGCCAGCTGTGATGTTTACAACTTTGACTTGTTTTTAGATTACACACACACACACAAAAGGTTTTTCCGTTTGCCACTAATGGCAGAGAGGAAGCGATGAAGGAAAGAAAAAAAATGCCTGAATAATTAGACAGATCAGAGGAAGAGATCCTTCGCTAGAGGTCATGTGGCTGATAAACGATAGGCTTGCCTGCAATGCATGTTAAGTGAGTATCGGTGTAATTATCCAGGCTGCGGCGCCTTATGAATGTGTGTAATGTCACGGCCTTTCTTCCCTCACCCCCCTCAGGCGCTTTCCTTCCTTGTCAGACGCTCCACAGACAGGGAGTGAAGGTCACTTGACCAGGAGAAAAAAGGTCAAGGGAGGGACCAGGCCCATGACGGACTGATCAGCCCACCGCCACAGAATGGCGAATTTAATTAAGATTGAGAGCGACATTTTCTTCCTTCCTGGCTACCAGCTTGCGAGGTTCTGATTATCAATTTTTCTGAAAGAATAGGCACTTCAATCAAATGAGGATGGAGCCCCCTGAGGGGATTAATGACGATTTAGTAGGCTTATTTTCACTTCCCTGCCTTTTTTTAAGCAGGAACTTTCTGGAATATCACTTGCCAAAAATTCTCTTTTTACCTAATCTCTGAGGTTGACAAGTTCATGTGTAACAAGACGCTTTTAGAAATGCGCGATATCTTCATTAAAACATCAAAAAACTTCTTGAGGATCCAGGCAGCGGCTCATCCGAGGCAGACCTCCTTCCCTCTAAATTGAGAGGAGCTTGTGCCATGACAATCTGTGCTTGCTTTGCAGATTCTTTGGAGCCGATGGGGGACCCAGCGCAATAAAAGGAGCCCTTCCTGAAGGTTTGGCGGTACGTTTCTGTGGGCGACACGCGGGAGATCAAGGGAGCGAGAGAACTGACTGGGCAGGCCTAGAGCCGCCTCTCTCTCCGGGGACTCTTCTCTTTAATCACAGTGCAGCCAAGCAAAGTGATGGTGAACTCCACATGCCTTTGGTCTCCCTCGTTTCTCTCCCTGTCTTCATCTCTGTCTCCCTCATTCTGCTTCTCCCAGTTTTCTCTCCGTCCTCACTCTGCTGCTGCTCATCTCCTCCTTGCCTCTTTCTTCTCAGTGCCCCTCACGGATTTTGTTGTAAATTTCAAACTGCAGTCTGCATGCATCTTTTAATATTGCAGCACCAGGGTTGGGAGGGTTACTGTAAAAATGTATCCTGATACACTTACTAATTACCTATTTAAAAAAATGTAGTCAGGAATCTAATCCACATTTTACAATGTAAAGTAAAGTAACTTGATTACTTTCCATTACTTTTGAAATTACCTCCAAAAACCAATTATAATGTGTTATGTTGGATATAGGTTTATTAATCATTTGTCCAGACATTTAGATTAACAGCAGTACTAAGTAACGTTATGCTATGCTACCTTAAAGTAAACTGACAAACTTATTCACACACACCTAATCTTGGTCACAGCATAAAAAATATGAATAATATATATATAAATACATTTTTCAGTAGTAGTAGTATTGACAGTTGGTCTGTGGCGCTAACATTAGAGGATGTTTTATGTAGCCAACATAGCAGATGTCTGTTTAGCTAATGTTAGTGGTTGGTCAATGAAGCTAATGTTAGCGAATGGTCTGTGGAACTAATGTCAGTGGACGCTCTGTGTAGCTAATGTAGCAGATTGGCTGTGTAGTTGACGTAGGCGGTTGGTCTGTGGCGCTAACGGTAGTCTTTAAATTACATATTGAGCTCTTGGATGATGACAGTATTTTCACAGCTGAAGACAGGACTGTCACTGTACTGTGATGTTGTTCCTCTTTTCTGATTTAAAGATAAAATAATGGTGATTTCTCAACCAAATGACAGTATCTTTCCAAGAGATAATGAAAAGACAACTCTTCGATTAGGTAGCTTTTGACCAGAGTGATGTTGTGAGACATGGTGTTGTAAAGTGTGCACACTGTGCATGGTAGTATATTGCTCTTTATTTAAAATGTGTTTTATTTATAATCCTGCTCTTAATCCCCATTTTACTAAATGTAATTGTAAATTGATTAAGTCTTTTATTTCTAACTGTATTGGAATACAATTGCTTTTTTTCTGTTTCCAAATGACATAATCCTATTACATGTAATCCATTACTCCCCAAGCCTGTGCAGCCGTAGCTGAATACATACAGCACCACAGAGGTAGCTGTTAATCGTGTAAAAGCTGCTTCTGGTAAGCAAGCAAGGCTTCTTCCAGCGGCTCTAATTGAGACCTGGACATGTCCCTGATCACGGAGCCTCCAGAGGCCCGCTGCCATAAAAGCAGCGCTAGGAGCAGTCATTACAGCACCGGGAAACATATGGTGTCAGGTATCTTTAGGCTTAACTGTCCAGTGGCACATGGAAGAAATGAAGGCTGGGGACACAGGGAGCTGACCATTATGAGAAATCCTGAAGGTGTTGCACAGCGGAGGGCCTTAGACAAGCATGTCATTTACAGCTGCCTGTTGTCTCCTCTATGTTTTATGGAAACACCAGACATGTGCTGTAAGCTGAGGACCTGCAGTCAGGATGAGATGTGTGATGGCATGTTGTCAGGGTTTTTTTTTTTGTGTGTGTGTGTTTCTGCTTTTGTCAGTGTGCTGTTTGGTGCAGAGCAGGTAGTGTGCAGGAGGTTTTAATCAGCACCTTTTCAGCTGCAAAGTGATTGAAACAGGGTTGATGAAAGCAGAGTTTGCTAGCTGGAAAATAATAAACTATAATATGCAAATTGAGCTAAAAGGCTCCATAAACTTGAGAGAACTACAGCGCAATTCTCTGTGGGTTTGTGACTATGAAAGACGTCTTTCACGTTACACTTACTCATTTGATCCATTTGTAATTTAACATTCAGATTAGTGCAGCTTTAAAGTAGTTATCAGCTGATTCCTTTTAGCTACATCTTTGTTGCCAAGAAATAGAGTACTGCAGAAATGACTTCCAGAAATGAATTAGCAGTGAGCACTTCCAGTTCCCTTGTCTTGAAGTGAATTGTTTTTTTGAATGGGTTTTTGTTATTTGCCTGAAATAAGGTCTGTTAACACAAGCAAGCAAGAGATTTTCTCTTGTCCTACAACATAAAAGAAGTCAGTAAACACTGCACTTGTGCATTTTGAGGCTTTTGCATTTCTTAGACAAGGTGGTTGCCTACAAGTGACTACATGAATACATTGGCTGTCCCTTCATCATGCCAAACACTAGTCACATGGTGGTGGTGACATTACATCATGCAGCTGTGGTGGAGTTAGATTTTTACTTCTGGGAATCGCATTTACACTTTGAAAATCATAAAAGTGGTGTTTCATGTATGATGGCGAAGGTGAATCTGACTGTTTTTCTGAAGCATCTTAAGAGAGCAAATTGCTGTGTCATGTTCTTGTTAGCTTTTACAGAGGAGCAATAGAAAGGATTCTGACTGGAACATAATCAACTGGCATCACCAGGACAGGGGGATTCGGCAAAACCACCCAGAACATCACTGGTACCCACTGTGCAGAACTCCATGCTTAATACCCACCTCTGAAATTGCATATTAACTCTGTTGCTGTCTGCCAAGAGATTCAGGAGTATCTACCAGATTACAGAGCAGAGCAACTTCTTCCCTCAGGTTGTGAGACTCCTTAAATTCTGTAAAACAGTTTATTTTGTGGACATAATCTCTCCCATCAGTCTACATAATTTTTTATGTTGTTTTTTTATGAGTAGCAGAGATGTAACTATGTCAATATCTCCTATACAACCCTGTTGAATAATGATAAATAAACCTTATGTTTGGTGTGTGTGTGTGTGTGTGTGTGTGTGTGTGTGTGTGTGTCTGTGCTTCATAACTAGTAACTAAAGTGCACTAGGGCCTGTCAATAATTGTGTGCACTGGGACCCGTCAAAACTACCTCACCCCACTGTCCAAGAATACTTTTTATGAGTCAGTCCACTGCTGCCTGTTTAGAAATGCTAAAGCTGTCATGAATCAGCTATTTGTTGAATCATTGTGTTACCACTTTATTTATTGATGCAACCCTGAATTGTTACCTCAACCTACTGTATAGATTTTCTTCAGAATTCGAAGAGGAATCTGCAGATCCTCCGCTGTACGTGACTCCTCTGCAGAAGTCTCATAGAGCAGGTCTTCCTGCTGCAGCCACATTCCTGTCAAATTTGGCCCTCCGGCTTCTGACAGCATCTCCAGATTCCCAAGATGCCTCTTTAGGCAAAAACTGCAGTGAGAGAGAGCGAGAAAAAGAGAGCAAGTGGAACATACGTTCTACTACAACAGCAGAGAATTGGGTTAGAGTGCGCATAAAGATACTTTAATAATGTTCTTTTATTGCTTGCAGCAAGGACCTGTGAACCATTAGCATTTTAGCAGCACCTAGCCTCCCCGCACTGTAATATGATGCAGAGTAGTAAAACTGTCAGTAAGTCCTTATCAAGTCAGTGATGTCTCTGTTGCTTGGCAGGCGTCAAAAACAAATGACGGTTGAAGCGCCTTCTCCGTTTTGAAACTCATTTCCTCTTGCGTGTGTGTGCGCGCGGGTAGGGAGGGAAAGGGAAATGTTATTGAAGTTGCCATGGTGATTCAATTTCAGCAACCCCTCCTCCCCACTTCCCTCCGCCTCTCTCCCCCTCATTTCCTCACTAGAACAAAAAAGCAAATATTTCTGAGAGGAATTCCCTCGGTTGCGGGAGCTGCGGCGGCTTTCACCAACTGATCTGAGCGAGGTTTGGGTGAATGTGTTCCCCACTGGGGATCCCTGCTCAGATATGCATCCTCGCGGATCTGCTGAGCACAGAAGTTACACAAAACAATGTTAATTTCCGGAATTTTAAGTATTTTGTGAAAAATTTTGAGCCTGGAAATCATTAGAATGGAAATGAAGTGTATTTTACATTTTCAGGCAACAGACTTTTTAGGGCAGTCGATGAACATCACATTTGGAGCATAAATGTCAAATCCTTTGCATTCTTTGAACTCCAGTCAAAGGTAGCTGCTTAGCATAAAATTTACAGCCCTGCCAAGTCAAAATGTCACTTTGCGAGAACCGGATCTATCCACCCCATTAGGAGGCTCCGAGTGACATAGTGTGCTGTGTTTATTTGGAGTTCAAACAGGAAGGCTATTTATGCCTCCATCTCCTCCCCATCTAAACCGTGAGTGAGTCCACTGAGGCTTTATTTTCCTCCCAAAAATAGAAAAGCGAGTAACAGCAGGGGAATGTCTTTAATTCCCAAAACAAATGATGGGCAACGGGGCAGCTCTGTTTTGACATCTAACAATGTGATAACAGCAATTTGCTTCTGAATCGCTCCGGGTGAATCAGTAGCCGCAAGACAAGAGACGCTGAATGTGAGAGCTTGTTAGAAGGGTGTTTTAAATCCATTTCTACACTCAGTCTATTGATGAAATGCTGCGTGGGACTGAACACACACAGACACACACACACACACACACTGGCTTCCTCTTCAGTTTAAGCTCAGCTCTTCCTCTCCACTGACTGTCTCACAGCCGCCATCTGCCATGTTGGAAATCTGCCCTCAGTCTGAGAGCTGGAGGCTGACTTGGGAGTTGTATATATAGTTCTCCATATTTCACCTCTTTAGAAGGGGGATTTGTAATCGTGCTCGCCTGTAAATCACAAATCATTAATAATTGAGCACATTTTTCAACCCAGAGCGAGCAAACGGGGCACCAGCACTTCGCCCTGGTAGCACCGTAAAAGCACACAGCCGTATAACCCCCATTTTGTGGTTTTCCTGAGCCGAGGCCTGTGTGGCGCGGTAATTAGAGCTGCCACATGTTCCAGAGGAGGGGGGCGGGGTGGTGGGTTTTTACCGCCGACCAGTTGGCGCGATTGAGCAAGATGGGGGAAGCCCACACGGCCGTGCCAGGGAAAGGTTGATGGGAATCCACGTGACACCATGGCCGTCACTGAGGCTGAAAGGGAATCCCTTCCTGTTTCCCCTGTTTTGTCAGCCGCGCAGGCTACTGCCATGGCGACCTGGTGTTTACTGTGCTGGCTGGTTGGCAGCCGCGCAGCAACAGGCGGATGACGTGTTCGTATGGTAATGCCTATTTATAAGCTTCAACTGTAACTCTTGTGTTCGTATGTGTGTGAATGCAGCCTCAGTGGAAACCTACAGGCCGTGATTAGATGAGACACTGGTCAGCTGCAGAACAACAAAAGCCCAAATCAAGAAGGAAAGACATGGAAATTAAATCTCCATGGCAACCGTATCATAACAGAGATGACTGCATACAGTTTTTCTTTTCACATCTTTTCATTCTTCCTGTCTTCTTATGTTACATTAGAATTATAAGCTGAATTGGAGCCTGTATTCACATGGTGTTTTTTTCTAGCACAGCGGAGCACTGAGATGACACATGCATGAGGTTTTAGTTGCTATGACAACATTACAACAATATCTTGAAAATTCCCATGACCACTGCTGTTGCACAGTCTAGCATCACCCTTTTGTTTTTGTTTTTATCATCTATTTGTATTTATTTGACACTTCTGTCACTATAAATACACTGTAAAAAATAGTTGAGTAGTTTCAAGGTGACAGATTTTAGAGTTTTGAGCCCAACTCAAACTCAAAAATGTGCTTCAGAAATTGGTCACAGTGATCTGTGAACCTGATTTGTCATTATTTTTCTGCCTGAAAATTGAATGGCTTCATTTGAAAATATAAAATTTTTATCCATCATTCACTTTCACTTAAAATTAAGTTACTCAATAATTTTTGAAACTTTTGGAGGCTTCTAAAACTCAAAGATTTAAGTTTATCTAAAGAAGAAAAGTAAATTATCTCAGAAGAAGATTGCTAACTGGTAAAACTTTTCAAACATTAAGAAGTTGAATTGGGCTCAAAACTCAAAACTGCCCAGTGATAGATCAAAACTAGCCCAAAATCAGTCCAACGGCAATAAAACCGGCGCCAGTAGGCAAAGACCAGAGGTAAGTCGGATTTGTGTTTATGTGGGCGTGTGTGACATTTGCCAGATACGTGTGTGAATGTGCTAATCTTGTAGGATTTATTAAGTGTAAATAAATTATTTCATTTCAAATATTGCTGTGTATATATTGATATTAATTCTGTAATTTGCAAGTAAAATCCATTTATCCATCTACTGGACAAAAAATTCTTCCTGCAGCAGCACTTCAAAAGTAGTCCAAATCTCCTTGAAACACTGGACCTGGCAACCCTGCCCTTTTCCATACGCATGTGCTGATCGGTTTGCCTTTGTGCATCAGCCCAGCGAAGCAGGGATTTGCATCTAGGCTACATGCATGAAGCTATGTGTGAGCTGAGTGGCTGCAAAACACTGGTTAACATTTCCTATAAATTCTTCACAATAAAAGTCCCATGATATTTTGTGATCTAAAAGGTTTTGTTATGAAGCAACAAAATCAGGAAATGTTTAGTTTTCATCACAAGAAACTGAACACGGCTCCTATCAAGTGAAAATGGACATGAAACGGTGAAATAAAGCAGATGCCTGAAAGTTCAAACAGCAACACATAAGAAAAGCTAAACTTCAAATCACAGATATTCAGTTAGAAGCCACAAAGTACTGAACACACAGATTTAAAAATGTTTTTCTCTCTGGTCCCCTGCGTGGATACAAGTTGAGTGTCGGCCATCGGGCGCACAGCAGAAAAGAAAAAAAAAAAAGAGCAAGGACAAACTCCTCCATTTTCATCTAATATATGATTGGTTGCCTAAAAAGTATGACCGTCAAGACACCAGCGCCGTTCTTTAGAGTTAAGAAATTTATAACTAGAAGCACTCCCAGCAACTGCATAAAAAAGGCAAAGTGCTTTGAAAAAAGATGCTGGGTGCAGCGCTCTCTCTCTCTCACTGGGAACAACTGAAAAAAGACACTGGTGCTCAGAAATAAATACTATATGGACACAGACCCTTGAACAATATATATATATTTTCCACACTCCGTTCTCAGCCTCTGAAACATTAAGATTTGTGAAAGTTGAGCAGGACCTTTTTTTGGGAACATAAATTAATCTTTTGCCTTAAAAAAAAAAGGGGGGGGGGGGGGGGGGGGGGTATTATGCATGCCTTTTTGGAAATAATGAGAGAGATTCCTGGCACCGGTGAAAAGGACCACCGGATAGTAAAGCTCTGTAGAGCTCAATTAGGACTCATCTCTATCATTAACTCAACCTATAAACTATTAATGGTCTCCAGCCATTTTTCATGATAAGGCTCCCCACATTTGAAAAATTCTCATTAGGGCCTAAATTAGGGAGCTCTCGTAGATCAAAATTGGTCTTATCTAGTTTTTTAAAATTCCAAAATAAAGATTTAATGAAATATCTCTCCTTCTCTCTGTCTTTGCCGGTCCGTCTTCACTTTCATTCAACTCACACTCTCTCTTTAGGACTATGTGTTGCACTTGGAGCAGAGTTTTCTGTTCTAATGAATTCATGTATGAATGTGAATACCTAGAAAAGTGTGTTTTGTCCTCCCAAGGTAGACGTCCGTATGTTTGTGCATGTGTTTTCCCCCAGATAGCTGCCTTGTTTGATGCACACACTCTCTCCTCAGTGTTGTCAGATCCACTCCTGCATTGTGTCCGTTGTCACATCATTTATCGCGGAATACACAATGACTTCACACTCAACAAAACACCCAACACCTCTGATTTTCCTCCAAGAAAGCGAAGGCAGATGTGACTTTGACTCGCCACGTATAGAATAATATGCCGGCCCTCCCGCTCCCTGCATGAAAAATCCCTGAATTTTAAACAGCTCCATAGGAATGAAAATGAAAGCCATGTAAAAATTAATATTACATTTCCGTGACTTCCTATGCTGTTTAAAAAGTAATGAGACTGAATAAAAAAGCACTCAAGTTAATAGCCTTGAAATATTGTGCCCCTGACATTTCGTCTGCACTTCCAGGAAGCAGACAGTGTTCAAATTGTTGGCAATATAACCCGCCTTTTACATAATGGTTGTGTCCATTTGATAACTTAATTGTTCCCTGCATTAGTAGGAAGCTTTTAAATGTATTCAGGCAAACAGCTCAAGGATGACAGGGAATGTCTGAAAGTTGACAAGTTTGAACCAAACAGGGCTGAGCTCGGAGAAAGTCTGGACGAGTTTCCGGAGCATATACATGCAGATAGTCACATATGCCTGGGTGTGTACTCGCTCGCTCACTCACGCACACCACTCCCTCCAGTCGTCCTGCGTGTGATCCTGTGTAGGAGTGCGAGCAGGGATATCCCCCTATGGTTTTCAAAGAGCGCTCTGACTCATTGCCAAGCACATATTTTTTTTTATTTTTTTCCAAGGAGAACACTCCGTCCTGTTTGCAGGTCCAGAGGAAGCCCCTGTTCTTTGGGAAGGATACGCCTTCCATGAGTTCAGCGCACATTTATTGTGACCCTCCTTCAGGTCACCACAACCTGTGGGAGAGGAATGTATAAATGTTTTAGAACCAGGAACCAAACCTGACTGAAATGAAAACAAATAAATAAAATGAGTAGTTTGATTTTACTTGTGCACTTATTACTTAATGCACTACATACTTGAATTGTAAAAGCCAAAAAGAAAAAAGTCAACATTTTGTTTATTTTTCTGCAACATGCTCTCACTCCCAACTTGTAAAATATGGCAGTTTGGTCAATGGCATATCCTTCACACTATCACACTTTAAGTACCACTTTAGTGTCAGTTTTATACATGCAGTGCTTCATGGTCAAGTAAGCTATAAATAAAATAAATAAATAAATAAAATAAAATAAATATGCAACATCTGAGTAGACTTTCAAAATAAAGGCACAAAAACTGCCTAGGTTAGGCAACAAAACTACTTGGTCAGGTTTAGGAAAAGTTTGAACATAGAATTTTGGTTTAAATAAGTACCTTCACATATGCAACTTCATTTATGCAAATTATGTCACTTGTGTACATTATTATTACCTACATATGTCACACTATGTAACTTGCATACATAATTTCATGTATGTATCTTCAGGTAAGTAGCTTCACTTACACATATCATGTCACTTAAGTACATTATTTTAGACTTTCAAAATAAAGACACAAACGCTTGTGTAGATGTAGGCAACAAAACTACTTGGTAAGGTTTAGGATGCGGTTGTAGTTTTGGTTCAATAAGTACCTTCACTAACACACATCATGTCACTCACATCTGTTACGTTACCCACGTTACGCTACGTAACTTATGCACATAACTTCATGTACATGCGATCAAGTTTGTAACATCATGTCACTCATGTATGATAGACTTTAAAAATAAAGGCACAAAAACTAGGTTTAGGCAACGAAACTACTTGGTACAACTGTGGTTTTGGTTCAAATAGGTACCTTTATGTGGCTTTTTGTACATAACTTCACATGTACACATCATGTCACTTACATGACATATTACATACATTATGCTACATGTCACATTATGTAACTTTATGTACATAACATCACTTAACATACATCATGTCACTTGCGTAAGTTACCTAACTTACATTATGTAATTTACATACATGCCTTAGCTTAAAAACAAATCATTTACTTCCAGTTTCATAAGTGACCCAAAGCCTGGTCTCCTGGGTGAAAGCCCTGAGTTTGCTTGACCCATCCATCCACCCCGCCCCACACCAAAATGCTCGATGGGCACCACCAGGAATGATGCAAGTGGGGTACCTACAGGATCTTACTTTCAAGCTTAAGGGCATGATCAGACTGCCGGTCAATGCTTTGGGAGTGAAAACAGTCTGGTAGCGCTGCCTACATTACTATTTTCCAGGAGGAAACTGACAAATTTGCTATTGGTAATTTAAATGGTGCAATATCTGCTGGAAGAGGCTCTAAAAATGTTTGTTACATTACTTAATTTCCTCACACTTGATAGCTATGTGGGCTTGTTGAAAAAGATGAAAATAATGCCTTGTAATATTAGCAGGGTACAAGGCTGTGACATGCCACAGTCAGCAGCACACCAATTGACAGAAGTGCCAGCTCTCAAACAAACAAACAAAAATGGTTTTATCCTCTTTTGAGAAATGGAAAAATATGCAGCAAGTGTTAAGACCATTAGACGTGGGATGTTTACCACATCTGTAACCTCCAAATGCCGACCTGGGAAGCCTGCAAAGTATTCGGTGGGTAGTTCGTGTGAGGACGCTGTATGATATTTTGTCCATCTCTGAGGTCCCTTGACTGTTTACAAATATACAAGGCTAAAACACTCTGCTTTAATAGAAAAGATTATTTACCGTTTGTATGAATAATGGAGCATGGCCTCCAGGAGAGGAAAACATTCACAGAGTGCTGCCTGAATTGTCGGGGTGTTCCCTTTGAAAGCAAAGAAGCCAAACACATTGCAATTCTGCTCAGTGTTCAAAGTTAACTAATTGCATGCAGTGAAATTCCAAATGTGTGTTTCAGCACACACCTACACTACTATTGAATGTTCTGTACACACAGCTAAAATATTGAGTTAGCATAATAAGCTTTCCAATCTTGTTAAATATAGAGGCATGGCCTCTGCATAAACTATAAATTGGCATTATGCTATATTCTCTGCATCTATGGAACCACTTACTGCAGCATATGAATGAGATTACTGCTATCCCATTTTAATTTACAGCCTGCAAACAGTCATCAGTTTCTGTGTGCTTTTGGACTTGGCGGATTACAACATTACTGCAGGAACACAAACAAACTGAAGGCTGGCGCAGCGTAATTGGGAACATCTGGATGTCATTTTGGTCTTTTCAGTCCCACAATCATGAGCACTATAACATCTTATTTGGCCATTTGCTACAGTGCGGACCGCCTGTGAAAAAAAAAAACAAATTCCTGAGATAAACATCCTTCACTCACAGTTGGGGAAAATGACATGCATAACCGATGCCGGAAAAAACAAAAAGAGATCAGACAACACTCGTGTTGTGTCTTGCCGTCACCCAGAAATGACACTATCGCATTCTGGATTATACAGAAACAATACTGCACTGTAAAAAAAAATCATATCAGAAGAATCATTCAGGAATTTGGTGGAATCAACTAATCTTTTCTCACTACCATAGATATAGAAACTTTATTTATTCAAGTTAATTAAACTTCATAGAATTTATATGACTTCTTTTAACTTGAAATCTTTTGTCTTGAAATGATGCGTTGAATGAATGTGCTGCACAAAGTTCAATCAACTCATTAAATTAAGTTCCTGAAGAAACCTGATCATGTGAGTTGAAACTGCTTTTTTGTAGTTGTAACTAAACATGTTTTTCAGATACAATGGAATTAATGTCAAGTTTATTTGACGGGAAACATTCACTTGCTTTATATCATTACAAAATTATCTCAACTTGTTTTTTCAAATTCAGTCAAACTGAAGAAGAAATGTGCTGTAATGAATCATAAAATGACCATGATAGGTCATCAGAGGTTAAGGAAACATGCTACACTGAAATACTCATAACTTGTATAGTTTTTTGTCACTTTCATGTTAATTAGAGTCCAAGTCAATGTCGAATGTTTGCCAAATGAGTGTCTGTTTATGAGTCGTAACAAATCACTAAGAATCTTTTGGAAGGGGTAGATGTCTTTAACAGTTAAATGGAGCAATATGTCAGTGGAGTTTGGCAGACAGTCACTGAACTCCAACTCCAGAGTGTGTATTTTCTGATCAGTGGGCTTTTGCTTTCAGGAGAGCTTTACATTGATATCATCTTAAATTGTAGGACTTGTCATCGCTTGTTATTGTCAAATGGCAATATTGCCCTGGTCTTGTGCTCCTACAACATTTCTGCAAGTTGCCTGAGCTTCCTTGAGACTGGAGAGGAGGGGGCAGAGGGAAACAACTCACTTCAAGTATAAACTGTATATTAAACAGGGTTTGAATTTATTTAATATACTGTCTGTGGCTCCAACTTGCTATTTGGACTTCAGTACTCATTTTAGGATGTGCAATTGCTACTTATTTCTTCTTTAAAAATTTAAGGCAGCCTGGATGCAAACTTTTTTAAATTACTTTATTTTTACAGTGTGGTAGACCACCTTAATTTGACCCAACACACATTTATTCAGTACCAGTGGTGTTTGAAATACTTACCACGAGAGATGAATGAACGAAACAGCATCCATAGACAAAACAACAAGGTAAAGCTGGGGTAAGGAAATAAAGAATTAAACAGAAGACTCAAAAAAGCCTGTATCACCTGCAGGTCTTGAACCAGGGCCACCTTCTTAAGGATTAAATTGCATCTGACAGGTGAATAGCCCCAGAAAAGCAATACAGCCGGGATTAGAAAATGAAAATAAATGAGCTTTTAAAGCCTAATGAAGGATTTAACCTAAATGAAGCACAGGTGGCTGGTAATAGGTGCTGCTTCCACATCCACAGCGGGGCAGGTTTGAGAGATTTTAGAGCACTTTTACTCCCCCCCGCCGCTGCCGCCGCCACCAGCACCACCTCCTCCCCTCCCCTCACAGCCCGTGGCCTTGCCTTTGGTATTTACTCACGCTTTTTCCTGGGGTCGCCGTGTCACTGGGCTTAGCTGATGGGAACGTGCCGTTTTCCAGTGTTTTCATTGGCTGGGGAGAACATGGGAAAAGAAAGCCGGGCATCCTCTGTGGTCCCACCCCGAGCAGAGCAGAGCAGAGGAACCCCCCACCTCCAGCCCCAGCGTTACCACATGTAACCCCTTCTGCTCCGGACTTGTGAGGAAATAATGATGTCAGAAAGATGGGGCTCGACCTTTGCAGCCTTCACTTCATGGGAAGAACTTTAAACCAAAGTGACAAAGTATCCTCCTGGGTAAGAGCATGCAGTGGAATTTCAGCACTGATATCCATTACACTTAGAGTTCATGAACTGCTATTTTATCTGGCAAACATTACTTTCAGTAAATATACAATATCAGTATTTATGTGAGTGCAGCTCTGAACAATAGCTCCAAATCTTCTTTTGATAGATTAAGTAAAGCACCAAAGGCCGTGTAAGAAAACGAGGGCTTATTTTATGATTAAACAGCTACATGATCAAAATTATCCAGATCAAAGAAACTCCCCGAGTTAAAACTGAATAAAAAATTACTCGGTGGAATTAATTTATTTTCTATTTTCTCTGTTAACGTGTATTACTTTGCATTTGGCATTAGGCGGCTGCACATTCCACAAATTGGCTTTCCCCTCCTTTTTCTCCCAGCTTATTTTATACATTTGTAATCAGATATTAGCGGTTGATGTTTCAGATATTACTCACGCTGTGCAGAAAGATCCCTTGTTAATTTAGAGTCTGTGTGTTGAGTGTCACTTCCCATATATGGAAGTTAATCATTTCCAGTGTGAGGGGCTGTCAGGCGAAGAAAAACACCCGAGCCTGTTGTGTTATGTAACCATCGCGGCTGTTCTGCACTGAGGCGGGAAGTGTGACCATTTACTGTACTTGCACTCATGTAAGGAGCTTATATGTTTATCCACACTCAGCCATGTACTGGAGGAAGCACACACAGACTGTGCTGAATACTCCTCACTTAAGTTATTTTAAAAATATCATGCAGAATTATAAATTAGGGAAGCAATAATTACCCAAAACTGTATACTATATATTTATTATTATGTAATTGCTTTCAATTTATCACTGAAAAACTTCCACCTCCCGTTTTTTCCACAATGCTATTTACTGCAGAGGCGAGGATACACTGAATCAATTATTTACAACCATCCTCATAATGAGGCAAAGAAAATAAACTGGCCAACGTATTGCATCCAGTGGAGTTTTAGGATCAAACTGGTTAATTATAAGCAGAAGGATCCATCTTAAACATCTCGATTCTATTACTTTTTTTTTTTTCTAATTAAGTGTTTTAAAGTGCATATTTGGTGTGACCAGTCTGCTTCCTGTATACACATCTACTTCCATTTTTAGTTAGTGATTTCCTATATTAATGATAGCTCATAATTGCAAAGTACATCCAACCTCTTTAAAGGAATAATATGTTATATTTTGTCATGCAAATGTCTTAAAACGACTAGATCTATGTTATGGTAACAGTGGTGCATTCACATGCTGTGGCCAGTAGCTCCTTCAAAACTTATTAGCCTCTCTTGCTGAAAAAATATCACCTATAACAGAAATATAGTACTGGAAAGTAAGAGCAGCGGGCCCTGAGCCAATCAACAATGTACTTGGCATCTTTTAAACATGCAGTCAGTTTAGCTGGATGCACTGCTGCAGACCACCCCAGGAGGAGCGGAGGTGAGCGGGGATAAGAGATGCTAACCAAGCTCGGACTTAAAAACAATCCCTCTGGCTAATGTCCAATCAGGTAATGAAACGGATGAAATGGGCCAAAAAAAGCAGGAAACCAGAGATTGCTGTGTCACGTTCTAAAGAGACCTGCTCCACAAAATTGCAGATCAAAGTGTTGCACTTGACGGGTGAACCAGTGAGCTGACAGGATGTAACATGCAAGACTTGATGATGTTTGTGCTCAAACACAGGCACAGTTGATGGGTAGTGTTTCCAGGATGTTAAACTTTTTAGGTGAAGATGTCAACCATATCATTATCACCATCTTGTTGCTACTGTTAACATTCAACTCGACAAAAATTAACTGCAGAATCATGTCCTGGGTGAGTACATGTATGTAAATAACTGTATATATTGTTTGATTTGATTTTGTTTTGTATTTTATCCTATTCCATTCCAAATTTCATTATCTGTATATATATTGTATTTTCTGTGTAGCATGAATGCACTACAACATTTCCAACAATGTTCAAGCACAGAAAAATCTGTATTAAAGGTAAAAGTGCATTTTGTTTAGTCTCCTGTCAATGATGTCATATCCCCTTTACCTCCTGTAGTCAAGCGGGTCTATCTGCGGATGCACCCCTCTCCCTCTAGTTGCTACAACTTCCAGGGGAAACATGGGAAACACCTGATTTTACGTCAGAGAGTGAGGAAGGAAGTCAAGTCAGTTTTATTTATGTCGCACCAAAACATAACAGAGGTTATCTTAGGGCACTTTTCATATCCTCCTGACACCAAGAAGAAAAAAGGTTTTAATATTTAGATTTACATAATCTAAGTAATTAGGATTTAACAAACATATCACAAAGATTTTTTCACATACAAGGCATCAATTTGGTAATGATAACTTTTCATTTGCTCTGCTTTTCTATTTCTTTCTTTCTCTTATGATGAATACTGGAAATAAATATAAAATATTGTACCATTTTTCAATTTAACAAACACTTTTAATGATAAAGTTTATTCAGAATTCTTCTCAGTGGGTAACTCTTGACTTACGTCTCATGTATTCTACATTAGGAAGCAGTTCTTTGTCTCTGAGACACATGCTACACTTCACACACTTCACAAACATCTTCCCACTGATTCCTTCCCTCCTGCATTTTGGAATAAAGTGCGTACTGCGACCTACTGTTTGCAGGTCTCCCAGAGGTCTGGTGGTCTGACCGTACTGGATCCAGCTGTTTGTGGCAGCCAGATCAAATAAATGCAGGAAACTTGAGAAAGTCCACTCGTTTGTGCGACTTGGGCTTAGATACAGTATCTCACAAAAGTGAGTACACCCCTGTGTTTAACAGGCAGAAATCTTGAAGGTGAGTGGCCATCTGCCATGACCGGTTGAGTTGAGAGAAAAAGATAGAGGGAGAGAGAAAGAAAGAGAGCGGGGCGGGGGAGGGGGCATACAGTAGAACAGTGCGCTAGCTAGCCACGCTGTTGTTAACTATTGTTTGTAGTGCTCACTTTTGGTAGAGCACAAGTATTAATTGTCATTTGCTTCACATTCTATTCAACAATGAGGACAACGAGCGCTCCCATGATCCTACGCCACTTCCCGACGTCATCCAGTGTCGTCTCTTGTTATTGCTTTGTCTTTTGTTATCGTGGCTTTCAATAAAAGCAATGACTAATTACGAATGAGGTAAACAAGGGTGACACCGGTTTTACAAGTGTGTGACGGCCACACCAGCAGCATCACACTGAACTACAACAATGTTCCTGGTGGCTGCTGCTTCAGTCACCTGGCTGGTCATCAAAGAGACTTCCAGCTGCTGCAGACCTGCTGAAGTAGCGCTGATTGCTAATTGGATCGCACCGTGTTCTTCCTGCATCATGGGGTGGGGCAGCCTTTTGTAGAGGGTTTTGCTATTATTCCTTTTGATATTTTTGTGTCAGTAGTCTTCAGTTAATATTATTTAACACCATACTGACATGTTTTGTAGTTAATGTAGTTTATTTAAATGTCTTGTCTTTGTCTATCCCTCATTGGACTGATCAGCCACTTTTTAAGTCTCCCTGTTTGTCTCTGTTGGGAAGGTCAAGTTCTCTTTTGTTCGTGCTTCAGTGTAGTTCTTTTACTTTGAACCCCCCTTTTTTATCATCAGAACTTTTTCTTTTTTGGGTTTTTGCAAACAAAAAATTCTTTTTTTTTTCCTAAACAGCCACCTGTGTCTCTCTTTGCCTGCCAGCTCCATCCCTAACTGGAGGCAGTGCAACTTCTGTCCAAAAGGAGTGTCCAGATTGACATGCACGGGGAATATTGAGCTCAGTACATGTGAGCAAGGGTTTGCAAACTACCATAAGAATCGTTACTGTTTCATTAAAAGACAAATGAGCAGCTGAAGTAGTTTTACAAAGACTTATCCTGCTCGATTGTTTGTTAATTTTTTATTTGTGGTTTTTCAGCTTTAAAAACATTTCATGCTTATGTTATATGTCACATGTTTTATTTATTGGGTTTTACGTATTATCATCCACAAAACGAGATGTGTAATGAATTATTTCACTTTAACGGAGACAAATCAATGCAGATTGTTGAGAGGGTGCTTTAACTGTAAATGGACATCTCAACCATCAACTGGGAAAAAAAAAATAATGTTTTGTTATGAGTGCCCAGTGGATCTAAACACTGCAGTGGGATGTTTTATAGCAGATCTTTACCGACCTCTTGAATTATATTAAAGTTTATTGACATGATGATGAATTTAGGACATGAATTTGCCAACAATCCTTTTGATGTACAAGAAAAAGGAGGACAATATTGCAGGAGGTTCTATAGTGAATATCTCAAATGTGTATACTTCCACATATTTCTACAGTGAAAGTGTTTCATTTCACTTTTCGAACGTGAATCATAAGGAGAATTAAAGAAATAGAGGATCTGCTGTCTGGTTTGTGTTTGCTTTGTTGTCCACCCGGAGAGAAAGTGTTGTGTGAAAAATTAGTGCAGAGCAAACATTTCAAACCATAACAAACCACAGAAGCGCTGCATGGCTGTCTTCCTCCCCTACAGAGTTTATCAAGGGTGCGGTTCTCTCAAAAGTCCAGCTGGTGCATACTGAGCAAGTGAATAATAAAATAAATTGTGTTTGAGGAGGCTTACATTAAAGATTAGTCAGTCATGAATCATGAATAGGAGGGGAGCGACCTCCTCTTTGCTCAGTTTTATCCCTGCCCTTTTATGGCTCACCACCAGCACTTTTAACCAAACCCAGGCCTGGATCTTGGACCACGTCCTGGGCCTATCTGACTCACAGCATATCTTATTCACTGCTCACAGGAGACAGGGGGAGAGCAGGGTGGACGGCCGGCCGTTTGCTTCGGGCCAGTTGCACCCAGCAGGTGGCTGGGGCTCTCCGCATGCAGTCTGGTCATCTAAAAACACGAAAGGTTGGCCAGACGGGGACATTAACAGAAACGCACAGGACGGCCATTGTTACAAGTCACCTTGGCTCATATTTGCTCATAAAATCCTTTTATTATAATATGAAACATCCTGCAAATATGATAGAACATCTTGCATATCTGAGCGTGGTACTGGAGTATTTGACACAATCTGTTTTCATCTTGGATCAAAGTTTCATTCAAGCTGTGCTTGTGCTTAATAATTTTTACTTTTTGCCATGTGCACAAACATAAGCAGGAGCTGAGCTGAAACAAACAGTACAACCACAAACTGCAGGCAGACAGTATTACAGAAGGCAACAATCATGTACCTTTTGAAGTGTGTTTGTCGCTTTTAAAATAAAAAGTAGGATACAAGACTTTTAAAAATACACTGGTGACCCTAGAGCCATTCACTGACAGCTCCCATTCAGTCTGTGAGTTTGCACACAAATCAGGACACCAGACCACATTTACGAGGGTTAGTCAGTTACTGAAACATTTACTATTTATAACACTGAATGCTTCCATCAGGTGCAGTTGATTTCATTAATACAAGACAGGCAAAAACATTGTTTTTCATGTGTTGGTCAATTTTGAGATTTCCATAACACGTCTTCTAGTGGAATGAAAAAATCCAAAATAGGTGTTTATTTTAGTTCAGACCTCTGTTGTGGTGATCAAAGGACCAGTGAGATGAATGTAGTGGCATCTCACGGTGAGATTTCATATTGCTAACACCTTGTCTCATTCCCCTGTTTCAAGTATGAAGAGAACTACATCTACTACATGATCATATAACTTTGGAATATTTATGTTGTTTGGCCGGCTGACATAAGTTGCTAGGATATATTGTGTGTGCATGTTTTTATCAAGATGTATAGGTTTGATTTACTATTTTAGTCTGTTTTAGTGTGATTTTGGTGTTTGTTCTGGTGTGTGTTTTGTTTCCATTCTGATAATTTCTTGTCATTTTTGTTAAATAAACAAAAAATGAAAAATAATCTGCCTATAGATCCACCTAAAACTTAATACTGGAACTTAAATGAAAATAATTGCATATAAAATAAAATTTTCATGTTTAAATATAACATTTGAGAAAACTTGCACTGCAAAAAATATTGCCTTCATATAATTAATCAACTGGGAAAGTTCAATGGTGATATAGATTACTTAAAATTTTGTTTTCCTCAGGGGAATATTCCACAGATTTGTGTTCATAGAGTATCATAAGGAATCATAACAGACAGATTAAAAAGGAAAGCAGCAGATGCCCATACATCCTGACTGTTCATCCTGCATTTCCCATGATGCAACCTGATGGCATCTTTTATTGTTGCCTGTCTGGTAAATGGCTGCGTCTTTCATACCCCATTTTCCACACCTCTAGTTTGTAATGCAGGCTTTCTGTTATAAATGCCTCATCTCCAAGCTGAAGCTGAGATAAACCCTGGCCTTTAACTGCGCTCTGTTTAAAAAAAACAAAAACATGAATATTAAGGAAACATGGTGCTCTGGAAAAAGTCAGAAACGGTTATGAATTACCTTCAGACTCAGTGTAATATGACTTATTGAGATGAATTTCTTTCTGTGCTGCATTTAAAAAAATGGGAAGCAGATGCATTATGCTTGTCAGCAGCAAGCTTTAAATACAGTGATACGTTACTGTTATGTTATAAAGAAGTTATTGTTTGGTGCAGCAAGGTCAGTCACCACATAAACATAGACTCTGCTGCGGTACAGTTTGTGAGTTTATGAATCTTTGTCAGCTTGCATTGAGGGAGGCTGAAAAACAGGTCTTGTTATATTCTATGTTTTTCTTATTGTAAACAAATCCCATAAAAATCAGTTGCATCTTCCACCAACCTGTCCATTTACACTTCACATCCATGTCAGTTCAGAATCATGATGTCTTGAAATTTTCTTTTGCAGAACATTATGATGTTGCAGTGAAGTTGAGCTGTGACCTTTTGGATGTAAAATGTCATCACTTCATCGTTTTATCCTATTAGACACTGGTGTGAAATTTTTGTCATAATTAGCACATTAATTGAGAATTGAGTTATGGCCAAAAACGTGTTTTGTGAGGTCACGGTGACCTTTGACCTTTGACCACCAAATCTAATCAGCTCATCTGTAAGTCCATGTGATTGTTTGTGCCAAATTTGATGAAACTCCCTCAAGGCATCCTGGAGATATCGCGTTCGCAAGAATCGGATGGACAGATGGACAACCTGAAAACATAATGCCTCTGGCCATGGCTGTCCCTGACACAGGCATAAAAGGACATCAATAAGACAGAGTGTTGCGCTGGGTGACATGTTTCTTCATCATGATGAACGTGGGCTCTGTAGTTTATCTTGAGTTGCTCCTGCTGTAGCAAATAATCACTAAAACACCAAATGTGTATTAATCCGCCACTGAAACTAGTCCCAAATAAATACACAATTATTCCAATTTGAGTAAAGTTGGCTAAAAACTACAGTGCCCAGGTGTTTTAGGAAGTTGCTTTGCCTTTTAATAAAAGAAATGAAACTATGTAACTGTAGCTGGTGTTTAATGCTTTTAGTCTTTAGTAGGAACACATGGACTTTAGGCTGAGTGCCACAGACAGGATAGGAAAGTTGAAAAGCACTGTGAGAACATATTGTCAGCACACTAAAAAACATGAAATATTGGCAGTGTTATCCTTTAAATCACTCGTGTAAAGCTGTCAATGTGCCTACCTCATAGCATTGATGGATCATGAGCCAGTGGGCACGGATATGTAAAAGGCCCCACAGGAGCGAGCTACACACTTTGATTTGTTTTGCCTCTTTTTGTAGACGCTTTACATTTCTTAATAGTCATATTGCATCTCTTTGTGGTGTTTTAGTGTCTCTTTGTAGTTTTGCGTATCTCTGTGGTCATATTTGTGGTGCTTTATAGATGTTTTGTGTCTGCTTGTGGTAGTTTTGTGTCTCTTTGCAGTTGTTCTGTATCTTTTTCTGGTAGTTTGTAGTTAATATAAGTCTTTGTGCTCGCTTTTCCTCAATTTGTAGTCGTTTATGTCTCTTTGTTTTTTTTGTGCTTGTTTTGCATCTCTTTGCGATCTCTTTGTGTCTTTTGTAGTAGTTATGCATCTTCCTGTCATTTTGTGTTGCAGTTGTTCTGTGTCTCTTTGTAGTTGTTTTTGTCTCTTCGAAGTCATTTTGTTTCTCTTTATTAATTTGTTTCTCTTTGTAGTTGCTTTTGTTTCTTTGTGGTTATTTTGTGTCCCTTTGTAGTTATTGTGTCTTTTTGTTCCTGTTTTGCCCAATTTTCTAGTTGTTTTGCATCTCTGGGTGATAATTTTGTGGCCAGTTTTTGTCTGTTTGTTGTCATTTTGCTTCTCCCTGTGGTAATTTTGTAGCTGGTTTGTGTCTCTTTGTAATTGTTATACATTTTGCCACCTAGGCTCAGAGGGGCCCCTGATCTTTTGGGCCCTTAGGCCACTGGGCCTGTGCCCGGTAGGCCTGTCCATTAATTCATCCATGCCTTATATGCATTCATACACACATATATGCACCCACTCACAGACTTAATATCCATTTCTCCATTTTCTCCCAATCTGAGCCCTTCCTCAGCTGACTATTGAATGACATTTGAGAGTGAATTCACTTTGGATAAAAGACAAAAGAATGGACCTGCTTAGTTTTTTTTTAGTCTGCCTCCATCCCAACCCTGTGCCCTGTGGGCAGGAAGCGGGGAGACTTTCACCTTATCTCCTATTGATCTCCCCTCCTGAATGGTGTCATTTATTTGCAGGGTGATATAAGTGGGACTGATTAGAACAAGGGGCCTGATTGATTTGCGCACACATGCCGCGCGACAACCAGAAGAAAATCAGACCTGGCGGGGGAGGGAGAACATTCATCTGAGGTTTGTCCAGCTCTCTCATGCCAGAAAACATTATCCTCTATGTGTGTGTGTGTGTAGGCATGTGTACGTGTGAGTGTGTGTGTGAGTGATTGCAGGATGCGCGAGTGCTTTAAATCAGCCAGAAAAGCTTTGAGGGAAAAAAGCAAACAAATGCAATTTGCATTCCAATTTGTTTACAAAGCAACCTTACACACCGTCAAATGATAAGATAAATGATGGTGTGCGCCTTTTGTAAAGCACTCCCTCGATTCAGACTCCTGTGATTGATTTGAGGCGGACGCTGACCCTGGCACTGAAGCACCATTATAAGCATCTCCAATGTCCTTGTTTGTGCATTATGTCTAGCTGAGTAACTCTAATAAGCATCTTTCACTTGTTGTGTTAGTGGGATGAACAGAGTGAGATGTGCCCTCCAATCTCTGGGCTGATTAAAACAACGGGCTGGAATAAAGAGCGTAAATGTCCTTTTGCTCTGCGTGTCAGCCATTTTTTTTTTTTATCCATCACCCCTGAGTGAGCTGCTGCTTCTGAAGTGGATAAAAACAATGAATTAAACACTAATTCTGCCTTTTTTTTGAGCTGACTGGAACAAGAGCTCCTTTTGAATCCTTTTGTGATGATTCATTCCTTTACCTCCTGACTGACACATTTTGACTCAGCAGAAATTCATTAGACGTCCCACTTTGTGAAAAGTTCTCGGGTTACGTTAAATTAACTGGAGTTCAGCTGAGAGTCAAAACCCATTCGCTCTAATGATCTGGTCATAGCGCTGAACATCGGCGAGACCCAGACACATGCCCCCAATTTCCTTAAAAGCGAGCCATGTTCTTGTAAACAACTCCTCCAGCAGAACATGACATGTCTCCCCTTCTCCGTTCAAAGGGCATCCTCTCTGCATTACGGCCTCCTTAATGAAAAAGAAGCAGGATGGGAAACATCAGGGAAGATTTCACAAGATGCTTCCCTTTAATGTCTGCGGAAGCCAGGGGGCTCGAAAAAAGAAAAAAAAAATTCCCCTAAAAGTCCTGTCTGCTCGATTGCTTCCACAATGAGTTAGTTAACTACACCTTCCCTCGCCCCGCAGACAAACCTTCCCTGTAAATGCCACAGTGATATTTTCACATTGCAAATCTCCTCTTCTGCTGTCTCCAATGGAGCTTTGGTTTGACCCTGTCTATTGATGAGTGGAGACTGAGCCTGGCCCTGCAGGGGACCGGCTTGTCTTCCAAGCAGCAGACACTATCATCGCTAAATATCTGCTAACAAGCACCAGCACTTAAAACCTCAGCCAGTTTGCATTCCTGCAGTGTAGGGAAACAGCTGAAAATCATGTAGCTATCCTTTTCTATTTTCCTCACAGACCTGACTTCTCTTCATATAATAGTTTTTTTAACTTTTGATGAAGAGCATGGATCAAAAGTGCCGCGACTCCGAATTTATTTGATGCAACTCTGCAACAAATTCATTTGATCATTCAGGTATTTTTCAATTAACTCGTTATTGATCATCACAAATCCTTATTTTCCTTTCTTATTTTTTTAATAAAACTAATTTTGTATCACTAGCCTTCTAATGTGCAACAGGGGTAAAAACAAAAGACCATATTCATTCCCAATGTTATTTCATGCATGGCTGAGTGTTTCTTTGCTATATCTTTGAAATAAATTTATTTTATCATTCAGTTTTACAGATATTCATTAAATATCTTGTATTTGATTAACACAAATCATTTTATGGATGATGCTATTAGCATCCAGTAGCAATGCTATTTACACCTTAAGTGTAATAGCTAATGTGGCTATTCACACCTGCATACCTTAACATAGCCACATAGTTTTGGTGCAGAAACTTCACCTAATAGGCTTGGTGCCTAAATCTAACCCAAACATTTTGGTGCCTAAAACCAACCAAAAGAGTTTTGTTGCCTCAACATAACAAAGCGGTTTTGGTGCGTACATCTAAACAAGTACTTTTGGTCCCTAAACTTAAATGAATAGTTTTGGTGCCTAAACCCAACCAAATCATTTTAGTGCCACAAACCTCGGAGACACTGAACCCTTTTCTTCTGAAATCAAAGCAAAATATAACAGAAGAGACCAACCGTCTCTCTCAACTGCTCATATTGGCAGCTTTAAATGGCATCAAATAATTCTTGCTACCAAAGAGACAAGAAAGAGGAGGAAGAGCTAACATTGAAGAGCACAGCTGTCACTTTGAGGATTTTATTACATTTCGACTCATTACTTCCTTTGAACAGGGAAGACTGATCCAAGAAGTGGTGATGCTAACACCCAAACATCATTTGGGTAAATTGGACAAATCAGAAGGGTCTCAATTAGTGGAGAATTGGACGTCACTTTGTAGCTTTGTGATTAAGTCTGTTTGGATAGATGTACACCATTTTTTAAACAGGAGTGTTGTTAAGTAGTGCTTTTAATTGATCACCCCTCTAGAGTGCGTCTGGCAGAATCGGACAGAAAATTGCGTCCATCAATCAGAATCATTTTAATTGCAAAGAACATCACGTAAAGTTTGGAATTTTTCTTTATGACATTGATGTTTAGACACACTGACAACTTCCTGTTAAGTTTCAAAATACTTTTTTTTTGACAGCAAGTAATATTCCAAGGGCAAATTGATATTAGTATGTATGAAAAATAGTTGTTGCTGGCACATCGTGCTTCTGTAGTGTTTACAGCAAGTCAAATTGAGTCTGGTTTATTTATATAGACCTTCATCAAGAGACTGTCTCCAAGCACTTTGCAGAGAATGTGCCTAACTAATCAGCAGTCCATCACACAAGAAAATGATGCAGGGAAATACATAACAAACCACTTTGGAAACTGCAGTATATAGTCTATTGGTGGCAGTGACTTTAAAATATTTGAAAAAGCTTATAAGTAATAAGAAATGCATCATAAGGGTAAAGAAAAAAAAAAACAGCAGTAAGACTATAGATTTGATGAACCAGAGCAGAATGATATCATTTTGAATTTAAATGAGGATGATCAGGGCCTGAATCTGAACCTCGGGACAAAATGAGCTGTGGGCTCTCCATTTCTCCTCCTGTCTGTGCTCTGTGAATGTATTAATCAGTAATTAGTTTGTATTTACTTGATTAAAATAACATTTATTTAATTAAATATATCATGTAAGCACAATAAAACTGAAACAACAAAAGGATTTCTGAGTTTAGCTCAGGGTGTCCAAGGTAAGATAATAATACAGGTGTTGCCTTAATGTCCAGTTCACTGCAGTTTAATACTGTATGTACTGTAATGGTGCATACAGTCCAAATAAACACATTTACATACATATATTTATTCACTATGCTTGCTTGCTGAGAGTTAGATCAGAAGATTAATGCCACTCATATCTGTACACTAAAATATGAAGCTGGCACCAGCCGGCAGTCAGCTTAAATTAGCACTGGAAACGGGGAAACAGCTATCTTGACTATGTCCAAAATCCGCCTACCAGCACCACTTAAGCTCACTAATTAGTATGTTATTCCTTGTTTGTTTAATCCATATAAAAAAGAGGTGTGAAAACTACATTAGGTGTTTTTTACAGGTGTTATGTGCCATAATTAAGCATATATTAAGACAGCTGACATGAGGCTGCCACTCAGACTTGCTGCCAATTTTCTCCAGTGGCCACTATTGGTACTGCAACTAATCCCCGGGACTCAGACAGCATTTTCCCCGTAGACCACCATTATAAATAAACATATGCAAAATAATGAACAAAAACCTGCAACTGCTAACAAGAACAATTTATATTATGACTTATTCTTGGAACGTCTTATTTGTGAAGCTTTCCCAAGGCCTGTGAAAGTGATTTTTATTTGCATCATCCCAATGTAAAATCTATGGGCCGAATGGACACCAGCAGTGGGCTGCAGAATCTAAAAGCAAACCTGGAAGCTACAAACTGCTTTTGGCTATTTTTATTATTTCACCCCAACCCTTTCATTCTAAGTAAGTGGGTGGTATTTTAGAATTATCCAGTTCTCATCATACATTCATGGCCAGAGTATTTCTTGGCTGGGCATAGTAATTTCTTGGACTCTTGTTACCACTGTGAGTGCCAGGCAACCAGCTGAGACTCCACTGTCTGCCGGAAATGCAAGCTAAACTAACTGTAGCTTTGTATTTATTGCACAGAAGTAAACTAAATCATGACAAGAAAGTGAAAAATGTATCTTAACCCCTTTAAATGGATTGGCAGGTCAACGTTAAACTTCTCTGTTGTCTGGTTGGGGCTTATTTATAATAAACATTAGATACGCATATGGATATGGACAAAGCCTTCTGTCTACACTCTGTGTTCATTTTGTCCATATTTGTGTGCATTTTCTGAAAGCTTACGGATACGGAAGAAATGGAGCAGTACCATCAGTGGCTGTAGGGACACTGTAGCCAATAGTTCAAGCAAAACACAACAAGTTTTAAGATTTTTAAAAAGTAAGTAAGTTTGAAATAATGTTCATCATCAGTTAATTAGTGAACAGAATTCTTTGTCTGCACAGACCACCGCTAAGAGATATATTACTACACCCTCCTGTAGCCTCACCATGTTTGTGGTTTTTAGAAACTTTTGACTCTTCATCTTTGGGAAAACTTTTGACTCCAAGTAGCTCACTCTAGTGGAGGCTTTGCTGAACATCCAGGCTAATGTAAAGGATGCCTGTAAGTAAGTGGTCAGTGATGGTTATTGTTTGAAATGGACATATTTATTTATATACATAAAGGGGGCATAAATAAACCTTTCAAACACCACTATACAACTGTCAGTGGACATAATCTCAGGTCAGGATTGAACCAGGACCTTCAGTATTTGGATCAAGCAGCTTAGTTCGTCACAAATGAGGTGTGTCATTAATTTGCCTACAGCTGTTTTGTCAGTAGTCAACATTTAAGATGACAGGAGTATCATATTGGCAGATATCCAATATGAAAGGACTCAGATCAGGATTGGGGCCAAAAAAAATAAAATAAATAAAAACAGATTGTGACACCCTACCTGCCACATGGTGAACCTGGAGACTTGGGGTGTCCAGATGGTCTGTTGCCCTGAGGCAGTTGTTTGCTTTGCCTGGGTGGTAACCCAGGTTTGGGGTTGATGAGGGTACAATCATTGCTTTACAAGGATATGGAGTCAGGAGCAGAAAGGTTGGTAAAGGACTAGTCAGAGAAGTTTAGCATGTCTGAAATCAAAATCATCCCAATCCAGAAGACATTTCTGCCCTAAAAATCTCTTCAGCCACAGGCTTTGGCCTTCCGTCAGGAACAACAGCTAATTTGTGGTTAAATATACTAATACATTAGAACTAGCACCCCAGACCAGCAAATGCACTATGTATACCTTTGTAATATTCTGTGGTTGGAACAAAAAACAAAGAAACAACCTGGCCCCTCGACAGCAGTCTCAGTAAAATTGCTGCGTTTCAACCAAATTCAAGGTCTGGCTGTATTGGAACAATCAGTCCTAATTCTGCCTCTCTCACCGTAACAAAAGCACTTAGTCTGCATCTTCTCTCAGCAATTGATCTTGAATGTCCTTCTCTCTATGGAGACTTTAGTTTGTCCCCGGTCCTTAATGCTCATCTCTCTGCCTCTCTTTCTTCCTCTGTTCTGTCTATCTCTGCCTATCTCACTCTGCCTCACTTGTTCTCTCTGCACGCATATTAACGAAACGTGCCTCGTCCCTCCCCGCCTGAAAGTCGTTTATCCTAATGTGGGAGGAAGTTGCAGCTTTACCGGCCTCCTCATTACTTATTCAGGATAATGTGCGACAGTGACGCTCTAATGGCATCCTGTTGGAGGGGCCACTAACAAATGGCAGGGCCGCAGTGTCCACCCCAGAGTCTGATTAATAAGCGGTGGCAATCGATGGAGGTGGCACGACCCCTGGGGCGATCCGCGGGGAGGAAACCAGACGGGACAACAGTATGGACAGGGTGTACATAATGGACCATATGTCTGACCAGCTGAATATATGCGTGTGTGTGCTTTCAGCAGCTTCCAGTGATGCATCTGAGGTAAAAAGCACATAAAAAAAACTCAACTCGTGATGACCCTTGTTTTTGCAAGTCCTTGATCTGAGCTGCGTTTCTTGCTGCTTCTTTGGCAAACTGTTTCCTCTTAACCATATTGACCCTGTGAAAAGCAAAATACACACAAGTCCAGCAATTTGGTGGCTAGCCAAGACACGGAAAACCCATCAATAACACTACACAGGCAATACACAGAGGGGACATGGCACATCCCTGGAGCGTTCGCTTTTAAAACAGCCCCTGCTCCTTTCCCAGTAAACTCCCAAACGATGACAAGCCAATTAACCTGCATCATTAGTTTGAGAGGAAGCTCTTTTAAATGAAACCACAAGGCAGAACTTTAAGGAGGTTTTGCATTATTGATCTAATGTCAGGGCCGGAAGCAGTGGTTGTC
Source organism: Lutjanus erythropterus (assembly GCF_056507025.1). Taxonomy (NCBI): domain Eukaryota; kingdom Metazoa; phylum Chordata; class Actinopteri; order Lutjaniformes; family Lutjanidae; genus Lutjanus; species Lutjanus erythropterus. The sequence continues at coordinate 9,332,719 of NC_139337.1, read as the reverse complement.
ATTGGGGAGTTGACGCAGGCTGGAGCGAATTACTGTAATGGCTATCTGTGCCATCTGAAAATCAGCTATCATTGTTAACCACTAATGGGCTGTAACATACTGTTAGTGTGCTTGCTAATGCATTACAGATTAGCTGGATTTGGTTTCCTCCTCTTCATCTGTTTTACAGAGAACAGATTTGAAGGGCATTGTTTCTATGTGGATTGTGCATAAAAGGAGATTTTCACTTTGCTTACACTCAAGCACAAGTGGCTCAGTATTAACCCTTTTGAGGTGCTGGATCTTTGTAAGTGGCACCCTGAACAGTTCAGTAGAGAACCTTTTGAGTTCTTTATAAGCATCAAACGGTCTTTTAGGTTACAGAAGTTGTTTCCATTTTATTGATTTAAAAAATCTATTCCATTTTTATAAGGATATAGCTGGTGGAGGTTGTCGAGCTCCTGTAGACAGCAGTAATATATATAATTTTATTGTTTTATTGTGAATTCATGTTAGAGATAACATAGATTTTATTCCTGTCAACCTACAGTAGATGGTGGTTAACACACGCCAATTTTCAGAAGCAGGATGAGTATAACACAAACAAACTAACCGATCAAGGCAGCCGTAGACATGCAACTCCTGTGCTCTGCAAGGTAAAATTACTGTTTTTGTCTAAATAGTCTGGTAGCTTTGAAGAGCAATACTTGGCTTACATAACAGCTGTCTACCATTTGAAAAGACTGTCTGACTGCAAGATAAAGCAGTGAAAATATTCCAAACACAGCATACACTTAAATGATATTGATTTTTTAAGGTGGCTGGGTCAGCTAGGTGTCATCATGACCGTCATCTACTGTAGGTAACACACTGTCTGTGGATAAGTACCTTATACAACCACTTAAAAAAAAATCTGAACTTTCCCTTTAAGTAAAATGGTTAAATAAACTAACCCAGCTCATTTACACAGTCATGTCACAGTCAGTCATGTCTTCTCATAACAAAAATTGTAGGAGTAGAGAGGCCATGTTCCTCTGGCAATCTTTATCAACTGAAGCTGACAGTTTTGTCAGCTTTTAACAAAGCAAGCCAAGTCTTTGTTTACATTTACAGGGCTATGATTTAATAATTTAGTACATTTTTAAGGAGAATTATACATGCATGTGTTTGCAAAATGTAACTAGGCATATGACACATGATATATATTTTGTTGAGTTGTGTAGTTACAACATCCCAAATGTTTCCAACAATGTTCATACAGAGAAATCCATAATTAATTAATGGTTTCCTGCTAGCTGTTGTTTGCCAGCTGCTAGTTGCTATGACTTAAGGGGAAAACACAAGACAGAGTGAGGAAAGAAGTCAGCGAACATGACTAGTTAAAGTAAATAAAACTTTAATATTACCTTGTCCATGAACATGATTTTCTGCCTGAGTCCTGTCAGATAGAATTTCATCAGCTATGATGGTTGAAGATGACAACTCCCATGATCCCACGCTACTTCAGACATCATCAAACTACATCTTTTGTTTTGTTTAAATGTGAGAGAGACCCCTAATGGCAGAAATTACATGTTGTCCGCTTCCAGGTAGCATCAGTTGAATTTGTCTGAGTTGTTCGTAAACGCACCAGAAACATGCCTGAAAGTCAAAAATTAACATTTTAGGTTGGTCCTGTGCTTCCTGAGCACTGGGCTGAGCTGGATACAACCACCATCACACACTTCTAGTAGGTTATAACTAATGATTGAAAGGGATTATGTTTATATGAATCAATTTTTCAGGAAAATGTTGTATAGTACGCCTTTAACATGTTCAGTTGATAGTTAACATTGAATATTAATTGAGTAGTTAACAGTTGGGAGTTGATTCATGCATGTATTTTATGCTGAAATGATCCTGCTGAAGAAACAAAGATGGCTTAAGTGCCAGAAAAATGTCTGAATGAAAAAAGTGCAAGTGCAAGCCAACCTAAGCTGGCTGTAACAGACAGCCAGAGCACTGTAGCTCTCCAAAGAATAGCGTAATCATAAAGGGTTCTGTACAAATTAGATATTGAACCTTTTTTTTTCTGGCAAAAGGTTCTTTGATTGGGAAGACAGAACCCTGAGGTTCCTTATCGAACCTTTTTATGGGAGGATTTTAAAGGACGTATAAACATACAGTGATTCTTCGGTTTCTGAACCCTCACTATGTGCCATTTCATCCCTCAGTTTCATGATTTACTGTTTAGCTCCTAGCAAACTCTGATGGTAATTTATATTGACCAGGCCTATCCATTTACATTCAATAAATTAATGATCGCTGAAGTTTAAAACAATTTTTTTGTGGTTCTTCACATAAATTGTTCATGACCCCTATATCATTTTTACCACCAAAATCCATTCTAATAACCACTGCATTTTCACTTTCTTATTCATCACATTCTGAAGGGTTTTTGGAGATACAATAAAAATATTATTTTCCCCCTTACCTCACATGTATTATTAACTACGAGAGAGGAGATTCTCTCATATCTCATTACCCATAAAAATGGCCAGTATAACAGTGAGCTTAATATAACACCCCTGCTCATTGCAGTGGATAGAGTCTTGTACTTTTTAATAGAGCTAAGAGTGATATCACGTTCTGTTCTGGTAGAAAAATGTGAATTTCGATCAGTGCAGGGTGTTGTTATTACCATCACGTAAAAATTTGATGTCAAAGGCGTCGTTCTGCTGAAGTTTAGGACCCACGGCGCAAAGTTTCCTCTATTTCACTCCACCTTTTTCCCCTGATCTTTTTGCTTTAGAAGACATGCCCTTAGTGGGGGTAGGGCACGATCCTGCACTTCATTAGAAATGTACTACACGTGCCTTACCAAAGTGATATGTAAGCAAAAAAGAAACCCAATTGAGAACATGCAGCTTTGCCATGGCACCACTCCCTGCTTCTGTGTGCCACGAGCATGCCTCATTACCTTCAAAGAGCATTTTCAAACAGCATTTTGGGAGGCTTGCCAACATTTCTTTTTTCCTCGGGAAATTTTCAAAACAATTTGGTTTTGCCATCTTTATTTTTATGATTTGAGTATTGAATAATTAATGTTCTCCCTGCTTTGCCTCATCAAGCACAACACACAGTTCTGCACGCGTCCCTCTCCCCGTGGATGATTGTCAACGATGAAGAGACGGATAATAAATATAAAGATATCATTTTACATGGGTGTAATGTTCAAGGAAAAGGACTGCGGGTAATTACCAATAAAGGGCGAGTCATTATCCCCAAGTGGTCACAAGTACAAGGAACAACATATTGAGTGTCTTTGACTGGATTAATCAATTTTACAGCTTCTTGCTCGCTTTTTATTTAGTTTTGCAGGTAGAACATTTTTAGCATCCCTGAGCTGCAAGAAAGAGAGAAGCATTCAGCACATTCTTTCAATACATAAAGCTCCGGGGGTTATGGCTCTCAAAGGAGTTTAAAATGAAACAGTGAGCCCGTCGCCTCTGAAAACAGCTGGATTGGAAGACAAACGTGCTCAACCAGACGTAACTCAATTTGCTTAAATATCCTCTGACTTTGCAGCAATATCAGTGAGCTCAGGCCTCAAGTTATTTTTGCCCTGCTCTCAAGTAGAGATGCAATTATAGATGCTCTGTTATATGTAGAGGATGTATTTGTGTTTCCACGCATGCATGCACACTTGCAACGGGTGGACAGACTGGCTTTTTGTGCATGGCGGATGGAGCTCATCCCTCTCCCCGATGACTGATAGCTGCCCTGCAGGCAGGGCTCACCTGGCCGCCCCGGTGACCCTTCACCTTTCCCACCTCACCGTAAAATCCTGGCTGCCTCTTGCATTTTATTTTCAGTGCAGACTTCAAACGAAGGCAGGAATGTCACATTTTGAAATATGGTCACTCGTTTGAAGCTGAGGCGACAGGCACAGTCCAAAAGTCCCACTGTCAGGGAGACATCCTTCTCTGTATAGATCCACATTCAATAGGTTTCCAACTTATTTTTGTCCAGAGTAGCGAACAGGGTTCATCGTCCATGACTGCCAAGGTAGACAGTGCGCCTGCCAGGCAGACATGACATGAACCGCAATAACATTCAAGCAGGGACGGCTTTTGTTCCATAACCTTACTCTGCACATCTCTCGGGGAGTCTCTCCTCACGGAAGAGACTTTTCCAATCATGAAACATATTTTCCCTGTTGTGGTGTTGAGTGTATCTGAAGGTCTGAGCCATAAAAGTAAATGAGGTGTAGATGACCGGCCCTGAATGACACTATGAACTATGAATTTTGGCCAGTTTGAAAACAAGAGTTATTATGATTAGGATGAAGCATACAAAGTGATTTGACCTCTGATTTAGCCATTACTTGTGCAAGTAGGAAAATTGTCTACGCTTTAAAGTTCCTACAATGTCAAAATCAATGTTATGTGTTGTTACCACTTGTGTTTTGCAATATACGTCACCTAAACACCAGTATCTGGTCCAACAATGACAAAAAAGTAGTCTTGTTGATATTATCTGGTTAATTTAATGTTATGACTCATCCTGCACTTGGGGTGTACACTAAATTTGCATCCAAACGCTTTCTTGCTTATGACAAAGTGAATTATGGAAGGAGGATACATCCGTTCACTAGAGGAGACTGGGGTCTTTCTGGGGAATGAGCTTCACTGTATAATTTCTCATTAAAGTACAATCCAGTTTCATCCTAATCACTGAGTAAAGTTATAAAGTTGTGCTTTTATTTTCTGGTTTCCCCTCTGATGTCATCCAGCTGGTCAGCTTCAGGTCTTGGTTATTTAATTACAGAGTTTGTTGATGGACAAATAGCTTTAGCTTACTCGTTGTTAAAGTAGCTAACTGTAACTGTTAGCGGGCAGCAGAACTAGGCTCAGCAGCCTCCCAAGGCTGCCAAATTAGCTGTGGTTCTTGAACCGGTTCCTTTCGATATTCTTGGAACCTGAATCCAGCCTGCATTTTCACCAGTTTTGAGTGGAACCATTGTTGTCATGAAAGAAGGAAAGAAAAACCTCTGGTTATGCGATGTTCTTCAGCTTTTTGACATTCCCAACCAATTTATTTTTGGTGGAAATCCTCAGAACAGTTCAAAAATAGGTTTTTAAACCAGAATGAGGCTGCTTCTATGTTTGTGGAAAAGGCCCAACTGTAAACAACTGTTATCACAGCCTCCTAGACCAACAGAGAACACAGTCAGGTCATTTACGAAGTTTCCTGTTGGAAAGATAGCTTTACTTGTTGCTAAAGTAAGTTAGCTAACTTCTAACTGCCATTAGCTCAGCCCTGCTGGGAGCCAAACTCTGCAAAAGAAAACACCTCAGTACTGTAGCCTACTCCCTGTCGTCAAACTGGCCTCCGTTGGTCTGTTCACTGGGAGCTCTCAGTCCAAGAGGAGTCAGCTAATGGTGCTGCTCTCCCTCCTAGCTTTACATCCATTGACTTTAGCTGCATGGTGGGGGGTCGTAACACACAGCACTACTGGCTACTGTAAACTGCCTGTTTTACAGGAAACACGAAACCAAGATGCACCCTGCTAGCTATTTGATGGGAGCTTTAATAGAAACATGGGGATTTGCCATCCACACTGCTGCCATCATTAGGGACTGCAGCCTTTCACTGGTGCACTTATCTGATTTTTTTTTTTCCTGCATTCCAAGTCAAGTGTTTGGGGTCAAACATGGTGACCTGGCCTGCAGTTGAGTAGCCACCACTGATTGACCAATATCTGATAGATCTGGGCCGTTTCACGCTTTCTCTTGCTCTCTGTCTCTCTCTCTCCAGCAGAGATGAAGAGAGCTGTCTTTGCTCTCTCAGGGCCTAAATCAAAGTAGACCCCTCTATGGCCAGGCTCGAGGGGGGCTGGGGGGGGGGCACAAAGGGAGGCCTCGAGCAGCTTTCAGGTTCAAAGGCCTTTATCACCTCCAGAAGCTGACCACTGTCAACTCCAGTAGAGCCAACTGCCTTTGATTGTCTCCCTGTCCTCTTGTATCTACCAGGGGTTATCCGCCTCAACTGACACATGCTAAAGGCTGTTAGCTTTGATAATCAAGCCAGGGAGAGGGGAAGCTGCTCAGCCTGTGTTCCTCAGAACATGTACACACTGGAGCTTCGGTGCTTATCTACAGTGGGAACTCAACTAGATGCACCCTTTCTTTGATTAATAGTGTCCTTCAGTGTGTGTCCGGCTATCAGCGTCTGTTTTTTTCTTCACGTCTTTAACAAATTCTAATGAAACTTGCCGACGCTTTCACTTTTTTTTGTCAGAGTTTGACTGAAACCCCTGAGTAAATCAAGTTAATGGCAGCGGACTGCAATGGCATCCGATTTTCTTCTGACAGCGCATCACATTGCGGAGAGGCACACGGAATGTATTCCAAGGATGTTGGAGGAGGGCAAACGCGCCTCATTGGCTTTCCTGTGATGTCCTCGACCGCTTTGAAGATGTCCTCCAGCTCCATTCACCTTTGAATTCTTATCACGGCCCAATAGATCAGTAGTGAAATATACCCTCAAAAGTTATGAATTCATGAATTTTACACAGGTATATCTTTCACCAAGTCCATATCACCAAGGGGAAAGTTTCCTCGCTCAGAGGGAAAGTTGCAGCCTGTAGAGAGAATAATATAACAGCATTGATATTCCATGCTAACACCTGCGTCATGTTGCCTGGAATTAACTTCATGTAAGGGAGGGTCCGTGCTTATTTCATATAAAGGTCACCTTTTTATAAGCCTGATAAAGGTTGAGATCTTGTATCCAGCATGGAATAAAAATGATGTACTGCACTTCTTGCACTCCGTGTCTAAGGAGTGTAATTTCTGCGTGTGCGCTGAATAAAAAACAGCCAGATGTGATCCTCATGGGAGTCATTAGGCTCTTCTACAGTAAATGAGACTTTGTTATCACTAAATGCCACGGTGTGTCAACAGTATGTCTTAATATGAGTGTGCAGACATGTGCTGGTGTGGGTGTGGGGCCACGTGTGCTGTACTGTACTGTCTGTCTGCTGCTCTGTTTCTTATAATAGTTCCAGCGATGTGTAATAGCACTGTGGTGACTCATACCCTCTCAAGTCTGCACTTGCAAACAATCAAAGGCGAGCAAGTGTGCACACTGGTACACACACACACACATGCACACAGTCATGTTTCCATCACTTCAGAGGACATTACAGTGATTTACATTTATTTTCTGAAAACTTACCCTAACCCTACCCAGAACAACTACTTGCCTACTCCTAACTCTACCTAACCCTAACACAAGTCTTCACCCTAAAATGTAATGATTTACATTATGGAGGCTTGTGTTTGGTCCCCAGGAGGAAGGCAGGTCCCCACAATGTGAGTGTGAAAACAGATTTATATGACCACAACATTTGTAATACATGTCTACAAACAAACACAGTCATGTTTCCATAACTTCAGAGGACATGACACAAACTTTAATTAATTTCCCCTACTCTAACATGCTAATGCTGTCCCCACTGCATATGTGCTTTTTTTTTTTTTAACTTTAATTTATTTTACTTATTTTTATTTTATTTATTTCATTTGTTGATGGAGCGATTTGAACCAATAACAATGGTTTGATAAGTTTTTAAAGTATTTCTAACACTTATGGGTCCCACGTGCCTGTGCACCTTGAAGCATTTAAGTGCTACATTTTAACCCCTACTTAATGCTAACATTAACCTGAACCTAACTTTAGCCTAACCCATGTCTTCACCCTAAAATTGAATGATTTATATTATGGGGACTCAAGTTTCATCCCCATAAGGAGAGCAGGCACTCACAATGTGAGTGACTAAACAGATTCATGTCCCCATAACATCAGTAATACATGTCCACACACACACACTTACAGTCATGTTTCCATTACCTCAGAGGACATTATATTGACTTACATTCATTTGCTGGAAAGCTTGCCTGTAACAACTACTTGCTTAAACCTTACCTTTGCCCCAACCCCCTAACCCTAATCCAAGTCTTCGTCCTAAGTTTAATGTTTGCATTATGAGGACTTTCATTTTGTCCCCATAAGGAAAGCAGGTCCCCACAATGTGAGTCTGAAAACAGATTTATGTCTCCACAACATGAATAATACACATCTACACAGACACACACACACACAGAGGCATATCTCTTTCCAACGAGCTATACAAACAGTGTCTGAGAGATGCAGATAAACAGCTGTGATTTACTTCGCTTTTCCATTTCTGCTCACACCAGAGTGCCAGATTGCACTCATATCCCTCCTGTTCACACTCCATTCTTCAGAGGCTATTGGAGGACACCTTGTGCCTTGGTACCGCATGGCACAGTTCGAGTTAACAGCAAGCAAGGCTCCTGGGAGATTGCCTGAGACGATGGAATAAACAACCGTGATTTACCTCTCTGTTATTCCACTGCGAAGGGGGAGAGACGTCGGTCACTGTGGCCTCTGGTCTCCCTGAGAGCGGCCTGCTGCTCGTGGCGCCCTGAGCCAATTGTCCCAGAGGTCGAATGGAACGGGGGAAGCAGCTGGAAGTGTAAGAACACACATCGTATTTACAATAGGAAAACACACACTTGCACAAACCCGACACGCACAATATGACATCCTCTTCTCTTATCAGGCCGCATCTGTTTCCTGGAGTTCGCGGTGGCTGACGAACTCTATTGAGTCATGTGGGAGAAACACTGAGCCGGGCTGCTATTCATAAATGCTCATCTTCCCCGAGTGGGTCACAGAGAAGCCCAGGTCCACTCATTTATATCTCCTCACTTCAACTACTATAAACACTCAAAGGATGTTCGCCGTGTCCTCGATAGCCTGCACGCCCTCCAATAACAATAGTGCAGCCATTGTTGATACGTTCACATGGATGCAGTGCGGATGTTAGATAGTGGTACTATGAGTTAACCACTTTGTGGATACCACACGTGCACTTGGTGTTTATTTGGAATTTGACCAACATGGTGTAACATGTTTTTTTCCAAGGAAGGGATTTAAATGTGCGGGTCTTTTCTTTTGCACAGCTGTGTTTAAAACACTCCCCCTGCATAGTTGTATACACAGTGTGTTTCCATTTCTCCTTTGTCTTTTGTCGGTTCTAGTCTTCTGCACAACACAGAGATGGCTCTCCTTTGAGTCACAAATGGCAGCTTGTGGTTGTCCAATTGTGGTAAAAGCTACATCTTTGTTCTTGGGGATTTAAGTGCTGTTTGTGTTGCCGTAGTTCATAATACTTTATTAGATTGCCCTTGAATTGTTTTCTTCCTATTTATGTAATCACCTGTTCTATCCAGTCTTGTTATTTTCAATTAAGAGACACTGCCACAATGCACCCCTTTCTTCTTATTATTATTTTGTCTCCTATCAGCACGACTATTTGGATGCATTGTATTTTTTTAAGCTAAGAAACTGTAGCACATTTACAATTAGTTCAGAATTCTGCTGTGCAGCTACTAATATACACCACAGTGATCTCATTTAATCATGGCACTGGCTTCCTGTTTAAAGAGCTCTTCACAGGTTTAGCATTCACTCCTATATGATGGTCAGATTCAAGATGGACACTTCAAAATTGATGCAGCAGATTCAGTTTTTTATTTGACGCATTCTTCTGGCACCTATATTACCCTCAATGTGATCTCAATAAACAGATATCTGTATATGAATGCAGAATCTGTAGGCAAGGAACAAGTGTTCTGGATTAAGTTTGTAGTCCATTTTTTTTTGTCCAAGTGGGATTGACTAATCACGGCGAATGGGCTTTGGTTGTAAGCAGATAAACAGTCTGTGTGGCGAGCAAAATAGGCGGAAGGCATTGCAAAAAGCAAACTTGTCTGATGGCAGTAGCTGATTTTTAGCCTATTACATTTTTTTCTGCATTCATTTGCAGATATCCTTAACTTAAATCTTGTGTCTAAAATTGCTAATCAGATTAGAAACAGTGACTGGTGCACAGTAGAGGAAGTCTTGGCCTGGATATGCATTTGCCAGATATCCACTGACCCAAGAGGCTAAATCATCGTCATATGATAGCTGACGGGTTGTGACATTTGCCCACAACACAACTCAACTGACGTCTAGGTTGATCGTAGATTTGCATGTGTTTATAACATGTGGTAATGGTCGCACTTCGGATAGATTTAGGCACCAAATTGTTATGCTAATACTAGCTGATGTAGCCTTGAGCTGCTAGCCCCAAGTAGTGGTGAACGGTGGGCGACAAATATCACTTCCTTCTGACTCCACACTGGAGCTGTTCCCATACCAATAGCAGTATCAGAACAAAGCCTAAAATGCTGGATCAGGGATGTTTTTTAATGCACCGGTATCAGATCAGTACTCTGTATTAACTAATACACAAAGTTTAAGTATCAGAATTTGTATTTGGAAAGAAAAAACTGCATCTGAGCTAAACTCCATATACCTTTTTTTTGTTTGTTTTAAAATGTGCAGTCTGCAGCCCCAAGTGACATCACTTGAGGCCATTTATCTGACTTTACACAGCTCTCTCTGTAGCCACAAAAGGCTTTACACAACTTTTTGCAGCTCCCACTTAAATCTAGGATATAAATTCAAAATCCTTTGAATCACTTTTAAGGCGTTACACAATTTACCTCCACCATATATCAGTGAGTTGAAGGCTCATCAAGCTTTTGCTGTCCTGGCTCATATTATGCAACCGTCTCCCTCCTGGGGTCAGTTCAACAAACTGTTGAAGGAGAATAAAGGAAACCTAAATAAAAATGGCTTTCAGAATAAATAGGTCTTGAAATGGGATTTACAACAATCTTTGCTTATGTTTGATTTAAATATTTATCTGCATGCTTTTATCACATCCAAACTCTTCTTTAGAAAAGTGCCATAATGTGTATAATTCTAAAGTAATTGATCAGATGTTTCTGCTGCTGTTAATACCTTTTTTGGTTTTAAATGTTAATCTACTAACCTACCTAACATATATACCCCTAACTCCTTACAGATGGAGAGGTGCAAATTAAAGCTAGATTATTAGACACTGTGTGAATGAAAGATCAAATAGAGAAACAAAGATGAGCAGAAAGAGAAAGGAAGAGGGAGAGGCAGCGAGTAACAGAATGCAATCATCCGTTACATTGTGCTCTGAGCATTTTAAACACTATAGCAGAGAGAGGCTGTGATGAGGCATCCAGTTTTGCGCCCAGCATGGACGCACCGCGGGATGTAAATGAGACCTTGATGGCATTAGTAACCATTTTCTCCTCACGCACACAGCACATACAGATGTTAGGGATCTGTAAACCATACACTCCCCTTGAACCGGCCTGCTGGGGTTAAGCATAGTGAAAGGCAGCAGCTGTAAGAGATTTACCTCTCCAACCTCCTCCCTCTGTTCCTGCGTTGCTTCATCGTTACGTCCCGCACAATAGCATCGTCTACCTCCAGCTGACCCAGCCCACTCAGGTCCGATGCAAAGGCCAATGTCACTTGTGTTTCCACAACCCAGCTGCACACTTAAAAATAAGGGTTCCAACATGGTTCTTCCTGAAGGGCCATTTCCTTCTTAAGAACCCTTTTTTGAGAGAATGATTTGTCAAAGGTTCTTTGATTAAGGGTTCCTTTTCATCCAAAGTTCAAGGCTGGTTGAAAGCATAAAACCATCATTCTCCCAAGATGTTTTTTGCTTATTAAAATGTATTTGTTCTTCGCGTTCTTCATAGAACCCTCAGAAGACAAAAGGGTTATCACAGAAAATAAGATGAAAACAGGATTATAAGAGAAAGGGTTCTTGGTGGAACCCCCTGTGTGGGTTCTAGATGATGCCCTTGGAATATAAAATGATGCTCAAGTAGACCCCCTTTGGTTGGTTCTAGATGAAACTCTTGGAAAAATTCTCAGTAGAACCCTCTAGGTGGTTGCCTCATCTGTAGAATACACATTCTTCATAGAACCCTCAGAAGAAAGAGGAAACCCTTGGAATATAAAAGCAGTCTTGATAGAACCCCCTGGCTGGGTTCTAGATGAAACCTTTGTATTACAAAAAGGGTCTTGGTAGAACCCCCTGGGTGAGTGTCAGGTGAAACCCTTGGAATATAAAATGGTTCCCAGAAAAACATTTTGGGCCAGTTGTAGATAAAAGCCTTGGAACATACAAGGGTTCTCAGTGGAAGCACTCTGTTCTTGTTAGTAACCTTAGATGGTGGAAAGGTTCTGGATAGAACCCTCAGACAGGGTTCTGGGTGGAACCATTAAATCATAGAAGGGTTCTTTGTAGAATTTCTCATAGGCAGATCTGGATGAACTCTTTAGTGGAACATTTAAACTAGGTTCTACCAGGAACCAAAAACCTATATGGTTCTAGTTAGCACCTTTATTTGTAAGAGTGACTCATCTCTCTATGTGTGTGTGTGTGTGTGTGTGTGTGTGTGTGTGTGTGTATGGTATGTGTGTAAATGCCGTCATGATTCACTATGCACACACAATACAGACCTGACTGAGACTTACAATGGGAGGGCCTTTGTTTTGGTCTGGGCCCTGTACACTCCCCAAAACACACACACACACACACACACACACACACACACACACACACACACACACACACACACACACACACACACCTTCATCACCACCAAATACATTGTACACACACACTCAGACACACAAATCCCTGCCTCAACCCCTCGTGAAAGAGACGGCAGAGTGGTTATGAATGAAAATGGGGGAGGAGTGGAGGGGGATAAACGGGCCGTGCACAATGACACTTAACAAAATGTCTGAGTCAATTCAAACACATCTAAATCCTTCCTCCTGGGTTCCCCTCTGACGCTCCATTATCCCTGCTCCACAGAAAATCCCTCTAAATGGAGAACCTCAGAATGGCATCGGGGACATGAAACAAAACTGTCTATTCATCTGTAGATCTGACTGGAGCCCCATTAAAACCACTCAGGGAAATTATTTGCATGATGTGTTAAATCTGTCATAGTAAACAAAATGCTTCTTTTTTGTTTTATAGCTCTAAGCTTACCCAATTTTCTGCTCTGTTCTCTCCCCTCTCCCTGACCTCCTTGTAAAAAAAAGCTTGTTTTGCCCTCCATTGCTCAGTTTTCTCAGTTACAAAGTGATGCTAACAGCCCCGATGAGTCCATCCTTAAGCAATCTAAGCAAAACTGGGCTCGTCTCTGAAGTACCATCAAGAGGCCACTGAGCATATGCATTTCTGAGCATGCTCCAATGAAAGGCTATTTGCCTCCTCCCCTCCTCCCATCTGTCTGCAGCAGCATCACGGCACCATGAGGGCAAAGAAAGATCAATGCCCTGCTTCTACCAGTTCAAGCAAAGGGTTGGAGCCTTTTCCAGCAATCTGTAGTACACTCTTAGAAATGAGGGTTCCAAAAGAGTTCTTCCTGAAGGACTGAAGTTCTACCCAGAATCATTTCCTTCTGAAGAACCCTTTTTGGAAGAAAGGGTTTTTGACAGGGTTCTTTGTGAGGCTGAGGGTTCAATTCAGAACCATTTTCATCCAAGAAAAAAAAAAACTTTTTGGAAGAATTCTTCAAGGATTGTTGAAATCCTTGATGAATTCTTATGTCAATGGTTGGTCAAGAGTTATTTGTACCACACTGTGAAAAGGTTCTCAGTAGAACCTGGGTGGGTTCTGGATAAAACCCTTGGAATATAAAAGGGTTCTTGGCAGAACCCCAGGGATGGGTTCTAGGTGAAGCCCTTGGAATATAAAGGGAAGAAAGAATTCTTCAAAGATGATTGAAATCCTAGAGAGAACATCAAAGGTTCGTTGTACCATAATATTTAAGGGGTTCTGGGGAAGAACTCTCCTTTGGGTCCTAGATAAAGGCCTTCCAGCAGGTGGGTTCTAGATAAAACAATATAAAAAGGTTCTTGGTAGAGTCCTAGGGATGGGTTCTTGGTAAAACCCTTGGATTAAAAAAGGAAGAAAGAATTCTGGAAATCCTTCAAGAACTCTTTTGTCAAGAGTTTGTAAGAGGTTCTTTGTACCACAATTCAAAAGGGCTCTCACTAGCTTGAGGGTTCTAGATAAAACCCTTGAAATATAGAAAGCTTCTCAGTAGAATTCCCTGGGTGGGTTCATGGAAGCACCCCTAAAATGTTGGAAGGTTCTGGATATAACCTCCCAGAGAGGGTTCTAGTGGAACCATTACACTATAGAGGAGTTCTCTGTAAAACCTCCAAGGGGTTTTGGGTGAAACCTTTCATAGGCAGTTCTATGCATAACCCTACATTGGATTCTATGTAGAACTGTCTTTAAGGCTTCTAAGTGAAATCTGTAGAAAATGTTCTATCGGGACCTAAAAAGGATTCTCGAATGGGGACATGCTGAAGAACGGTTTATGGTTCTAGTTAGCACCTGTATTTCTAAGAGTGTACATTTACAGTATGATATACAACACACACAGCTTCTCTGTGGGTCTGTTTCACTTTATTTGTTTAGAACCTCTGCTTGGCTGCAGCTTTTGGCAGTTACTGTCTCATACAGAAGAAGAAATGATTCATTCCTGTGGCGTTAATGTTCAACTCTGTAAAGTAGCACGGCTGCTGGATGTCACTCTAAAGATGTTTGGCCCTTGAGCTATCGACCATTCACAGGAAAAATATAGTTTTCCCTCATGGATGGCGTGTGTGGTTATATTAGCAGACCGGCAAATTGAACATTAGATGGCAGCTCAGCTGTCACATATCACTGCAGGAACAAGAGCTAACAATTTGGTCAATTCTGCCATGTACTTAAGGCCTGCCAGCAGCCACTTCAGACCAGGAACTTGATTCCAATACTCGATCTGACCAAGCAATGGGTCTAATATGACAATTACTCACTTGGAGCAGCCTGCTTGCCAAAAGCCCTCACAGTTAATGACAGGAGATGGTGGTTAATCACATCCTTATGCAGGGATCAGGGTGCGGCTCATGGGAGCTAAAGCCTCGCCGTAACCTGCCAGCGCAATTACCTTTTAGCAATTACAGCGAGTGTTGTTCAGGACACTTCAGCAAAAAAGCTTAAAACAAAGAGACGTCTGCCAGGCAGTGCTGTGAGACGGGCCGCCATGAAAAACTCCAGCAGTTTATAGGTCAAACGCAGGACGGGGATTTGCTTAAGTCCTCTCATGTTACACCCACTCACAATCAATTTATCACAAGCAGAAAACAAAGGTATCAAGGCTGTGAAGGCGATTCAGTCAGTGAAACAGGACAAGTTCAAAGGATAGTTCTATGCAGTTCTGTGGTTAACACAAGCTTAAGAGATGTTAATGTTTGGTTCTATGACATAAAATAAATCAGTAAATGCCTCACTGAAGCTTTTAAGTTAGTTGCTAACAAGTGGTTAAATGAGACTACAGAGGTTGTCGCAGACATTAAGTATCATCATGTCGAACACTAGTAACACTGAGTCATGCAACCATTATGTCATTTGTTTATAGCCTAACATTAGCTTTTTAATTCTGATGTTTACTTTTATGCTTAATAAAATCATAAAAGTGTGAAGATTATCTGAACAAAATGCACAAGTAACTCTTGTTTGCCACAGAGCTTATTTTCTGCATTTATCCAAAATCCAGTGGAAAAATCCTTTTTGTGGTGGGAACCAGAGTGATGCTAACTTCCGGGTTAATTTGCCTACAAAAATACGTCATCCCTGCAGCACTCTATCGCCACCGCATCCATGCTCATTATTTTTCCCAAGACTGCTCCGCCTATCTGTGCCCTCCTGTGCTGTGATTGGCTACAACTACTGTGCCCTGTGAGTGAAAGTGCAGACTGGCAGCTGGGGGAAGTTTGGCAAAGAGGTTGTCCTGGATGAATGGATTAAACACAAGACTCTCACCTAGGAGACTTGGCTTTGTGTCCTGTGCGAAGCTTAATGTCACTTTTAACTTTTTTAAAGACATAGTTGACTTATTATTTTCAGTTGCAGTTTGATTATGTTTAGGCAAGAAAACTACTTGGATAGCTTTAGGGACGAAAACAACACATAGGCACAAAAACACGGGTAGGTTTAGGCGCTATAACTACTTGGTTAGGTTTACGAAGAAAACTATGAGGCTAGGTTTAGGCAACAATATCACATGGTTAGGTTTAGGCAGGAAAACTACTTGGTTAGGTTTAGGTAATAAAACTACGTGGCTTTATTGAGGCAAGAAAACTATGTGGTTAGGTTTAGGCAAGAAAACCACTTGGTTAGGTCTAGGAAAAGATCTTGGTTCATGATAAAAATGGACTCTTTCGCAACATTAGAAAGGCTCTCAGGCAATCACATGAACACGTCATTGAGGCAAAAAGAACTAGCCAGTTGCAGTTCAGTAGGGTGGGATAAGTGGAACAGTCTTTTGAAGGAAACTTCAGCAAAAAACTTAAAGGCACGTCTGAAAAAATATGAATAGTCAAGTGCAGGATGTTGGCTCATGTTATACTCGCTCACAATCGATTTATCACAAGCAGAAAACAAAGGTATCCAGGTTATGAAGGTGAGTTATTCAAAGAAACAGAAGAAGCTGAAAGGAGAGTTCCAGATGCAAAATTTGTAGCTCAAAATTGGGTCCATTTCACTGTCCTTAAGTGGCTTTGAATGTTATCATTGGCCAGGGTGATGGTTGTATGGGCTACATGTGTTTTATCCATATGGACGCCAGAGAAACACATGTTTGCGAGTGCAGTCAGTTCACAGGATCAGCTGTCCTCCATGACCAACATCTGTTAGCCTGCCAATGCCCCGGGCTTAACTACAGTGTGTGTGCATGTGTGTGTGTGTGTGTGTGTGTGTGTGTGTGTGTGTGTGTGTGTGACTGATTTAGTGTAAAGATACACACATGTACTGCACACAAAGTATAAGGTCCATATGTCAGTTGGATTTAAAACATTTTCCTATACAGATGCTTTTTTTTTTTATAATTGTGTATAAAAGTTAAGTGGCAAGAAAAAGGTGCTCTCAAGCCTAGATCGTCTTGAACTCAAAAAACCCTTGATGTCTCGCTTAATCCTATTGTGCAGCCATAACAGCTTTTACCCCAGTTAATTATTTCCAAATCTTAAACAAATACATAAGGTACAGCCTTCAATTGGATTTCAATGTGCAAGTCAGGCCTCTTGAGGCTGGAACTGCTGCTGTTTTGTATCCATTTTTACTCAGGGTAATCAAATGACTGATAATGCTGGCTGTGTCTTCTCAGAGATGAGGGGAAATGCAGCATCTTACAAAGATAAGAAATCAGTTCCTGCTTTTTTTGATTGGATTACATCTGGGGAGGGTAATCCTTCATAGTGCTCGCTCTGGGAGTCCATGCAGACCAGAAAGTAAATGTGGAGGAGAAGGGGAAAAAAAAAGACAGTGAGAGTGGGAGAGGATTTGGAGATTTGAATCCCAAGACAAGCTGAGAAAATCTAGGTGGGGAGAGTGAATTAGTAACCCCATCCTAGATCCCTCAGTAATGGCTGATGAGGTGCCCTGGAGCAAGGCACTTCTCACAGAAGCTGTTTAAGTGAGCTCCCAGGTGTGGATTTGTTCCCCGCAGAAATAACTTCACAGATACTATAGTCTACATAGGTACAGTATAGGTATAGGTACAGTGGTGGTTTGAGCTAAAAACTGACTTACTGACAATTGCAATGGTAATATGCTGTTTAACAGGTATAACAAAACATTTTGTGTTAGTTGTCATTTTGACATATTTTGTGGGTGGAGCTGAGGTGAAGGTAGAGTAATGGTGCCTTCCATTTGAATTTTAAGGTATGTGATATGAAGTGTGGACTACAAACATGAACACTCTTTATGATTGCCTTAGGTGAATCCTTTCATTGTGTCACATTTAGCCATAGGTGTCTTTTGTTTGTTTGACTGGCTCTGGTTATGCAATAAAATTTCACTTTGGAGCCATTACCCCTCTGATTTGGTCACTCAACAACACAGCATGACATTTTTGGTGGCCTACTACTCTGAGGTGATCATGTTTGCCTCCAGTTTTTCCTAGTTGTTAAATTCATCCTGAATCTGCAAGTACATTTATTTAAGCTGCACATTGTATTCAGTTTTCTTAATACCATATTCTTCATACTTTAAGCTGAAAGGATTGGATGATTCTTGCCTAAAGACACTTCCAACCTGAAGTTTTAATGTACACAGGCTTGTACCTTCTACTTTTTATCAAAGACCCAGACAGTTTCTAACGCAGCTGTTATTTGTGCTGATTTTCATGCTCTTCCAAGCTGTAGAAGCGCTTCAACTGTGAGTCATGTAACACTGTCTGTATGAAAAATCAACTTTTACTGACAGAATCAGGACCACCCAAAAATGCCAAACAATTAATCTCGAGGGAAGACAGGAAAGTCTTTGCCAAATTTCACGGCAATTCATCCAATAGTTGTTAGACTGACATGCCACTTGTGTGGCTAAAACACTTCAGACTGACATGTTAATAATCTCAAATTGAGCAAAAAGGAAGATGGTGTATACATGGTATACTGCCAGCATTGCTCAGTATTTGTCCTTAATATTAGCTTTGATGAATTCATTTTGTATTGATGAAATTCCAGTCATGGCAAAGACAGGCCTGTATCACCTTTTAGAATCTCCTCAGCCCATTTCTAAAACAGCTAAATCAGTGTAATCAGCAACGTAATTTGGCTGGCTTGTAGACACGGCAGCCTTTTGGCCCGAGGTCTGAGCTGTGTTTGGAGCAGCTGTCTGGGTGACTGATTGACCTCTGGGGACATGAGTCTGACTACGACCACTGGACACCAGGAGAATGAAAGACATTAGATGGTGCTGACAGATAGTCACCTTTCTTGTCTCCTGTGAACAAGACAACGATCACTTTCTCTTAATGCCTGAAAGGCAGGACTAGGAGCTGCAAGAAATGTGACGAAGAATTGTTTTCTGCACTGTTCCATTGTTTATTCTTTCAATGTCAGACAGAGGCAGCAAACAAGTCAAACTGAACTAAGATGGAAATAGAATTTAAAAGTTATTCCAAGGTTGAAAATTTAAAAAAAAGGGAAAGATTTCTTCACATGCTACTTAATCTGACATCAAATCAGAATTTTCCTCCTCCACAAAGTGTTTGTGCTTTGTGCTCTTTTCTGTCAAGAAACAAACACTTGTCAGCAAGGCGAATCTTTTCTGTAGCAGTCCTTAGATAATAGGCCAGATTTGCAGAGACTGAAAACTTGTTTACATTCTTTGAGCCCTTGTCACAAAGTGCAAAGCTGCCTGAGGTGAAATGAGTCATTGACTCCTACCAGGTCACGTTAGGTATGTCTGTGTTCAGCGCACCTTGGTATGCAACCTGTACGAACCTGCCCCGTCCCCTCTCGGAGTGAGCGCAGATGTAAAATTAATAGAAGCTCATATTTTCAACACATCATCATTACTTTGCAAGACAAACATTTAATCCCAGTGCAATACCGAGGTGAGCAAATTATCTCGGGTCTCATTCTATCAGCCCCTAAATGAGATGATATTGAATTAGATTATGCTAGAAAATGAGGTGTTCACGCCAATTGAAAGTAATCAAGGTGGTTGAATCGAAGGATAATGAAAACCTCTAGAGCTAATCCAGGCCTGCAGAGGGCTTACTGACTAATAACGGCTGTTTGTCAAGTGAATAATGATGAAACCAGCGGACAATAAAGAAGAACCCATGCAGGCGAGCGGCGAGCTACTGTAAAGAGGTTAATGGCTTAACAACATCGGGGAGATGAAAGGTCTATTGACCCAGTGTTTACATACTGTATGTCATGGACTGGAGAGCGCCACCACCGTAGAAACCAATGAGTCCAGCTAATGTAATCTTGTGTATGGATTTCTGCCAAGGTCAGATGGCACGGGTGCAATATTGCAGGTTAGTTTGGGTAATCAAAATCCAAACAGCAGGTAAGCAAGTGAATAATTAGTGTCAAATATCCTGTCGTCTGCGGTGTTACACCTCATTCCAAATTATGTGAAACACGACGTAATCCCTCGCTCAGTGTTTTCTGTGCTTAAAGGGACAGGTCACCCAAAAAACACAATAAAAATACTTTTCGTCTAACCTGAGGCTCTATCAGTCTACATAGACTTGGTGTGACTCACTGTGGTGTGAGTTTTGTTTTCTGAGTTATGGCTTAAGGGAAAATATCCACTCAATGTTAATGATTTCCTGATTTCCTGTTATTGCTTCAACTGACCACATTTACATTCCCTTTCGCTTAATGCAGGATTCAATGCAATTTTGGCTCCTGGTTTTGATTGTCAAAATCTATTCATTGATTATTTGTCAAGATTTAATCAACAAAAGCTGAGGACATTTTTTGTCATCCACCAAGCTACCTGTGCTCTCCACTGCAGAGAAAAAGATGGATTCACACGCTTTTTTTTTTTGCCAAAAAGACCAGCAGCTAAAACTTTGGGTAACATTAATTCAGGAGTGGCACAAACAATTCAATGGTTTTCAAACTTTTTGTGCTCAAGGCATACCAAACGCCAAGCCAAAATCTCAAGACACACCTGTAGTCACATCACTGCAACATAGCCTCTATAACCAGATTTAACAAACAAAGGCAATGAGTAGCCTACAAACCAGCCAGAGACCAAGTTCCCAGGGTGTGGGTGAAGAAAAAAGAATAGGCGTCAATCAACTGTCATGTGTAATAATTCCCACAATCCGGCAACTGTGCTAACGGCAAAAACTGTGGTTCACTTTCATGAAAGGTTTTCAGAGGATTTTTTCCCTCTCTGTATTGAGACATGAGTGTGAACAAGTACAGATACAGGAAATTTAAAATGCATTCAGAATTTTTGTAGTTGCATATTGTGATAAATAATAATCTATGGTTGTCACAAAATGCCATGACACACCTGGACTTGCCTCAAAGCACACCAGTGTGCAACAGCACAATGCTTGGGAACCAGAGGAAGACTTAGACACAGCCTTTAAACACAAAAGGTAGCCAAGCGAAAGTAGCATACTAGTTTATTAAGTCCACAGCTAATGCCAAGATTAGCTTATTTTGTGGCTGCAGGATTGCTTGGTATCCTGGTTTGTTCCAGGCTTGTTGCTACCAAATGTTGCTAAATTATGAATGCATTTTGTCTATAAATGTGTTGCTTTGCTAACTTTACCAGTTCTTGGGGGGAAAAAAAGAAAAGATCACTGCCAAAGCCATTGTTACTGAATGCAAACTCTTGCTTATTAGCACAAAATGAAAAAGCAGCTTCTGACAAAAAGAGGGTTTAACAACCACAAAGAGAGGTCGCAGGCACTAGGAACTGAGTGACCAGGAACTGAGTCAACCAGTCACGCCTAGTCCAAACTACAGTAAATTCAGTCTAATCAGTTTGGGAAGAGTCCTGTTGTATTGCTGCAAGTCTTGGCTCTGTTTGTCTCTATGTGTGATATCTAACTGGATCTGAATGAAATCATTCCCATTGCTAACATGCAATTTGTTCCAATCATCATCAGTAATCAGAAAATGTGTTTTTTGGCTCCAGCTAGATAGTCTCAACTTTAAAGTGAAGGGAAAACTGGACAGAACAAATGGCCTGCTGATCTTTTGGACTGCGGCTGCTTGTTAACTGGATGTTGCTGCCAGTTTTGGTGCTCTCTCTCATCAATATAGTCATGCATGGTAGGGGCTGGTGATGGCAATACATTTGGTTTCAATCAGATACCAAGACCAGGATCATATATATTAATACAGATACTGCATTTAAATTAAAATCAGTAAATGTCATACATGTAAAGGAGATATATTTGTCATGATTTATGAGGAGACTTCTGAATATATATATTCTACCATCAGATAAGTTGTACATTTGTATTACTGTGTTAATTGCTTGATAATACCAACCAGTGTTGGGTTTTGATTTACATCTTATTTTGATTTCCAACCAAAACTCAACATCTGTCCATTGTGCCTAAAATGTGGTCTTGCAGGAGGTGGAATTGATCCAGTTAATACCAACATCAGTACTCAAAACAGAACCTGGTATCAGCAGTATTGATACATTTGATCCACCCACCCCGTGTGTAGATTTGAATCAGACTGTCCTTAGGAACCTTTCAGATAGGAAAAAGTTAATTTCTGTCCGTCAGGTTCAGGTAGTTTCCCCACAGGTCTGTTTGGACCAATGAAGCCCCTCTTTCCATATAGATATAGTTTGCTGCCAACAGTCAAGAGAGAAGAAAAAACTGTAAGGAAGTGTTTTTGTGTGTTTTGAGCACTTTATATGCTCCTGAGCTACACTATATTGTTGTTAATAACAGCCAGTATCTCCAGACCTCAGCAACAAAACTGTCTGGATAGAAAAAATGTTCTGTGGTATTTTCAGGTGAATTGTGTCTGGATAGACAAATATATCATTTGAAAAGTATAAGAGCAGTTTGGTAACATGGAGGGATGAAAAGAGAAATATTTCTCCTCTAAAACTCCAAACGTACTATGTGAAATGATACGTCCACTCAAGCAAAAGAATGTCAATGCTTGAAAAAACATGCTCGAAGGCCACACACTGTGTAATCAAATTTACCTTTCACTTGGAGTCTCCTCCGAGCCTGTAAATCAGAGCCCAGATGGAATTCAGCAGTTCAATGCTGTTATGTAAGACTAACTCCCTGTGAAGATATATGTACAATGAGCGCTGCTTGCTCAGGGTGGAGAAAGAGTTTGGCGGCGTGACTAAAGTATGGCCCATTGACCGATAGCATCTCTTTCTAAGAGCTGCTCAAAGAGGCAGCTGCTTTATGTCTGCCTCGCCGTCAAATAGGGCACTCTGTCCTGCACGGGAAGGGGATAAATCAAGCCCCGTACCACTGTTCTAACTCATTCTGGCCTCACTCAGAGTGGCATTCCTGCAAAACCACGGCGTAAAAAGAGAAAAACCTCTTCCGCACAGCCCGTGTTTACCGCCCTACACTTCAATATCTCATTTGGTTTTCTCCGATTTTGGCCTTTCTGTGCAAAATCCGCCACAACCATCTCAGCCATCTCAGGAATTTACTCCAAATGATTGTTTTGCTTCTCCTCCTCTTGAGTATGTGTTACAATATATGTGTGTGTGTGTGTGTGTGTGTGTGTGTGTGTGTGTGTGTGTGTGTGCATGCCTTCAGGCTAAGGAGTAGTGAGGGAGTTCCCCCACATCTGTTCACCATAAGAGCTTGTTGACAGCAGCTCTCCTCTCTCTCTCTCTCTCCTCCAGCTCCCTGTTCATCCCTTCTTTGGATTCTGTTGCCGCTGCTCCTCATCCAAGATTAAGTAGAACACAGTGTCAGCCTGGTGTTTAGGGGCCTGCTTGGCTGCCTATCTGGAAACAGGGGTCAGGTTTGTAGCCTTCGATAAGGCCCTCTATAAGGTACTGGGCCATGGGAAAAAGTGTGAAAATGGTGTTTTTATTTTTTACACTGTAAAAGAAATCATACAGGAATTTGGTGGAATCAACTAATCTTTTCTCATTAAACACAACATATTCAATTGAATACAGTCCAAAGAGATTTAATGTTCAGACTGATAAATTTGATTTGTTTTTTGTAAATATGCACTCATTCTGAACTCAATACTTGCAACACATTTTTCTACATTTCAGATTATTTTTGGAAACCATAGGCGTCGTGACCTCCGAGCTAAAGAGGAAAAGATCCACCCAGATTGTTACCAGCTCTAACTTCAAAAGCCAGCATCTGTGATGTGTGGGGGTGTGTTAGTGTCACACTGTCACATCTGTGAGGGCTCTATTAATGCTGAAAGGCACACACAGGTTTTGGGGCAATATACTGTACACTGCCATCCAAACAATGTCTTTTTCGGAGACGTCCCTGCTTATTTCAGCAAGAAAATGCTAAGACACATTCTGCATGTGTCACAACAGCCCAACTTTATTGTAAAAAGAGCTGTGCTAGACTGACCTTCCTGCAAGTGCAGACCTGTCTCCCAATGAAAATGTGTGGTGAGTCATTAAGCACAAAATACAACAATGGGGACTCTGGACTCATGAGCACCTGAGGTCGTATATCAAGCAAGAATGAGAAAGAATTTCACTTTCAAAACTTCAATAATTGTCCTCATGTTCCCAAACACTCACTGAGTCTTGTTAAAAGAAAAAGTGAGTATATTTTCAAAAAACAACAAAATTTATCAGTTTGAACATTAAATATCTTGTCTTTGTACAGTTTTCAAGGTTGAAAAGCTTTTGCAAATCATGCATTTACATTTTACACAACATCCCAACTTTCTTTTGGAAGTGGGATTGTAGCATATTAGCAGTTTGAGTTAAAACTCTCCTGAGACTATTGTTTTTATAGAAGAAGTATTGAAAACAGTCTCTACCACCTTACACTTACAAGTTTAATGAATTTTAAGAAATGAATAATGTTATAAATGTTAGTGTCAGTGGGTCAACTTAATACCTTAGGCATACTGAACATGTTTTCTCATATATAACTGAATTAATATAAGTTCATTTGACTAGAAATGTTCATTTGTTTTGAATCATTACAAAATTACCTCAGATCAACTTCAAAGTTTAAGGCAGCTCAGACTAACTTTTTAAAGTTAAAACAAATAGTTTATTTTTACAGTGCACAACATGCAGCATTCTTCAATTCGATATTTCTCATCTCAGCGTGAATTATTCTCTATTAAAAGGAGAACGCACGCAGAAGATTAATCCTCATTTTGATCCGATTACTGATAGAACAACAACAAAGTTATATTGGCTCAAACCAAGATTTTTAATGGAATAGACTGGAAAAAGTATGATTCATTTCACCAGCTGCACAAGTGCAGGCGTTCTTGTGTGTGTGTTTGTGTGTTGAGGTACATACGAGACAAGGAAGGATCACACACAGGCCACTAAGTAGTTATCTGAAGTTAGGGCCAGAGTGTTTCTGCAGGAGGATTGAAAGCCACCCAAGCCTGTAATTGGGCAAAGGGCCATTTGGACCATCAGAGTTGTCCATTTGTTTTTAAAAGGGAAAAGCAATCGATGAGCAGCATTAAGCAGATCTGTGAGAGATCTAAATGGTTCCAATCTTTACTTCCTGCTCCAAAGATACTGGCCTCTAATGATTGGACGAGACCCAGAGATAGAGACGGAGCTGTAAAACCGGCCAATCAGATGGGGCCGATATCACGCGACACCTACCCATTGACCCTGGCGTTCTCTCCTTGTTTTAAAGGTGCTGCGAGTTAAGATCTCACATCACCCTCAGTCACATAAAGACAAATCAACAATAAACAGGTAACTGAGGAACACTGCTGCTTGTTCTAGCTTTGATTGTGCTGCTAATTAGCTTTGGTGTAATGACTTTTAGTGGAAAGTCTTTGTAATTGCAGTGTCTGGGCTCCATTTTTTCCTCTAGGGTTTTGCTAATGTGACGATCCTGATGTTGGACTGAATAACTTCATATCTCAGTTCTCACCAACATACTCAGGGTTCTGTCAGTGCTTGAAAGTGTATTGATCTCCTCTGTACATGCACAGTATTGACACGTTGTTCAGCAAGACAGTGTGCAGACCTGTGGGTGGGAACCGTTCAAAAGGAAAATGAAATACCAGCCTCACAAAGCCATTAAAAAAAGAGCTCATCTGTGCTTTTTTTCATAATTAGTATTCTTTCCTGTAGTATTTTTCTGGAAGTTGAATTAAGGTGAAACCCACAAAGGATGCACACCTGCTGCAGCACCAGAGACGGCGGCTTAAACTGCTGGAGCTGTACAAATGGGTCCTCGGAGGACTTCTCCATTTCTTTCTTCTCCTTCAGAGTGTAAAAGTTTTCCAACAGCTGGTAGACAATAAAAAAAAAAAGTGAGTGCGATGAGTGGGGCTGTGATTGCGAAGCTTTCCAGAGGTTTTATGGAAGGGGAAAATAACTCTTCAGTTATGACTGCAGTTGAGAGCTGTATAGTAAGTGACCTAATTCATTTTAAGCATCCTCTGTATCTTTTCTATATGATCCAATTAACCAGCATTCAACACATTAATATTAAATGTATAAGTCTTAAGATATTCATGAAGAAAAACCCAGATTTTGACACGCATTGTATTTACGCTGTGTAGTTATCTTTCTATATATTTTGTTTTTAGTGGCGGAGTCTGCCATTCGTGTGCAGGATATAAAAGGAACAATGCATGCATGCAACCCAGATGTTATTGTTTTGAATTTTCTGTTCAGCTGACTATTAAATCACATGCTAGAACTGTACTGAGTTACTACTAATTATAAAACAATATTTGGTATTAAGAACCATCACCTGGTGAAATGTAGGGTGTTTTTTATTGTGACGCATTTAGACAAAATGCAAAGTATTTAGAGGTTAGTGCTGACCGCTGTTGATCATCAAATTGCATCTACAAATCCAAAAAACATATTACTCCCTGCAATGTTTAATTAAATATGTGCTAAAAAATGATCTAACAAGAAGGGGGCAGCCACAGTGAACTGTTAGCAAGCAAACCAGTTGCTTTTACTGTGTCCTGCCATTGTGTGGAAAGCTACTCATCACTTGACATTAATTAAGATCACAGTTGCTCATGGCATGATAGTAAAAGGATTGTTGACTTAAGTTTTCATTTTAAATAAACACCAAAACAGGTTTTTTGGCTGCACTGTAAACAGGTTCACCAATTGCTCCTCTGTCATATATCTGGCAAAGTAGCCACTCAAAGAGTGTTTTCTGCCCTTAGGACTCTGGAACCTGTAGTATTTAACCCTCAATGTCACCAAATCAACCAGAAGTAAAATTTAAAGGACTTTGGAGCAGCTATAATCAATGTTTTTATTATAACAAAATCAAATGACAAATTGAATACTTTATAGTGAGTTTCGGCTCCTTGTTTAGCTGCTAAAGAGCCAGATATGTCTCTCAGAAGTTGGTGGGGACCAAAAATAGAGATAATAGAGTAAATGTCGGACTTGCATACATAAGGTGTCCAGCAACACAACTCGATAAATGACAATGTTGCTGTGTAGCGGCTGGATGTGTAAATAAGAAACTGTGTGCTACAAGTTTGCCAAGTTCACAAATTTAAAAGTTGTCTTGCCCTCAAGTGGCCAGTACGAGGTCTTTCTTTCTTGAAACTGCGCACAACAAGGGCTGTGGATTATCTTGAGCAACTGGATCATGATTTCTGGAAAACTTGAACCAGTGTTGAGTATTTAAAATTGTATTGTTTTGGCGCAGCATCTACTTCCGGTATGTTCAAGTGAGGGCAGACGTCACTACGACTGATATCTCCAAAACTTACACCAAAACTGACCAGATGGATAAATAGCACTACACGTGAGAGTTAAAATATGTTTTTCTGATTTTTGGGTGAAGTGCTCCTTTAAAACAACATGTGGTTACAGGGTTATCTGAACTGGCTTAATTCCCAGCTTGAACAAGAAAAAGATGAGTGCACATCTAAAATGTTTGGAGTAGAAGAGAGTTGGAGCAAAACGGCAAAGAAATTACACCTGAACCCAAGGTCTTTGTCGAACAAATTTTCTCATATGGCCAACATCATATTGAATTTGTGCTACATTCAATCGGAATTCTCCAAAATCTGCATGGGGCAGATGGAACCTTTTTTAGTATTCATGCCCTTTTGGTATTCAGCCTCTCGGCCATCCCCCGTCTCAAGACAAGTCCTGCTCTCCTCTCTCCAAGTCTCTTTGTTCTTTCTAAAAGTGCTTGTCTTCCACTGAAGCCGCCACTGTTGCCGTGTCTTTGATGTGAGTCGGGGAGACGGCAGTGAGTCCTCACCTGTCAGCTTTCATGGCTCCCTGAAGGTTGACTTTGAGCCGGTGTCTGTTAAATTGGGATTGATCGCAACAACAGGAGCCACACATTCCACACGCACGCACACACACTCGAGGGGGGAAAAACGGTGCATTTCCTGACAGTTGCGCAGGGGCTGCTGCTGTATGCTGAAGAGCCGCCGTATTTCATGGTGGACGAGGCAGTTTGATGTGACCACGAAAGCCATTTGTTTGGAGTTTCATTTTTTTCTGTGGCATAGTGGGATGTCAGAAGAGGTAGCGGGATACGTAAGGAATGCCTAATGCTCCATATCAGACTTATTGGAAAGAGTGGCTCTTCCTGGAGCACGTCTGAATCACAAACTGAAGTGTTACAGTTAGAGAATGATAAATACCCCCATTTCATCTAGAGCCCTCGACCACAGCGTCCCTCCAGCTCTGCCGCTCTCAAATCTGGGCTCCGCTGGCTGTTTCTGTCTCCACAACATGGAGACTGCATACCAATTGTCAAACTTCACGCTGGAGCTGTCAAGCCCCACGTGCATGCTGAAATTTCAAAGACCGCTTCCCCATTCATTTTGCATCGCTGTTTTCACTGGTTGTGTCTGTTGTGGGAACGTCTTTAGGGATGTTCTTTGGTTTGCTGATCGGTTGGCTCAAAACAATGAGCAGAGGTGGAAGCTGATTGGCCTGTGGGGAGCAGCAACATAAACATTGAAGGGAAAGTTTGTGAGCTTTTCCCCCTGCCTTACACTGTAAAAAAAAAAAAAAAAAAGTCAGGAATTTAGTGAAAGAAACTTGTTTCCCCCCTGCCCCCTCCTCCAGATCTGAGGAGGCTCAGGCAGGTTGCAGGAACACTGCAAGAGTGCAAGACGTAGGCAACATTGTAATTTGACAATAACAAGCAACAAGTCGTACACTGTTTATAACTGTCAGTTTTCTGTCAATGAAATCTAAGCCCATTATCCTGAAACCAAAAGCCCACTGCCACACATACACACTCTTTAGTTGGAGTTTAGTAGCTGACTTCATTAGCATATTGCTTAATTTAACTGTTCTAATTATAAATGTAACATTTATACTTTCTAAAAGATTGTTCTTATGACTCATACTCATCTTACATTAATTTGAACTCCAACCAAATATGAAACAGTGAAACAAAAACACAAGTTATGGACCAGAATAGAAGTTTCAAAGGTGGACAAAGTTATTGTCAGAGAAACAGTAATTCAAAGTAGTATTTTTTAAAATCTCTGATGACATATTATTGTCATTTTATGATTTATTACATTAAATATATTAGTTTTCTCCTTTAACATTTTTAAGTTAAACATCACATTTCTTCTAGTACTTCAGAATTCTTAACCTTGAAGTCATTTGACTTGCAATGATGAGCTGAACTAATGCTGCACTGTACAGAATTCAATCAACTCATTACATTTTAAGTTTCTGAAGAAACATGATCAACAGCAGAAGTCCCAGGATACACTGTTTGAGTTAAAACTTTTCTGAGACCCTTTTTTGTCATTTGGATATATGTAGTTCATCAACATAGGTCACAATGTTTTCATTGTTGATTAGTATTGAATTCAGTCCCTATCCTCTTATACCTAAAGGAGTAATCTGTAAGATATCTACTGGACTAACTCAAAAACAGTTACTCCTTCCCAGAATGGAATCTCTGTTGACTTATCATGGTCATTTTATATTTGCCCATTTCATATTTAATTTGAGTTCAAATTAATGCTGAATGTTTGCTGAATGGGTTAGTGTGTCTTTATGAGTAGTAAGGAATCATTAATAATCTTTTAGAAGAAGAAGAAGATGTTCATTAAGGTTAAATTGAGCAAAATGGTGACAGAGTCTGACAGGCAGTCACTGAACTCCAACTCCAGATTGTCTATTTTCAGAGCAGTTGGCTTTTGTTTTCAGGATAACAGGCTTAACTTCATATTGACAGACTTTACATTGACAGTTATAAACAGCTGATCAACTTATAGTGTCATGTTGCTCTCACCTTGCACCCACGTTCAGTGTCCTCACAGCCTGCAGGCAGCCTGCCTGAGCTTCAAGTTTGATGAAGAGGGGGCGGGGAGAACAACACGCTTCAACCACAGATCTCATATGAATTAGAGCTTCAGCTTCTTTAATATACCGTCTATGGCTCAAATTCACTATTTGTACTGCAGTACTCATTTTTGAAAGCAAGGGACTTGTATATTTCTCGTTTTAAACTTTAATAAATTCACTTGAAGCAGTTTCACATCTTTTTTTAATCTCTTTGTGCTGATGCTGTAACAAAGTAGCTCCAACAGGAACAGCTGCTGTGAGTTCTCGGTGTGAAGTGAAGAACTGACACTTCAAACTGAGAAAATGTAAAAACAAATTTGATTGTAATGTTTTCCACTGTGACAGAAGAGTTGTTGGTTCAACTTAGTATCTAAAGCTTATTTAACATGTCTTATTGAGTAAAACTGAATTAGTCAGGGGCGGATCTAGAAAAATAT